>NC_056045.1:6056092-6690258 GCF_004379255.2 Salvia splendens | reverse complement strand
GGAGGATTCCTCGGTGATTTTTGTGATCTTCATTTTGTGATATCTGTGGTTTTTTTCTCTTTTCTGTGGAAGTGGTGGTAACTTGGGCTAAGGTTTTGCAGTTTTGAGAGAAATGGATTAGAACAAACAAAGTGTACTGTAGGCGGTTGGGGCAAAAGTGAAATACGGTTCAGAAAGCTCCCTTTTAAACTGAAATTCAGACTGTTGGTATCCATGCGACGCTTCAAGTACCGGCTCACTTTTTCAGAACAACAGCCGGCTTAGCTTCCCTGATACGCTTCCTTCCTCCACTGCCACTTTTCAACTATTCAGCGCCCCTTATATTACCCTGCCTTGATCAAGCCTACCATATTAACCCACAGTATCCAACTGATCAAGCGGACAAGTGATTCCAGATGAATACTCAATTAATAACCACTCGATCAGTTTCTTCTTTTTAATTTTTTTAATTTCCCAAGTGTTTAAAATTAATAATACGAAAAATATTTACACTAAACTACCAAGGAAATGACTGAGTGCCCTAGGACGTCACTTGATCAGTTTGTAGGTTTAGATATTGGTTGCTTGATCAAGCAGACTACCCAAGAATACTCAGTCACTCCTTATACCTGCTTTCACTCAGTTCCATCTCTGTAAGGCTTCACTCTATGCCCATTCACCAAAAAGGAAGACGAATCAGGATCGCTTCCTTGGAGTTCGATTGATCCAGATGCTCATATAGCTATGATGATATAGGGGCCTATCCACCTTGACCTCAACTCCTCAGACATCAACTTGAGTCTTGATTGGAAAAGCACCTTCTTGCGGAGGTTCTTGTCATGCCACATCTATGTTCGTTCTTTATACCACATGGCAGAGTCGTACGCGTCGAGGCGGAGCTCTTCAAGCTCCTGCAGCTGCAATTTCATTCCTTTAGCGCAGGCCTCAGCATTCAGATTCATCTTCTTGATCGCCCAGAAGGCTTGATGCTCAACTCCCACAGGCAAATGGCACATTTTTCCGAATACCAGACGGTAAGGGGACATTCCGATCGGCGTCTTGAAGGCGGTCCTGTATGCCCATAGCGCGTCCTCCAGTCGACGGCTCCAATCCTTCCTTGTGGGGTTCACCGTCTTCTCCAAGATAGCCTTGATCTCCCTGTTAGACACTTCAGCCTGGCCATTTGATTGGGGGTGGTAAGGTGTGGACAGTCGGTGGTGGACGCCATATCTTCTCATTAAAGCTTCAATGGTCCGGTTGACGAAGTGAGTTCCTTAATCAGAGATGATGGCCCGAGGTACCCCGTACTGGGTAAAGATATTTGATTTTAGGAACTTGGCCACCTCCTTGGACTCACACGTCCTCGTCGCTTTAGCCTCTATCCACTTGGTGACGTAGTCCACTGCCACCAGAATATAAAGATTTTCTTTCGGTGATGGGAAGGGTCTCATGAAATCCATTCCCCACACATTGAAGATTTCACACACTATTACAGGGATCTGTGGCATCTCGTCTCTCGCAGAAATCCCTCCAGTCAGTTGGCATCGGGGGCATCTCTTGCAAAACTCATAGGCGTCTTTATGGATGGAGGACCGCCCCTACTGCATAATCACTTGCATCCCACATCACCTCGAAGGGGTGACTCCATTCGGGGGCACGAATAATCGGAGAACTGATCAGTTTGTCCTTCAATAGCTGGAAAGCGGCTTTGCAATCATCGGAAAACTCGAACTCCACATCATTCTGGAGTAGGCTCGTCATGGGTTGTGCTATCTTCGCAAAATCCTTGATAAATCGTCTGTAAAAGCCATCATGACCCAAGAAGGTCCGTATCTCCTTTTGATTTTTCGGGTACGAGAGCTTTGCTATAACTGCCACTTTGGCTTGATCAACTTCTATTCCTCTGCTTGACACTACATGGCCTAGGACAATTCCTTCGGTAACCATGAAATAGCACTTTTCAAAGTTTTAAACCAAGTCCTTCTGCCGGCACCTCTCCAGTACTCTGTTTAGGCTATGTAGCCCTTGATCAAATGTGTCTCCATAGACGGTAAAATCGTCCATGAAGATCTCTATACAATCCTCCAACAAATCAGAGAAGAAGCTCATCATGCATCTTTAGAAGGTGCCTGGGGCATTGCAGAGGCCAAACGGCATCCTTCTGTAGGCGTAGGTGTCGAAAGGGCATGTGAAAGTGGTCTTCTCTTGGTCCTCGGGATTCACCGCGATCTGGAAATAGCCATTGTACCCATCGAGGAAGCTGAAGTACTCCTTCCTAGCTAACTTCTCAAGCATCTAGTCAATGAAAGGCAACGAGAAGTGATCTTTCTTTGTGGCCGCGTTCAGCTTCCTATAATCGATGCACATCCTCCACCCAGTGACTGGCCGTGTTAGAATCAGCTCATTCTTTTCATTCTTTACAACCTGGATTCCGCTCTTCTTCGTTACCATATGTACTGGACTGACCCAGTTGCTATCCAGAATGGAGTAGATGATTCATATGGAAACCAACTTGACTATCTTTTTTAGTACCTCTTCCCTCATGTTGGGGTTGAGTTTGCGTTGCTAGTAACGATGTGGTTTAGCTCCTTCTTCCAGTCTGATATGGTGCATGCATAAATCTGGGCTGATGCCCACCAGATCTGTCAACTTCCACCCGATGGGCTTCTGATTACGCCTCAGCACCTCCAGCAATTGATTTTTCTACCCCTGGGTCGGGTCAACTGGCTGTTGATGATAACTGGCATTGTTTCATTTTCCCCCAGACAGGCGTACTTCAAATGTGCTGGAAGCGGCTTTAATTCCTTAGCGGGTGTGGGTACTTCAGTGGGCAGGGGGTTCTCTTCCACTTCCTTTCTCAGTTGGGTGCCTTGATCAGGAAGCTTCTTGAGGCTAGACACTTGAGCGATCCCGCTTGACCCAACTGGCCGCGGTCGCTTGCAGAAATCCATTACTGCCTTTGCTACGGCTTGATCATCCATTTCACTGACGTTCATGGCTTCATACCAGTCAGCGATTTCCTTCTCAACTTCCTCGTCCGCGGGGGAGTCTGTGAATTGTCTTTGTAAGAATTCCTCCTCCAGATACTCCTGCACCAGCGATTCGGTCACGTCCATCGAGTACACATTCTCACTATCTGCTGGCCTCTTCATCGCTTCGTCAATGTTGAACGTGAATTGCTCTCCGTTGAAATCCAAACTGATTGTCCCATCATGGACGTCGATTATAGTGCTGGTCGTGGATAGGAACGGTCTTCCCAACAAAACTCCACTTGACTCCCTCGCTACTGGCTCTGTCATCTTGATGACGAAGAAGTCGGCTGGGTATAGAAAATTATTCACCTTCACTATTACATCTTCCAGAATTCCTCCGGGTGAATGCAAGATTTGTCGGCCAGCTGTATCATGATGTCAGTATCGACGAGCTTGGCCTCTCCCAGCTTCTTATAAATGGAATACGGCAGAACATTGATAGACGCCCCTAAATCGCACATTGCGTGCTCCACTTGAATATTCCCAATCGAAATCGGGAGCGTGAACATTCCTGGATCAGTTTTCTTTGATGGAAGGTCGCTCCACTAGATTGCTGCAGAGACATTCTCTTATGTGATCATTCTTCCTTCTTCGTTGACCTTCCCTGCCAGGTAGTCCTTGAAAAATTTGCTGACTGGGGGCATCTTCAATGCCGTCAAGAGTGGCACCTTGACTTCCACGTCTTTAAACATACTGGCCACATCGATCGTGGCATCTCTCTTCCTGGTGACCATTCCGCGGTATGGGTAGGGCTTGACCTTCTCCGCTTCTTCTCCTTGACTTTCTCCTGAGGTCTAGCCGCCCACTTTCTCTTTGCATTTGTCTCTTCTTTTGCTTTGATCAGCTCCACTGGACTCTCCGTCTTCTTCGTGGCTTGGTCCAGGCATAGACACTGGGGACACCGCAGGTGGGCTGGGGTTCTGGAATACCTTCCCTGACCTTAGGGAGACTTCGGTTATGTTATCCCGACCAGGTGGCTACACCTTGGCAGGGATCTTCCCTTCGTTTCCTCTCAGCTCTCCCAGCGACATGGCTACTTGAGATAATTTCTTTGTAAGCATATCCAGTGCTGCCCTCTGCTCCTTCTGAGGCTCCTGAATCTCACACATTGCATCATTAGGATGGTGCGGAACCATAGCTTCTCCTGGACCTTCGTTGGGGTGCTGGTTATATCTTTGATTCGAAGGTCCCCCTCTGTGGTTGGGCTGAGGGTAGTTTGATGGCCCATATTGTTCTGGTTGATACTGAGGCTGATGATACTGTTGATTCCCTGGGTGCTGCTAATTTCATCTCTGATGCGGCGGGACGTAGCTCACCACCTGATTATTGGGTTGTCTTCCAGTGTTGCTCGACTGAGGGCCTTGATATCTGTAACCCCAGTTTCCTTCATGCTGTCTTCCTGACCATTAGATTGTCCTCCAATGGACTAGTTACCCTGGTGACTACTTGACCAATTGCCTTGTGGTCCACTTAACCAGTTCGCTTGACCACCTTGCATCATATTTCCTCCATTGTGTGGTTTCTCTTGACTTCGGGAGGGCCAATTAGGCTGCGCCTCGGAGGGTTGTATTTGTTGTGTGGATGGTTGAGGTAGCTGGCCTTGGCTCTGGTCACCCCACCTGAAATTAGGATGATCTCTCCACGGAGCATCCCTCTGTTTTCCCTGGTTCCAATGACCGACGACATTCACCTGAGTTTGCGGCTCCGCTTCAAAAGGAAACTCGCAGTAATAGTAATGGTGCTCTTCCGGCGGTGGTGGTACGTACGGCTTCTCCTTAGGTGCAGGCGGTGGAGGCGCTCTGGACTTCTCTACTGCCTCGAGCAGCTTCTTCTCCATCTGCTCAAATCGAGCCTCCAACTTTTTGTCACTAGGTCACTAGGTGCCTCCACTGCGTGCACAACTCCTCGTCTGTACTGGCTGCGGGAGGTCTCGTATGACCTCTTTGCTTCAATTAGCCTCTCCAGAATACTCTTCGCTTGACTGAACGGGGTTTTTGATAAGTCCCTTTGGGCTACTAGGTTGAGATCATTTTTGCTGTCCACAGTAAGTCCGCCATAGAAGGTTGAGTAGATCTCCCGCTCTCCCATCTTGTGGTTGGTTGGGGCATACTTGAAGAAGCCCTTGAAATCTATCCCAGTATTGGATTAGAGGCTCATCATACTCCTGCCTTGCCTCTGTAATCTCTCTCTTCAGGGCGCTCGTCTTTGACGCTGGGAAGAAGCGGTCAAAAAGATCATGCGAAACTCGGCCCATGTTTTGATTGATCCCTCTGGCAACCTCGACAGCCAGACTCCTGCGTCGCCCTTCAAGACGAAGGGTATAGCCTTGAGCCTATAATCCTCTAATGTGGATCCAGCCGGCACGGGCTGAATATCACAGTACCTGCAAAATTCTTCTAAAAAGGCGTAAGGGCATTCCTTCGAGAGACCATAGAAATTTGACAACACGGCTAGCACCCCTGATTTGATCGCGATTGTTCGCATTCCTGGAGTAATAACGATGGCATGGGTGGGCTCCTTCTCGTCGTGGGCATGTAGGGACCCAATTCCTGAATCGTTGTCGACGAGGGCCATCTCTGCTTCTGCTTGCTCAAGTAGTGGGGGTTTAGGTGGCGTGGGTTGTTCTCCTTCCTCCTCACTGGTCAGTTGTTCTGCGGTTGATGACGCTGCTGCTACTAACCCGGCTCTGTAATGGGTGGTTACGACACTGGCTTCCTGGACTCGCCAATGAGCGTTTGTATCTCTGTATATGAGAGGATGTTTTCCAGTGTCCACCGCGGTGGTACCTTCTCATGAAAAGAAAGAAAAACAAATTAGAAAAGAAACAAAACTATTTACACCTATGCACTAAACACATCCATGTAATAACGCCATCTTTCCCAGGCAATGGCGCCATTTTGGTGAAATGAGAAAAGATCGAGAATGAATTCGCACGTGGATCAAGTTATATGGGTAGATAACCGAACCAGGTAGATCAGTTAGCAAATGTCGTTGCCACTTGATCAAGGCGTTCTCCCTTTCACAAAAATATATTTATAACTCCCAAACATGCACTACTTTAACAGTAAAGCGACAAGTACGGGGTCGATCCCACAGAGAAACTGGTGCGTTGAGTGTGTGAATAGTGAACAGGGGTCGGCTGCTGCCACGCTTTAAGTTGAGAGTTTTAAACTACTGGATTACGCTAGGCAGAATATAAACTAACTACTTAATCAAGGGACTCATCATGCTGACAACAAATAACAGAACAAGTAAACGACAAGCTGAAATAAAGACTTAACTACCTAGACATGCTACGAAACTACAAATAACTTTGTCATTTAGCATAACGAAGATTCAAACACTCGAACGGGGATTTTAAAATTAAAACTAAGCTGGAACAGTGGATGAAAATTCCGAAAACAAACAACTTGATTTTATACTCAAACTCAAAACAGTGCCGTGAAAATGCGAAATACAAAACAAGCTCGATTCTTTAACTACGCAACTAAACAGAGTTAAATTTAAACAACTAAAACTAGAAAGTAAGAAAACGAATAAAGCCGAGAAGCTCTCAGTTGGAAACTTGAGATGGTGCCGAACAAATCTGAATTTTCTGTCGCACTCCATTCGGTCGCTCTCCTTCTGACTGACCATCTCTACTCTCTAATCTGGACTATTTGGAACTGGGGAGAACTAGGAATTGGAACACTAAACTAAGGGGACGGAAGAAGAGGGAAAATAACCGAAGATTTTCATTATGGTGCTGCATCTTCTATTTATAGGCTTCGTCGCAACAACCTCCAGGTAGGATAACGACTTCAGCAATGAATATTCGTCCTTGCTGGGATTGGGTGCCTCATCAATTGATATGTGCCCTTCTTCTAGAATGTAGTGGTTCTTCAATAACCGAATGAGGATTGTTATCCAGCGCATCAACCTCACGTGTCTTTCTTCTAGAACTCAGTGGTCCCCTGGCTAACTACTTGATCACCTCCTTGATCATCCCATCCAGTTTTGGCCTTTTTCGCCTTTTGCGCCAGTTTGATCAGTTTGGCCTTGTTGCCCTTGGTCAAGAGGCATTCCTGCACAATTAACACTAGCTTTGCGCGATAAACTGATCAAGTAGCATACATTTTATCCCCTAAACCGATACATGAAATAGGCCTTATCAAATCTACATCAACAAAACTTTGGACATGGTCACACCTTCGCACCACAGCCATGAAAGTGTACCACCATTGGAGAATAAGAGCTTGAGTGTTGACATCGAACAACAAAAAGATTAAGGTAATTGGAAATAAAACATTAAGTTGTGTAACCTTTTAAATAATAGACTAATCATATTATACTCGTCGTTCTTCAAGGTATTGCATCTGGTGCTGAAATTGTTGAAAAGCAAAGTAGAGGCCCTACATATTTGAAAAATATTTGGGGTCGCCCTCTAAACTTGCCCCCCATTCATGTTGAATATAATGAGTTCGGTCAAGCTATAGGTGGTGAGGATAGCATGCTCTGCCATTTCCTAGGTTCGATAGCAAGAAGCGGTAATTATTGTCCTATAGATATTAAAAGTTGGCATGACATTCCAAAGGAGAGAAAAACTGAGATGCTTGACATTGTAAAGGTAGTTAATGTTATTAAACTTTGTCAGATCTTTTCGTTCCCTTTTATGCTTTTTGACTATCTTTTAACTTTCTCATTTACTACATGATTGATGATTATATATATATACTGTATATATAATATTATGTGACTATGTTTAACATAGTTACGATTCCATGTCCCTATCGTTGCTGAGAAGTGGATTCTGGAATCTATCAGGCTTAAATGGAGAAACTGGAAGCATTACTTGAAAACGAGATACTGGGATGAAAGTTACCTATCGAGCATTTAATAGATGATAGGGACGAAAGAGTTTTGGAAGTTCAATGGATCAATCTCCTTGCCTATTGGAGAACGGAACATGCAAAGGTTTAATCTACAATTCTAATGCTCATTTCATTTGAACTATGCATTCACTTCCCCTTTTTTCCCTTGCTATTAGAATGCAAGCAAAAGAAACAAAAAAGCGCGAGAGAAAAAGTTAATGAATCAAAGAACAGGAAAGAAGTTGTTCGCCCAAGTTAAAAGCAAAAATGGTAATGTTTTCTTTCTTTCTTTTTCCTATGTTTTACTCATTCTTTTTACAATATATTACTCCGTCCGCTCCGCAGTAGTTGAGTCATTTCATTTTCTGCCCTCGTTTTAGAAAAATGGTAAAAATAGTTAAAATGGATAAAAAGTAAAGTAAGAGAGAGAATAAGTTAGATAAGAGTCTTATCTAACTTATTCTCTCTCTTACTTTACTTTTTATCCATTTTAACTATTTATTATCATTTTTCTAAAACGAGGGCAGAAAATGAAATGACTCAACTACCGCGGAACGGAGGGAGTAGTAATTTGACAATGTACATATTTGATAAGTCGTATTCTAGGCCTTGGTTACGGGTCAGTATGATGTGCTTAATTGATTATATTTGCAAAACAGTTGTTTAAAGTGTGCAGGTTAAGCATTCTAGCTAGTTGGGAAGTTTCGGAATGTTCAGGTGAAGGAGGCGCCAGCATGATCTCATACTGATCAGTATTCGTGCTAAAACGGCTTGAGATGGAGAAGACGGATAGCTGGGACGGATTACCCACAATTAAGGGCAAAGAAGTCAAATTGCAACGAGGATTTACCCTAAAATCAAGGGTAGCCTCCCTATAAAAGAAAGCCAAATTGGAGAGAGAAAATGACACATTCACTCATTCACCACCATCTTTAGGTAGAAAGTTCTCTCGGTAGTTTCAGTCTTTCAGCCGTGTCCCGCTTCTTGCCTCGCCGTAGCCATGATCACTTGACGTTCAGATGTTCCCAGAATTCCAGTCATCGTCCATTCCAGCCAGCAAGATCGTAGTTTAGAGTCTCATCGCCCGGGGTGACAAAACACTTTTACATTGCTTTCGTAGTTTTAAATTTCTCGCTTTCCTTACGTTGGATCTTGTTTGCCTTTGGATATTTTCTGCTTTTGAAGTACTTTGTTGAAGATCCGAACGTGTTTAAGCTATGAAGTTGATTTCCGTTTCGTTTATTGTGGTGTTTCTTTATTCCCTTGCCTAGTTAGCTTAGATCTAAAGTTTCTCGGTGTTTAAGGTGCTGAATCTCTCAATTCCGTTTACGTAACAAATTTCTTTAGGATAGATAAACAAGTACTGTTTGATCGGAAAGTAGATCGTTGCATGCAAAGCTTAGTTTTAATTTCTGAATCGTTCTTTCATGTTGACCAGTATGCAGAAGTCCAGTTTCAGTGTTTGATTTCAGATTTGATTTCTTAGTTTTGGATCTGTGTTTGTGAGTTGTTAATCTGAGTTTTCCGTGTTGAATCTGGAACTGTTATCTGAATTTTGGAAGTGTTTGTTGAAGGAGATGATGTCTATTTCAATTGGAGGGGACCACTTACTTTTCGAGATGCTTTTGCTTTTGTCCTTCACTTTTAGTTAAGCCCTGTCAGCCTAGTCATCAAACTTCCACTACACTCTGAATATTCTGTTTAGCCCAAAATAGAAACCCGTACCTTCCAAATATTTTCTGTTACAAAATTGTCTCCCCATTCCACGTACACAGTTACATTCCAAATGTTTTCCTTACCGTCTGACCAGTAGAACACCTCCTTTAAGTTCCAGCCTAGGTAGAAACTCAACCCAAGCGTGGTAGCTAACCAAATCTTCCAAGTGTCACCGCGGTAGTTTAAGAACGCACCATCTCTGTGGGATTCGACCCTTACCACCACTATACTGATCAGTAGAAGTGGGTTGAGGAATCTTTGAAACCAAGGTCTAGGTTAGTTAGGATCTCTATCCTGATCAGTAGGATATATCCTTGCTTGAACGACACCTACGCACCTAGGTCCCTTTCAAATGGCGCCGTTGCCGGGGATGGATAGCGTTATTTGCAATTACTGTGAGTGATACTTCGGTGTATATATTGTGCATAACCTTTCTTTTTTTCTTTTCTTTTCAGTTTATGAGAAGCAGTTCGGCTCCTGACCAGTGGAGGCCGAAGATACTTCAGCGAGGATCGATACTCGTAACCACTCGATCCGGGTTGTCGACGGCTTTATTTGACTTAGGTTCGAGTAGCGACAAAGAGCAATACAACATAGAAGGACCAATACCAGAGGAGATACCACTGTTGGAAGGCATTCCAGTTCAGATGGCCGCCAACGGAGATGAGGATCCAGAGATCGGTACCCTTAACGCGCATACCGAGGGAGAACCATCGCAAGCCATAGTCGTCACACCAGGGCAAACCGCCTGCGATGTGAAGCCTCATGTGATCGCGATTCTGCCTACATACTGTGGGAAGAGCTATGAAGGGCCGTATGAGTTCCTGCATGAGTTTTGTAAAATTTGTAGGGCGCAGAGGAGACCAGCAGGAGCGAATGAGGATGATTATAGGTTGAAGGCCTTGCCATTTGTGCTCAAGGGGGAAGCCAACACCTGGTTCATGCGCCTGCCCCCCAACTCCATTGAGACTTGGGCCGATTTCAAGTCAGCATTCCTAGGCGAGTTTTTCCCGTCATCAAAGACAAGTGCGCTGAAAAGGGAAATAACTAATGTGAAGCAAGGGTATGATGAACCTTTGAGCGATTATTGGGCAAGATACATGGGTCTTTTGGAATCATGTCCCAACCATCGCATGGCGGACATTGAAGTGCATCATACTTTCTACGAAGGTATGAACGCGGTAACCAAGGATCTAGCAAATTCATCGTCAGGAGGAAGCTTCACACAATTACGGGTCAGCGAAGCGAAGAGACTCCTAAGGAAGCTACTGAATGCAAAGAAAGAGTATGACCATTCAAGGGAAGGATACAACCGAGAGCGGGCTGCTGTTGTCTCGTCTGCTGATCAGGAAAATAAACTGGAGCAGAGAATGGACTTAAAGATGGATGAGCTGAAGAAGTCACTTCTGAGTGCGATCGAGAAAAGCACCCCACCACCTCCCCCAGCTGGGAATTACAAAGGTGCAGAACAGGGAAATCAAGGACCGAACTATGAACAACCTAGTGACTACGTGAATATGGAACAGGTCAATGCTGCGGGGTACTTCAATTCCAGTGGGCATTGGATTCAGGGTAGACAACGGGATGCACCATGGAGGGATCATCCAAACTTTCGATGGGGAGACGGAGGCCAAAATCAGAACCAAGGACAGAACCAGTATAACCCCAATCCAAACCAAAACCCTAACCGTGGACTAGCAAACCCAGACTACCAGCCCAACTGGTCAGGAAGAAACCAACAAACCCAAAATCAAAGCCCACAAAGCCAAAACCCGAATCCTGTTTATGTACCACCCCACCAGAGAAACTTCCACAGTTTCCAAAATCAGCCAAATCATGCACCCCAACACCATCAGAACCAAAATCAGTTTCAAGCCCAGCACCAGAATCAATATCCTCAAGATCAGTACGTCTCTCCTGCCCAGTATAACCAATACCCGCCTAATCAAGGCCAGCAAAACTTCCAGAACTATCAACACCAAGGGCCGAATCATTTCCAAAATCCGAACAGGCCAAGGAGGTCCGTTGAGGACATGATGGGTGAAATGCTAGCGTCACAACAGAGCATCAAAGGAGACTTGCAATCCCATAACGAGGTCGTGCAGGGGATGCAAAATGCCCAGAAAGAACATAAGGCGAACATGGATATGATGAATAGGCAGTTAGCCCAACTGGCCAGTTCGGTGGGTGATTTGAAGGGAAATGCGGGGAAACTACCATCTACAGTCCAAATACCCGAAAAGGCAAATGTGAGTAAGGTTACGTTGAGGTCAGGAACTACTTATGACGCGCCTCAACCCAAACGACCTAGTGGAGGATCTAACGGAACGAAGATAGGAGGCGATACCGTTTCAGCGGAAGAACTAGGGAGGCCTATGCCTCAGATGCAGGATCCATTCTTCTTGGATGCTACACCAATTGTAGGAGATGAACCCGAAACCCTACTGACCAGGAAGGAACCTCATCGAGAGGAAGAGCCCAGAATGGAAGCCCAGACTCAGGAACTACCCCGGAAAGACTCCAAGAAGGTTGTTAAGGGACAAGTAGATGAGAAAAAATGGGAGAAACCATTCCCATTCCGATTTGTTACAAAGAGGAAGAAAGAGAACCCGGTTGACTATTTGTCGATTTTTGGGAAGTTGGATGTCACCATACCATTTCTCCAAGCCGTGAAATTACCCCCTCTTGGGAAATTCATAAAAGACTTCATAGCCGGGAGAGCCAAGAAAGATGGCAAGATTATGGTGGAAGGGATAGCGTCAGCAATAGTGCAAGAGACGTTACCACCCAAGAGAGCCGACCCAGGTATGTTTACCTTACCAATAACTGTTGGAGATGTGAAGGTCGAACATGCAATGTGTGATTTGGGGGCGTCTATAAATGTCATGCCATTGTCTATCTATAACCGGTTGAAGGGAGTGAGGCTGTCAAGTACTAGAGTATTGATCCAACTGGCTGATAGGTCATGCATAAGTCCGGAGGGAGTTTTAGAGGATGTATTAGTTAGAGTGCATGATTTTACATACCCTGCTGATTTTTATGTGATCAAAATGAGTGAGCATGAAGCGAGGGAGTCTAGTGGAGTCTTGTTAGGAAGACCATTTTTGAGAACGGCCAAGACGATCGTGGATATGGCTGAGGGGACTATTTGCATTGATTTTCATGGGGAGAAGTTTACCTTTGATATAAATGATGCCATGAAGAAACCTATTGATTCTGAAAATCTATGCTATGTTGATGTGATTGACCCTTTAGTCCAAGATTTTCTTGAGACCGAACTATTGCAGGAGAAACTCCAGGCATTAGATGTTTATGAACAGGCTGACATAGAAGCTGCTGCATGGTGTGATCTGATCAGTAGCCAGGGGTTGACCGATGAAGAAATTGAAGGAGCAATCAAGGATTTTTGTCAAAAGTCGGAGTTCATAGGAGCCGCAGGGGCTCAGCTACCAGTCAGTATAGAAGAACCATCAGAAGGAGATTTAGAAAAAGGGGAAGAGTCCGAGAAAAAACCCCTAACCGAAGACCCACTTCCACCCCAAGTTGAGCTGAAGAAGTTACCCTCGAATTTGAAGTATGCCTTCCTCGGATGTGAGGACTCCTATCCAGTGATCATCAGCAGCAGCCTTACAAAGGAACAAGAAGCTAGGCTACTGACCGTGCTGAGCAAGAACAAGAAGGCGATTGGATGGAGTCTTACAGATTTAGTTGGAATTAGCCCCGACGTCTGCATGCACCATATTAGGCTGGAAGAGGGAGCAAAGGCACATCGAGATGCCCAAAGGAAAGTAAACCCTAACATGCGAGAGGAAATATTGAAGGAAATCTTGAAGTTGTTGTCGCTAGAGATTATCTATTCAGTGCCAGACAGTGAGTGGGTCAGCCCGATCCACATGGTTCCAAAGAAGTCGGGAATCCAAGTCGTCCAAAATGAGAGGAATGAGCTGATTCCAACGAGGCTAGTCACGGGTTGGCGAATGTGCATCGATTACCGCAAGCTGAACAATGCAACAAGGAAGGATCACTTCCATCTGCCTTTTATCGACCAGATGTTGGAGCGACTCGCTGGGAAGAAGTACTTTTGCTTCTTGGATGGGTACAGCGGATATTTCCAAATCTACGTGGATCCTGAAGACCAGGATAAGACCACCTTCACTTGCCCATTCGGAACTTATGCATACCGGCGCATGCCTTTCGGCCTATGCAACGCTCCAGGTACGTTTCAACGTTGCATGATGAGCATATTTTCTAATTTGATTGAGGATTGCATAGAGATATTCATGGATGACTTTACGGTCTACGGAGACTCGTTCGATTCTTGTCTTCATCATTTTGATATAGTTCTTGAGAGATGTCAAGCGAAGAGTTTGGTTTTGAACTTTGAGAAGTGCCATTTTATGGTCACCGAAGGGATTGTTCTGGGACACGTGGTCTCGGAAAGGGGAATCCAGGTAGATCGAGCAAAGGTGGACGTTATATCTAAATTAGCGTTCCCTACTGATCAGAAGGGGATTAGGGGTTTTCTGGGGCATGCCGGATTTTATCGACGATTTATTAAGGATTTCTCCAAAATCGCCCAACCCCTTACCAGGCTACTTCAAAATGACGTGGAGTTCGTTTTTGATGAGCAATGCAAGGCAGCTTTCAATCTTCTCAAGGAAAAGCTGATATCCGCACCTATCATACGGGCTCCTGACTGGGACCATCCTTTCGAAGTAATGTGCGACGCCAGCGACTTTGCGGTAGGGGCCGTGCTGGGTCAGAAGATCGATGGGAAGAGGTACGTAATTTTTTATGCGTCCAAGACTTTGAATCAAGCCCAGCGGAATTACGATACCACTGAAAAGGAGATGCTGGCAGTGGTGTATTCTTTCGAGAAGTTCCGGCCATATTTGTTGGGATCCAAGGTCATAGTATATACTGACCATACAGCCATTAAGTACCTGGTTGCCAAGAAGGAATCCAAACCACGCTTGATCCGATGGGTACTCTTGTTACAAGAATTTGATTGGGAGGTGGAAGATAAGAGAGGAGTCGAGAACAAGGTGGCAGACCATTTGAGCAGAATAATGCAAGATGGAAACAGTGACGAAGTGCATGATAAGTTTCCAGAGGAACATTTATGTGAGGTGATTTTTGCGCCCAGGAAAATTGATTAGGAAGAAGTGTACAAACTTACTGGTCAGAATGATACAGCAAAAGGAAAGGAGAAGGTAGGGCAGGAGCCATGGTATGCGGACCTGGCCAACTACCTAGTAACTGGAGAACTTCCAGAAGCACCAAGTGTTACCAAGGCACAAAGAATGAAGATCAAGAGTGAAGCAAAATACTACTTTTGGGACGACCCCTACCTATGGAGGGTAGGATCCGATCAAGTGATAAGAAGGTGCATTCCTGACTGGGAGGAGCGGGATGTTCTAACCCACTGCCATTCGTTAGCATGCGGAGGACATTTCGGATCCAAGAAGACGGCAAGGAAGATTATGGATAGCGGCTTTTATTGGCCAACACTCAACAAAGATGCGTACGAGTTCTGCAGAAGTTGCGAGCGTTGCCAACTGACCGGTGGAATATCCGCCCGGGACGAAATGCCACAGGTACCCATAATAGTTTGCGAGCTATTCGACATATGGGGAATGGATTTCATGGGGCCTTTTCCTTCGTCCTATGGCAATCTGTATATCCTAGTCGCGGTAGATTACGTCTCCAAATGGGTAGAAGCCAAGGCCACAAGTACGTGTGAAGCAAAGGAGGTGGCCAAGTTCTTAAAGAGTCATATTTTCAGCCGGTTCGGAGTTCCAAGGGCGATCATATCAGATCAAGGTACACACTTCTGTAATCGCACAATTGAAGCCTTAATGAAGAAATACGGTGTGCACCATAGACTTTCCAGCCCGTACCATCCGCAAGCCAATGGTCAAGCGGAGATCTCTAACCGTGAGATAAAGAAGATTTTGGAGAAGACTGTGAACACTTCGAGGAAAGACTGGAGTGTGAGGTTAGAGGATGCTCTCTGGGCGTATCGAACAGCCTACAAAACCCCCATAGGCATGTCCCCTTACCGGATCATTTTTGGGAAGATGTGCCATTTACCGGTTGGGATCGAGCATCGAGCATACTGGGCAGTACAGAAAGTGAATATGGATGCTACAGCCTGCGAAGAGGAAAGGAAGCTGCAGCTGCAGGAGCTTGAGGAACTTAGATTGGAGTCATTCGACTCAGCCATGTGGTACAAGGAGCGAACCAAACTGTGGCATGATCGAAATCTGAGAACTAAGGAGCTCCACGTTGGCCAGAAAGTACTACTCTTCCAGTCAAGATTGAAGCTTATGCCAGGGAAACTCAAGTCCAAATGGACAGGACCTTACATCATAACTGCACTCAGATCCAATGGAGCAGTAGAAATTTCAGGGAGTTTTCCTAACTCGGAACCTTTCATAGTAAATGGACATAGGTTGAAAATATTCAGGGAGAATAGCGAAGTGGGTGTAGTGGATGAAATTCCACTGCAAACACTTACATCGGTTTCATACTGATCAGTAAGATAGGAATTTGGAATTCCACATGGCTAGTTCCATTTTGATAATTTTCTGCGTATACTGGCCAAGTAGGATTCCAAATTACCCAAGAAAGGTGTAAATATTGTAAATACGTAATTAGTCTTTGCATGTCAGATAATTTCTAAGAAAATCCAAAAATATTTTCGGGCCTTAAATTTAATTTGGAGTACACATTGACCAAGAGACTACCTATTTGGTGCTATTTCAATTCTAATTTAAGAGCCCATTTGAATTATTTCCCTTATTAGGCAGGTAATGGTAGGTTTCGAAAAAAGACGAAATTTTGAATTAAGACTTATGCAGCTTTTGCAGGGTGGCAGCGGCTGGAGTGGCGTGGAGCAGAGCGAGTAGACGCGATAGCCAATCAGGAGCCAGCATTCCTAACCGCCTTCCGTCCAAGCGTCGCGACCGGCAACTCCCTATAGCCGGTTGTAACCACCTGCAACTGCTATCTCTCGCCTAAATTAAACGACCGTCCCAAACTTTATCCCTCACAAACCCTCATTTTCAAATTCCCTTTTTCAAGAGATATTATCCCATACTCTCTCAAGAAAGCGTAAATCACAAACCCTCATTTTCTTCCATTTTCTCCCAGATATCAAGACCAAATTCCACTCTTTACAAGCCCTAATTTTCAGCCATGGGGAAGAAAGCATTTGCTACCAAAAATCAAACCGCCCTCAAAGAAAACCAGTGAGGAAGGAAACCTTGAAATACCACCACCACTAAACCCACAACGTCCCGCGCCAACACAACAAGCCCCGCCGATGGTCTCTCTGGATGCAATGGCGGAGTTTCTCCGATTGCAGGATCCGAATAGGAATTGGGCAGCGGAGTTAGAGTATTTTAACCAAGGTAGAGGGCAAGGGAGCGGAACCGGAGCAACTCATGCGGCAACCATGCCAGTAACCACTACGCAACCCTTGACCCCTATTTCATCTACATTGCCGATTCCGTCGATGATTCCCCAAGAAAGCAACCCCCCAACTGAAGCCGAAATGACAGAGACGGAAGGAATTTTTCCGACGACCCAGGAAGCCGAACTTGAGGATCTTGAGGCCATTGCGGCTTATTATGCCTCTGATGAAGAAGAAAGAGCGGAAAGGCTGAGAAGGGAGCAACAAGACCAGGAAGGGGGAGAAGGAATTGAGGAGACGCCAGAAGTGGAAGTGGTTCGCCAAGAAGTAATTAGGGAGGAGATCGACCTGAATAAGTCGGCCCAAAAGCGCGGCCTCATGACGGAAACAGAGTTTGAATCAATAGTGGAAGAGGTGAATCGCAGGGAAGATACTGCTCTAATGGCTGAGGGTCTAGACCTCGCATCAAGGGCAGTAGGAGAGGATGGACAAGCTTTTACAGAACCCATACCGAAGGATAAGGCATCCCGGTCAGTAGGGGAAGAGGAGAGGGAAGAACAGAGCGAAGAGACAGGGCCAGAGCCAGTTGATACCCAAGTGGAAGCAGGGGATGATCGAATGCAGGTAGATGAGGAGAGACCAACCGTAGACACTCAAGTACCGGAAGCTGTGGCGCCTCCCGTCTTAAAACCCCACCCAGTGAAGCGGCAATTGGTTCTGAAGACGCGGGTATCTCAGCGATGCCTAGGCAAAAGAGCAGCCAGCAAGGCCAAGACAAACACGGCTGAGAACCCAGTAGAGATCGAGAGCGAGGAAGAACAAGCCACTCCAACGAAGGCAGGGGGTGAACCTGCACAGCCTACTGCTCAGGAGGAAGAAGCACAATATCAGCGAGCCAGAAAGAGGAAAGGGAAGGCTCCAATCCAGAAGAAAGCAGTAACAAAGAGGTCCAGGGCAGCAAACACAGTAATTGTGATTACCGAAGCTTCTCAGAGGATCCCATCGAGCCGGCAAGAGCAGAGTGATAGTGAGTATGAGATTAGTGAGGAGTCTGAATCCGATAGCGATACGACCATGGAAGATGAGGAGTACAAGGAGCAGCAACTCCCTAACGATCATCGGGAACTATTGCATCCACCTGCAGAACCACTCCGATATAAGCGTTGGACGGTGGAGCTCACAGATGACGTGGTGGAGGGGATGCAATTTTTTGACTCCAAGGAGCTCCAATCCATCTATCGCACCAAGAACGCAAAAGGCAAGAAGGTTAAGTGTGGAAAGGTAATTCATCTCCCCTCATTAGATGAATTGAAGGTTCGGGAATCGTTTCTCGCCCTTTTCCACGAATTGGGTTTTGAATGGCTGTTAAGGAATGAGAATTTGAATGTTCCGGTCGATTTGGCCAAAGAATTTTTTGCGACCTTTCGATTCACGGTCACAACGGATTTGGATGTAGAGTGCATCAGTTTCAGAGTATTTGGAGGAGAGATTAGGATGAATTTGATTGAATGGACTGTTCGGCTAGGGATATGCAGTTTGGAGGAGGCCATAGGGCCCGAGTGGAGAGATAGGGAGCGGGGGATTCTCCGCAGGCATGTAGACTTTGAGCCTCAGGTAGCTTGGGAAGAGCTTACTCACCCCGGGGCAGGACAGTTTCAGTCCACTATCTCCCGATCTATCCATCTCAATGATCTTAATCTACGCCTGGTTAAACTCTTCTTGGGTTACAACCTTTTAGGACAGTCGAATTCGGCAATCCGGACATCGATGACGGAATTGTATCTTATGTGGTGTGCCAAGAGAGGCAAGAAGTTGCACTTAGGGTTCTGGACTGCATACACATGTCACCTCATCGCTACCCACCCAGCACGGAATATTTCCCTCTGCCACATATTGGGAATCTTTGTGAGAAACAACGTCACCGTTTCAGAGGACGAAGACTCAACCCCCTTGACGATGGTGGACGCCCCAGGATTGTTTGATACCCCCCTATTCGTCCGGACGAATGCGGTATACATGAGGCAAGGCGTGCCACACTTCTACGCGATGGGAGAGGAAGCTACACCCACTGCTCGGTTGGCAGCAGCTCATGAAGCACCGGCACACGACCAGAGACAAGAGGGGATGGAAAATGCTGTGGAGAAGATAGCGGAGGGAAGCAGACAGATAAGGGCAGAAATGATCGGATTGGCATCGGACCAGGAACAACGTCAAGCCAGAATGGAGAAGGAGATGGATGCGGTTAGAGAGGAGAATAAGCAATTGAAAGCAGAGATGGTCAAGCTAGCGGCAGTAGTGGAACGGGTGTTGAAGGAATCTGCGGAGCAGAGGATACTGACCCAGAGGCAAGCGTCTATGGAAGTGATCGTGACTAAATTAGGAGAGGAGAACCACAAGATACAGACGGAGATGAATAGGATGTTGTCCGTGATCGACAATATCCTAGAGGAGGTGAGCCACCAGAGGGCGGCTGAAGCTATGAGAGTAAGGGGCAGTGTAGCCCAGGATACCGGACCAAGCGGCCATGCTGGCCAGGATGTTGAACCACAAGTCCCAGAGACCGTAGTGAAGGAGCAAGAGGAAGAGAAAGCCGAGGAGCCGGCAAAGGATGATGAGAACCAAGCTGGAATGGAGACAGACCAACCGGAGGACCAACCGATAGAACGACCTGCACCACCTGCCCCACGAAGGAGCAGGAGACTCCGATAGACCCCCCCTACTGACCAAGTTAGTTTTTCTTTTTGAGTTTCAGTTTTTCTTTTAACTTTTCGTATTGTTGTTATGAGTTGTTTTTTGTTTAGGTAATATAATTTGTGTTTGCGCGCAAACCCCACTTCATAACACTTAGCCTATTCCATAGTCTAAGTGTGAGAAGTTAAGGGTTTGTTTCTTTGGAGCATGTTTTCTTTGTTTTGTTTGTTTTGTTTTCTATGTCGCATGCATGTTAGCTCACACTTAGCCCATTGCATGGTCTAAGTGTGAGGAGTTTGTATATATGTGTTTGTGGTTATGTTTTGTTGATCTCTGTATAGGTGATAAAACCTCTCTCACTTAGCCTATTCCATAGTCTAAGTGTGAGAAGTTTTTGTTTTAGTTTTGCTGTTTGTTGTCTGTGTGCCATCGTACTGGCCATTACCTTTTCCACTTCACAGCCTTATCTGAGGGCAGACACTTGTGAAGTGAGAGGGGGGACGCAATGGCCAGTAGGATGTATGTATATATGTGTAGTCTTTGTGTTTGTGCTTTTGTTTTGTTTTGTTTTGTTAGGTCTAGTTTTATGTTGTGTGTGATTGGGCTTAAAACTCAACCGTCTTGAGCTGAAGGTGAGGGGAATTGAGGGAGATAGGACGTGCTGGAAAACCTAAACCATCCCCGTTAGTACCTCCTAGTCAGGATAGATGAGGTGAGTATGAGAGAAAAGCTCATACTTAGAGCCAAACACGAAAGCCCTCTAAAAATGTGAGTTATAAGCCTTAAAGTGGAACCACTTTCCACATATATTGGAAAGAAAAGAGAGGCTGCCACAATTCGCCTAGGGTGAAGTGATCACGGGTAGCAAATACTGAAGGCAGTAGGAACCCCCCCCCTCCCCCGTTTAAAAAAAAAAAAAAAACCTCCTTTAGAACCCTTTCTTCTTAACCTTTTATATACCCAGATAAACACCCCAGCCGACTGGGACTGTGTAAGGCATGAAACAAATGGAGCTTACTGGCCAGGAAGAAGTGCGGAAAAGCAGAAACCAGCTGGGCGAAAAAGTTAGAAGAAAATCGACCAGGGAGTCATTCCCAGTCCAAAAAAGAGAAGAAGGGATAAGGGTGGCGAAGCCACGAAGGAACGAAAAAAAAAAAAAGAGGGAACCGAGAAAATGAAGAAAATGGTCAGAAAGATTTGACCACAAAAAAAGAGATGAATGAAGGAATAAGTGTGGCGAAGCCACAAGATGCTACTGACCAGTGGAGACCAAAGTCAGAAGCGCCAACTAAAGAAAGCAACTGATCAGAAGCCTGATATACACAGTTCCCCCCCGCATAAATAAAAATAGAAATTTTGAACCTTAGAGCCTTAGGAACATCCACCGAAAACATTACAAGCCAACAACCCCGTTACAAGCCTATAAGTCCTTCAGTAGCCGCTCGTGGAATCTAAGTCCGAAGCAATTGTGGTGAGCATAATGAGAGAATGCAGTCCTAACATTCCTGGTGAGGTATGAGTGACTGAGCGAACCTAGTGTTGGGCCGAGAGTGTGGGCGATCTTGACAAACAGATATACTGACTGGAAGAGAAAAGGGGGGTGGCAGAAGTTCAAGGCTGTCTAAGGCCGGATTGCACCTGATCCAGAGGGGAGGGATGGTTGAAAATATAGCCCGATCTATGTGTTTTCAGTCTTTTATGTGTTTATGTTTCTCTGTGTTTGTTTGTGTTTTTCTTTGCGTCATAGTTTAGAGTCTAAGTTAGGTAGAATCGGTCAGGGGAGTAACCAGGCTAGAATTCGACTTATTCTTTTCTTTGTTTGTTCTTCACGCTTGAGGACAAGCCTGTGGTAAGTGTGAGCAGTTTGATAAGTCGTATTCTAGGCCTTGGTTACGGGTCAGTATGATGTGCTTAATTGATTATATTTGCAAAACAGTTGTTTAAAGTGTGCAGGTTAAGCATTCTAGCCAGTAGGGAAGTTTCGGAATGTTCAGGTGAAGGAGGCGCCAGCATGATCTCATACTGATCAGTATTCGTGCTAAAACGGCTTGAGATGGAGAAGACGGATAGCTGGGACGGATTACCCACAATTAAGGGCAAAGAAGTCAAATTGCAACGAGGATTTACCCTAAAATCAAGGGTAGCCTCCCTATAAAAGGAAGCCAAATTGGAGAGAGAAAATGACACATTCACTCATTCACCACCATCTTTAGGTAGAAAGTTCTCTCGGTAGTTTCAGTCTTTCAGCCGTGTCCCGCTTCTTGCCTCGCCGTAGCCATGATCACTTGACGTTCAGATGTTCCCAGAATTCCAGTCATCGTCCATTCCAGCCAGCAAGATCGTAGTTTAGAGTCTCATCGCCCGGGGTGGCAAAACACTTTTACATTGCTTTCGTAGTTTTAAATTTCTCGCTTTCCTTACGTTGGATCTTGTTTGCCTTTGGATATTTTCTGCTTTTGAAGTACTTTGTTGAAGATCCGAACGTGTTTAAGCTATGAAGTTGATTTCCGTTTCGTTTATTGTAGTGTTTCTTTATTCCCTTGCCTAGTTAGCTTAGATCTAAAGTTTCTCGGTGTTTAAGGTGCTGAATCTCTCAATTCCGTTTACGTAACAAATTTCTTTAGGATAGATAAACAAGTACTGTTTGATCGGAAAGTAGATCGTTGCATGCAAAGCTTAGTTTTAATTTCTGAATCGTTCTTTCATGTTGACCAGTATGCAGAAGTCCAGTTTCAGTGTTTGATTTCAGATTTGATTTCTTAGTTTTGGATCTGTGTTTGTGAGTTGTTAATCTGAGTTTTCCGTGTTGAATCTGGAATTGTTATCTGAATTTTGGAAGTGTTTGTTGAAGGAGATGATGTCTATTTCAATTGGAGGGGACCACTTACTTTTCGAGATGCTTTTGCTTTTGTCCTTCACTTTTAGTTAAGCCCTGTCAGCCTAGTCATCAAACTTCCACTATACTCTGAATATTCTGTTTAGCCCAAAATAGAAACCCGTACCTTCCAAATATTTTCTGTTACAAAATTGTCTCCCCATTCCACGTACACAGTTACATTCCAAATGTTTTCCTTACCGTCTGACCAGTAGAACACCTCCTTTAAGTTCCAGCCTAGGTAGAAACTCAACCCAAGCGTGGTAGCTAACCAAATCTTCCAAGTGTCACCGCGGTAGTTTAAGAACGCACCATCTCTGTGGGATTCGACCCTTACCACCACTATACTGATCAGTAGAAGTGGGTTGAGGAATCTTTGAAACCAAGGTCTAGGTTAGTTAGGATCTCTATCCTGATCAGTAGGATATATCCTTGCTTGAACGACACCTACGCACCTAGGTCCCTTTCAATATTCCTAGACCAAAGATCTTGGACAATGCCCATCTCGTGTTCAACTTTTCAAAACTTGTTTTGTTTCTTCAAATGGAAGCACAAGTGATGCTGTCTCTAGCAAGATTGTATGTGACGGTATATTTGTCCATTATATGAAATGTATTATGCAATCTAATTCGTGCATTAGCTTTTTAAAATTTATGCATTAACTTTTTTAAATTGTCTAAACAGTCAGCAATGGAAGATTGTAGTGATCAATCTCTTGAAGGTTCGGATGATGCAATTGCTCCAGATGATATCTTTGCCCAAATTATGGGGAATGATAAGCCCGACCATGTAAGGATTATGGGTAGGGGAGTGCGTCCTTCAGATTTATGGAACGAAACTTCTAAAAGCACATCACACCGTTTGCTAGTGGAGTATCGAGAAAAGATTGAATGGCTAGAGGCAAGGCTTGCAACACAAGAAAGAGTTTGTGGTTCACAAGCAGACACTAGGCCAAATGTGATAGTTTGTAAGCCTTCCTCAGTAAATGCTACAACATCTCATATTGATCAGGTAGCTTTGCTTTTATTTTCATACCATTTTAAAATATATTACATATTAAAAATGGTGATTAATATTTTTTTATGTTTTGGAGGTTGGTACATACGTGTCTCTAAGAAGCGTTTTCACAAGAAAAATTGTTGCCAAAGGATGTATTCATAGCATAGATCCAAGTACAAAAGTTGGCGGACAAATGTTGGGATTCAATTGTTGTGAAATAAATGTTAAAGTTATGGTTGAACCTAAGGAGCAATTGATCAGATCCTACGACAACTTGCAAGAGCTTTCCCAGACAGCTGGTCATATGATTGCTTGGCCATGTTTTTTGGTATATTTTATAAATTATTTACTTACATATAATTACAAATGCACTTTAGTTTGATCCATAGTGCATATCCACCTCTATGTATACAGGTGGAACCCATTAAGTGACAACCATTGAATATTGATACATTCTCTTCTTGGACCACAGATACTTGGAAAGTTTAAATAAATTATAGTATTTGTATGATTAATTTGGTATATGCATTTTATTATGCTACTTGTATTAGGGATTATTTTGACCTTTACTTTTCTTCTCATGTTATACACATGGCTTTGTGGATGTAAATCATTTTAGATTCCTCAGTAGATATAGTTTCTTATCATATATCTCTAATACGCATTTTTAACATCATATAGTTTAGAGGGATGTCGATTGTGCTAAGTTTTATCTTCTTATAACATTGTTGTATCTTGCTCAAAGCCATATATACTTTGACATTATCTTAAAAACAGTATATTCTAGAATTGGGACCACAGTTACAGTTACGAAGTTTTGTGCCTCCATTTTCTAATATGTGTGTTTTTCTTCCCGTTTGGTTATATTTCATTCTTTGATAGTTTGTTTCTTACAGTTTTTTTAATTCTTCTGGTACATATTACATATATATAATTGTTGTTTATGTATAACTCCAGATTTTTAAAATCAAATGTTTCCAGTGGTGTCGCAGAGAACGTTTGCTCTTTCGACAGATTTAAGAGGCTAACATATCTGATGAAACAAGCAATGCACTTCTAGATAGATAGTATTTTACTAGTTCTAGTATCTTTTGTGTATTTTACATAGAAGATGAACAACACTTTTAATATTGTTTAGTATGTAGATTGAAAATACATTACATTTTGGCATTAGATACTTTGACCTTATGTTATTTAAATATGGCGTTTTATTGGAATTTGTTGTTTATGAAATTTTGTTGGATGAATAATTATAGTTTAATATGAATTTTATATATGTTGGAAGTGAAACTAGAATATTATATATATATATATATATATATATATATAGGTAAAATATAATTTTAAGTATTTGAAGGATTAAAATATAATTTATTAATATTTGAAGGATGTAAATATAAATTATTGAAATTTGCATACTAGATTGTAAATTATATAAAATGCAGGATGAAATTGTAATAATATATATTTATGGGGATATTCCTTAAATTTTCGTCCAAGTATATTGGTGTAGTCTAATAGAACATGTTGTGGCAATTTCTAGTGCCATTAGATGTGATTCTTCATTACATTTTTTGAGTGTAGCAATGATTGATCTTTACTTACACATGAATTATTACTACATGTGTTGGGGCTTACACTTGCTTCAAGTGCCATTATAGATAAAGTGTACTGTTAACATAATTCTGGTGGCATTTTGAAGTGCCATAAAAAGCCAATTTTAACATCTTAAAGATGGTAATCGATAGAGGTATAGGAAGATTGGATACCCATTTTGAAGTAGAGAGAAATATTTCTTGAATGTTTTTGTTGTGTGTTTTGTTATGCTCATTATTTATAGGGAGATTTAGGTCTCGTTAAATACACCAATAAATGAGTATTGGAACCACACTACAACCAGGAATTCTACACGTAATAAATTGTTCTAGGAACTCTACTGTATTTAATGAGGGAGACCATTTATTCTTCTTCCTTTTCACAATAGAATTAAACATATAATGGGTGTTTGCCCCCATCGTACACACCTACTGATGCGGATAGTCTAGCCAAGTGAGTGCCAGCAGGATAGCTCCACAAATCTAGCTGATTGGTTAGTTTGTTAAAGCTAACTGATGGAGAAGATATGGGAGAAGAAATAGGTAATCTTGTTAAGCTTGTTATTTGATTTGTTTACCTGCATTAATCGTCTATAAATACTGAGATTCTTAGGAGATAGAAATCATCTTGGAAGTAAGATCAGTTTAGGACGGCAGTAGCCATAGGCCTCTGCCGAGGATTTATATTTTTATTTTATTTTCTTTCCATTCTTGTTCTGTAATCCTTCTTCATAATTATTCGAGAGTTTCATTCCAAATTTGTTGGGTAATCCTTTGGTGCATTTTATTCAAGCATATTGTGTGAGTAGTTTATAAGATCAAGCACCTCTCGTGCTTGATTTAGACGAGTGAAAGCCTTTTACTCCTAACACCTACATTCATTCATTGCATAACTAACATGATGAATTAAGCCTACGTCTACACTCATTCACTTCCCATTCCCCTCTCAAATATTACTCACAACATAAACTGCATAAATTGATGTTATTAAGACTTGAGAGGAACTCAAATTGGTTTTGCTACCTTTGTACAGCACTTGGAATTTAAAAAATCTCCCTTTTGACTCTTAAACATCATTCAGATATAGTCAAATACTTTTGTTTTACTTTGATTTTTATTACCTTATATTTTGGGTTTTATGTTCGTTTTTAGGCTTAACGATTAAACTAATTTTTAATTAATTTTTGTATGTAATTAATCTATTTTATTAAAGAAAAATAATAAATGAATATAAAGAATACGGTTATGTACAAAATAGTAAAAAATGAGGCGTAGTTCTAAATATGAACATTGGAAATACTGCTATGATTGTGGATACTATGCACGAATGCACGATAATGGGTTCTCGAGTCTCAACATGCAATTTCTCGATCGAATATGGTAATACACAATAGTTGAATTATTATGAAATACTCCCTCCGTTCCATAGTAGTAAAGACATTTCTTTATGGCATAGAGATTAAAAAAAAGGTGTGTGCAATGACTAAAAAGATAATAAAGTATGAGAGATGATAAAGTATGAAAAAGATAATAAAGTATGAGAGATGATAAAAAGATAATAAAGTATGAGAGATGATAAAGCATAGAGATGAAAAAGTGAGAGAGAAGGAAAAGTAAGAGAAAAAATGTGTTGACTTTTACGAAAAACAGAAATGACTCGTAACATGCCAAAATGACTTTATTACCATGAAAGGAAGGGAATACCAAAAGGCAACTATCATTGAAAAACTGATTATACACTTTAACTTAGTAACAAACATGAGTTACATGATTATAACAAACTGATCACACACATTCTGTATATAACAAGAAATTATTCGAATTTCGAAAGCAGTAACTTTTGATATGTATATCAGTTGCTGGCTGGCACTACTAAAAAAATGGGGTGTCCTCACATTTGAAAGTGTCAGCAGGAAATAATTTATATTACACTTTATCTATAATGACACGTACAACAAGTGTGAGGTTAGCAGAGTAACAATAGATTAAGCGAAAGGATAGATGCTTCATTACCACACTCAAAAGCGTCATGAAAAAGGGTATGTAATGGCAGGAGAAAGTGTCAGAAAACGGTTTATTAGACTACACGTATAAATTTGGACGAATATTTACAAAACACTCCCCACAAATATTTATTATTGCGTTGTCCACCTCCATTTTACATATTTTACATTTTTCACGTATAAATTTCCATGATTTATACTTTCAACCTTCAAATATATAAATTACTATATTTTAATCATAAAAAACACTTGAAATTTACATTTTTCCTTTAATAAATAAGGACATTTTCTATTATAGGTACAAAATTTATACAACAACTCTGTTCAAATAAAATGTTAAAATTTGAATAATATATATTGAAAGTATCTAATGATTTTACATCAAATATCTTAATTATGTGTTTTGAACACATATACTAGAAACAGAAATGGTAAAATCCTAATCCATATAAAAGATCAAAACATATTTACAGCTGCATTGCCCCTCTTTAGATAGGTGAACCTCTTCTATATGTCAAAAGAGCAAAGTCCATATACTACATAACCTGAAACATTACAAGTTAAGAAAATTGAGTAATTAACTTATGAGTGCAAGGTTCAGATTGACTTTCTGTGTCTATCTATGGCAACATGAGTTATGTAAAGCAAATTGTAACATCGCAAATTTTTGTGACTCTTTTTATATGTTTATTTGAAATTTGGATTACGAAACCTTTGTTTCTATGTGATTAAGTGAATTGCGTGAAACAATTGTCGTGAGTGATGTGGAATGAAGAGCTTGATATTTTATATTTTCCAATATGGGTAAATAATTAATAGGATCATGCATTTATATTTTTCGAGCCAATTCATTGGAATATTCGGCCTTCCTAATTATTGAAATAATATTTCATTTCTTGGATTTAATTAATTGTTTTGGGAGATTTATCCAAATTAAATCCAAACCAAATGATCTCTAAATTGTACTATATGAAACTCGAACTCTAGCCTATTATCCTTGGGAGTTTCAAAAATCCCCTATTTAAAATAGGAGGATGAATTATTTTCTTTGATTTTATTGGTGCTTTGTTAACTCCATTCTTTTGAATTAGATCCAATTAAATCATGTCATGCTTTATTTCTTCACCCAAATTAAATAAAGATTTGAAATAATTCCTTGGCCAGTTAGGCCTAATTATTTTCGGCCCCCTCATTATTTTGTAGAGGAGAATTTATTGTTTCCTTTTTGTGAGACCCCTTTATTCAATTTAATACCTAAGCCAAATTAATTGGTGATGTGAATATTTCCTTGTGTTGCACCCTCCATATCACACGCCCATGCTATTATTTTTCCTTGTGGGAATTTATTTATAGTTACCTATTTTATGGGAGTCTTTTCCTATAAAGAAATTTCCAAATTTAAATCCTATTCTATTTAATTGAGGATTTAAATAATTTCCTTGTGCAATTCCTTATGGGAACCCTTCCCCATTAATTTCATACTTGGAGATTTAATTTATTTTGTTCTCTTGTTTATGAAATATTCATTATTTTATTTCCTAAGTTGTGAATATATTCTCTCCAAGTAAATATCAAATAAATTCCTTGTTAATTTTACCATGGAATTTTTGAATTCCTCCCCTTCCCACAAGCCTATTTTATTCTTTTAATTGTGGAATGTATTTAATTGTATTTACCCCACAATTAATTAATTTTAAACCTAACCCTAACCCTATAAAAACACCTAAACTAAACCCTAGCCCCCATTTCCCACAAATTTTCGGCCCCCTCCCTCTCCCTCCCTCTCTCCCCATCCCTCACACGCCTCTCCCTCATTCTCCATCCTCTCCAAAAACTTCTTCCACCTTTGTTCTTGCTTCAATTGGAGAGGATTTTCCAAGAATTTCCGACGAATCGTGTCAATGTTTGCTTCTACCGTTCGTTTTCTTGATTCAAGAAGGTATAACTAAGTTTTTCTTCTCATCTCCTTCATTTAAACTTTATTCTTGAATCCTACATGCATATAGAGGATGTAGGAATCATAGATCGCAAATTAATCGGTGGGAATGTGTGTTTGCATGAGAACTTTGATGAATATGCGTTTTTGAAAGAAGTTATGTGAAGTTTGATTTGAATCCTTGGTGAATGATGTGAGTTTATTTGCAAACATGATTATGAGAACCTTTTTGAGCATGATTTTGTGTTATAAGCATGAAAAATTATATTTGGATGATTGAGGAAGAAACCCTAGTTTCGAATTTGTGAGCCTGAAATCTGTGACGTTCGAACAGCAGTTTCTGATGTGTAATTGACCTATCAAACGATTGAATTTTGATGTGAAAATTTTACTGAGTAAATTTCCAGGTGTTTTCTGTGTCTCGTGTGAATTTCAGTCCTTTTTGTCGAAAAATGGATTTTTAAAATATTTGAAGTTGACTGCGCATTTCTGTCAGAAACTTGTGTTCTCGCCCAGAAAGTTTCGTATTCTGTTTGACCGACCAAATGACCTCCGTTTGATGTGATTCTTGAACTAAATGAACATTTGATTTGTCTTCTGAGTCGTGTAAACATTTCAGCCTCATTGAACATCGGATGAATTTATGGTGAATTTTTCAAATGAACTGCACAATGCTGCCAGAATTTTTATGTTCCGACCAGAGAGTTGTACAAATGTTTTGACTGACCAAATGCCATGATTTGAGTGTGAAACTTTAACTGAATTAACTTGAATGTTTCTACTCTGTTGTGACCAAATTTTAGCTTCGTATGAGGTCGGATGAATTTTTGGTGATTTTTACAAACCAACCGCGCAGTTCTGCCAGTTTTGTTGTTATGTGAAAATATCACTTGTTGCTAAGTTTGATGAACTATATGATGCATGTATGATTTGGGAAAGTATCCTATGACGTGATTATGTGTGATACGTTGAGAAATATTATGGCATGTTTTTCCTTATGTCGATGAATGATGGGATGGGTAATTTAAGGGAAACGATAAAAAGGAACAATAGGACATGCATGATAACATAAGTTTATGGAAAGCTGATTGTGTTGTCGTTGGCAAGGGTGATTGAGTATACGTGAGCTCGAGGAACGAGAGTTGCATAAGTTGGAATTGTGTTGTTAAGCAATCGAGGTGGGCTTTCTTTTCAAACCTCTTTATTTTCTGAAAATATTACGTGGTGTTATAAGGGTGGTTTAACTGTTATGTCATGCCATGTTTTTGTTTGTGAGATTGTTGCCTGATGCCTAGTTCGTCTGAGCTTGCTCCGTTAGGCTATAGGGTTGTGTTGTGAAACGAATTCGGGTCTGAGTAGGGCCGCAAACCCTATCAGGCTGTGTACACTGGTGGGATCGTGAGCCATCCTTGCTAGTCGGCCGGTCTCGTGGGCGAATAGTGTGGCCACACTTTCGTCGCACTGTGATATGATGATTGTGATTAATGGAATGATGTGGAAAGTGGGGAGATAAACTGTCTGGCCAGACTTGAAATGTTTTTGTGTTCTCGTGATATTTCTTATCACATAAAACTCGAGATCATTGGTATGGATGACATAATTAATAATAAAATATTTTCGGCATGAGCCCATTGGGTACAACAAGTACTCAGCCCTGCATATTTCTTTTCTTTATGTGCAGGTTGAGCGGGATGTTGCGGAGGATGTTGAGTTGGCCTAAGAACCTAGGATGCGTTGTGTCTTCATACATAGGCGTTATCCTTGACTCTCTTTAAACCTTATTTTCCGCTGCTATATTGATAACTATGTCTCAAGACTTTAAATCGTTTCCGTATTGTGTTTGAACATGTATGGTTGTGTTAGGTTTTAACCAAGTAATTACGTCGTTTTTGAAAATGGTGTTTTCTGTGAATTAAATTAAATGTTTTGCTTTAGAAGTTAATTGGGTTTCTTTAAGTTTATTTTCTCCGCTGTTTGTTTTAAAAGTTTTTATCATGAGTCATTTCTAATTAATAGTAAAATTTTAACCTTAAATTTCTTTAAACAAAAATGTTTTTTTTTCTTTTTTTCTGCCTTTAAGTTAATTAAGTTTTCATTTAAAATGTTGTCCATGCATGTTGGTCACGATTGCCGCGTCCGTAGTACCCCTAGTATGGGCGGTCGTGACACAAATCGAGAACTGCTACAATCAATCTTTTTGTATCATTACCATAAAATATTTGGTCAAGAAGTGATAATCCTAAAAAATCAATAACATTTTGGTCTATAATATCTTGCTATAGTCAAGATTATGCAATGGAAAAAATAAGTAATTGCCAAGTGAAGATATTACCTAATTTGAGTTTTCAAAGATTATGGTGGACATGAAAGGTATAAATATTCACTATCGAAGTTCATAGTGCAATCACCTTTCCCTTTTGAGCTGCCCTCTCCAAATGAGCATAGCCTCATACAAACATTTTTTGATGTCAAGTAGAGCAATCACCTCTCCTTTTTCAATTGATGGTAAAGTATAAAATTTCCTATTGAAAATATTTATGCTGAAGCTAAATCAATTTAGATTCTAATAAAAAAGTAATCGCCAAACTGATTCTATGTTCAGTTATAAAGTTTAGGATGAAAGTGACTTGACCACTTTTGGCAAGGCTTCAACTATATAATATTTAGAAAAAGTACATATGCTTCTCATAACTTTATATAGTAAATAAGTTTCCTCAAGATTTAGACAATGACCAATGGCTTTCATAGCTATATCCGAAAGTTAAAATATAGAGAATGTCATATCCAAGATAAAAAAAAATGAGAACAAGCATACAAGGACATGTAAAGAAACTAAAACTAGCTTGCAGTTGCATGTACAATCTTCCACAAAATCATATACTACTATTTAATAAGTTAGAAACAAAGCATCACCTACTGGTATCTATCCAACTACAAGCTTCAATTAAAGTGCTAGTTTTAGGTACTATCAAGGCTTTTGATAGCTTCAATCACTAAGAATTCTAAATTGCTATGCAGATGTCTAGTGACCATACACATGGCTAGAGAAATATATTAAGTTCATTAAACCATAAGTAAAAACGAAAAAAACAGTACTCCGTAATACTAAGAACTAAAGGCTAACCTTTTGTTTCCAGCAACCCTTCCTCAAGCTCCACCCCTACCTTGACCATCATATGTAAGAATATCTATGCCATAAATCTAAAAGAAGTCCAAAAATGAAACAATACCAAATCAATGCTAATAAATTAGATTATCACAAGATTAAAGGTAAATAATAAGGAAATCCCTTTAATTTGATAGCCGTGAAGCCGTTGATTCTCTGTAAATATTGGCATTTGGCAAATCAGGGAAGATATAATCAGCGATCAAAATTGGCGCTACATATCCATACATTTGCAAGGAAGAAGATTTGGGGGCTAGGTTCAGTTACGCTACAATTCCAAAACGTATATAAAAATTACAACTGCAAAAATTTCTCTGTCAAAATTTCATAAGGAACGTTCACCTCGTAATCGAATTAAATTAGAGGGTGTTGAATGACGACTTGTGAGCAATCTGAGGACTTCTGTCAAAATTTCTTCTCCTTCTTGACTTGTGAACGGAGGTTTCTAGGGTGAGGGAATTAGAATTGAATTTGCCGATACATGTAGAGGAGTGGGCGGCAGTTTTATTTCAATTAGGTTTGGAGCTAGTTTCTTTATTCATTTGCCGCTTATTTCTCAATTTCTGAAAACAAGAGTTATAAAAATTTAACTTAATTGTAAAGATATCATTAGTTTATTACTCATACATATATATTTTATAAAAATTAATAATTATTAATTTTTTAAAAAATAATTTCTGATGATTTTCTTAAGTTATTCAAATTTTTCTAAGAATATATTTTATCATTACTGAGTTATTTCTATGATATATAAATAAATTCTCTTGTTGATTAAATGAGAATTATCATTTGTTTTAAATAAAGTTATAAATAAAGGTACCAAGGTCCAATGCCGTTTCCGTAAATATTATTTTTGAAGTTAATTATATTTTATGTTCAAATACCAAATTTATTTTACTCACGTAATTTTTTAATTAGATTAGTTTTAAGAATCACGCATGAAATTTTTAAATAATAGAATTGTAAGAAAGTTGACTGTGTAAGTAAAGAAGTCTTATTCTGACATTTATTTATTTATGTAGTATTAGTATTGAAATATGGCCAAAGGATGGTGTAGTGATAAAGTATCTGTGATGTCATGTTTTACAAAGTGTGATAAGATAAATATATGGATAGCCTATTTTCTAGTAGTGTGGAACCACATGTACTTCTAATTAACCCAGATCCACCCGTTAACGGTTCGATATCTCCCATTTTGATCATGGCGGCGCCGAAATCCGAATCGAATCTGTCAGGATTGTCGATGTATTCCAGCACAATGCTCCTAGTCGGTTCGTCGCTCAAAAGAACTTGATCCGATTCCAGCAGACCTCTCAAACTCTGCAGATTCCTAAAGTAATTGTTGTCGAAGACGTTCGGTGTCACCTCATCCAACGGCGCCAGATTATCGTTGCCGCCGCTTTCAGGGCAGTTGCGCCGCCGCTTGATCGCGAAGTCCGGGTCGATGCTCTCGTTGCCGTAGATCCGGTCCCGGAAAGTCACGCATCGCGCTTGCCCAATCGTGTGAGACCCTGCAATCAAAAATTCCAATTCCTATTACTTTGATCACTCTATAAATTAAATTAAATGTTTAAATTGAAAATATCAAAACCCTAGTTTTTTACCTGACAAAGCAACCAAATCCCTTTCGCTTAAGTTTTTGTTTTCAAAATTGGATATGAGGGTTGGGAGAGGATCGGTGAACCTAGGAAGGTCGCTTTCAGCAAGCGCTCTCGTGGCGGCGGCGGGGGAATCCCTCCTCCCTAGATTCACTGTCCACGACGACCCTCCAACTGCCACCGTTGCATCACGCGCCGCCACTGCCAGCACGTCTGCGCACGACACCACCCCAGGGCATATGGACTCCACCGCCTGCTTCGCGGCCTCCACCACTTCGAACCCTCTAACAGAGTTGTTATTCTGCAATGCAACTCTCTCTCCAGTGGTATCGTCCAATAGGATTGATGCATCACACCCCTAATTATTTACCAAAATATATACTAGCTAGGGTTAATTAATCATAATAAATGTAATTAATTTTTTATAAGAAAGAATATTAGACGAATGAGGTGTATATATAGTACCTGAACGAAGCAATCGTGGAAGTGGAGGCGAACAAGGGAGGCGGCCATCCTCTGCTCGTTGGTCACGGCCTGCCTGATGGAGGTCCGGATTGTACTTAGCGCATCGGGGCATGTACTGTCGTAGAACGTCGAAGATAGTTGTGCATCGGATGGCAAAATCAAGAGTATAGCAAAATAATAATAATAATAATAATAATAATAATAATAATAATAATAATTGGATGAAATCTTCATCATGTGACGTATGTGTATATGATGTTGAGTGTTACTAAGAAGTTAGAAATGATGATTGAAGAGATTGTTAAATAGCTCAATTTATAGGGGGAAATAATTTGAATGATGGAATGCCGTAAAACAAGACTTAATTGTTTTGCATGGCCGAGTCATTTTTTCTACGTACTAATTAATGTAGTATTGCAATATTTTTCAAATGCCAAATTTTCCTTAGACTGATTTTCTTTGCTTTGAAAATTCTAATTGGTCCCACCACGAGTTGCGACGTTTTTAAAATTATGGTGGTATTGGATGATTAATAATAAGAGCATGTGTTATATTTCAAATAAATTATACGTGGTTGTCCACTCATTAAGTATATTATTGGAGTTGAAAATTCTATACTCTCTAGTACACTTATTCTGAATCAGTTTTTGTGTTACTAGCTAGGCATATTACTTTGTACGCATAAAATTTAACGTGTAGACTAAGCCATGTATTTCATTCGATCTAACTAATTCCCATAGTCTCCAAATTCTTCTATCCAGAAGATTGCATTTTTTTTAAATATTTTATTTAAGTGGACTTACATGTATAATGTCAATTAATGATTTGTTGTTATAATCGTAATACTACGACTTATATAGCAAAGAAAGCTAACAGTAAATTTTAGCAAAAGCTACTGTGCAATATGGACGAGCACACAAAGGAAGGACTACGGGCTTAAGCCCCTAATAAACATGATTTTTTTATATATTTTCATTGTAAATTTTTGTAATTTATACTAATTTTATGTAAATTCTTATACAAAAACTCCTATCCATGAGCTAAATTATACATGAATATAGTTTAAGGGGTGTGTTATATTTCCAACTTCCTCTTAAATTGCTAACTACAACTAAATGATAGACATTAGATCACTAAATCAAAGTATAAGATCATTCATCCACGAATATCAATATGATGCAAAAAAATATCAATTAACAAAAAATTAGTTATAACCATCATTTAAAAAATACTACCTCCGTCCCCCAAAATTCGTCCCGGTTTGACCGGGCACGGGTTTTAAGGAATGTAATGGAAAGTGGATTGAAAAAGTTAGTGGAATGTGGGCTTGACTTTTATATATTAGTTTTATAATAAAATGTGAGTAGGAATGAGTTAGTGGAATGTGGGGTCCACTACCAAAAATGGTAAAAGTGAAATGGGACAAATTTTGGGGGACGGACGAAAAAGGAAAGTTGGGACAAATTTTCAGGGACGGAGGGAGTATCTCAAAACTTTAAATGATTATAACTATCTCAATATATATTATTTTTTTACACAAAATGTATCAAATTAAAGATAATTTTATAAGGATTCTAACGAGATTTTACTTGCATATGTTCCGATGTCAAAATTTGATATATTTTTTTTGAATTTTTGTATTTTTACGTATCAGATGAATGTAAATGTAAGTATCAAAATATGTCAATATATTGTATATACAATGTCAATACAAAATTGTCTTGGCATATTCAACTAACCATGTTGATATTTTTTTATATACTATATTGACATTTTATTCAAAACCCTAAATTTGGTTATTCTTCTAATCTATTTAAATTTAAATAATAATAAAAGAAAATTACATAGTTCCCTTGACTTTAAGTTACCCGCATTTGTTGGATCGTTGTGAAAAAGTTGGATCGTTGCACAGTTCCCTTGACTTTAAGTTACCCGCATTTGTTGGACCGTTGTGAAAAGGTTGGATCGTTGCATAGTTCCCTTGACTTTAAGTTACCCGCATTTGTTGGATCGTCGTGAAAAAGTTGGATCGTTGCATAGTTCCCTTGACTTTAAGTTACCCGCATTTGTTTTAACTAAAATTAGAAAGCGAAATTAAGGTACAAGCTAGAAAAGTCACGAATAAACAGTGATCCTCTTTTGCTGAATGAAAAAACACATATTCTGTCTGAATTTAGAAAAAATATAAGAGGATTAAGAGTCAACATTTTCTTTTTCTTAGGTATTCTAGAATCTGTTCATATAAATTCTTCTCAATTTTCCTTCATTACAATATTTTATTACAATATGTATATATATACATAGTCCTACATAGTTTGGAAAAAAATACAACAGAATATCTTATATCAAAACGGAAAAATACTATAGAGTATCTTATATCAAAACGAAGACCAACTTATAGCCCTTAGATTAGAGTGACAACCACGTAGATAATGTCACATTACTGATATTTCAGAGAATCCTATATTTTATGTAAATTAGGGAATCAACTTTTTAAAGTGATAGCAAAGACTATTACTACTATTAAAATGGTGTGCAGATAGAAGTATATACTCATAATATTAAAAACAACCCGACCCGGTCCTTTGTACTCTGTCTAGTTGTCCATTTCAAATATTGCGCATATACACGTTTAACTACCCGCATTTTGAACACTACAAAAAAAATGCAAATTAGTGACGGAATTAGTGACAGCAGCGGAAATTTCAAGAAGTAGTGACGGATAAGTGACTGAAAAGCGTCAGTTACTAATTGGTGACAGAATAGTCAGTCACTAATCCGAATTTAGCATGGTGGCCTCCTTGATATCCGTCATTGTGACTTTAGTGACGGATTTGTCCGTCGCTAATATTTTTGCTTTGATTTCCGTCATTTTTACTACCAACTTATAATCGATATTTAATCGGATAAATCAAACAACACGAGCGAACACCGAATGAAAGAATGAACTTTTTAAATCGGGGCTGCTCATTGAGCCATCGAGCGACGAGCAGCAGCAGCGGCGACTTCACGCGAACGCGGAGGGGATCTGGACCGACGACAGCTGCGGCGTCGATTCTGGTACAGCAGCGACTTGGAGAAACGATGGGTTTCTTGAGCTTGTGTGTGTTCTATTATGGAGATCTTGTTTCTGTCCAATTTATGGGGATGAAGAAGGTGGGAGAGAGAGAAGGCAGAACGTGAGAGAGAGGAGTGAAAGCTGAGGTGGGAGTATATTTAAGAGCATCTCCTGTAAGACTGGACGTCAAATAGCTCTCACATAGCCTTCACACTGCCACATCATCAGCACTACAATTCTCCTGCCACATCAGCTTGCCACATCAACTGGACATCAAATAGCCCTCACATAGCCTTCACACTACCTATCCACATCACTAATAACAATTATATAATTTAATTTACACTCGTATCAACATACGGAATGTAATTTACGAGACAAATACATTTAAATTGAATAATACTATTAAATTTTCAAAAAGTACAATAATTTTAAAAAAATACATTTAAAAAAATTACATAAATTTACATAAAAACTAACGCCTTGCAATCCTCCGCGCCCACAACTCTTCAACTAAATCCTTTTGGAGTCGAATATGAGCCTCCGTCTGACGCATGTCGGCATGTGCTTGGAGGAGGGCTTCTTCATCGTGAGGTACCCCACCTCGTACGTTGACGGTGGACAACTGGTCGTGGGCGAGGTGCCGCCGGCTGCATATAATTGCTTGATTCCTTGTGTTGATCTATGTATTATTTTAAATTCTAAAGATAATATCTCGCAAGTGAATCGTGATCGCAAGGGAAAGAATATAATTTCAGACTAAACACTTGAGGTGAGCTTTCTTTTAAACTAGTGTCACACTCGTGCGATGCACGACCCAATTCATTTTCTACTTGCATTAAAATTTAAAATTAATTTTTCATTACACTCGTGCGATGCACGACCCAATTCATTTTCTACTTGCATTAAAATTTAAAATTAATTTTACATTTATGAAATGAGAAACAATATCATTATGAGGTTTAAACTCACAAATGTATACAATAACAATTTACCATACGAATGAAAACTAATATAATCAAATAAGTTTCAAAACTAAAATTTGAGCGCAAAACACACGTCAATAAGAATACTTTTAATCTCTACTACAAAAAGATCAACCACAAACACACGTTGATTACAATTTAAGGCTTAATGAAAGAAAAATGGAGAAATTATTGATGTATGCAATTTAACTATATAATAAAATTATTATTAGAGACAATTTCATAGTTTAGATGTATAACTTTTGCGTTTAATAAATATAAATACAGTTTAGTATATTTCAAGTTTTTTAAATTTTTAGTTATTTTGATACAAATCGTACAATTTTATTATATCAGTGTTGGGACTTATAAACTTAAAAACTAAGATTTCAACATATGTTAAGTTTCACTATTTTTCACATCTTCAACGTGTACAAAATATTGTGTTGCTCATGACATATATAAGATATGGAGTGTATAGAAATAAAAGAGAAAAATATATATGACATGTGTAATTGTGTGCAATATCACATAAAAATAATAAATAACTAAAATTATAAACTTGGAACAACAAATCAAACTACAATCTACAATCTACCTTACTATTTTTCACCCCACCATACTCGTCGCCGTCAACCTGCACGGAATACAAAACCATTCCAGTGGCACGACACAACAACGAAGCAGCCGAAGCCAACTCCCAAAAGCTCTCTGACAATGCCGATATTCAACCTAGAACCCATCTTCAACATCGGACGAATTGAAAAAACAAAGTCAAAGCCCAAATTAAAAAAAAAAACAATCCACAATCACAAAACAGTTGGGAGAGCGATTTGAGGGCGCAAATCAAATATTATTAATACACACACAAAAAAAAATCGTAAAACAAAAAAACAAAATTCATGTTATAGCAATATTGATGAAAAATAAGAAGAATACTTAAACATGAGTCACATTTCTTAACACATATTGTAATGGTACAGTCTACACTCATCTTACTTACTATTTTTTTTATCCCACCATTCTCATCATTCTGCAAGGATTACAAATCCCGCTGAACCCAACTCCATTTAGGAATGTGTAGATATTGAGATACCAAATGTCATCAAATGCCAACTTTTCCTTAAACTCTTTTCCTTGCTTTAAGAATTCTAATTCGTCCACCCACCAGTTGCGACGTTTTTTAAATTACAAGATTATTAATAAAAGCATATACATGATATTTCAAATAAATTGTACGTGGTCTCCACTCATTAAGTGTATTATTGGAGCTGAAAATTGTCTAGCTAGTACACTTATTCTGAATCAGTTTTTTTTTTTGTTACTAGGCATATTACTTTGTACGCATAAAATTTGACATTTAGACTAATCCATGTATAATGCATGTCAATTAAAATATATAATTATAAGTGGACTTTCATTTTATTATACTGTAGTAATACTACGACTTATATAGCAAAGAAAGTTAACAGCAAATCATAGGGATGTTGATACAGATATTTATTCTACTTCATTTAACTTCCTCTATAATTTAAAATATCTTTTGTATTATTTTTATTATTAATTATATTTGAGTAGTTTATTAGGATTTGGTTTAGGTTCCTTCTTTTAGGAGATCCTTTTATACCATATATATTCTAAATATGTGTGGAGTATTTCATTATGATCCCAATTAATTAAAAATGTTGAAAATTAAAAATACAACTCATCAATTACTATATTATTACCCAACAAAAAAGACAATCTCACTTTCCATCAATTACTCTTGATTACCTGTTAAAAAAGGCAATCCCACTTTACTACATTATGCTGATTGAAAAAATACCAATTTTGCATATATAGTTATAGAGTTATATACATACAATATTGGAGTTATCTAAATCTTTTCAATTGGTACCGTTAATTTACCCCTATGAAATCAATAATTGTAGTTTAGACTTTTTAGCTAAATCCAATTACCATTGAAGTGTTTAACAATTTCATTAATTGAGAAAGCAAAAAATGCAATAAATTCACTTTCATCATGTAATAAGTTGACTTCAGAGTCTCTTCTTATTCCTACATTAATTAGGATTAATTATAAAAAAAAGACTCATATATTAACTACGTAAAATAAAGTGAAGAGACTCTTCAATTCAATTGATCCTTCTTATATCTTTTATTGTTATCAATTATTTTATTTTATTTTATTATAATATTTATAATGATTAAAATAATTGGAAAGATCAGAGCAACGTTTGTTAAACGCCTAAATCCAGTTATTCTCTAACTAAAAAATCAATGCGAAAAAATTACTATTTGAAAAAATTAATAGGCTTAAACATTCAATCCGAGTTACTACTATTTATTTTAATGGGCTTAAACATTCAATCCGAGTTACTACTCCCTCTGTCCCATTAAAGATGTCTCACTTTCCTTTTTAGTTTATCTCATTAAAGATATCACATTTCCATTCTTAAAAAAGTTCTCTCTAACAATAATATAAATATTATATTTTCCCTTTCTACTTAAGACACAGAACAAAACCTCCTAAAATCTCGTGTTGTTCCATGTGACATCTTTTGTGGGACGGATGGAGTATTACTTTGTGAGGGTGGTGATATAGATCAAAGTTTTAGAGAATTTTCTAGAATTCGTTTACACTACGAGCTTTTAAAGCTCATCCCCCTTCTTCTCTCTTTTACAAAGCAATGTAGTGAGGTATTTCGCCTGTTGGGGCAGCAGTGCATGTCAAGTCACCATTAAAGTTAGAGTGGTATACGTAGCATATTTAGTTGAGGATTTTTTATAAGTATAATTGAAAGGTTTTTGTTATAGCAGGTTGCTATCACTACAACAAAAAAATTCGTTAAGGACATTTTTTAGTACAACTAAGACATTAATTTGTGTTTCTAAATATACCATGAACGCTTCAAAAAGTGTCCTTATTGTTGGTGTCCCAACTAAAGTTAGAGAATGCAAATGGAAGTGTCCTTAAAAACAAAAGATTAAGTTAATTTGCTTTCAATTTAGGCACGCTTTCTTTTACGTCCTTATTTGTTGTTGGATATAAAGGACCCATTGTGAATGGGCTTACATTTAGGTCATTGGGTCTGTCCTGAAGTGATTAAATGACTTGGCACATATCATTATTGTTGGCCCAAACGTTAGTCAATCTCGTTACTTACCCGAGTCTCACTGATGGCTGCTGGATGGCTCCTCTGTACGGATCGTGAGCAACAGTCGTTGGATCTAGGGTTGTGCTTCTTTTGTGAGATGAGTTGTCCCGCCCTTTTGATTTACCCTTCATTCTGTTCACTTCTCTCTTTCTCTCTCTCTCTCTCTCTCTAAACAATGACTTGCTCTGTCTTCTCTCTACACACTCTCTCTCTCCAAGGTGATTTCGCCGTTCATCTCCTCTGATCTTCTTTCCCTACCGATTGTTCTCTGTTTTAGTGAGATCTAATCACTGAGATCCTCGAGTTAAAGTTACTGCTTTGGTTTTCTTCGATATCTGTTGTTGAATCTTTTGTGTTCGGAGTTGTTCTTGAGAGATCCAGTGTTTCGAGTGTGAGATCCACGAGTTTGGTGGTGATTGGTGCGTTGAGACAGTTGGAGCTGGTGGTAGTCAGTGAGACTAGGGTTTCTAACTGCTTGAGTTCGACGACACTCATCTTGTGACTATTGTTTGAGTTGTGTGGGGAGGTCCTTGGCTCGGTGCAGTCGCTGTTGTGACCTGAGCCATATTCTTTACTCTGACCTTGTCTTTATTTGTTCTGATCCTTTAGGATCTTTGTCTTGTTATTACGAATCAGTTTCCCTAAGTGTGCAAGTGATACTGAAGGATAGCTGGAGGTTCAGTTCTGGTTTAGGACCTGAACTTAATTAGGGCTTCTTTTTCAGTATCTTGTATTTAGTCTATAATTGTGTATCTTGAATTTTTTGTATTCTTGTATGTTCTAGAGTGAGTTGACCATCTCACCACATGGTGTAATACAAAGAGGTCCCGGTAACTAGTAAATTATGTTGATCTAATCCCTACAGATGTTATGTTTTTATATTTTTCGACGCAAGTGATTGCGTCTCAATTTTTGTGTCCCTAAAAGATAAGTTTTTTGTAGTGTAATTATGTAATAATGTGTCAGTTGTTATGTTTCAAGAAAAAAAAATACTAGTAATACATGGTAGATAGACATGTTCTTAATAAGAGGTTAAGCGCATTAAAGTGTGACTCCATTTATTCAATTTAATTAGGTAAATGGTGTTACACATAAGATGTAAAAAAAAGTGATTGGAATATTTTTAGTGCAGAATGGAGCGCACCTTATAAGAGAGAATAGACTTGCTAAAAATGAAAAGAAGCTATTTTTATGGGACGTACAAAAATGGAAAAAGAAGCTTATTTTATGGGACGGAGGAAATATGTAAATTAGAGAATCAACTTTTTGAAAGCGATAGCAAAGACTGTTACTAATGTATTAAAATGGTGTGCAAATTGCAGAATATACAGATAATATAACAAACAAGGGCGCATCTCACCCGATCCGGTCTGTTGCATTTTGTTTCGTTGTCCATTTCAAATCGTGTGCATATACACGTTTAACTGTTAGATACCCACATTTTGAATGGGTATGGAGCTGACCCGGTCCATTGCAACCTGTCATCGATTTTTAATACCAGTATTAGTATTAGTTATCTTAATTAGCAGAAGCACACGTCCTTCTAATTATCTCATTTCCGTCGGTTAAGGGTTCGATATCTCCCATTTTGGTCATAGCGGAGCTGAAATCCGATTGGAAACTCCTCGGATTGCTGATGTATCCCTGCACAATGTTGTCGCTCGATCAGTTGCTGAAATGAACTAGATCTGATGCCAGTAGCCCTTTCAGTTGAACCAAATTCCTGAAATAATTGTTGGATCTTGTGATGTTGAGTTTTGTTTATGTTTGTTGGATACTTTTCGCAGTTGGTAGTTAGATCTTGAGATGTTGAGTTTATTTGCGTTCATGTTGGATGCTTGGTAGTTGTTAGAATCTCTTAGATCTTGCTTGTTAACGTCTGATTTCATAGATCCATGTTGGTTAGTCTTTGATTTCGTGGATCTGGTGTGTTCTGTTTTGGAATTGCATGATTGTGGCTTGCTTCTGTTTGTTCGTCGCTCTGGTTAGTCAGTTAACATAGATCTAGTAATTCTAGCTTAAATTTCTCGTTCGCGTCTCATTTGAAGCATGCTCTGTTTTCTTTGTCAATGGTGTCTCAAATGCTATGTTTTTGCTCTATTTTTTTTTTTTTGCTTAGTTACATGAAGAAGATGAAGTAGAAGGTAGTTAGAGATCAAATCTGAAACTTGCTTTTTGCTTTTACTTTTTCAACTTTATCTGCCACCTAGCCAGTTTAGGAAATAAGGTCCCCACTTACTTTTCTTACTTGTCTGCCTATTTTAGGAAATTTGCAGCATGAGTTGTAGCTGCAGGTGTTCTTAGTTGCTTAATTTCATATTTAAATGTTGGTTCATGTTTAGTCATTCATGCATGTTTCCGTACGTTACCAGTCTAGTTGATCAGTTTAGGTAGTGTCCTCTATTTAAATGCGTGGCAGCAGCCAAACCCTCCCAAAATGTCTCTCACACATGCTTAACACCTTCATCCTTGTGCGATTCGATCCTTACTTCCTTGTGCTAAGTTTTAGTATCTTGTGGGTCAAGGTTTTGAAAACAGCCTTGGATTGCGCGTCCGACGACATGTAGATAGGTCTAGAGAGTCTGCCTGATCAGTTCACGCATTTCCCATGAACATGCACGGACGTGGATCGGTTTAGCCAGTCTGCTAGATCAGTCTGCGATTATTTTATTTCTGCTTGATAAGCTGCCTCTTCAATAGACATGTTCTTAATAAGAGGTTAAGCGCATCAAAGTGTGACCCCACTTTTTCAGTTTAATCAATTATGTAAGGGATGTTACATATGGGACAGAATGAGTATGTTATGTATATTAGAGAATCAACTTTTTGAAAGCGATAGCAAAGACTATTACTACTGTATTAAAATTGTGTGCAAATTGCAGAATATACGGATAATATAACAACTAGGGTGCATCTCACCCGACCTGGTCCTTTTCATTTTATCTCGTTGTCCATTTCAAATCGTGTGCATATACACGTTTAACTGTTAGTTACCGACATTTTGAATGGGTATGGAGCCGACCCGATCCATTGCAACATGTCGTCGATTTTTATTACTAGAATTAGTATTAGTTATTTAAATTAAGTTGTACATTATTGGAGTATAATAGTGTATTTTCATACTAAAGACATATTGATTTTAAGCACTGGCGGATCCAGGTGGGGTCGGGCGGGGTCGGCCGACCCCACCACCTGCCCCGGAGTGCACCGGAAAGCAACTTTCTTCGGCCTATGACCCTACGGCGTTCACGTCTCCGCTCCCACCTCAGTCCTCAAGCCGTGTGAGATGATGAGGAGACTGATCAGAGAGAAAAGAAGGAAGTGAGGCATCCGGATGGGTAGACTGTTGTCGAGAACGAAGGAGTTGGAGGGGAAGAGTCCTTCCACAGTTTTTGTTTTCGAAGAGAAAGAGGAATGGTATTGGAGATGTCATTATTGTTTTCTCATCCCTATATTCACTCGTGAAATAGAATAAACCGGCATCAATAAATTTAACTACCTTTAAAAGATTAAATATCTTAAATATGTTATCTAAGTGTAAAATGGGCTTTGAAATATTTTTCTTTATTTGAATTAATTCTTAGAAGTCCATTAAAAATATACTCTCATCTTAAAATATCAATTAATGTTAAATAGTAGTAGTAATATTTTTTTACAGTATATCAAAATCAACTTATCTAAATTAACCACCTACTTATATAAAGTAAATATTTCTTAATTTCTTCTACTCTTAGTTTTATAATTTAAATTTTCAACCTTATTATTCATATTCAATTTTTTAAATCTTTAAAAATTTGGTATGTTACAGAAAAATTATGCTATGTGTTTGTCATTTTTTTTGTCAAAATACGTAGTATAACATAACTGTGTCTCTTACTTTATTATTTATTTGCATCTTTGTTTTATCTAAGACCATATTTTATTCTTTCTTCAGTTAGCTCCATAAACGTCTTTTTCTTAAATTCTGTATTCAAAAGAAGCGTCTCGCTTATAACGGGACGAAGAAAGTGGAGTATGTTTTTTAAGATTATCGATACTCGCAAGAATTATTTATATTAAAAAATATATTTATAAAAATAATTAATTTAAATAATTATTTGAAATAAATATTTACTATCTTGTTCGACCCCACGATATTTTGTTTCTGGATCCGCCATTGATTTTAAGAACATCAAAATTTAATCTGAATATTGAGCTCTATGATTTAAACAAGATTTTGTTTTATTTTCCGTTGCAAAATCAATAACTAATGTTACATATACGGAACATATTTCATCCAAATATCTTGTACTCCCTCCGTCCACGAAAAATATGACACTTTCATTTTCTGTACTCGTTTTAAAAATTGATAATAAATAGTTGAAGTGGAGAGAAAGTAAAGTATGAAAGAGAATAATATAGAGAAGTCTCTTGTCTATATTATTCTCTCTCTTACATTTCTTTCTTTCCACTTTAACTATTTATTATCATTTTTTCAAAATGGGTGCATGATAAGGCTAATTTCATGCATAGGTCTAGGGGATGAATTTGTGAATTTGCTCGGTATAACACATGTTTTAAGCCAGGTGTATAGAAGAAATTCGCCAGGTCCAGGAAAAGAAGGAGGCAATCACACGCCCGAGGAAACTGGCGAATAAGTGAACATTGTGAAAGAAATTGCAAGACGGAGTAAATCTCAGAACTGAAGGGTAGAATAGAGATTTCTACGAAGGTTCTAGAAGATTATGTCCGTGACTATAAAAGGAAGGTTGCATGCATTCTGGAGGGATCTTCTCGGGGGGAGACCTCACTAACAGTCGGCAGCTAGTTCACTTTTCTATACACTTGGGTTTTTAGAGGGAAATTCAGGGGGTTCCGCGCTGGGGTTCACTTTCGGCTTTCTCGTTTCAAGTTGGGTTGTAACACCGTCCTGTTGAGGGCGAAGAAACAAGTTCCCGTTTACTTTTCTCGCATTTTGTGGTTTCCACCGAGCTTCGCTGTTCGAAGCTCGGCATTCTGTTTTATCGACTATTTCCGTGTTTTATGCAAGTTTATTTTTCTGTTATGTCGATGTCTGATTTTGCTGTAATGATTTTCTGGAGTTTTGAGCTAGCTTGCTTGTTTTGGATGCGTTTCGCAATTGTTTATTGAATCTGTGCAGAGTAATGGCTGAATCGGAGTGATCGGAGTTTGTTGGTGAATGAATCGGAGGTCTGAATTTGGTTTTATAGTTTTGATTGTGGAAACGTTTAAATTTGATGTTGATCGGAGTAGATCTGTTAGATCGGAAGTTCTGGAGTGGAATCTAGTTGTTGTTGGTTTCGGATTGCTTGGATCCAGAGTGGATTAAGCGTTCGACGTGAGATCTGAGCAGAGTTGGTTTATTTTAATGCCTAGTCTTCGTGTTTTCATTTCGCTTCGTCTAGTATATGTAGATCTGAGTTATTTCCGGTTAGTCGTAAGTTTCCGACGACCAAACTTTTACATTCTGTTCGAATCTGGGTATGTGCTCTGTTTCCTTCATTTTCTAGTTTAATCCCGTTGAAGAAATGCATGCTGTGTTAGTTAAATGCTCAGTTAGTTATTTGCAGCTTTTCTGCCATTCTTGCTATTTCTGGGTCATGGTCCCCACTATTAGTTGTTTCCTGTCTAACTAAATTAGGTAGTCGTTTACACGGTCTAGTAAGTGAATTTAATATACCGAAGTCTTGATGATGTTTGATCTCAGCATGTTTACAGTTTTCTAGGTCTAGTGTTTACATTTCCTGCCTAGGTCTAGTAGTAGTAATACCTCAACCCTGTTTGCGTGGCAGCAGCTGCTTTTGTCAAGAGTCTCTAAATGCTTTCTTACGTGTCCATCTTCGTGGGATCGACCCCTGCTTCTCTATACTAAATCATAGTATTCGGGTTGAGGGATCTTTGAAGGGGAGTTAGTGTGTCCAACGACAGAGCATTCCGTGTTCTATTGAGTTCCTAGACCAAGTGATCTAGTGGATTCATAGGACCTGGCATCTCGACCTAGCACATCGCATTTTCACCACACACGCAAACCACGCACTTCAGTGCACAAAATGAAATTGTCCTATTTTTCGTGGGCGGAGAGAGTATAATAATAGTGCAAATCTCACAAATTTCCGGTTATAGTATACATTCGTAGCTTAATATTCTACAGTTTGGATTTAATTGAAAGAATATTCTTTTATTTGAAGACTAACCATGGTTATCTAATACTGCTCCACATGCAAGCGATAAAGTGCAACTTGTTTATACTTTAATTTTGTTTGTTGAGATACTCCCATTAAATATATGATATTGCTATTTCATATTATCACTTAATAAATATTTCATTTCACTTTTAATAATTAAGTGTACATTTTTATTACAAATTAATATTTCCTCTATCCTATAATAAAAGTCACATTTAGTGTGAACAAAAATTTTAAGAAATACAGAGAATAATTAATTGAAAAAGTTTGTAAAATATGTGGTCCACTTTTTTAAATTAATTTTATAATTAAATGTGAGTGATGTAAATGCGACTTTTATAGTGGGACGGACAGAAATGACGAAATGTGACCCTTATGGTAGAACAGTATAAGGTAGGACAGAGAACGTGAATAAAAATAAAATTCATATTTTATTAACATTTTTAATAATCTGTGGAGAACCAAAATGAGACATTTTATTTATAGACGAAAGGAATTATATCAATTTGGTTTTATTTTAAAAAACACTTTATGACTTCTTTCTGTTCTAGTTAATTATACTCGTTATCATTACCTTATTGAGTCAGTATATGAAAGAAGAAAATTTTAGATTTACTTCTTTTTATTTGACAATATATTATTGAACCATGATAAACACTTGATAGAAGCAACCACACTGAATTACATGATCAAATCACATTCTTCGAAAACGACACATTGATTTTATTTAAATTCTCCTAGTATCGATCTTAATTAGCAGAACCACAGGTCCTTCTAATTATCCCATTTCCGCCGGTTAAGGGTTCGATATCTCCCATTTTGATCATGGCGGCGCCGAAATCCGATTGGAAACTCCTCGGCTTGCTGATGTATCCCTGCACTATGCTGTCGCTCGATCCGCCGCTGAAAAGAACTTGATCTGATGCCAGTAGCCCTCTCAACTTAACCAAATTCCTGAAATAATTGTTGTCGAACCTATTAGGCGTCACCAGATCCAGTGGCGCCAGATTGTTATTGCCGCCCGTCTGAGGGCACTGCCGCTGCCGCGTGCTTGCGAATCCGGGGTCGATGCTGTTGTTGGCGTAGATCCTGGCCCGGAAAGTCACGCATCGAGCTTGGCCGATTGTGTGAGATCCTGCAAAATTGATTGCATTTTAACGTACCCCTATATATATTTATCATGATAGTTAATACTTCCTCCTGTAATACTATCAAACTTTTAGCTTGCTTGGATTTTAAAACATCCTTTGACTTTGAAAAAGAAACTAAGTAGAGAAAAGTAGTAGAATACAAATTTTATTTTTATATATTGATTATAATAAAATATAAATATAATGAGTTAATAAAATGCGGGTGTATTTAAAAAAAATAGTAAAAGTAAAATGAAATATTTAATGACAGGCGGAGAGATAAATGATTATAAATACCTGACAAAGCAACCATATCTCTTTCATTTAGGTTTTTGTTTGCGAAGTTGGAAATGAGGGTTTGAAGAGAATCGCTGGCCAGAGGAAGGTCGCTTTCAGCTTGTGATCTGGTGGCGGCGGTGGTGGAATCCCTCCTCCCTAGCTTCACGGTCCATGATTTCCCTCCAACAGCCACCGTTGCATCACGCGCCGCCACTGCCAGCACGTCAGCGCACGACACCACCCTGGGGCATATGGACTCCACCGCCTGCTTCGCGGCCTCCACCACTTCGAACCCTCTAACAGAGTTGTTATTCTGCAATGCAACTCTCTCTCCAGTGGTATCGTCCAATAGGATTGATCCATCACATCCCTAGTAACAATGACAAGTTAACTAACTATATAATATATGTAAAGGCGATAGCCCTTATCAATATTATTTTCTGTGTCCATCATATATTGCACGTAAAAATATAATCCTTCCATCCAGGGGCGGACACAAGTAGGAGAAGGGTGGGGCTTAAGCCTTAAGCCCTTACCCCATAAATTTTTATTTTGGTTTTTACTTGTAAATTTTTGTAAATTTCGAAAATCATGTTCTTTAGCCCTTACAACCTAATGCCTCTCAACACTAAATTCTTGGGTATTGAATAATAGAAAGGGGCTGAATCTTAAATTCCTCAACAGCAATAGAAAGCATCAATGGGTGCCGACTGTTTTGAGGTTGAAGAAGAACAAGAAAAGTGAATAACTTCAAGGGTATTGGGCTTTTAAAGTGAACTTATTACTTTAGGGCTCTTTAGTTTTATTTTAAATAAAACATGTTAGGTACACAAGTGGAGACTGGAGTATGTATTCAACTCTAAAGTAAAGTTTATAAAAAAAATAAATGTAAGAAATGTATCTCTTTTAAACCCTGTAGTATCATTTAAAAAGGGACCATTGCTATACTATAAGTTAAGTAATTTTATTTAAGTGAATTCGTCTTATATATGTAAAAAAGTACTACTAGCTAAATTTCAAACATAGGTTCTTGAGACAACTTTCTTCCCATTTAAAAGCGTTAACTTTTCTTTGGGTAATTTTATGTTTTCTTTGCCTTTTTAAAAATAAAATTACATAAAAGCTTGTCTTTTCTATAGTTTTTTCATAGAAAAAGTTTCTTTGATGTTTTATAGTATGAGAGATGCATAAAATAAGTAAGAGATCATTTTTGTTAAACGAACAGAAAAGTAAAATGGTTATCTTCGATGGAACGAGGAAATACAACATATATATTCAACCCCTACTAAGAAAAATTTCTGCGTCCGCCCCTGCCTCCATCCCAAGGAAGATGACCCATTCCTTAGGTGACACAGAAATTTATGCAACTTTATTTTGTGTGTGAAGTGGAGAGAGTAAAGTAAGAGATAAGGAATAAAGTAGAGATAAATGTGTTTCCATTTTTAGTAATGGGTCATTTTGGCTGGGACAAACTAAAAAGGAAAGTGAGTAATCTTCAATTGGACAGAGAGAGTACTAACATATGATCATGAAAGTGAGAGAATGTTAACCTGAACGAAGCAGTCGTGGAAGTGGAGGCGGACGAGGGACGCGGCCATCCTGCGCTCCCTCGACACGGCCTGCCGGATGGAGGTCCGGATTGTACTCAGCGCCTTAGGGCATGTACTATCGTAGAACGTTGAAGATAGTTGTGCCTCACATGGTACATTAACAATCAAGACTATTACAAGTGTAACAACATAATAATAATTGGATGAAATCATCGTGTTAATAGAGTAAACAATTTAGTACTATTTGGAATGATGATTGGGGAGATGATTTGTTAGCTCTATTTATACAGGAAATAATTTGAAGATTTATTATTACAACTTAAACGTGACTTATTCTTGCATGGCCGTCGTCGTTATCGGCGTTTGAAATATTTGCTACGTGTGGTAATACTTTTCAAGATATTGCCGACTACTTTAGCTGTTTGTGTTTTTATTTGGTTTGAATTTTCTCGCTCGTCCCGCTGTTTTTAGATTGTGATTAGTTTGCATGATTAGATAAGCATTAATTATGAAATTGATGTGTAGTGATAACTTAGTGGATAAACAGGTTATTGTATTTGAAGTGGTGTTTAAATTGCCACGTATTTACTATAATTCTGAAATATTATTTTAGTTTTATATATTAGACTTAATACTGTACTCGAAATATACATAAAGTTTTTATTTCATTTATAAAATTTCATATTCTTCAAACCAAAGATTGTATTTTAGTGACTTCATTTGATAGTGACTTCGATAATAGGGAAAAATCCAACCATTACTTTGGATTCCAAAGTAGTCAATCAATCTATTATTTGCTAGTTAGCATTGTAAATCAATTTCGAAATAGTTTTAAATTTTATACTCAGTCATTCGACTAAAAAATAGTCTCATCTTTCCATTTTGATATATCCATAAAAATTAGTATTATCCTAAAATTGAAAGTTTTTCCCAAATTTTTAATACTATTTTATCAATTTTTTTTATTTTTCTCTCATACTTTATTCACTTCTTTTTCTTTCTTTCTCTTACTTTATCAATTTTTCATTAAATCTGTGTCATCGACCCATAAGACTATTTTTTATTTGACGGAGGAAATAACATGTGCTTTCATTATTATATTCGAATACTGTGATGTATAGTGAGTGATACATATATAGTATATAAGTATACGTTTGAATTTCTCATTTCTGATAGGAGTATTAGTTAGATGTCTACTGCATCTTTGATCCAAAGAAAAATCGCCAAAAATTTCAAAATATTAAAAATCAAAAACCTTTTCATATCAATTTTCTCCAGCTTCTATCACTACCCCTTCACTCTCACATGTATTATAAAAGAAGGGAAAATGAAATTGAATTCAGTTTTATGGCAATTAATTCCCTTGTTGTCGAAGCAGCATTTTCAAGGAACAAGATTTGGATGCCCATTTTCTTCTAATAGACTCAAAAAATCCTAATTAAGTTAAAATAATTTTAATCATTATTTAATTTGAGTTATCCGCATCGGGTAACCCAAAATTCCAAAGATATGTGTACTCGAACCAGATCCCGATACCTATAATTTCGGATATCTCGGATACCAAATATCAAATGATTTTTGGATCAAGTCAACCCTACTAGTCTAACGAGGTATAATATGATGTGAAATTTATTTAGTTTTTTCTTAATATAGAGAAGTCGTCGAATAATATATAAATTAGTATGATTTTTTAACTTTGTTTAGTTTTTTATTGATATCTAATTACCATAACTAACTAGGTATGATATGATGTGAAATTTATTACTGTAGTTTTTTCTTGTTGTAGAGAAGTCGTTGATTGATAACTTTGGTCTATGTATATCCTCTTTTATTGAAAGAAAAGCATATCCTTTAGAAAAAGAACAAATCGTGTCATAGGATAAATCTGTCTGATTAGTTGTGAGTGTTACATTAGTTAGTTATTTGTATAACTTGATATTTTGCATTATTTAAGTGAAGACATCTTATCAAGTAAGTAGTGGGAGTACTACTATTAGAAAGGGACCTGTTGTGACAAAATAGAGTAATTGTGTAATCGACAAACGAAAGAACGTAAGGAGACATAGAATTTATGTGGTTCGCCAATTGGCTACGTCCACGGGCAAGAACGGAGAACAAATTATATTATGACTGCAGTTACAGATTTCAGATCCAAGATCACGATCACGGAATTATGTGCTCTACTCACATATAAATATGCACACATTAGATCCTATCTTAATTAGGAAACATAATCCTATTCTAATTAGGAAACATAATCTTATCTCAATTAGGAGACAAATTCAAGACATACTAACAAATCTCCACCTTGACTTGAATCCTCCTTCCAAATGCATCATCATAATACCAAACAAACAAACTTCTTCATCCTTGCCCCAAATTTGCCCTCCACGGGCAACTAACAGCTCATGACATCAATATTACGCAAATCCAGCAAAATTTTGTTCAAATTTTCCTGATGATCCGAAGGGGCATACCTTCCTAATTGTGTAATCGAAACAAACGTTGCTTCAGGAGCAACTTGTTGGTTAGAGACTTCGTCATGTAAAGACTCTCCAACTTCGTCCAAAGAGCAGCAGCAGTCTGCTGCTCAGCAACTTCGATGATAACATCTTCAGACAGGCACAACATGATGGTCGAGTGGGCCTTTTCGTCTAAGGTTGTCCACTCCTCATCATCCTCCATTGCCTTCTTTGTTTTGAGCAGCGCCCACAAACTCTGCCGCTTCAGCAAGGATCGCATCTTGATCTGGCATAAGCCAAAACTATTTCTCCGGGTGAATTTGTCGATCTTCACGTTCAGAGCAGACATCTTGATCGATTAACACAGAAACCCTAACATATGCGGAATTCAAAACCCTAGTCCAAAAACCAGGCTCTGATACCAGTTTGTTGTGACAAAATAGAGTAATTGTGTAATCGACAAACGAAAGAACGTAAGGAGACACATAATTTACGTGGTTCGCCAATTGGCTACGTCCACGGGCAAGAACGGAGAACAAATTGTATTATGACTGCAGTTACAGATTTCAGATCCAAGATCACGGAATTATGTGCTCTACTCACATATAAATAGACACACATTAGATCCTATCTTAATTAGGAAACATAATCCTATTCTAATTAGGAAACATAAGCATATCCCAATTAGGAGACAAATTCAAGGCATACTAACAAGACCGATTAAATTATTGACTTTTCTTTTAATATTAATCGAATTTTTGCATTATTGGAATGAAGACACTATCAAGTAGTATCAATTTTGAGAAAATGACGGATTATATTATTCACCTTTATTTGTATATTAGTCTTCGATTACATTTAAAACGGTGGGTGATGGCTATCAAAATGTCTAATATAGCAGCCTAGCCTAAACTGAAACATCCCATAAATAAATATCAAGTTGTAATTGCCTACCTCAATAGTACTTGTTACAAAAAGCACAAAGCATAACTTGCCCAACTCCTATTGGAATTGTTACTTTCTAGTACCTATAGTTTATTGAGTAATGAGTAGGGAGTATATGATTTATATTGACAACAATTTAGTTTCTATAAATTCCAGATGTTAGAGTACAATAGTCTGATATTTGAAAAAATGATTGTAGGAACTTCAATGTGTTATGTGAACAATCAAACGTATGATTTAAGCACAGTTCTTTTGGAATATGTGAAACATAGTTAATCATTTAAAAAATATGTAATAATAGTAAAAGTAATGACTAACACTACTCTACTCGTATGCAATTGGATTAGTAGTAAACTAAGACACGACCCTTTAATCAAATTGTAAAGATTAATTGGTTGTAAATCCATGAACTAAGTGAATTAGTTTTACCATAATTTAGAAGTTTGATGTATAAATACATAAATTTTTGGGTATAATGGAAGTTCCACCCCTCCAAATTTCAACCAAAATTGATTTGGCATTGAAAATAGGTAGCATGTAAAGTTCAATTATCAAAATAATAGTATATCATTTTAATGTTTAAATTTAACCTAAAATAAACTTGGGAGATCATCATCATTGCCTATATTATTAAGAAGAAGAAGAAAATCAAAACAACATGATTTGATGTAAAATTTGGCACATCTTCTGGTTATGATGACACGTTGCTTTTTATTTACCCGAAATTAAAATCTAGGACAAATTTCAAAATACATTAAAGTACATATAGTATTTAAATATCACTTTTATAGATTAGGAAAAACCCTGAGTTCACTAAATGTCTACGGATTTACAATCCATTAATCCGATTTGTTAGTTAGATACAATAATTCAAACTCAATTTATGTCTATTGTGTGTATTGTTGGTAGTGCATGTGTTTGTGCAATGTATTATGAGTGTTATATTATGAGGGTTCGGTTTGCAAGATTGTATCCCGAAATTAAATATGTAGTATGTTTAGTTCATGAGATTCAATCCCACAACTCAATCCTAGAAATATAATCATGGGATAATTAGTCATAACTAACCCCTTATGACTAAAATAATCTCACAACTCAATCATATCTTGTATCTTGGTAGTATTATTTTATCTAGGAAATCGAACACTACATATATGAGTGTATTATGAGGGTTCGGTTTGCAAGATTGTATCCCGAAATTAAATATGTAGTATGTTTAGTTCATGAGATTCAATCTCACAACTCAATCCTAGAAATATAATCATGGGATAATTAGTCATAACTAACCCCTTATGACTAAAATAATCTCACAACTCAATCGTATCTTGTATCTTGGTAGTATTATTTTATCTAGGAAATCAAACACTACTACCTATTTGTTTGTGTTGTGTGTGTAACGTGTGTTGTATATATGTGTACTGTATTTGAAAGATGCTCAAGTCTACAACTCTTTGAAATTCTTATTAAGCATTTCAAATCCATAATCTTAACTCAACGGTATCAAACGCTCCCTTAGTTGAAAGATTCCAAATCAACCGTGTCTAAATCACAAGTTGGCTTAAAGCATCTAACTGGATAATATTTTATTCAACATATCACTTCCGACTTCGGAGAATCAGAAAATTCAAGTAAGTTGAAAATTTTGATAAATAAGCCCAGCACAAATTAATATAGCTGAACATGTCACAAATGAATTTATGCCTTAACAGAAAAAATGTACAGTAACAAAAAGAACAATTCAAGAAACTCTATCAACAAGAACAAGTCTTGAAGCAGCATATACCATATTTTTCTAGAGCACCACATATCACCCTCCAAAGCCAAGTGGGGCTTCTCAAATTTTTATTACAGCAGCGAATCTCATTTACATGTCGCCGGGAGGTCTTCATACTTTCAGCAGTTCCTGAAAGATAACAACAATAATGGAGTGGAAATGGTCGAATTCATAATATAAGAGTAAGGGCATCAGCAGTGGGGCGCCCTAAAGCCCGCCCTATGCACCGCCATGTCAGCATTTTATCCTCCTACCCTTTCACCTGCAGTAGGGCGCTCTATAAGCCGCCCTAAGGGGCGCCCTAAGCATTTTCTTTTATTTGAATATTTAAATAAATACAAAAATTGGGAAAAACCTTCATTTCATTTATAAAATTAATACATTACAATACAAATTAAAAAAATATGCATACTCAGCGACGACGGTTACGGGCCCACACTTCTTCAATCATGTCGTTCATGAACTGAGCATGGTGTTGTTGGTTGCGCATTGAGGCCTGTCTAGATAGAACCTCATTGAAGCTCGTCGGTAATCCTCGAGCGGGGGGCGCGGTCGCCGTGTTGGAGGAGCTAGATGCACCTTCATCATCGGTCCAATCGGTGATGCTCCCACCTTCATGTTCGACTATCATATTCGTCCGACGTCGAATAGGCCTAGGGATCTGCTCCGCCGCCGCCGCCTCGCGCTGCATTTCGGCTAAGCATTCCGCCATTGCGTCTTGAACGGCTGCATTTAAGGCTTGAGTCAAGGTCGGACTACCGCCCTCCGAGGAACTCCGGTCGTCGTCGTGGTTCATTTTGGTTTGCGAGAGATGGAGAAATGTGAGAGGTGAGAGAAATGAGAGATGCGAGAAATGTTTGTCTGAAAAATAAAATGAGAAACGAGGTTTAATAAATAGACAAAATTCGAAAAAAAAAAAACAAAAAAACGAGTTGCATCATCCGCGTCGCCCACAGTGGGCGGACGATGTCATATCGTCCGCGCTTCCTCCGCGGACTATCTGTCGGGCGAGGACGACGCATAGTCCATCGTCCGCGCACCCACAGTGGCGGACGATGGCGCGCCCGAGGCATCGGGCGGCCTATCGTCCGCCCCACTGTGGGTGCCCTAAGTGAGAGCTACCAAATTAACTGCTGATGTGATGACCAAGAAGTTGATATGGTCGAATTGATAACACAAAAGCATACATTAGACCCGTCTATAGAGAGAATTTGGACCTTGTCGTACAAGGAGAGAATAGATGTTATTATAAGGATGCAATTTCGTTTACTAGACGTTCCACCCTGCAGGAAACGAGTGACTCCCCTGCCTCCCAGTGCAGAGTGGTAGGAGTCTGTAGTTCCAAACTATCATACTTACAAGCAAGAAAAGACGATGCAAGGAGATATACCTTCTCTTTTTGTTTGAAGATTGATTCAATCTTCTTCATGTACTCATCCGTCACTTTCTGCAAATGGTGAACCGAAATTATCAAGGAAGTTGTGGAGCCCTGAGATCTTAATAAATACGGGATAGAATAACAAAAAGTGAAAATCGTGTACTTGTAATAACGCACAGAAATTGAGAAGCCAGTTGCGTTTATATATAATGAGCAATTTAATATTTCTAAGGTAAATAAAAGGCCAACAACAATGGACTTCACAGAATAATCAGAACACTTCTCTTTAGCACAATTTATTGATTACCCAGATATGTTCTGTTTCTTTATCAACACAGCAATGATCAATTTGGGTTGTGTAGCAACGTGACAGATTGAAGATGATGACAGAGGAATTTCTAGCAGTTTCAGACTCTTCTTAGTATACTTATTAGTAACTTAAAATGGTACCTGCAAATCATCAGATAGGTCCTTCACATTATCCTCTTAGAGCTTCTTCTCCTGTAAGATGTCACAGATTATAGAATCATGACATGGGGAGGGAGGGGGTGCGGGACAGACAGATGAGTAGATTTTTTAGACCTTCTCAAGCTTCTCATGAGATTTGATGGCATCTCTTCTAATATTCCTTATGGCAACCTACAAACAAGATGAACTTAATGTGATTGTGGACTACGATTGCACAGGAGAATTAGTTTTAGAAAAGGGAATCCAAAGTTGAACATGGAGGGACTTAGCATTAACCTATTTATTTATATTACCAATGCTTACCTTGCCTTCTTCAGCCTGCTTAGCCACAACCTTTGACAACTCCTGCATAAACATAACAAAAAGTATATCAAGAGAGAAGGATCCTAAATGAGTCGTATTGACATTTCTACGTTCACAAGAAGGTTTTTTATAGGACAATTAACATCCAAATCCAGAAAGGCAGAAACCATTTGGATAAAACAGACAATAAACCCTACAGAAACCCATTCACTCAGCTACAATATCTTCCTCATTATTTGGTCAATAACGTCTATATCATAGACAATTCACGACCAATTCCAGAAAGGTGGAAACCATTTGGATAAAACAGACAATAAGCCCTACAGAACCCATTCACTCAGCTACAATACCTTCCTCCTGTCTGATGTGAGTTGTGGTATAGACAACCTAATAACGTCTCCATCATTATTTGGAGTCATCACAAGGTCAGAATCAATAATTGCTTTCTCTATAGACTTCAAGCTGTAAACAACAGGACAAACTAAACATAATTTGATAAACCACAATACATAGCATGTGACAGCCAGTGGAAGCAAACAAGTATGGCAAAGATAATTTCCATACCTTGAGTCCTTGACATCAGATTATTTAATGTAACAGTAAATCTAAAGTTGAATTTGTTCCTAGTTTCCCAGCAATGACAAAAATGTTCAAAAACTCAACAGAGACCATTATCTCGTGGAGGTCCTACCTAACAAGGAGTCATTCTTTTTTCTTCTGCTAATTTATATATATGTGCGGGATGGAAAAAACATGCTGTATTCACTAAGCATTTCACCCAGTTTCTAAGCCAGTTCACCTCGAATGTCAATTCTAAATGACTGATTACAATTATTTGTTTTAAAAATGTATAGGATAAGGTGTATACCTGGATTTGTCGTAGGGCTGCACCAATATGGAACTTGCATCTGGAGTACTTATCTGAGCTATGCTCTTCAAAACAACTGGTGTTCCATAATACTCTACCTAAAAACATGGTGCAAAATGGGAACAGCAATGAAAAAACAATATGCAGTCATTTCTAACTTCTAAGACAAGGCAAACTCAGTAATAACACAATACATCTATATTGAGCATATGGCGCCAAGACTCCTTTGAGGATAATTGAACCGTTTCAATCAAACATCATCACATGACACTTTCTCATAAAATCATTGATGAGTTCTTATTACATATACATGTGGGCTGCTTCTCATGACTCAACTGGTGCTCATTAAACAAATTCATTTATTCAAATCATGGCGATGAAAATATGATTGAAGATAGGCTACACATGACTAGTACATCCACGCCCAGTGCTAGATTTTATCATGAAATAAATCATCAATCAACGGGTAAAATACATTAACTAGGACAATACTAGCAGCTATATCTTCGAATGAGTGGGAAATGTTCTACTGCATAAAAGATTGACAGAGAAAGCACAAAATATGAACCCTAAATAATGCTCTGAATCAATAAAAAACATATGGAATTCAGTCGTACCTCAATTTTGTCTAGTATAGCTGGATTTGCCCTTCCTGTCCTAATCGAATTGAAACTGGACTTGACCTTTTCAATAGTCTTCTCCATCCTTTCTCTCTGATCAATGAATAACATAACTGCATTCTTAGCTAATTGCAGAACAGAAATGGTTTGATACGAAAAGTCACGAATTTCTTACAGCATCTTCTTCAATCATCGACTTCTCTGCTTCAATTTCCTCGAGAGTGGCGCACCGCACTCCCATTCTAACATTAAGGCAAATTCATCGAGTAAATACTGACAAATCATTAGATATTTCAGGAAGTCAGGTTACCTCTCCTTTACTGCGTGCTTGATAAATAAAGGTTTCGCAGAAACCCCTGCCGCCGCCATCCGGAGCTTGGCATAGTTCGAGGACGCACTCCATGAAGGCGCATTTTTAAGACCTGCAGCAAAGTCAACCTCAACGACGAGTTATCCGATAGGAACAAGTAGAAGGAGAAGCGGGACCTGGGAATGACGTGCGAGTTTTAGGAGCAATGGAGGCGTAGAAGATAGGCGAGAAGGTTGTGGCCATGGGAGATGATACACACAACTGTTTGACGAAATGCTTCATTCGAATTTCTTTTCTTACTTCGTTTCGCACTACACTTTTGGTTGATAACACCGAAAATGCACCAATTCATGTCCATTTTCTTTTTACATCTTCCACTGATAATTTAGAAATCTCCATTCATCTATGCGAGTTTTTAATTATTATTTTCATTTATAAATGAACATAAATTTAAAGATAGTGTCAGAAATAGTACGTGGATAAATAAATACTTATTTTACAAATTCAAAAGACATATTATATCTTACTTTGTTTCATAATTTCAAAAAAATACTTACATTATAGTCTCATACTTTACTTGATGTAGCAATATAAGTAGTATCGAATAGTCGTTAATCATATTGAAAAAATAAGATAATAGTTAAAAAGGATTTTCGTATGATTTTCAAGAAATAAGAATGAGATGATCCAAAGATTCCAAACCCAACCCAAACACAATGTGTTTTCATCTCCTTTTCATTTTCACTTCTTGCATATCTAGAATTACGATAAAATGTGAATGCATGACGACATACGTTTGAAGATAGAATTTAAACGATATTTACAACTCAAACAAAATGTTTAAAACACAATATCAATATATTAGTATCAAACTTGCAATGTCATTTTGAACCGTAAATGCCATAATTGCCCTACCTAATATATGAATATATTTGCAAAGAATAGTGACGACCTAGGGAAACCACTACTTAAATGCATAGAACACGAATTTAGTTCAATCATAAGAGCGATTTAGTTTGTATAGTAGAGAGTTAAAATGCTTTGGCAGTTGCAAAAATGTTGTCACTATTAAATTTAGTTAGAGACAAATTCAAATGCATGATAATAGTCATGACTAAGAGCATAGGAAAAGCAGTCAAATGCTGCCAAAAGAGAGGGTAGGTAGGTAGTACCACGTTTACATGGTAAAAATAACATGCACCAACACAAGCACTTCATGACTAATTTGTGACTCTTTCACCTCACATCCCTATCTATGATACTATAAAATTAGCTACCCCCATTCAACATTCTTGTATCAAATTAATCATTGGCAAAATGGTGAATATTGCAATAATTTTCATGTTTTTTGTGATGCTATGCAATGGGTCTTCTCTCTACAAAGTTGGCGACTCGGCCGGTTGGGCCGTCATCGGCAACATGGACTACAACAAATGGGCTTCCTCCAAGTCCTTCCAACCCGGCGACACCTTCCGTAACTTCCATTACCTATTTCAATTAACATTTTTAAATACCAATTTTACATATTTATGTTTTTTTTTTTGTTATATAGTGTTCCAATACAACCCATCGTACCACAACGTGCTACAAGTGAGCCGGTCGGACTTCCACACGTGCGATGCCACATCCCCGATCGCCACCTATGCAACCGGCAACGACTCCATTGTTATCCGTAGCCCGGGCCACTACTACTACATTTGCGGATTTATGGGCCATTGCCAGGCAGGTCAAAAAGTTGACTTAAGGGTGCCGAGAAATATAGGGCCCGATGGGAGCCCGATCTCTAGCCCAACTTTGCCCAGCAATGTATCATCCATTGCGGAGGCCTCAGCTTATGGGCCAATGGCGCCCGGCCCATCTCATAGTAATGGACATTTTGTCGTGTTTCACTATGCCCTTTTGTGTTTCGGTTTCGGGCTTTTGTTTATTTTTATTTGATTTGTGAGTGTTTATGTATTTTCGTTTTAATCCATGAGGGATTTGGGTATTTCCCGTACTCGACTTTTAGTATATGATGATTAATTATTAATTAATTATTATTGTCATCATCGTGATGTTAATTATTATGTATTTACCCAGCTTTTGTTAGATGCGGTTTCTACTTTTATGCTACTTAGTAAGTAGTACTTATCATGTGAACAAATGCTGTATTACTTTTTTGAGTGAGGTGCGATTTGTGCTATTGTAGAAAAACAGAAAATAAAAGCAATTCACTTTATTTTCGATAATGGAATTTCTGGATCTTCTCAAAATAAAATTTTATATAGGCCAACCATGAAAACCGATTTAAGGAAATAAGCCGGAAAATAAGTGCATGTATATTTTTTAAAAACAATGCATCAGCAAGTTTTTTCGTCGCTGGGAAAGAAAAGGCTCAAAATTGAATTGAAGATGCTTAGTACTGTATTATTTTTAACTTGTAGTAACAATCTAAAAAATTTTGTACTATGTAGCTTCTTTAGAAAATCTAGTACTAGTAAATTTTGGGAAAAAGTATTTGTCTGGTCTTGGACCAATCCTGAAAAGCTCAATATTATATCATCATTTAATTTATGTCACATCACTTATTATTTACCAATAAAACAAAAAATAATTATGTAAAAATTAGCGGAGGATAAAAATTAGGTGCTACCCACTTGGCACTTATATTACACAAGGAAAGCAGTCAGGAATCAATCAAGGGGATGAATCATGAAATCAAGGAATTTTTTCAATCATATATTTTCGTAGAGTTAACTACTAAACATTCCTGAGAATAGGATTTGTACTTTTCAAGTAACTCGTAAAAATTAATAGCACCAAATGTCTTCGGACAAAAGTCTTAATCACATTAGAGGAATTTTCACATTTTAATATATATATATATATATATAGAGTAGTGATATGAGGTAAGTGCCTATTAAGTCCATAACTAGAGAACAAATTTCAGTCATAAGATCAAGAAATCAAGGGCTGATATTAGCCATGTCATTTTCGAAATTGAAGCAAAATCAGTTCATTATACCAAAGATTTACTTCACTATAAGAAGGCGGGGTATAATTGTCATTTACAAAAGTTAGGGTTAAAATCAATTACACTTATTTTGAAAAATGCATCGTTTCTCCATAAATCACTGCGCTTCTTCTTTTCTACTCTCTTCTCTCAATGGAAACCTAGGGTTCCTCCACATAATAGAGTCCTCTGCTCTTCATCGGTGGCAAGGGGTAGCCGTTGAGGCCTGTATTCCCAACATATGAGCTGGCATTGCTGCGGGATGTCGCCGGAGAGGTGATTGGCAGAGAGATTGAGGACGGCGAGGTTGACTAGATACTAGAGGTCAGGCGGGATGGGGCCGGAGAGCTGATTGGAGGAGAGGTCGAGCGCTTGGAGATTGGTGCAATTGGAGAGGAAGGGGGAAATGGAGCCCTTGACAGAGAGGTTAGAGAGAGAGCTTGTAGATGCGGCCGTTGTTGCAGATGGCGCCCTCGAGGAAGGAGGTGAATCCCTGGCAAGGGTTGGCGAAGGTGGATTTCGTCTAGTGATGGGGTGCGTACTAAACAAGCCCAACAGCAATGACGGCCCATCAGCCCAAAGCCCAAGGAAGAGTATGAGTTCGGCATTACCAAAGAGTTCGGCCTCAGCCTACAGCTCGGTAAAAGCCAACCAATCAAGCTCTGCTCTCAGGTCGGCATCAAGCTCTACTCTCAGATCGGCAACCAAAGCAGTTCGGTCTCAGTATTCGACCGAACAAGGAGTTAGTGGACCCATACAGGATTTCCACAACTTCCAACACACCCACTACCACGTGGTGTCAACTCAGGCCACGATCGTAGGCCATGACCTACGCTACATCCACGATCTTAGGCCATGACCTCCACGACATCCACAACCATCATTAGTGGTGATGCAAGCCACGATCTTAGTTCAATGTATAAATAGAACTTAGATCAGATAGAAAAAGGTTAAGCTCTCTAGAGATAAAATATCATATAGCAAGTCTGTGTTGTAAGCTGTAATCCCAGATCAAGCAATACAATCTTGCCCTCCCTTCTTCCCGTGGACGTAGATTTACTTCAGTAAATCGAACCACGTAAATTCTTTGTGTCGTAGTCTTTATTCTCTACCAGCATTTACTAACATCAGAAATTCGCGGATCCATCACTGGCGCCGTCTGTGGGAACCAGAGAACAAAATTTGTGATAAAGCGAATTTTTGACCCTTTTTCCACCCCAAAAAAAATGCATACCAGATCACATACTACCCGTAATACCGTTCGTGAAAACCATGAGGAAGCTAGTCCAGCCCGCAGGTCCGGAAAACAGCCTCGGGAGACATCTACTTCCAGTTTTCACGATGAAGGAACAAGCCGCTCAAAAGGTCCACACACCGAGTCTTCCCAGCAGCCTGATTTGAATGAGGCTGTCAAGCTGTTCTTGGCTGAGAAGCAGGATGAGTTCTTAGCCTTCCTGCAAAAGAGCCAAGAGCCGAAGACGAAAACGGTGGATTCTCCTTCCTCATCCAGACATGAAAGTCACTACCGCAGTAGTGCCGTGTCTTCCAGGAAGAAGAATCCTCAACCCCGACATGTTCCTGTTCCTCCTCGGTACCGGAATCACAGGAGATCTCCATCTCCTCCATACCGAAGAGATGTCGGGTTCGCCATGTACGGAGCATTGAAGACTCCGTTCTCGGACGATATCACCCGAACTCCCCTTCCACAGAACTACCGAACTCCGTCGATGACTTATGACGGGTTGGTGGATCCTCATGACTTCCTGGGACGCTATCAGTATAACATGGCGAACCAGGGTCTCAATGAGGTCCATATGTGCAAGCTGTTCCCCGAGCTGCTTATCGGGAACGCGAGAAGGTGGTTCGATAGCCTCCCCCAAGGCAGCATTAGATCTTACCGAGATCTAATGGATGCTTTCCACAGGAGGTTCTTTCAGAAAGCGGAAGCCCGGATCACTTCGGCTCAGCTGCTTTCTATACGTCAAGGTCGCGACGAAAGGATCAGCGACTTCATGACGAGATTCCACAAGGAATGCCTACAAGTAGATGATCTCAACGATCTACTTGTCATTTCGGCATTCCAAAATGGAATCCTGCCCGGAGCTCTCTACAGAAAGCTCGTGGAATGCAGTCCGCAAACAGCTCAAGAGATGTGGGACATTGCGGACCAGTTCTCCCGTGCCGATGAGGCTGACCGTCGCAAACGGTCTTTAGACAGCTCATCCCGAGGAGACAGGAGGAAGCCCGATCATAGCGATCAGGGACATCCTCGCCGAACTCCTTTTGGCGATCAGGGACATCCTCGCCGAACTCCTTTTGAAAGGATTCAAAGGACTCCGGTGCAAGACAGATTGGGACCCCGTCTCAATCCCGAGAAGCCGCCCGCTCAGTTCGTACCGCTGAACAAGCCGAGAGCGGAAATTTTCGAACTGCACTCTGACCTGTTCGAAAAGCCAAAGCGGATGACGAAATCAGCCGCGCGCCGACCCCAGGATAACTACTGCTCCTACCATCAAGACCACGGTCACGATACCGAGGAGTGCAGAAACTTGGCTGCAGGTATCGATGTTCTTGTGAGGGCAGGGACATTGAAAAAATACCAAAGCAAGCAGTCAAAGAAGAATAAGAAGCAGAGAGGTGCGAACTGCGCTCCTCAGGATCCGAAAAGGCAGCCGGATCCCGAAGACGATGACGAGCCGCAATATGATGGCGTAATCCAGACTATTGACGCTCTCCCTGCCGGGAAGATCAAGTCGTCCCTGAAGTCAGAGCGCAGAGGCTCCAATCGAGAGGAGCCAACGCATAAAAGGCTGAAGCAGGACGAAGTGATTACGTTCTCGGATGCTGATCCCGTCCCGGCCATCTCTCCTCACCAAGACGCCATTGTCATCCAAGCCGGAGTGGCAAACAAACTGATCCACAGGGTGTTTGTGGATACAGGAGCGTCAGTCAGCATTCTTTTTAAAGAGTGCTTCGACAAACTAGAAGTGGACCCAGCTCGGCTCAGTCCGGCTCCGCTTCCCCTGAAGAGCTTCGCCCAGGAGGACACCCGCCCTGAAGGTATTATCAGCCTTCCGATCACGGTGGGGAAAGCGCCTACTAGCTCCAGTACGATGATTGAGTTTTTCGTGGTGAAAGCTCGGTCCCCGTACAACGTCATCCTGGGAAGAGACTGGCTCAACACAGTTCGGGCCATTTGCTCCACTTATCACCTCACCATCAAGATCCCTACTAAAGGAGGGATAGCGGTCATCCGAGGTGACCAAAAGAGAGCAAAGGAATGTCTGCAAATTGCGCTTAGAAGTGCCGAGCAGTCAGATCGGCACCACCAAGCATAGCAATCACAGCAGCCGGAGTCAGAGGCAATGACCGAAGTCATACCGGAGCCGAATTCGATGACAGTTCAGCTGTACGAAGACGATCCATCCAGAACGGTTAAGATCGGCTTCGCGGGAACGCCTCTACTTCGGGAAAAAAACCATCCAGCTCCTCAAGGAGTATAAAGACGTCTTTGCATGGTCTCCGTTGGACATGACCGGAGTGCCCCCCGAGGTAATCACTCATCGGTTAAATATTGATCCTTCGGTCCGGCCGATAAAACAGAAGCAAAGACTCTTTGCGGCAGAACGAAGTCAAGTCATCCATGACGAAGTCCGTCAATTATTGAAGGCGGATGTGTTATTCGAAGTGAAGTATCCTTCATGGGTGGCCAATCCTGTCATGATCAAGAAAAAGGAAGGAGGATGGCGGATGTGCATAGATTTCACCGATCTAAATAAGCACTGTCCCAAAGATTGCTATCCCCTTCCGAACATAGATAAAAAAGTAGAAGCTTTGATAGGCTTTGAAATTTTTTGTTTTCTTGATCTGTACAAAGGATACCATCAAGTTTTAATGGATGAGATTGACGCTTCAAAAACGGCCTTCATTACTGATTTCGGCATTTTCGCTTATAAAAAGATGCCATTCGGTTTAAAGAATGCCGGAGCCACTTATCAAAGGATGGTAGACAAGCTTTTTCGGCACCTGATTGGAAAGGAGGTCGAAGTGTATGTTGACGATATAGTCGTCAAAAGCAAAAGCACTTCGGAGTACGAGCACAACCTCAAGTCCACTCTCAACGTGCTCAAGAAAGCCAACTTCAAACTTAATCCCCAAAAGTGTACCTTTTTGGTAGATTCGGGAAAGTTTCTGGGTTGTTGGGTTTCAAAGGACGGACTCAAGGCAAACCCCTCAAAAGTTCAAGTCGTTCAGAACATGGCAATGCCGAAGTCCATACATGACGTGCAAAGGCTAACCGGATGTCTAGCCGCACTGAATCGATTCCTTTCCCAAGCAGCCGAAAAGCAACTGCCGTTCTTCAAGGTGTTGAAAAAGGCACCAAAGTTCGAGTGGGGAGCCGAGCAGAAAAAGGCCTTTGACGAGCTCAAAAGTTATCTAGCCGAGCTTCCTATTCTCTCTGCTCCAACCGAAGCCGAAGTAATATTCTTATACTTAGCGGCATCGGATCAAACCATCAGCGCGGTGCTTGTACGAGAAGAAGGCCTAAAGCAGCTTCCCATCTATTTTACAAGCCGAGCATTAAGAGGTCCAGAAACCAGGTATCAACCTCTGGAAAAGATTGCTCTAGCATTAGTAAATGCAGCAAGGAGACTGCGGCCATACTTCTATGCTCACAAGGTATGCGTCTTAACTGATCTGCCACTTCGGCAAGTGTTGACCAAACCAGAAGCATCAGGCAGAATCGCCAAGTGGGCTATAGAGTTGGGAGAGCACACAATTGAATATCTACCTCGGAAAGCCATCAAGGGACAAGCCTTGGCAGATTTTCTTGCAGAAGCAAAGTTCGATCAAGCAATTCCTGTTATTGCCGAACAGAAGAATTCTGCCAATGCCGAACTAGCACAGCCCTTGGAATCCGAAGTAGAGCCGCCGGACTGCTGGAGCGGATTCGTAGATGGAGCTTCAAACAAGATGGGAAGTGGAGCTGGTATTCTACTTGTCGCTCCCGACGGACACGAGGTAACCTACTCACTTCGGTTCCTATTCCCCACTACTAATAATGAAGCCGAGTACGAAGCCCTCCTGGCCGGACTCCAGTTAGCGCAAAGTCTGCTCGTCAAATCTCTCAAAGTCCATTGTGATTCACAAGTCATAGTAAATCACATGTTGGGTACAAGTGAAGCTCGTGACGAGAGAATGAAGAAGTATTTGGACAAAGCGCAAAGCATCAGCCGAAATTTCTCCTATTTTCGGATAATCCGCATTCCCAGAGCGGAAAATAGCCGAGCAGATACCTTAAGTAAGTTGGCCTCAGATCCGAGCTCAAAGGCGGAAGAATTAATGCATCGAAGCATTGATGAAGCCGAGGTACATTCAGTATCCAGCTCGCCAAACTGGATGACGCCGATCTTGCAGTATCTGGATCAAGGACAATTGCCCGAGGATAAGAGAGAAGCTCGGAAGATCACGTGCCGAGCACTTCGGTACGAACTTCATGAAGGAGTCCTCTTTAGAAAGTCTTACCTCCAGCCGTTATTGCGGTGCGTAGGACCAGAAGAGACGGACTACATCCTCAGAGAAGTTCATGAAGGATCGTGCGGTAGCCACATCGGAGCCAGAGCTTTAGCTAAAAAAGTTCTGAGATGGGGATATTATTGGCCAACCATGGTACAAGAGGCAGTGCAGCTCGTCAAGAAGTGTACGAAGTGCCAAATTCATGCAAATGTCCCAAGGATGCCGCAGACCGATCTATACACTATGCAAAGCCCTTGGCCTTTCATGCAATGGGGCATAGACATAGTGGGACCACTTCCTCAAGCTCCTCGGCAAATGAAATTCCTTATCGTTGCCGTGGACTACTTCACGAAGTGGGTGGAGGCTGAACCATTAGCTACGATAACGAGCTCAAAGGCATTGGACTTCGTCTGGAAGAACATAGTGTGCCGATTTGGCATACCCCACATCCTCATCTCGGATAATGGGACTCAGTTCACCGACAAGACGTTCAAGAATTGGTGCCAAGAGCTGAACATTCAACAGCGGTTCACTTCGGTCTCCCATCCCCAAGCAAACGGACAAACGGAAGTAACGAACCGGATTCTGGTGAAAGGGTTAAAAGCTCGGTTAGAACAAGCCAAAGGACAATGGGTAGAAAATCTCCCTCAAGTCCTATGGTCCTACCGAACTACACCCAAAACCTCCAACGGTGAAACTCCGTATAGTCTGGTGTACGGCACTGAAGCCGTAATTCCGGTGGAGATCGGCGTACCCAGTCCCCGAACTCTAAATTTCTCCTCAGAAATGAATGACGACGGACTGAGAGCAGAACTAGATCTCGCCGAAGAAAGAAGAGAATTGGCGTGCATAAAAGCAGCCAAGTATAAGGAGCAAGTAGCCCGGTATTATAACCAAAGGGTGAAAAAGCTTCAATTTCAAGTGGGAGATCTCGTCTTGAGAAACAACGAAGTAAGCCGAGCAGAAAAGCTGGGCAAACTCGAACCCACATGGGAGGGTCCATATCGGGTGTCAGAAGTCCTCGGCAAAGGGTCTTATAAATTGACTCACATGTCAGGAGAACAAGTACCCCGAACATGGCACGTCTCCAACCTCAAGAAGTTCCACTTGTAAGAGACAAAAGTCCGGTCAGTCCGTCTCGTGTCTAGTTCGGTCATAGGGGTATATGTTTTTATTTGTTTGTTTCTTACTTGTACCTTTTACTTGTCGTTTTTTAAAAAAAAAGTTTAAAGTTTTTTTTCTTTCATCTTTTTCATTTTTTCTCTATGTGTTTTGTCTCTATGTGCTTGTCGTCTCTTACAAATGGTACCAAGGTATATCGTTCTTTAAAGACTGATCCCCTTTTTAGATCGATTATTAAAGACTATTGTGAGTCCAAGCTTCTAAGGAGGATACAAGACCACAATTCAGCTTAACAAGCAGTCCGTCTGAAACGAACTGCAACAAGCCAACGACTGTGAGTCCAAGCTTCCAAGGAGGATACAAGACCACAATTCAGCTTAACAAGCACTTCGTCTGAAACGAACTGCAATAAGCCAACGATTGTGAGTCCAAGCTTCTCAGGAAGATACAAGACCACAATTCGGCTTAAGAAATAAGCACTTCGTCTGAAACGAACTGCAATAAGGGAAAGTCCGATCCACGCGATAAACCTCGCCGAATTAGGACGACCAAGTTCGGTCAAAGAAGTTTACCTCATAAGACCGAGGACGACCATGTCTAGTCAAAGAGGTTTACTGCATAAGACCACTTCGGTTAACTGGGAAAGTCCGATCCACGCGATAAAACTCGCCGAATTAGGACAAGGGAAAGTTCGATCCCGGCGACAAAAATCGCCAAATTAGAACACAAACCAAGTCCGGTCAAAGAAGTTTCCTTCATAAGATCAAAGACGAGTCCGGTCAAAGAAGCTTACTTCAAAGTCCAAATACGAGTCCGATCAAAGAAGCTCACTTCATAAGACCGATGACGAGCACGATGAAATTGTTTCGCAGAGCTGTAAGTAAGCAGTGATAAAAGCGAAAGGAAAAAATTTCATTTATTAAATCTCGTTCGGCTGACAATTCAGCTCCCCTACGAGAAGGCATTACGCCATTACAAAGGACTATTCTACTGTCCTCGGTTGCTAAAGTTAAGCCACCTATCTGCAAAATCCTCTGGAAGCCGAGTTCGGTTGTTCCGAGCAGATGAAGAATAAGCAGGTCGACGAGATGCTATCCTCGACCCAACACCTCTTCCGCGAGCCCCAGAAGCTCTAACCCCTCGGCGATGAAGAGTCTCTGCAATAAGCATCTGCTGATCTTGCTCGCTCATAGTCACAACTCCTCGGCGAATTTCAGTCCGTCCCTGTCTTGACGATTCCGGTTGCTCCTGAGCCCGTTCTCGTCTTGACGTTTCCGGCTGTTCCGGAGTTCGTTGTTGACTGGGAGTAGGATTTTGAACAAGGGAACCAGAGGCTTGATCTGGAGTGCGAGCATCTGTTGGCGGGAAATGCCTAAGGAATCTCCCGATTGAGGGACGCCGGGAAAGAATGATGTCGTACCGAGAAGCCCAGCGCCGCAATGATTTCACAACTTGTTGGCAAGCCGAGCTCTCCAGCGCATTGTTCCTCCGGAGTACATGATATTCCTCCCACAGTTCGTCAACTCGACTCTGAACATCTGATATGGTCACTCCCCCGCGCACACGGATGTAATCCTCGTACGCAGTCCTCTCAGCAATGGTCGTATTCAGCTCGGCCTCCAGATCCTTCTTATCGGACTCTAAGTCCTTATTATCGGCCTCCAGCTTCACTAAACGAGCCAGAAGCTCGTCATTCTTCGTCTGATCGGCTATAGCTCTTTTCTCAGCTTCGTCTAAAGCCGAAGAGTACAGCCGTTTCCAGTGAAGTATCTCCATCTCCTTGAGTACAAAGCAGCTATATTAGTTCGGCAGCTGTACCGAGCAGATAGTAAAATACAACAGGAATAAAGGCGAGTACGAAAAGCTATACGAAGACAAGTGTAGAGAATTTTTCATTCACAAGGAAAATTTTTTACACTAGGAGGGCTTCAAGGCCATTTTACAAGGAAGAAACTAGACTAAGAGAAGGGAGACGAAATCATACTCCGCCAGCTTCGTCTCCGGCTCCTCGGTCTGGTTCAGCTTCTTTCTCCTGAGCTACCTCAGCCTCGGCCTCGCATCCTGCCGGCCTCGCCTCCGCCTCCTGATCGGCTTCCTTCTCCGGATGCCCGGCCCGCTCGACTTCGGCCTCCAGCTCCAGCGGCTCGGCCTCACCCTCTCCGTTGTAAGTCGAAGCGGGTGAAACGGGTCCCACGGAGGCAAAGATAGCCTCCAGGTTCTCGTCCCGATCAGCTCGACAACTCCGGACTCGGTCTGCAGAAAGCAGGACCGAGGATGAAGCGAGCTCCTCAAGGAGCGGCAGATTCTGAAGCCGAGCTGCTATCTCTCGGCTGTACAGAGGCAGCACGACGTCGGCCCCCTGCTCGCCCTTATCGGTAATTAGCCTTACCAGACTACCGACAAAGGCCGAGAACTGGCTGCTCAAAAAGAGTTTCTCCGTGTAAACACGGAGAGCCTCCCCCTGGGCAGCCACGGCGGCAGCCTCCTTCTGAGCCTCCCGGTGCTTCGTCTGCTCTTGCAGGATGATGAGCTGGTTTTTGGCTGACCGGGCTTCATCCTGAGCCGAGATCCTAGCAGCTCGGGCCCTCTCAAATTTGGCCTCAGCCTGTTCGGCCAGACTACGAGCAAGATGCAACTTCTTCTGCATCTCCTCGTAGTCGTGGGATGCTTTGGAGAGCTCCACGGAGACGAGCTTGGCTCTCTGAAGATGAACAAGGAAAAAACTCAACAGAATGGCCATCAAAAAATGTGGAAAAGAAGCCAAGTCAGAAAGCTTACCTCCACAAAATTCGTCGGCCATTGAAAAGGCTCAGGGACGTGTTCCGGGATGTCTGCAACCACCTCGGAGATGACCAGGTCTTTCCCCGGCACTCTTGGGGACTCATGAAATTTCCCCTTCCCTTTAGCCGAACACGACTCCGGCACTTTCGGATCCGAAGAAGAGGTTTTTTGCCTCTTCGGATTCTTCTCGGCTTCAGACGCCGAGCGAGGGGCTCTCTGCCTCTCCGGCTCCACAAGCTCGGAGGACTTTCGGATAGCCTTATTCAGCAAGTTCACTGTCAAAAAACAAAAAAAAAAAAAAAACAACAAAGTCAGATTTTCTTCGTTAAAGCAGTAGAGCATAAAGATAAAGAGAAATCCTCACCCTCGGCCTCTTCGTCCGAAGACGAGATGTCGAACACGACGTCGCCCTTGACGAGCTCAGACTCCGTGTATTGTTTCCTAACTATGGGAATCTTGTTGAGCTCGCCATCGAGCTCGTCCAACGGTTCAGGCCGAGGATGACGGATAACGGACTTCGGCCCTCTCCAGGGAAAACTAGGAGCCGCGGTCCTATCATAGTAGAAGAAGCGGTTTTGCCACTTCGGCCACTTCGTTTTACAAAAGGCCCTAAAGGGCTGTACAGGGATCAAGTAAAACCAAGACCCCTTCCTCTTAAATTGAAAGAATTTAAGGATCGCCTTCAAAGACAAATCCCTTCCTAAATTACGGAGTTCGGCAGCGAAGGCCGACAAGTGCCTCCAAGAGTTCGGAGTCACCTGGCCTAAAGGAAGCTGAAAAAAATCTAGTAAATCTATAAAGGCAGAAGGGAGGGGGAAACGAAGCCCGCATTCTAAGCAGGCCTCGTACACGGTGGCGTAACCCTCCGGCGGGGAGTCAGCCCTATGATCACCGTCAGGTACCACCGCCTTCCCCCCAGGAAAAAAGTATTTTTCGGGTAGGGATATCACAGTATCCATACTCAAAATACTATGGAAATACTCTACGGTCTTCTCCCCGGACTCTTTCCGGCCAGAAGACCCCTTACCGCCTCTCCTACCGCTACCCGACTCCGAAGAAGAAGAAGAAGACATTTTTCTTACTTTTTGAAGGTGAAGAAAGTCTGAAGAAATTCTTGAAAGCGGAGAGAGAATTTTCGCAAAAAAGAGAGAGTGCAGAAGAAGCAGTCGCAAAAGTGCTTCAATGATGAAGAAAGGAGGTATTTATCAGATTCGGCGAAAATTTCAAAATCGTCGCACCGTTTCGAATCCCACCTTTTCAGGATTCAACGGCCGGATTTTACTGTCGCATTTAATGCAAGGCACGTCCCCTGACATCAGCCTCCCCCTTGCCTTTATCCAGAATGCCGAAGTGACTCACTTTGCCGAAGTGATTCACTTCGCCCTTCGGGGGGGTAGTGATGGGGTGCGTACTAAACAAGCCCAACAGCAATGACGGCCCATCAGCCCAAAGCCCAAGGAAGAGTATGAGTTCGGCATTACCAAAGAGTTCGGCCTCAGCCTACAGCTCGGTAAAAGCCAACCAATCAAGCTCTGCTCTCAGGTCGGCATCAAGCTCTACTCTCAGATCGGCAACCAAAGCAGTTCGGTCTCAGTATTCGACCGAACAAGGAGTTAGTGGACCCATACAGGATTTCCACAACTTCCAACACACCCACTACCACGTGGTGTCAACTCAGGCCACGATCGTAGGCCATGACCTACGCTACATCCACGATCTTAGGCCATGACCTCCACGACATCCACAACCATCATTAGTGGTGATGCAAGCCACGATCTTAGTTCAATGTATAAATAGAACTTAGATCAGATAGAAAAAGGTTAAGCTCTCTAGAGATAAAATATCATATAGCAAGTCTGTGTTGTAAGCTGTAATCCCAGATCAAGCAATACAATCTTGCCCTCCCTTCTTCCCGTGGACGTAGATTTACTTCAGTAAATCGAACCACGTAAATTCTTTGTGTCGTAGTCTTTATTCTCTACCAGCATTTACTAACATCAGAAATTCGCGGATCCATCATCTAGTTCTGGAGATTTCTGAGGGGATCCTGCAGAGACTGGCTAAGGTGGGTGAGGCAGCGCTCGTCGTTGGGATCGGCAGAGGCAGCGGAGAGGAGGAGGAGGGCGGCGGCAATCCAGCCCCAAATGATGCCCATCATTCTAATCTTAACACACAAAGAAGAGAAGATGCACGCCAACTGTTTGTTGAAATGCCAGTGGGGGATTAGAGATAATGGTGATAGTGTTTTGAGGAGTAATCAAATGTAATTAGTTGTTGTCATATATACTTCATAGTCATTAGTTATTAATTACATCACCATTTGTAAGATAACCCAACTTTTGATGTGCTTCATGGATATGAGAAAAATAGATTACTATAACCAAATATCACAGACACATCACTCTAACCGTGGAATACATCACTCTAAGCATGTTTCTACTTCACTGATGTTAACAAAATAGATCACTATAAGAAAATATCACAGAAACATCACTCTAACCGTGGAACACATCACTCTAATCATGTTTTTACTTCACTGGTGTTAACAAAATAGATCACTATAACAAAATATCACAGAAACATCACTCTAACATTGGAACACATCACTCTAAGCATGTTTTTACTTCACTGATATGAAGAAAATAGATCACTATACGCATATATCACAGAAACATCACTTAACCGTAGAACACATCGCTCTAAGCATGTTTTTACTTCACTGGTGTGAACAAAATAGATCACTATACGCATATATCACAGAAACATCACTTAACCGTAGAACACATCACTCTAAGCATGTTTTTACTTCACTGATCTTTGCTTATAGTGATCTATTTTTTCATATCAGTGAAGTAAAAACATGCTTATAGTGATGTATTCCATGGTTAGAGTGAAGTGTCTATAATCCTTGCTTATAGTGATCTATTTTCTTCATATCAGTAAAGTAAAAACATGCTTAGAGTGATGTTCCATGGCTACACTTGTCAATCCCACAATGTGAAGTGCATTATTACATTTGCTAAAAATCAAATTCTCAGATTTTCAAAGTAAAGGAAGAGTTTGAAGCAACCAGACAAGTAGCAGTGCTTAAAGATTGTTACGAAATCTACATTTGATGTTGTGTTAAAATTGATATCCTCCCATCCCATTAATGTCGTCCTAGTTGTATGAGCATTGAAGGAGCCAAAATGTGTAATACTACTATATTGTATTAATATACATTTATGTCTGATGGATAATAATGGCACAAAATACATGAATAACAAATACGATGAGACCAACCTTAAAATAGCTACTATTCTAAACCTATCTCTCATTCTCCGCTACTGATTTGCTAGTTGAAAAAGGTAATGGACTATTATCAACCAAAATTAGGCCATCAGAGATGGAGCCGAAATTAGAAAAGGGAAAATAGAGAAGCATGTGACTTCACTGATGTGAAAAACATGTAACTTCACATTAAGCATGTTTTTACTTCACTGATGTGAACAAAATAGATCACTATAACTAAATATCACAGACACGTCACTCTAACCGTGGAATACATCACTCTAAGCATGTTTTTACTTCACTAATGTGAACGAAATAGATCACTATAAGAAAATATCACAGAAACATCACTCTAACCGTGGAACACATCACTCTAAGCATGTTTTTATTTCACTGATGTGAACAAAATAGATCACTATAAGAAAATATCACAGAAACATCACTCTAACCTTGGAATACATCACTCCATTAATATCACGAATTATTGTATATATTGAGAAACAATCAAGAAATGGTAGTAGTAATAAGTTGAGCAACAATCAAGAAATGACGCAAGTAATAAGTTGTGCAAAAACTAAGAAAGAGCAGTAGTAATATGTTGAGCAACAAATAATGAACTCATTGTGACATTTCATCAAACACATACTGTGCCCATATTAATATACATCTATTCTTCTTTATCTTATAATGAATCTAACCAAAAGATTTACAGAAAACAAAAAAACAATAACAAAATTTATAGATAATCAAAAACAATTTCACGAAAAACATTTTAGAAATCCATCGAAATTTTCCAACAGCTGCAACGATCACCAGAAACTTCTCCTCCATCACCGGCGGTTCCGCCTTAGAAGCTCTATCTCCTCCTCCATCGGCCTCGAGGTCCCTCTCGGCGTCTTCGGAGAGCTTCCAGTAGGAGCAGGCGAGGATCAAAAGAGCGAAAGCGATGAGCCTCAGCATCGCCGCAAGTCCGCCGAACAGGTACGGCACCGGCGAGTGCCACGGCGACCGCGGAACTGGCGACGGCGCTGCTGCTGATGATGCATCAAAATCCACAACTCCTCATCCACCCTCTCCTCTCCCTCCAGGATGCTCCGGAGCTCCCTCTCTAGCTCCATGTTCCTCCGCCGAAGCGCCTCCGACGCATCACGGTGGCGGCCAGAGATCAGCACACAGGGTGAGAGAGAGAGAGAATGATAATAGAAATAGAGAGAGATAATGTGTGAATGGAATGTGTATGTGAGAATATGGGAATGAAGTTTATTTCCAAAAATACCCCTATACTATTTTTATTAACTAATAATGTGTACTTTTATTAACCATTGGATTAAGATAATATGTGGCTAAGATTTGTTCTCTAGTTATATACTTAAAATTAGTTAGACCTTGATCACTCCTATATATATATAGAGGGATGTATTCATTTCCTTTTTACATATTTTGTTCTAATGTCCTTCTTAATCTCGTCCATTCAATTTCAAGATCTGATGGCCCAAAATAATGCCACATGAATTTAATTTAATTGATTAAAAAAATCAAAAAGTTCAAAACTTGGATACACAAATGAGTTTGTTATGGTAAGTAGCTTGATTTTCTCCCTCAAAAGATTGCAGCGGTTTTCTTCTGCAGATGCACGATTCTGTATTTTCTCTCTCCAAATTTCATTCTCTCTGAAGATTGCAGCGTTGAAGATTGCAGCGTTGAACCACTTCCAGATTCATGACATCTACGTTGAGCAATACGAAGGTATACGTTCCATATACGTGTATGTGTGTATCATTATACGGTCGGTGCGATTTTAGTGACAATTTGCGCAGTTTACATTTCACTTGCCCCAGAAATTTGGATATCGTTTTCAGGAAAAAGACAATTGTGATTTGTGAACTTGAATGCCGTGACTGTCAATTCACTCTGTTTATTTTTGGAGTTTACCAAACGGTTATTTGTTTGGGGTCGGGGTGGGGGCAAGTTTAACTAAAAACTGAGATGGAACAATTATTAGGCTAACGAAATTAGCATATACTTCTGGAAAAGAGAGATTCTGTTTTTTGACTAAATCATATTGTTGAGAATTTAGTTGGAATTTTGATTTGACGCTAAAGCTTCTAGGTTTTCTGAATTTTATTTTGGTTGATTTTATGCTCTGCTTGAAACGATCTATGAAAAGAATATAACCATCATATCATGCAAGGATTAATGGCAATAATTTGTGACAGACTGATCAGTGTAGAACTAATGTTAATGTGATTTAGAAAGCTGGTTTGTAATGAACTTGAGTTTTGTTGTGGATCCTTGTATGTGTTCAAACTTTCATGGTTTAGTTTAAGATTTATAAAACCGTCGCAAAGTCCACAAGTTTCAATCATTCATCTAGGGTTTAGATATCATCTCGGCTAAGGAGTAATTTTTACTGATACACATAATGTACATATATTACACTGTAATGGTTTTTTTATTTTCAGTAATGGACGATTTATGATCTGTAATGTAAATGTTTGCTGAGCAGTTTAGTTTAAGATTGGCCGTGTTTGATTGTTCGCCGTACGTTTCATGTATTCCCCAAGGGTTTAGCAATACTTGGGACTAGGGTGTAGTATGTACTAAGTAACAAAACCGTCGCCAAAGTCCACAAGTTTCAGCCATTCACCTAGGGTTTAGATATCATCTCGGCTAGGGAGTAGTTTTTACTGATACACATAATGCACATATATTACTCTGTAATGGTTTTTTTATTTTCAGTAATGGACGATTTATGATCTGTAATGTAAATGTTTGTTGAGCCGTTTTTTTTGCGATTTTATACAGTGGTGGTAGTTATACTTGGTAATTCTCTTCACCCATTCACCTATGTACACAACCGTCAAATAATGCATAATATTTGATACATAATGTATACTACTAGTTTAATAATGTACATATTCAATCAAATAATGCACTAAGGAATATTATATTAGCAGATTCGAGAGTTCTCGTTTTCACCCATTCAGTCATGTACACAACAGTCACATAATGTCTTACACTTGATAAATAATGTATAATACTTGATAACTAGTGTACAGAAGCAATCAAATAATGCACAAAGGAATATGACTTTCACCATTCACCTATGTACACAAGCAGTCACATAATGCCTATTACTTTATAAATAATGTAAACTACTAGGTACATAATGTACAGATTCAATCAAAAAATGCATTGCATTCACCCAATCACCCACGTCCCTCACAAAGTAGTCAAGTAATGCCTAATAATTGATAAATAATGTATACTACTATATAAACAATGTACATATTCAATCAAATAATGCCCACATGTATACTACACTGACTAAATCTCCCGTGTACACAAGCAGTCAAATAATGGATACTACATGATAAATAATGCGCACATGTATACTCCGCTGTTGGTTTTGATACGCACAAACAAGGGATGAGGAAGACGGGCAATGTTACAACCTGGTATTATGTTGTATGCAATAGGGAAGGCAAGAAGAAGTCGAACGAGGATGACCAATTGAATGCACGAGTTTCACTCATTTATCTAGGGTTCAAATATTATCTCGGCTAGGGAGTAGTTTTTAACGATACACATAATGTACATATATTACTCTGTAATGGATTTTTTATTTTCAGTAATGGATGATTTATGATCTGTAATGTAAATGTTTACTGAACACGTTTCATGTATTCCCCAAGGGTTTAGCAATCCTTGGGGCTAGGGTGTAGTATGTATTAAGTTACAAAACTGCCGCCAAAGTCCACGTGTTTCAGTCATTCATCTAGGGTTTAGATATCATCTCGGGTAGGGAGTAGTTTTTACTGATACACATAATGTACATATATTACTCTATAATGGTTATTTTAGTTTCTGTAATGGACCATTTATGATGTGTAATGTAAATGTTGGCTGAGACGTTTTTTTGGTGATTTTATACGGTGGTGGTTGTACCCATGTACACAAGCAATCAATTAATGCATAATACTTGGGAAATAATGTATAATACTTGATAAATAGTGTACAGAAGCAATGAAATAATGCACAAAGAAATATGACTTTCACCCATTCACCTATGTACACAGCAGTCAAATAATGCATAATATTTGATACATAATGTATACTACTAGTTTAATAATGTACAGATTCGTCTTCATCCATCTGCTTTCACAGTATTTATCTGGCTTTTTTTTCACTTCATTGTTCCTGAATCTCAGCTGCTTCGCCGTTGTCCAACATACAACATCAGAACATTATTTAAATGGGAAGCTATCAATATCATTTTCATTAAATAATGCATCATTCACTCATGTACACAAGCAGTCAATTAATGCATAATACTTGGTAAATAATGTATAATACTTGATAAATAGTGTACAGAAGCAATTAAATAATGCACCAAGAAATATGACTTTCACCCATTCACCTATGTACACAGCAGTCAAATAATGCATAATATTTGATACATAATGTATACTACTAGTTTAATAATGTACAGATTCAATCAATGCACTAAGGAATATTATATTAGCAGATTCGGGAGTTCTCGTTTTCACCCATTCACTCATGTACACAACAGTCACATAATGCCTTATACTTGATAACTAGTATACAGAAGCAATCAAATAATGCACAAAGGAATATGACTTCCGATGAAATTTTGTTGCAAAAACAGCCCAGCTATTAGAAGCAGCAATTTGATCCACCTCAGCCAAAATGCTGGTCCATCTAATTTTTTTTCAACCGGTACATTCCGCTACAAGAGTTCAATTTTGACAGTGAATCCGACGAAAAACGATCAATTTCTGGAGATACCCGGTTGCTTCCAGTGGCGGCTAGGGATTGGAGAGTGGGTGTAATTTGGGGAGACGATTTGCAGAGACTTGAATTGAGGAATAGACGTTTGGAGTGAGAGAGAGTGAGTAGATGAAAGGTTGTATCAAAATCCCGCATAAATCTCGCTCCTTCCGTTTTGGGAGGTTTTCAATCTTGATGTTTTACTAGTTTACCCTTATAATGTACAGAATCACCCCTATAATGCAATATGGGATAAAAAAAGGGATTTCATCCAGTCCTCCATCAACCTAATCTAACCCTCCAAATTAAGAAGAAACTTAAATCTAAGGGAGTAATAGGAGATTAATGTTCCCCTACATATATTTATATAGAAATGTGTATATATATTATTTCTCCCTCCTATCTTCTCTCCTTTTCTCTCATTTTTTTTCCTCATTTATTTAATATCTCATCTCTCTCCATTCTTCATTTGTTTCTCAATTTCATATATTTTAAAAATAAATATCAATGCACACAAATTATAACAATAGTTTTAATTGATATATACTCCTTATTTTAAAAAATAAATTTACACTAAAAATTATAAATACTAAGTATAATAAATATGTTTAAGACTTTTTTAATCTAAGCTAGTATTATTCATAGTATAATTTTTGTTTGTATTAAAAAGAGGAGTGTACATCTTCATATAAATCAAAATCTTATAAAAAACACAATAAACTATATATAGTGGTGATTGAACAGAATAACATTTTTCTACGATACATAAAAGGTTTAATTTCTGGATGTTTTTGAAAATTTACAACCTTGTTACTTTATAGAAAAATTAAATGTAAATCCCAATAATGTACTGCATATATTTTGTTAATATTACATTATTGCCCTTAATAAAATATGTGAAGATGATAAAACAAGCAAAGCAAATCTTTTAAGAAATTGAAACTATAACATCATCTTTAGTTATTTAAACCTAAATAGAAGGTTACCAGCTGATTGCAACTTGTGACCAAATTCCACATTTTCTGGTTAGATGGAAACATCAGTAAACAACAATCATTATCAAACAAGTCCATTTAACAATATGTTAGTTCAAACACTAGGTTAGGCCAACATAATTTATTCTCTCAATCTATGATCATCAATTTCAACATATTCCAGTGCACAAAATACTCAAGAATTTAAACATACAGTAAAGAAAAGTATATCAACAAACACCACAAAAATATTACCCTCACTCCAAGCTTCATACTATCAAGGCCAATGTACTGGCTATCAAAGTGGGAGAAGTGAAATGTCAGAAAACAACTCTACACACTTTCACAAGACATGAAATGCAAGTTAAAAATTCTGCACACATATGACTTACCTACTTAACCACTAGATTCCGGCCATCCCAAGATACGAAAAATGTCGAAATTCTTCATGTTGCACGGGGTATATGGTCGGATAGCAGCGTTTTTTAGCAGATCATCTAGCAACTGGTCGAGCACAGGTGGACTCTTCCTTGCTCGTCCAGCTCTCTTCAACCCCGCATGACTGGATGGGGTGCTCAACGAGGGCGCCTTTTGCTTCTCTTTTAAGGATGGAACAATATTTACCAAACGTCTGCACATTGACGTGAAGCCGGAAATCTAGAGAAAACAAGAACTTCATCTCCAATTTGTTGATCTCCGTTGTGCTCACGCCTCCCACTCGAGCATAATATGCATTATTGTAAAAACTGGAAAGTTATCAAATCAAATTTCATTAGAAGGGAATCAATCAACAAAGCAAAGTAATTAAGTAGTCGAAAGAAGAAATAGTATCTAACGTACGCGTCATCCATGAATTTTGCAGCAAGCATTACACTGGTGATTGTGAGCCGGTGAATGTTCAGGGAAGTAAGCAATGATTTTGTTTGCTCGATGAATCTATCCATGTATATGTACGCCACAACAAAGCACGAAGAGCTGCAGCACGAATACTTAAAAATCCGATCTATGTATTGTTGAATGCTAAGAGAAGGCGCTCTTAAACCGTGGAATACTGTGATGAAGTCTTTGGTTTGTAAGGTTTCTAGTCTCCTTTCATTTTTCTGTACGGACCTCTCTAGCAATGTCGATAAAAGTGACAGAATCTGGGGCTTTTCTATGCTGTCTATTCTGAAGTCCTTCAGCCCCAACACTACATAGTCATTAGAGCACACATCACCATTGGTTTCGAGGGCCAAAGTTCCCATTTTTTTGCATACCCTTTGGAGCATATACGTCTCTATCTAGAGGCAAACTGTTTAATACGGGCGATGCTGCAAATAATGGATATGATTTAGTCTCAGAATCCAATTTTCTAAACCGGAGACTACCTAAGTACTTAACTCTGATGAACAATAAGATTTGGCAATCATATAAATAGCTAAACATGGATTAGATTTCTTATTTTAAGTTTTCGAACATATGAGTACAACATGAAGAACCATCCTTGCCAGTTGCCACCATAGAATTCAAGCATAATCCATCTTTGAATTAACAAAAGAGGGATCTAAAGAAGTGAATCCTAAAATTATTATCTCTACTTTTTTCTACCATATCAGCACATTCAAAACATTAGTTAAGTCGGATTTCAACATAACATCTTGCATATTTTGAACAGTTCTTGATAAATCAGACCAAAATTCTATCAAATAAAAATATGGATGTTGATTCTGAATCTTGCTAGCCTAATTTGATTTGTATCCAATTTATACCTCTTAACTTCAGTGCAAGAGCTAGCTTCAAATCTCAGAGCCATGTTCATGGACTAACAGACAATACCCACAAATCATTTCAAGAAAACCCAAACAAAAAAGCCCTAAAACAAAACGAACAATGAAAAAAAAGAGCAAAAAAATATACTAATAATTCACATCCTCTCTACCAAGATTCAACATCAAGAAACACTCAGAAATAACAATAAAGATAGAAACAGTGAAATCAAATAAACTCGGAAAGAAGAAAGAGAATAAAGAAATAAACTGACACAGAGATCTGATGGTCCAAGCTTCTACATTTGCGAGAGTTCAGCAGCTCTGTTTCTCAATATCTTTCTGAAAATGGGGCATTCACTAAAGTAGATTTAGTGAATGAATGGTGAAGCAAGAAAGAGATGCTTGTTCCTTACTACTACAAAATTAGGGTAATCGTTTAGGTTACTTCACCTGGAAAGCAAAATGCATTCTCGCTCAGACAGCATAATCCTGCTCCACACCAATTTCACTTTTTTTGGCACTAACCATTCATTGCACTTTCATTTTTAATTATACTACATTTTCAATACATACAAACTATTTATGCATCTTAATTTATGAATTTGAATTAATCTCAATGAAATTTAATTTTAATCAAATGGATTACAAAATTGAGATAACTTATACTACTAACTGAGAGAGATTCTAAGGTGAGACTAAATACGATCGCCGCCGATATTAGAGCATTATAGCATCCACAACTGTGCTTTTGCCAGCTGCACGGTTGTGGGCCCGACCCCACTTTTTCTGTCTGCTCTTTGGCAAGAGCACAACACCCACAGCTGTACTCTTCCGCAAGCACGAGCACACTTAATTTAAAATTCAATTAAACAATAACATTACCATAATAATAAAATTCATTAAAAAACCTAAATAAAATTACAAATGACAAATAAAATAAAAACGACATAATTAAAAGCCTAAAAATTAAAAATTACATAATTAAAATACTAAAAATTAAAAAAAATCACTACTCGTTGCCGAATTTCATCCACATGTGGTTGATCTAGTTCGTTGAGGAGGAGGAGCGGGGGTATTCGCCGCGACATATGCTTCGTAAGCGGCACGATATTGTTCGTAGTATTCTTGTTCTTCGCGCTCCGCTTCCGCCATAATATGGGTGAAATCCATTTGAGGTTTTGAGTGAGGGATGAATGTGTTGATAGTTTGTATGAGAATTATGAATGAGAGATGAATGAGAGATGATTTGATGTGATAAATGGATGATGAATGTGTGTATTTATAGATGATTTTGGGGGGAAAAAATAAAAAAAAAATCAGAAAAACGGGCAAAAAAATGGCCATATTTTTGGGATTTGGAAAATAATTTTTTTTTATTTTTTATCATTATTTAAAATTAATTAACGAATTTTAAAAAAAATATATTCAAAGGCAACGGCTATGCCGTTGCCCAATCGTGTGCCGCCACGTCGACTGCTCGCTGGCACGGCGCTGCTCGATGCATCGAGCAGCGCGAGCGCAGCGGCGGCGAGCCTCGTCCTCGCCGCTGGCACGGACGGCGGCCTTCTTCCCCACCACCGTTGCGGATGCTCTTAGCAATGGGGCGCTCTTAGGCGCGCCCTATGCACCGCCACGTCATCGTTTTCATCCTCCTACCCTCCAACATGCAATGGGGCGCCCTAAAGCGCGTCCTATGCATTTTCTTTTATTTGAATATTTAAAAAACTACAAAAATTGGGAAAAAAACTTCATTTCATTTATAAAAATTAATACATTACAATACGAATTAAAAAATACGCAAACTCAGCGACGGCGGTTATGGGCCAACACTTTTTCAATCATGTCGTTCATGAGCTGAGCATGGTCTTGTTGGTTGCGCATTGAGGCCTCTAGATAGAACCTCATTGAAGCTCGTCGGTAATCCTCTAGCGGTGGCGCGGTCGCCGTGCCAGACGAGCTAGATGCATCTTCATCCGGGCGAGATATTCGTATGAACAAGTGAATGAGAAACGAGGTTTAAATAGACAAGATTCGGAAAAAAAAATTCAAAAACGCGTGCCATCCTTCGTGTCTATCGTCCGCGGAGCCCACGATGGTGCCCAATGGCGCGGACGATGGCCTATCGTCCGGGCTGTTTCCGCGCCCGAAGCTTAGGGTGTGGGCGTAGGGCGTGCCATCGTCCGGGCACCCACAATGGAGCCATCGGGCGCTCCCGAGGACGATGGCACATATCGGGCGCCCCATTGTGGGTGCTCTTATATGCAATCTCTAATCTATACTAGATATGAGGATGACCATGATAGGTCTTGTCATTCCAGATAGAGCAAGCTTGTGCTCGTCTCCCGAGCGATCTCATTGAAGTTAGTCTTTTTAATTAGCATACTTTATCATAATTTTATGAATAGATTAATTATTAAAAATAAATAATTATCAGAGTAGAGGTATAAGTTGTAGTTTGACAAAAAAAATAATAGAACAAATTATAAATATGTCAGAATACGGGGCATAATAGAATTAGAATATACTTACTTTTGGTAAGATTGATAACTCGTTTTGTTAGGAGTTTTGTGATGATAACAAGCACCAAGCTCGGCAAGTTCGTCAAGTTCGGCAAGTTCATCAAGCTCGGCAAGTTCGTCAAGTTCGGCAAGTTCGGCAAGCTCGGCAGCTCGGCAGCTCGGCAGCTCGGCTGTTATGACAACTCGTTTCCGGCAGCCGTTAGATCTGTTTTGTTGGTCAAGTTTTAATCCTAGCCGTAGGATTGAGGGTGCATCGGAACCGAGCGTGGAGTGTGCGACACGTGATCAAGAAGTTTGAGTTCAAAATTCTGTTATGCAACGGCTATTAGAGAAGAGCAGTTTGAGTTCACTTGCACGGCAGTTTCAACTGCATAGTTGATTCCTATAAGAACAGTTGCAGCTCCATATCAGAGATTCGAGAAGAACCGAGAGAGAAAACTCAGCTGAGAGATCATAACAACAATCAATAGCTAGAGTGAGAGATACACACTATCTTTGTGAGGAACTAGCTTGTATAGTCTTCGGTGTGATATGAGTTCATATGCGAAGAGGGAGTAGCTTGTTCTTGAGTGTGTGATCTTGTTGTATGATTGTAGTTCTTGATCGTGATTGAAGTAAATCGATTCGTTATTCTCCCGTGGACGTAGGCTTACACCGAACCACGTATATCCTCGTGTTCTTGTTGTTCCATTTCGTTTTTGCTCCGATCTCGATTTCCAACAAGTGGCGCCGTCTGTGGGAACGAGGAGAATCGTTGGAAGAAGTCGGAGATCAGTTCGAAAAGGGATGCGCAGCGGTCTTGGAGAAGCCCGATCCCGAGAGCAAAGGGAAGGCACCTGTTCTGAATGAGAAGGCACAGGCGAAGCTGGCTGAGATGCAGCTCAAGGCCTATCGTGCGGTGATCTTGAACCTTGGTGATAAGGTTTTGAGACAAATTCAGGAACAGAAGACTGCTGCTGAGATTCTTGAAAGGATCATCGCGGTGGAGGCAAAGGCGGAGGATCCCGTGAACCTCGCTGCGATGGAGGCGGTGGTTACGGACGTTGTGAAAGCACTGATGGATGAGATGTCGGAGATTGTGAAGATGATGCGGCAGAGAGTGCCAATCCAGGATCGCATAAAGAAGATAAAATTCGTCAAGAATTGCTTCTCCGACGCGGAGCTCGTGGAGGAGCTCATCCACCGATTGGATTGCGGCCGGAAGTATCATTCTTGCTTTTACAAACTATCATTCTTGGTTCTACAAACTATCATTCTTGGAGCTACGTGCTGAGCTGGGTTCAAAGGTTGAAATGCATGTTCAACATGCAGAGGCGGAGAAAAAGCGTTTGAGTTTACTAGAAGCCGAGAAGGAAGAAGCAACACACCCATTTGGGAGGTGAGGATTTCTATCAGAGGTTTCGTGACGAAAGCCGTAGGAGCTATGTGTAACCAGGAGATATTTGAGGGATGCGAAGAAGCATGAGAGCAGTGTCGACGACGCGTGCTCGTTAGCGGTCCAGGCATCGATCCTAAGCGATGAAAATGGCATAATCTTGACAGAAATTCGGTTATCACTTATGAGAGATGTGTGATATCTCTAGGGATCAGCAACTCCAATTCTGAACAGGGAAGATTCAGATTAGGTGGAGGTTTTATCGTCCGGTGGAGGCGATCGTCCAGTGGGGGCGTTGTGGCTGATCAAGGAAGTGATAAAGGAGGATCTGGGGATGATTCTCGGAGTCAGGATACTGACAAGAAAAGTCAAGATTGGCGCTACTCGGACATGAGATTGACAAAGAACAAGGTGATCGAAAGAAGTGTTGTATCATCTCAAAAGGTGGAGGATTGTTAGGAGTTTTGTGATGATAACAAGCACCAAGCTCGGCAAGTTCGTCAAGTTCGGCAAGTTCATCAAGCTCGGCAAGTTCGTCAAGTTCGGCAAGTTCGGCAAGCTCGGCAGCTCGGCAGCTCGGCAGCTCGGCTGTTATGACAACTCGTTTCCGGCAGCCGTTAGATCTGTTTTGTTAGTCAAGTTTTAATCCTAGCCGTAGGATTGAGGGTGCATCGGAACCGAGCGTGGAGTGTGCGACACGTGATCAAGAAGTTTGAGTTCAAAATTCTGTTATGCAACGGCTATTAGAGAAGAGCAGTTTGAGTTCACTTGCACGGCAGTTTCAACTGCATAGTTGATTCCTATAAGAACAGTTGCAGCTCCATATCAGAGATTCGAGAAGAACCGAGAGAGAAAACTCAGCTGAGAGATCATAACAACAATCAATAGCTAGAGTGAGAGATACACACTATCTTTGTGAGGAACTAGCTTGTATAGTCTTCGGTGTGATATGAGTTCATATGCGAAGAGGGAGTAGCTTGTTCTTGAGTGTGTGATCTTGTTGTATGATTGTAGTTCTTGATCGTGATTGAAGTAAATCGATTCGTTATTCTCCCGTGGACGTAGGCTTACGCCGAACCACGTATATCCTCGTGTTCTTGTTGTTCCATTTCGTTTTTGCTCCGATCTCGATTTCCAACACGTTTATATTTAAAATTCTTGGCCTTTTGAAATAGAGTGAACTACGCAAATGGTCCCTGAACTATGCATTTTGCAGACCAATGGTCCCTGAACTTTAAAAATATCGTGGGTAGTCCCTGAACTAAGGTGTAATCACATTTATGGTACTTTTTCACTATTCATCACAATTTTACACCCAAAATGCCCGAAGCATTTTGGGACTTTCATATCTAGGTATTGAATTTGATATTTTCTTTATCTAGTACTAAATATGATATTTTCTTATAGTTTGAGTACCTAAAATGATATTATTCACTTCAAGTACCTAAAATGATATTATTCACTTCACTTTTTCAACATTTCTTCTTTCTCTCTTTCTCTAAAAATAAAAATAAAAAATAGTACTATGAAATTATTAAATATATTAATTATAAAAATCAAAATTATAAATTTAATTATAAAATAATTTTTACAAAATTTAATTTTGATTGTGATTTGATTATTTTTTTTAATTAAAACTAAGCATTAATTTTTGAAAAATTCTTAATTTTTTGCGAAAATTCTTAATTTTTGCGAAAATTCTTAATTTTTGATGATATATTCTCTTGATCTATTATTGTTCACTCACATGAAGATTGATTGTTGTCAGTTGGGTGTGGAGGGAAAACTCTTGTAATTCACAAAGTATTTGATGTTTTGAGAAATTATGGAAGTTTTATTTTTGGCCAAGAATCTATGATTGTAACTGTTTTTTTACCATGGGAATTGGGATATAGTCATAACTTAATAACCTTGCTGATTGATGAGCCTTGTATATGCATTCGTACTCAAGCGTCAAAATTTTCTTTTACCATGTATGTAGGGATGGCTACAACGACTTCAACACATTTTACATGCAAGTAAGCTTATTAATTTTTTACTTCCTAAAAATTAATTTTGCGAAAATTCTTAATTTTTTCGAAAATTAATGCTTAGTTTTAATTAAAAAATTTAATTAAGAGAATATATCATCAAAACTTATAATAGATCAAGAGAATATATCATCAAAAATTAAGAATTTTCACAAAAATTAAGAATTTTCGAAAATTAATGCTTAGTTTTAATTAAAAAAATTAATTTTTAATATTAAAAAATTAATCAAATCACAATCAAAATTAAATTTTGCGAAAATTATTTTATAATTAAATTTATAATTTTGATTTTTATAATTAATATATTTAATAATTTCATAGTACTAATTTTTTTTTAGAGAAAGAGAGAAAGAAGAAATGTTGAAAAAGTTAAGTGAATAATATCATTTTAGGTACTTGAAGTGAATAATATCATTTTAGGTACTCAAACTATAAGAAAATATCATATTTAGTACTAGATAAAGAAAATATCAAATTCAATACTTAGATATGAAAGTCTCAAAATGCCCTTCATGTGTTGGGGGCATTTTGGGTGTAAAATTGTGATGGATAGTGAAAAGTACCATAAATGTGATTACACCTTAGTTCAGGGACTACCCACGATATTTTTAAAGTTCAGGGACCATTGGTGTGCAAAAGGCATAGTTCATGAACCATTTGCGTAGTTCACTCCTTGAAATATACGGTCATGAATATTCTCCGATCACATCGGTCATCACATCTAATGCAGGTCATAACTCATACGTCGAACCTACCTCTCTAGCTATCAAATATGCAAGTTGTTTATATATTATCGTTTTATAAAAATAAAATAATATCATTTCTTAATTTTAAACACTATAAAATCGAAACATTGCATTACAAATTTCGATGACAGAAAAAAGAATCATCTCGTTGGATTAATGGGTAAACTATGTGTGGATATTATTTATAGTACCAGGCCCGGTCCTGAGTTTTTATTGGCCCGGGGCGGAACTAAAAGAGGGGCCCCATAATAATACTATAAACTAATAGTAACAATAACAACAGTAGTAATACATGTATATACTCATGTATGTATTTGGATTTTGGAGGCCCCAACGTTTTGGGGGCCCGGGGCGGGGGCACTGCTCGACCCCCCAGGGCCGGGCCTGTATAGTACCCACGTCAAAACAACATGATTTTGTAATTAATAATTATCAAGTTGATTATCATGCAGTCACCAAATTTAGCTGTGGGGTGTAGCTTGAACTTTTTTCAATGTTGGAGGATTTTTTAAAGTGAAAATGTGAATTGATATTTTCTCTAAAATTTTCAAAAAGTCGGAAGTAAAGTACAAAGCATGAATTTGATTAAGCCAAATAAAAATATAAAGCCTCATAAATTATTTGACAGTCCAACAACATATTGAATAAGCATCCAATGATAGTATTAGTAGCGATCGATAAAAATTTGTCTTAAATTCACCTATTGGTAAACCATCATAATTACAAAATAATGAATGGATAACAACGATGCGTCACTAGATATGTAGAAAATGAGAGAACGCATAATGGGGTGATTAGATTCACACAATTTTTGAGGTGATTGACCTCTAATACTAATAGTGGCATGTCCACTAAATTGTTTGCATAATATTAATATTTGGATGAAAAACTCTCTCATCACTTTTATTAATTCTACTATGTAATCAATTGGAACAGTCCACTCAGTTTTGTCAATTATCAAATTCGACCTCAAATTTTATTTGTTGAATACCATGAAACTCATGAACATATTCGGATTTAATTTTTTTTTAAAAATAAATCATTTTATTAACAGTAACATAATGATTTTATTACGTTAAGAGACTTATATATAACTAGAAATATAATTAATATTTAATTAATGGTTTTATATTAATAAATTTTAGACAAAAAATTTAATGCGTTTATTCCCACCATGCATGCATCTCAGTGAATGCCACCCTGTACCCCCCTTGAGCCTCCTCCACCGCCTCCTCATCCCTCCAATCCTTCCCCACCATCTTTGCCACCGCTTGCGATGTAATCTTTCTATCTCATAAAAAAAATGAAATGTTTTTTTTGGGATATCCCATTGAAAATAAAATATTTCATAAATTGAAAATAACACGGTCCCTACGTTTTCATCTTTCTTACTGCATCCTCTTTTTTCTGACTTGTAATACAATATAACACAACACCACATAAAACTCCGTGACAAAAACAAATGTTTTTATATTTAATGGGAGTCGGGGCGGAGGGAGTAATTGATTCTGTGTAAACTATAAGAGAGCTATATATATAATCTTAGTAAGCCCAAATGCACATAATTTTTATGGGCCTCAAAATGACCGTTGATTTGGGCCATGAGTAAATCTCAACTAGATCTTATGAATCTGTAAATATATGTCCATAGCGGGAGATTTTACAGCTCTCTTTCTCTCTCTAAATTCAAATTTACGCTCCTCTGTAGACAATAAATTTATTGCTCTCGCATTTTCAATTTCCACTACTTTGGATCTCTCGCTCCTCTTTGCTCGCCGCATTTCTCCCTTCTTGTCAATCGGTAATTTCCCCCTTTTCATGTTTTATTTTCATTTTAATTTTGATTCACAGATTGATTTTTTTGTTTTTCTAAACCCCTCCTGCATTTTTTGTATATCTGAATTCGTACGTTGCGCTACAAGAACACTAGTGCTTACTGTTAATTGAGTTTTATCTATGATTTTCGAAGTCCGATTTGTTTGCTTTTCTTTTGTTGCATTTATCATTTTGAGTTGAATTTACTTTTAGGGTTCAGGGATAGTTATAAGTTTTAACTGCGTGTTGGAGTTTGTGTGCAATTTCACCTTCTTAATTTTATGTATAGGTCAGAGTCTTAACATCATTGGATTTCATATAGGTTGTTTTGCTATGGAAGTTCCCACATTGTCTGTGAAAATGTGGCCCATAAGCCAAAGTACAAGACTGAAACTTGTCGAGCGAATGACAAAGAATCTTGTGACTCCCTCCATTTGGTCTAGAAAGTATGGTCTTCTGAGTCAAGAAGAGGCTGAAGAGGATGCCAAGCGTATTGAAACTGCAGCTTTTGCTACAGCAAACCAACATTTCACGCAGGAACCGGATGGAGATGGAAGTTCAGCAGTGCAGCTATATGCCAAGGAATCCAGTCGCCTCATGATTGACGTTATTAAACGTGGACCGGTTGCGAAAGCAGATGCAGAGCTTGGTATATTGGCCAAAATAAAAGAATGTGATGGGACTACTTTTGATATATCAGGAGATCCAAGAAAAGTAATTGATGGTGATGAAGCTGAGAAACTGTTGAAACTCTTGACGGAGCCTGGAAGAAGATATACTAAGATATGTTTTAGTAACACAAGTTTTGGGCGGGAGGCAGCACTAATTGCTCAACCAATATTATCATCCATGAAGGATCATTTGATTGAAGTAGACCTATCAGATATTGTTGCTGGAAGGCCTGAGGAGGAAGCTCTTGAAGTCATGGAAATGTTTTCATCAGCGCTTGAAGGTTCTAAACTTCGCTCTCTTAACTTGTCCTACAATGCGTTGGGTGAGAAGGGTATCAGGGCTTTTGGTGCACTTTTAAAGTCCCAGCATAATCTGGAGGAGCTTTATCTGATTAATGATGGCATCTCCGAGGAGGCTGCAATGGCAGTTCATGAGTTACTTCCTTCCACTGAAAAACTAAAGTTCCTTCATTTTCATAACAACATGACTGGAGATGAAGGGGCAATAGCTATAGCTAAGATAGCGAGTAAATCCCCCCTTCTGGAGGATTTTCGATGTTCATCTACTAGGGTTGAATCTGAGGGAGGTATTGCCCTATCTACAGCTCTTGGATCATGTACTCACTTAAAGAAGCTTGATCTGCGAGACAATATGTTTGGCGTTGATGCTGGGTTGGCTTTAAGCAAGGTGTTATCTGAATTTTCAAATCTATCTGAAATTTACCTCAGCTATCTGAATTTAGAGGATGAGGGTTCTATTGCTATTTGGAATGCTCTGAAGGAGTCTGCCCCATCTCTAGAAGTCTTGGATATGGCAGGAAATGAAATCACTGCTAGAGCTGCTCCAGTTATTGCTTCCCTTATAGCTTCCAAACAGTTTCTTACCAAACTAAACTTGGCTGAGAATGAATTGAAGGATGAGGGTGCTGTCTTGATTGCCAAAGCACTAGAGGAGGGTCATGGTCAATTATGTGAAGTAGATATGAATACCAATATGATAAGAAGGGCTGGTGCCAGGTGCTTGGCCCTGGCTGTTGTAAGTAAGCCCAGCCTTAAGTTGCTAAACATCAATGGCAATTACATATCTGATGAAGGGATTGATGAGGTGAAAGATACATTCAAGAATTGCCTTACAGTTTTGGGTCCTTTGGATGAGAATGATCCAGATGGAGAGGATTATGATGAAGAAGAGGAAGAACAAGATGGTGATATTGAACATGACCTGGAATCCAGACTTAAGGGCCTTGAAATCAAACATGAAGACTGAGATGCATGCTGTACTGATCAGCTTAGTTTTGGTGTCTTTCAGGATGTTAGTGTTCTTTGTATGATTATTGGTGAACATATCATTTGTGTCGCTTAGAAACGAATGTCACCCTTTTCCTAACAAAAACTATCTCTTTTTGTTTCCTAAAATTTTGCATCTAGTCTACAGATGCTGTTTCTAATTTTCTTGGAGTTTGGTGAAGTTTGATCATTCTATGGCTTTGTGCAGAATGAATCGGTGTTTATTGCAACCAAGATTGCAACCTTTGAATTTCCAAGTTTTATCAACTGCTACTATTTTTTTTCTACTTGATTCCATGTTATTTCCTTCTTATATATAGCACTTTGTATTTTGTTATCAGTCTGCTCCGTTGTTTAGGCTGAGTATGTATCAGGTTCTTTTCTAACAAAGGATTTTCTCCAAGGGATTCTATATTCATAGTTATCGGGCTTTTTTTTTATTCGTGGAATGTTCTTGGTACAATTGTACTATCAGTCGGTATCCAATTCTTGGTTGTTTATTTCTGTGCCTGTGACAAAAAATAAAGGACAGTAATGAAAACTCTAAAAAGGGTTTGGTTTGGCAAAACTGCTGTTTTTAACTTTCAAATTTGAGTTTAACAGTTTCATTTTGGTTATTTTTTGTCATATTTCAGTTTATGTGTTCCCCTTTTTACGGCTGTTGTGTGTTATGCTTCTTATGCGGACATATTAGTGAGTGAATTCAGTGGAGCCGCCTTTCACTTCGTATCAGAATGTCTGAATCATTTAATTGAATCTCTACCCCCACCGGGTTGGCAAGAAATAGAGAGCAAGGAATATTCAAGTACAGTGATACTGAATCAAGTATTCAGATTGAGAGGCGAAGTTCCTAACGGAGATAAAAGTTCATTTTTGCACAAAAATATCCAAAGATTAGAGCATTGTACTTATTCCGAAAAAATGGCTCTTGCTTCCCCAAATTAACAGGCATGCTGTTTATTTACCAGTTGCTTGGGAAAGAGCTATCATACTGTGACAGGTACTTTGAGTGCTGCTAGAATCTTGTCATCTAACTCAAATTTAATCTCTTTCTTGTCTCTTCCAATCTTAACATACTCTTCGTATCGCTCCTTCAAGTCCTCTGGAAGGTTTGATGTGCCACTCCATCCAAGAATCGCCTTTGCAGCTCGTGGCTCCGCGTAGAAATGCTGCGGTGAGTGTACAATACTCATTAATGCAAAATATCAAATTTGTCAGCAGGTTAATAGCCTTTCTTAAATATAAATTTCACTGTCGCCAATAGCATAATTCATTTCTTGATCTATGTGAAATGCCTAACTTAAGGATAGCTTATTTCCATTGATTTGCAGTTTGTATATGCTGTGTTTAGTAACTTCAGGTGTTATAACAGTTCAACAACATACCATGTTTCGGAATGGAAACGCTTTCTTTGCATCAACACCCACTGCTTTCGGATCATAATGCACTATCTCCACGGGTAGTCCTGCAGCTTTAGCGCATAGCTTTGCCATTCCGTCAAGTGTCACGGCGCGGTCACTCACACAGTTGAAGATGTTACCCTTTGCAGCATCCGGCTTTTCAACAGCCGTAGTGAGCATAGATGACAGGTCTCTCACGTGAGAGATATTGCTCAACTGCATCCCAGAGCCAGGGATCAGTACAGGTCTGCCTCTAACAATGCCTGTCAAGAATCAAGCGCAAGACCTTCAAAACACAGCCTAAATAGCAGAATATAAGCAGGTATGCATCATTTCTTCATCTCCTGTTCATGTCAGAAATGTGGAAAATATGATGCAAGAGCTATGCATATGTATAATAAGATTGTATGCTTACGGTCGAAGAACCATTCCTCGCAATCCTTGTTGTTTCCAGAGCCAATCATGTACTGTGGGCGGAACGATGCCCAGTTATCGAAAGTCTCTGAGAGGTAGTTCTCAACTCCAACATGACCAGCATCACCTTTCACAGCATCCTATTTAGGAAAAAAAATGAACTTTTATGCTTAGAAATTCTCACTTATATCAGGTGTAACCGTGTAAGTGTGTGATTAAAAAGGAAACATACCCCTTCAATATGAGGAGGTTCATCTGTTTGCTTGTAAATCCCAGCACTGCTAATGAACAGGAATTGCTTTACCCCAATGCTCTTGCTCCAATCTATTACAGGCCTATATATTAACAGGTAATGATATTTATTAGATTTATATATTTCTTGGAAATGGAAAATCAAGAATGACAATAGAGTTCATTTACATATAATCAAGAAGTGCATGAATGTTGAGTGATGAGATGCAAACCTCACTGCATCCAAATCCTTGCCATTGTTATCCAAAACCACATCAAATGCAGCGCCTTCTAGAACCTTCCCGATGTCTGCCGGATCCCCCCACACTGTCTTGCCACCACCACTCACAATCTCCTGCACACACCATTTATGTTACATAACATAGTACTATTATTTTTCCTCATGAAGCTTATGAAATGAGATGTTGGTTGTTTTCTGAACTGAGAATCTATTGAACGGCGGCTTCTTCATCTTGTCAGAGGCCTCCTCGCCCACAGTAAGGACCGTGACACTGTGTCCGGAAGCAAGAAGCTCCTTGGCGAAGTAGAAGCCGATGACTGCATGGCCGCCACTGTTGGTGTTGACAATGAGCACGTTCTTCTCTGCCTCGATGGTGAATGATAATGAAGAAGCAGCTGTTTTGGGAGTTTTTGAGGAAAGTGGAAGGAAAGATGGAGAAATGGAGAGAGATGATGAGAGAGAGTGACGTGGACTGGATGAGAGGGAGAGACGGATGAGAGGTGAGAGAGAGGAAGATGAAGGTGAAGATGAGAGAGAGGAGAAGGAGAGGAGAGAGGATGAGGTTGAAGCTACTGCAGTAGCCATTGAGCAGCTCTGCACACTGGTTTTTTCTTTGGTTTTTTTATGATTGCTGTTGTGAGAACCAGAGCTGTTCTGTTTCAATTTATAGTTACTAAATTAAATGGAATTTGGGATTTGATTTGATTTGATTTGATGGTTGAAAAATCTATTTTGTTTGTGGTCTTTTTCTCATTCATGATGGAAGGTGGGATATATGTGGTCTATATCGAATTCAATAACTTTATCAATATTTTTGTCATTTTTTGTTCAATAAAAACTATAATCACTATTTCTAGTTCATGTCCAACATTTGATTGCTGCTTTAGACCCTATTGACACTTCTATGTTTTAAACAAATTTTTCATTTCTTAATCGAAATCTTCGTATTAGAATTGTAGAAGATAGTTTTTGTCACTTTTAGTACCCCTACTACATAAATATTAATCTTTTGTTTTATCTCTCTTTTCATATTAGCTCAAATCAACATATAATTTGTTTTAGTATACTAATTACTCATATCGTTTGGGTGTATTTGGTTAACAAGTTGTTAAAATATCTCCAAAAACTTACAACCAAACTTACATTATTATGTCATTTTTTTCTAACTTACACGATTCCCTATATTCAATTTACAATTATTCTCTAAATTATAAGCTTAATATCTAACTTAACATTTCACAAATTATTAAAAGACTAAAGTCCAAATTAAGTCTCTACATTTGCTTTAAAAAAAATTTGGTCCTATATTAAGTGTGTTACCATTTGGTCCCAAAGTAATATGTTTTGGTCCACAATTGATTGAGGATATCCTCTGTTGATTTCAGTTGTAATACTCTAGGTTCTACCTTCAACTTTTATATTTAAATGCAAAAGTATTTGTATTTAAATTTGCTCCGTATAAAACATCACGTAGCACCAAAAGCTTATTTGACAGAAAGGAAATACATAATTTTATATCTTTGTACAATAATTGATATTGCAAAAGCTTACGTGACAGAGCTATGTAAAAGCATGTGCTTTCCCAAAATAAACACTTATCCTAGAGGATTCGCACATTGTAGAAAACCATTAACATATCAGTGATGCCCCAAATAGAGACCAAAATTATTAGGAAAACACACTTAAATATCGGAGTATTAAAAATATTTAGGATCGAGACTACAAGCCTGCTAAACAAGGACCATGCTGTAAGTTGGGCTCGAGCCGATGTGCCTACCGTTCCAACGCAATTCCAGTTTTCCTCTTTTTCCGATTCGAAGCCCTCATCTTCCTTACATTCAGACTCCTGCATCAACACATAATTCTCAACTTCAGCTATTCCCAAGCAACCCACTAATTCAAGAATCCTATTTAATAGCAGATTCAGCACAAGCATAAAAATAAATTTGAACTGCCTAGTGTGAAGATAAAATTCCTAAAGGCAAGAATAATATTCTTCAGTTCAGAATCTAAAAAATTTAAGAATGTAACAAGCTAACTGATTTAATTAAATTACCAAAGAATTGCCAATCTAACTTGACGTGTTCTTCCTTGCAGCATAGGTCCGGTATGCAACCAACCCGACAAAGGTAGCTGCAGCTCCAACTGTAATTTTAACGTAGTCAAGCCAGAACAAAATGTTAGACAAACAGCAAGAAACACATTTTAAGCCTTATTCTGCGATGCAATTACACACCTAACTTGTTCAGCTTCAAGGGCTATGACTAACATGATATGTTATTAGCACATACTCATATAAGGGAGTACCTGAAAGACACATGAGAGCATTATTAACAAGCTTCTTGTATCGCTTTTGGCTGCGCCCTTGATCAGTTTCGGGAACATTGAGATGGGGCTGCTGAGCTGCATTCACAATTCTGGAAAAGACATCATTTATGTCTCTTTCTTTCACACTTACAGGAATAGGTGCGTCGATCCCCATATCCACACAAATCTAGAACAAGAAGCCATGAGGGTAAATTCTAGTTAGAACCCGAATCACACTAATATATCGGTTTGTTAGTCATTCTCTTAATACAAGTTTCAAAAGTGAGGAAATAGCGCCAAAGAGAGATCAAAGTACCTTGGCTGAATCCCTGTTTGACGTTGAACTTGTGTCTAAATCATTTTTTGCTGCAATCAGGAGACAAGGCATCCCAAAACCACTCTCTTCCCCCTGCCTTGCGACATAAGATAGCAATTCTACTGCTCCATTAAGAGAAGATTCGCTTGAGCTAGGAGAAAAAAATTTAATAATAACAAATCAGTGAGACCATGACAGGAGGAGCCACTATATTCAATCAATATATTGCCTCATTAAAAGCAAAACAAATACAAACAATAAATTAATCATGGTATGATTTTACAACTTGAGAAAATTCCTGGTAAATTGCTAGCACTAGTGTGCAAAGTATCTTAACCTGTCATATACGAAAACAGCTACATCACAAGCAGCCAAAGATTCTTTTTTAGATAAAAGTTTCTTAACACCATCTTCTGGTATCTCCTGGAGGATCAATGTCTTCTTATTACCCTGCAATTAAAACAAGCAAAATAGAAATAATCAATCAAATTTTCTCTAAGCCTATTATAGAGGTTCTTAGAATCTCTAGAAACCTCTCTAGGGTCAAGCTAACAGGTAGAAACTAGAAACTCATATGATGCTAGAGAGTCCAAGACTCTATAACGTAACTATGTAAGAAGCTTCTAAAACGTTTTAACAATAATACAATGGTTCCCAAAACATGAACAAGGAATAGGAGAAATCTAGAAGGTAGATTCTGGAGTGTTCGAAAAGGTTGCAAAGAATCTTAACTCTGTAGAAGAACCTCATCTCTTTCACGACTTTTGTCATTGACCTTAGAGATAGCTAAGCTAACCTGGATTTAAAGCAATCCAATGAATGCAAGACGGATAAATGCAAATAAAGAGGCCTCTTATTCAACCTAATTTCGATCTCCTCAACTGAAATCATGTTATTCTTCGCAATAAGCTAGATACTTTCTCCAAAGACTCACTTTACTGCATCCAAAGGCCACATTCAACCATCTTTTGTGCAAAGTACTGAGTTGGACAACTTGGTTTAATATTTCAATGATATAAGTTATTATAGCAAACTGACTTTACAATCAATACTCACAGCGTGTTGCTGAACAATATTCACAGCATATCTTTCACTAGTTGTCGGAGTATAATTTTCAGAAAATGGCCTGTAGTTGGAAGAGCATATTCTTATTAATAATAAGAATGAATACAGATACTACGACCATTCATGGCTATATAAAATATAGTTTAAGACGCCACCTTCCAAGCAATGATGTCAGCAAAGCAGATTTTCCAGCTTTTTTAGGTCCAAAAACAAAGCACTGGAAGACATTTCGCTCTGTTTGTTGTTTCTTCTTATCTAGTAATCTACTCCTAGTGATGTGTAGGCCTGATGCTGCATCACAGTTGAGGCCAACATATATCAAGTTGGCTATAGTTTGAGCAGGATCCAGCAATGTCATAAGAGCCCACTGCACCAAAAATTAGACATGAAAGTAAAAGAACAAAAACATAATTTCATGAAGTAAGGGAAACAAATACACTTTGAGTTAACCACTTGATTTCATGGAAAAATATAGAACAAACAAGCAATAAGATCCGTAATAAAAGTGTGAGCTATGCTTTAACTCTATAAAAAAAGCAGAAGGAAATTATTTACGTTAACGATAGCTCAACATAAGATTGTACCATGAAAGTGACATTAAAGTCCACATTTTTAAGTTAATCATATAACTGTACATTTCTAATTGGATTAATACTTAATATCATCAACGCCTGTGAATTTAAATAAATGATTCTGCAATTATAACACAAATTTTCACTTGTGGCATTAAATACTTCACCTTAATTAATTTATTTATACTTGTAAGTGCAATCACAATCTGTTTTCTTAGTGCCTAAATGCTGGTGTGTCAATATATCTGTTGCTAAAATTAGAACTTTTTTTGAAATTACATATTCAATTGTAATTTTAAAGACCTTGGCCTTATAAGTTCGGAAAGATTGAAACTTAACGAAAACTATATTGATCAACCCCCATTCAAACATATTTGTTCTTATAAATAACAATATTAATAATTACATGGATACTTCAGGTGATGCGAGAATAATCTTCTACCATTTTGCAGAAACTCTGGTCTTATATAATGGACAACCAATTCATTTGTTAGAATAAGAACAAATTCAAGAATAGCTTTCAGGAAAACACACCTGAGATAGAAATCCAGAAAGAGACAACCCCCGCAGTGGAGTTTTATCAACTGCATCCTTATAAGGAGCTTCATCCCAAGGACTGAATTTGAAAAATAAAAACTATGTCAGGAATATCAGAAAGACAAAGGAAAGAAATTACTACTCCCTCCGTTCCATAGTAGTGGGGGCGTTTCTTTTCGGCACGCGATTTAAAAAAAATGTGTTAAGTGAGTTAAGTAAAGAAAGAATAAAGTAGGAAATGAAAAAGGTAGAGAGATGAAGAGAGAATAAAGTAAGAGAGAGTAAGGTAAGTGAGAAGAAATGTGTTGAATTTTACTAAAAAGGGAAATGACTCCACTACTATGGAACGTACCAAAATGGCAAAAGGACTCCACTACTATGGAACAAAGGGAGTAAAATTTATGATGCCCTTAAAATATAATTGATGTCTGAAGAGAAGGAGGGAGAAAAATAACAACCAAAAAAAAATTTAGATTATGTTTACCTTTCTGGTGCAGTTGAAAATAGATCTTCAAGCTCATTTTCCCGAAGAACTCCATCCTATAAAAGCACAAAGGCAGTAGACGCAATAAGCATAGGCAAATAATACTCCATCAAAACATCAATAGCACAGACAATATAAGCAATAGGCATAAAGATAGCAATACCGCAAGTACGATTATCTTAGGAAGGAGCCAACTACTGAGCATTGCCTATGAGGTAAGAGGCTTAAAGAATATCAACCTAATCAACCAATGAATGTAAACGAGTTTGGCTATGCAAAACCTGGAACTCTGGAGAGCATTTAGTTCTTTTTTTTTAGTTACAAACTCGAACGCCCAGCCTATTGGTAAGAGGGGAAGCGTCTTACCAATGCTTTGACGTCAGTATAATTCATATCCATGTACAAACAATCAAACATCACCAAAAATTTGAAACAAAACCAATTTCACGTGTGTAGCTTGCTATTTTGACCTCATGATTATAGATAAGAAATCTAATGAGTCAAGTTATTCAGAAATCATCAATTGCTTTCTCACTTATACATATTTCAAATTATGTGTTACTGAATGCAGTCTTATATGCAGTTGACAGCTCTTATGAATGCAAAAGGTCCAACTCCAAAAGCAATGCATAAACCTCCATAATATAATTCCATAGATCAATTTTTGGTTCATGCACTCAAAAGATGATATTTAGCCAATTAATTTAGCCTAAGAATTTATAACCAATAGCATTCAGGACTAAAGGATTTGAGGAATGAATATGAGAACTTACTACAGTATAGTTATTGTAAATTAGCAACTAATTGGTCACTGATGCATCTGAAAAAAGGTACTACTAAAGAGGCATCACCATTGCAGAAGTACTTTTCTGCTACTTATTTCATAAATAAACTGAAATAAATTGGTTTTACAAAATTTTAATTAACAGGATAACATATACAATGTGTTCCACCATGATGTCTGTGCTTGTAAGCCTTATAACTAGTTTTGCTAGTGGATAGAAAGAACTTGAGTTTCAAACTATACAGGCATCGATGTGCCGTAAGCAAAATTATCTTCACGAAATATGCTGTTCAACTTGTCCTTTTGTGATTCTTTTTTCCTCTTTCAGTAGATGGGTAACTTAGTTTGATTAATGGCCGATCGAAAACATAGTCAAAATAAGTTCATACAGCTAAGTTTAAATGTAATGAATCTCAAAGAAATGGTGTATATAGGACTCAAACATCAAAACAAGCCAAACAATCACATAATAAGTTATAGTATACAGAGAGACAAATTGGTCAATGCAGTAAATCTGCCCCGTTCTAAAAGAACTAGTAAGACAGTAACGACAATGACATACTTTATCATCATCAAATGTGCTGAAGATTCCCTTTAAAAACTCCACTGCTTCACTAGTTAATTCAACACTCTGCAAGGACACAAGCATAAAAGAAGAACAAGGTAAATGCTTTCAGAGAAAAGTATTAGAAAGATAATGGAATAATATACCAGTACATCAACTCAAAACAAATACCATGTCAAATAATTTTAACTAATAACTAGTCATGACTGTATACAGACTTCAATGATAGAAGGCTCAATATAACGGAACATATATCATCCACATAAGGATAACAATTCTCTTTGTGGCAAAGGAGACTTTACTAGAAATCATTAGAAGCGACTATCGTAGGATCCAGTTGAAGAATCAGAAATGTTTTTACAGTGTGTTATAAGCCTCAAGGCGTTTTCCAATGGCCTCACCAGACTCAAGCCTGGAAGCGGTCGAGCCGTAAGCGCTGAGGCACAAATCATAAAAACGCATGAAAATCATAAATTCATGACTAATAGACTGAACACGTAACCATAGCAAATATATGAAAACAAACAAAATCATAAGTTCATTAACTAATCATAACTCTTTAAAATCCCATATTAAAGTACATGTGAGAGGAGAGTGACAGCGAAGTTGAGAGGAGTGGAACTCTTGAAAAGAATCAGAACATAGGGTTTCTTTGGGTTTCACTTTTTCCACTTTTCATCTTTAATCATCCTAATTAGGATTGTTTTTACACGACCCACTTCAAATTGGGGCTTAAACATTAACGCCAATTCACTTTCACGCCTCAAGAAGCCAGAAAAAACTGGAAAAGTAGAAACTTCAACCCTAAACATGAGGCTATTGCCGCCTCAGATGCAATTTCTAGGTGCGCCTCACAAACGCCTCTTTAAGCCAGGAATGGAGAATCAGTAACTAGTTAATTACACAATTTCATATCCATACATGACATCTTAAACTTTGTTATAAAAGCAAATATCATATCCAAAATCATGAAATGTGTTACAAATATGGAAAACCAAATCATTTTCTATGGTGGTTCTCATTTTGCTAACAATGAGAAAAATTATTCCTTTTCCATGACTGTTTGGAAAAATCAAATAGGAGTAAATGTGAGTGTCAGTGTTCATACATAACTTCTATACCTATACAACACATATTACTTCCCCTAATAAATTGTGATACCCCACCGAACAATTTAAACAATTATCCATATCTTCAATCCAAAAATCATTTTAAAAAATTAAAACTAAGCTTTGATGATCTTTCACCATTTTTTGGTGATTTGAAGAAATATTATCAGTCATTGTTCAGTGAATAGAAACATAGCTGGCAATCACCTGATCTGGAGCCCTTTTTTTGGAAAAGGATAAATAATCATCACCAAGTTTTAGCTCATCATTATACCCAAACTTTCTCAGCACAGTCCATGTGGTTTCAATTCGCCCTTTCTCAATAAAAAGAGCATGAAGAAAAAGAAATCCTGTCAAGGTAAGACCAAGTTCATTCACCCCTTCAGGCAACTTTTCCCGAACAACACTCTTAACACCCACTACTTCAGCAGGTTGCAAAGGAGAATTGAAGCATTTCACCTAAGTATAAGCAATTAGACAAAGTTAAAAGAACTGTAGAGGGCATGAGAAAAGTTATCATCAATATATCGATAAGAAGAAAATTAAAAGTACCTGAAATTCATTTAGCTCGTCATCATTGAGAGCACCATCCATATCAAGGTCACAAAGAATAAATATCCTTTTCAACGCTCTCATGCATCGTGGTCTTAAAGCTTGGGTTTCTTGATCAAACAGAGGAGCTGTTGGGTGTAGGACAGCCTTTTGAGCAAAGTAAAAAACTTCTTGGATCTAAAACGATTCATAGAGACTTCAGTTATCGGAAGAAAATTCTAAATTCTTATTAGAAGTTAAAATGAAAGTCATAAAACAGGTCGAACATTATCTCAAACCTGGAGCATATTAGCTGCCGAACATTCTATGCAAGTCTCAATCTCCCGAAACTGCTGCATAAGCGGCATCATTTCAACACTCAAATTGTACTCTTCATCTCGCCTATCGAGCTTGCAACCAGCCACAATTACCGGTGCTCTGATCTAAACATTCCCAATTGACAAGCCATATTTGAGTTCACGTAAAAACAATGGCAGACACCAATACAACACAAAACAGATCAATTTCATCAGAAAATATCAGTTGCAAATGCAAAATAAACATCTGTCAGCTGCATGTGCATCTCAACTACCATGCCAATTAAGCTTTTAAGGGAGTGGACGCTGGACAACTTAACTAAGAAAATAGGCAGTTTCTATAATATTTGTTCAGCTCAAACTCTTGATTTTTGAAACCAAACTCGAACAAATTCTCTTATCAGCTAATTTTAAAAGAATGTGCTGCTAAGGAAAATCAGCAGGATGATCGAGCTCACTCATTTCCCAGTTATATATGCAGAGATCAGCTGTTCAATCAATTGACTAGCTCATACAAAAGAGCATATTTTCTTCACCTTCTAGTTTAATTAATTGTGGTGGAAAAGGAAAAATGAAAAAAGAGCTCATAACAGACTTCCCATTACAAAAAGTCTAAACCAACGACTACATCCAATAACAGCACAGTATCATCGTAGTATCACCAGAAGAAAAACATCCAAACAAATCGAACCTCTAATCTTCGAAGCTCGTGGAGCCAGAATGTACTGAGGCGATTGAGCGTGAGAGGCTGATCGCATGCATAGGTCAAGACTACAGCATCGGCGCGCTTCAATTCCTCAGCAAGCTTCCCTCTATACTCCAAACTGCATCCATAGATGACCGAATCAATCAATCAACTACGAGAAAACGAGACGAAAACATGTGCGTACCTGCTGGAGGTGTCGATAATGACGATGGGGACGTTATCGGGATAATAATCGGACGGTAGGCGAGTGGGAGGGAGGACAGGAGGAACTTCAGGGCGAAAGGACTCGGCGGCGGAGGCGGCGATGAGGCTGGATTTGCCGGTGCCGCGGTCGCCGATGACGGCGATTCGGACGCTCGTCCGGTTGCCGGAGGTTACACCGCCACCTGGCATCGATTTGGCAGTTGTTTATGGGTTGATTTTGCTGATTAGGTTAGATTTGTGCGCTTCATTTTTCACCAAATAATTTCATTTACGGAAGTAGTATTATATTAATGCATAGCCGAAAGGTGAAAATTATTGATTTAGAGTATCAACACTGGCGCGGAATTCCCGACGAAATTTAAAAAACTCCTCCTGCAACGTCATACGGACTTCTCACTGCACTGCCACGTCATAATGACTTCTCACTGTACAGTGGCAGATATCCCCAAGGACTTCCCACAATTAAAAAAATTTAATGCAATAAACAGGAATTCCGCGCGGACGTCCGTTCGAGTCAACGCAATGGCGGACTTTTGCACGCCCGTCGCGACGGAATTCCGTGTAACGCCGCGGAACTGCGGTGTCCTCGGCGGAATTCCGTATCTGTGCATACCATGCACAATGGCGGACGTCCGCCGCGGAATTCCGGCACCCCGGTCGGAATTCCCCCGGGACAGGCGCCATTGCTAATGCTCTTAGGGCATCCACTATCGCGCCCGCCGGCCTATAGTGCAGGACGCGCCGGGCACACCTCGCCGCGCCTATAGGCGCCCCCCCCCCACCGGAATTTTTTTTTCGAAAATTGTATTATAAATATCACTCCTCCACCACCCATTTCAAACTCTCTCCATTAATTCACTCTCTAAAAATGCACAGTGGAGACGACGAATCACCCAACATTGACGAATCGGGATATGATTACAAGCTCATGTGTCGGATCCAGAATCAACTGGGGTTGTCTGAGGATGCGGCAGGGGGCAGCGAGCGGCAGCGGAGAAGAGGAGGGGGAATCCGATTCCGCCACCGAGTAGACGGTGGCGGTGTTTTTATTTGTATTTTTTTTAAATGTTCGTTGTATAATTTTCCCGGTTCCATAATACAACGAATATTTGGTCCCAATACTTTTTTTTACATTTTAGTATTACCTCGGTTTCTAATTATTTACATTCCGATAATTTTAATTACAATTGATTTAAAATAAACGAAAAATGAAATAAAATGAAAAGTGACTAAAAAATGGCGGGCCTATTAGAAGTGTCCGGCTTATAGCTGCGGACACTTTTTTTTAGCGCGGACAAATAAACTGGGGATGTGGAAAAAAAAAAGTGGCAGAGCTATTGGAAGTGTCCGGCTTATATGGACACCCGTATGATATGCTAAGAATAATACAATCATGCATGATATTCTCTAATTTTTTACAAACATTTTATATTAAGTAATTCAGTAATTAAATAAAAGTCTGATGGAATCATATGCTATTAGCTAAAATTGGTAAAACTGGTGGTCCAATCCCGATAACGGAATAGTTGGTTTAAGTGGCTGAGCCAAAATTAAGGGTCAATTGTCAAGAATCATTGCATTTTAGCTAATATTTTCGATATTAATAGACTAATAAATTGTGACAGTGTAAACCATGTAAATGCAAACCGGTCGACTTCACAAGTAGAACTCTTGTTGTTATTAAACTCTCCTGCCTTAAAAAAAGACAAACATATTAATTACACAGAAAAGTCAATGATACTTCTGACCGCGAACAAATGGAGTAAAAAATAGAAAAAAATTTATGGAATAGGTGTTAATAGATTATAAGATTTATATTATAAATGATGTATGGGATTATCATTTATTGAAAACTTTCTATATGTAGGCTTGATCTTATTTCAGGGAACAACCCAAAAATGGTCTATTTATAATAAAATGGGAAAATATTTATGATTTAGTTTTCTAAAAAATATAGTAGATTCTTTGCTTTTTTATGTTTGTCACTAAAATTTTTAACTTTTTCTACTTCTCTCTTACTTTATCCATTTTTTTCTCTTCAATTCTTTTACTTTATCAATTTTACATTATAACACATTCGTATCCAAAACTTTATTTTTAGGAAAGAAAGGGAAAATAGTATATGAATGGGGGACAACCCAAGATGGTCAAACAAAACCCTAAGGCCATGTTTGGTTGGCGGGAATGTAAAGTTGGCAGGGAAAATGATTCCTGAGAAAATGAATCCCGAGAATATGATTCCCAATAACTTTATTTTCCTGTGTTGGAAAATATCAAGATTTTAAATTTTATATTTGATTGAAACATCAAACTGAAAATATACTTATTATATTTTATTTACAAAGAACAATAATAATAAAATTTTAATAAACTATTAATTACAAATAATAATAGTTATTATATTATTATATTTATTATTACGATGTATAATTTAAATATGGATCATCCATCACAATATATAATAATACAATTATAATTATAGTTACACGGAGTATTATAATAATAAATATTATATTATTATTATTATTATTGTTATTGTTGTTATTATTATTATTATTATACTTACAAATATTATAATTAAATAAATTTTATAATATAAAATTTTACTACGATTTTATTAATTAATTATTAATTTGTAAAATAGTAATTAGTATTTATTACTATTATATAGTATTTTATATTATATAATTATATTTTAATTATTTAATAAATTATTAATTATTATTATGATAATAACAATTATATATAAATATTATAATAACATGGTTATAATTATGATAGTTTTAATTATAGTTATTTATTATATGGAAATTAAGTATGATTTATAATTTTAAATTATTTTTAAAATATTGTAATTAATAATAATAATAATAATATATTGCATTAAATATGTAAGAATCCTAAAATTGGGAAAAAGAATACCTAAGAAAAGTTGGGATTCAGAATTCTAGAAAATTGTACTAACTTTCCTTGTTCTCAGAATTCTGATTACTTTCCCAGTTTGATTAAAAATCGAAACAAACACAGGAATTTAAAATTTAAAGAATCAAATTACTTTCCCAGACAAAATCCTGGCAACCAAATATCGCATAACTACTCTACAACTTAACTACTACTCCTCTGTTTCATAGTTGTTGAATCATTTTTTTTTATTTTGGGCGTTCTATAGTAGTACAGTTATTTTCGTTTTATGAAAAGTAACATATTTTTCCACTTTTACTCTTACTTTTACATATCTTTTACTTTATAAATATATTTCTACTTTTTCCTCTCTCCTACTTTATTACCTTTTTATTTAACATTTCCTCCTTTGCATAGTAGAGCCGTAGGAGAGTCATTTTGCCATTTCTGTACATTTCATAGCGGTAGAGTCATTTCAAATTTTAGTACTCCATCCGTCCCCAAAGAATATCCACTTTGGGGTTGACATGAGTTTTAATGTAAAATTGGTGAAGTAGGAGATAGGTAGAGAGAAAAAGTAAATAAAGTATTGGTAGTGGAGAACGAGTCTCACCTCATTAAAGAGAAAATACTTTCCAAAATTAGAAAGTGCACATTATTGTGAGACGGACTAAAAAGGAAAGAGTGCATATTTTTAAGGGACGGATGGAGTATAAGTTAGTAACATTTTTTTTCTCACTTACTCTCTCTTACTTTTATTGTCTCTACCTTTTCCATTTATACTTTATTTTCATTTACTTAACTTACTTAACCCAATATATCCACTACTTAAGAACGGCGGAAGTATAAATTATAAAATGCCGTTTCCAAAGTAAAAAAATTATTTTCCCCAAAAGACCAGCACCAACCAATTTCCAATAAATTTGCATCAGCCACTCTCCAAAACATCTACAGAAAACCAATAATGTCGCGGGAAGATAGAGAAATCGTGAGGGGTGCTTAAGCCCATTGTGAAAAGAAAAAAGAAAATTTAGTTCAGCCCATTATGATACTGGGCCGACCCATGAAAATGAAAAGAGTAGTTAGTCTCTGCAGTCTGCACACTGATTTCCTGTATTTCTAAAAATGTTGCGCCGTATCGTCCGAACGTCCGTCGCCCCCGCGCAGCGCTTCTCGACGAAGGCCGCCGTCTTGTCGGCGCCGGCGCAGGAGACTCAATCGACAGAGCGTATAGATGGCGCCTCGAATAGAGTGAAAGGCGGCGGCAGGGACACGCTTGGGCGACGGATGTTTGCTCTGGTGTATTCGAAGCGGAGCGCCGTCGCGGCGATAAGAAAGTGGAAGGAAGAGGGGCACCTGGTGCAAAAATACGAGCTCAATCGGATTGTTCGCGAGCTCCGAAGCCTTAAGCGTTATAAACATGCCCTCGAGGTTCTCAATCTGCATATTTTCCTAATTAGTAGTAATTCTTTGTTGCTGCTTAGTTAATTTATAGTAGAGTGTTTGATTTGCTCTGTCACGTTTGTCTCTGTTTATCTCAAATTCTCAATTGAGCAGAAGTTTTAGTGCGAGCAAAATGTCCAAGTTAAGATGGCTGTATTTGCATTTTTCCCCCCTAATTTTAATTCAGAAAATGTGTCAAACCTCAAAGTAATTGTGGAATTTAGCAGTGAAGCAAATGGAATTATATCTTTGTTGATGGTTACCTATCGCATCGAAGTGTTGAACAATTCAAATTTGGGACCAGTGTTTTATTAGAGCCTGCCATTAAGAAGCTTTTAACATTTCTCAAGTCTCAACTCATGTTTTAGTCATCAGAGGATATTTAATGTTCAACATTCAGTAAAATGCTTTCTTTTATAGGATTGTCTTAATCCTTGATTCTGCGAAGACATTGTGTCCTTTGCTAGTTTGCTACATGTTGTCATTTTATTTTCATGTTGTTTGTTTATTCGAAAATTCTTAACTCTATGAGTGATAAAAGTGGATTACAGGCTAATTAATTATGTTCTTATCATGAGTTTCTTGATTGACTAGTTTAGGTGGGTTTAACAACGTATTAGAAACAATAGTCAGTTAACCGTTGGTCTGAATTTATGATCTAAAATTTACAGTGGTATTTGGTCTTGTTTGTAGGTTTGTGAATGGATGAGAACACAAGAAGATATGAAGCTGATGTCTGGGGATTTTGCAATTCACTTGGATTTAGTTGCAAAAGTTCGGGGTTTAAACAGTGCAGAGAAGTTTTTCGTAGACCTCCCTGAAAACATGATTGATCCTATAACGTGTAGTGCCCTTCTCCACACCTATGTCCATTGCAAGGAATCGGAAAAGGCTGAGGCACTGATGAAAAAGATGACAGAAAACGATTACTTGAAATCTCCGGTTCCCTATAACCATATGCTATCTCTATACGTTTCCACAGGACAACTGGAGAAGATTCCAAAACTTATTAAAGAGGTGAAGAAGGTTACATCTCCAGATATAGTCACATATAACCTTTGGCTGGCTGCATGCGCCTCTCAGGATGCTGTTGAAACGGCCAGAAAGGTATTCCGTGAGCTAAGTGAGGCCAAAATTGAACCAGACTGGGTGACGCACAGCACAATGGCGAGCATGTACATCAAGAACTCATTCCGGGAAGAAGCAGTGTCTGCCCTCAAGGATATGGAGAATAAGGTCTCCCGAAAAGTTAGAGTGGCGTATGCGTCACTAATCAGTTTACATACAGCTCTGGAAAACAAGAATGATGTTCGTGGAATATGGAAAAAGATGCAGTCGACTTTCCGCAAGCTGAATGATGTGGAGTACACTTGCATGATCACTTCCTTACTGAAGCTTAAACAATTCCAAGAGGCTGAGAAGCTGTACGATGAATGGGAGTCCGTTTCTCCAACCAAGGATTCGAGGGTCCCAAATTTGCTGCTTGCAGCCTACATCAACAACGAACAAATGGACAAGGCCAAAACCTTTTACAGTCGTATGGTGGACAGCAAGATAGTGCCGGGCTACACCACTTGGGAGCTTCTCACTTGGGGCTACTTGAAACAAAGGCAGGTTGAAGAAGCTGTTGATTGCTTCAAGAGAGCCATTCGCAGTGTGAGACAATGGGATCCGGATGAGAAGCTAGTGCAACAAGTCCTTGCACTCGTGGAAGAGACTGGTGATGTTGACGTTGCAGAGAAGTTGCTTTCAGCACTTGGTCGCGTTGGTTATGTGAATACGGAGATCTACAACTCTCTTCTGCGAACCTATGCAAATGCGGGTAAGATGCCGCTTATTGTAGCAGAAAGGATGAAGAAGGACGGTGTAGAAATGAATGAGGAAACGAAGAGATTAGTGCAGCTAACAAGCAAGATGTGTGTTGCTGAAATTCCAATCAATGTTTGAGAACGTATAAGGCGACAATTGTCGCAGTGAAACTGTGTAAGTGTGTGATTTTGCGTTCAGACTAGGGAATATAGGCATTTGCTACTGAGGTCTGAGAATGGGGAATCTTGTACTCCATAATATTGTTTGAGAATGAGTACTAAATTCCACTATCAAGCACAACAAATTTACTGATGGAAATTGGACTATGAAAATTCCGTAGGTAATCTATCAAATCCGTCACTAACACTATTTTCCCTTAATAATTACGGAGGTATTGGCCACAGCCGGTCGTCGGTAATCTATCAAATCCATCAGTAGAGCATGCGCAGCCGCTGGCACGGACGCCATCCGCCGCCGCTGCGCTCGAGCCGCTGGCACGGCGCTGCTCGATGTACCGAGCACGTCCGTGCCAGCAGACGCACACGTGCCGCCAGACATGCCCACCGGTTCCGGTTCCGGCGGTTAACCGCCGAACCGGAACCGTGCCCTTTTTCCCGAACCGGAACCGTCGGAATTCAGGTCGCGGTCCGGTTCCGGTTCAAGATATTTCGATCCGGAACCGTCACCGAACCGGCGGTTCCGGACGGTTCGGAACCGGCGGTTAACCGGCCGAACCGCCGGTTCGGGCGCGTTTTTCAAGGCATGTGGATGGGGCAGACCGGCGGCAGCTTTTCAGCTGAAAAACCGGCCGGTTCAGGCGGTTTTTGGGTCGTGAACCGCCGGTTAACTGGCGGTTAACCGTGAAAACCGGCGGTTAACCGCCGGTTCAGGGGGTTCCGGATGCGGCGCGAGAAACGAGGCGATATGACGCAGCTTTTGCAGACGGTTTCGTTGACCGAACCGGCGGTTTCGTCCCGGAAACCGGCGGTTTTGCCCGGAAACCGGCGGTTCCGGCGGTTTTCCGCCAAAAACCACCGGTTTTGCCGATTTTTCAATTTTTTTTTTTCAAATTTCAAATTCGAATTCTTCCATTCCCCCCCCCCCCCCATTTTTATCTATAAATACCCCCCTCTATCCTCATTTACATTCACCCCACTCTTGTGTTAATAAGAGTTTCTCTCTTCAATCTCCCAATTCTCTCTCTTTGTCTCCAATTTCTCATTTGTGCTATTGTGCTTCCATTTAATTACGCAAGTGCTACTCTTATTACGCTTTACGCATTGTTATACACTTATACTTGTTCGAAAACCGGAACCGCCAAAACCGCCGGAAAACCGGCGGTTCCGAACCGGAACCAGAACCGGAACCGGAACCGTGAAATAGCCTCACGGTTTGGTTCCGGTTCCGCCAACCGCCGAACCGGAACCGGCGGTTCCGAACCGGAACCGCCGGTTCGTGAACCGTGGGCATGTCTACGTGGCGCGCTCCCATTCGTCAACGGATCGACCGTTGCATTTAAACATTTTTTTATTTTTATTTTTTTAAAAATCGGTTTTTTATTAAAAAACCGATAAAAAAAAAATTTCACTTCCCCAAAAAAATATATCCGTTTATAATCGTTTTTTACACCTTTTTAAATTTTTTTTCATTTTTTTTTACCCCAAAAATATACACTTTCATCTATAAATACTCCCAATTTCACCCCAAAAATTCACATCGAACTACACAACTCTCATCATAATTCTCCAATATCCATTCTCATCTCCATTCTCTCATATCCATTTTCATCTCCATTCTCTCATACCCTACAACATCACTATGTCCGGCCAAGACGATAATCCTTCGGGCTCCCACGGTTGGAACCCCGAATGGTTCGGTTCACAACCGTTTCCTAGTCCGGAAACGGAATATTCGGCCCCTCCTCAAACCCAAGATTCGCCCGTTCCGGGTGGCTACCGTCCATACCCAATCGACGACCAAGGTGCCTCCGAAGGGCGCTACGGGTGGACACCGGAGCCTAGGCCTCGCGACCCTTCCCAAATGCCGATTCCTCCATCTCGCGCCGGTGTCCGCACACCGTACTCACCGGCGGAGATGGAAAGATTGTTCAAGGCGTACTTGGAAATCTCCGAAGATGCGGTGGTTGGAACGAACCAATCCGGCGATCACTTTTGGTGGCGCGTCTCTAGCCGGTACAATGCAAACCGGCCGCCCGGAACGATCAAGCGCTACGAGAGTATGGTGCGCAACTGCATCGGCCGAGCCAACGAAGAAATTGGCAAGTTCAACGGCTATTTCATCCAGGAGTCCCGGAATGCCGGGAGCGGCCGAAGCGAGGTCGACATCATCACCGCCGCGCTGAGCACCTACCAATCCATGAACGGTAAGTCGTTCAAATATCTTAACGTTTGGCAGGAGACGCGGACGCACCCGAAGTATAAGGGAGGCATAACATCCTCCTCTAGCGGCTCCTCCAAATGATCAAGGTCGGTAGCCCTATCCGACTCCGGCTCGGAAGAAGTGGCTAGCCAACTCGCCGGAGCTAACTTGGGTAGCCCCGACGCCGGACCGAGCGGTTCCCAACGCCGCCCCCAAGGAAGGAAGAAGGCGGCGGCCAACCGTCGTCGCGGCTCAACTCCCGAAGCCACTCCCGAAGCCGCTCCCGCTCCCTATGTGCCACCTCCACCCCCGAACAACTCGCTGTGGATGCTCTTAAGCCAACTCAATATGGCCGATAGGTCATCTATGACCCCCACGCAACTTGAAACACACGAGACCATGATAAAAGGTCTCCAAAAACAATTGGGGTTGATCCCGCCGGATGCGTAGTCCTATTAGGAGTTTAATTATGTAATTTTTAATTTTTAGGATTTTAATTATGTAATTTTTAATTTTAAGGAGTTTAATTATGTAATTTTTAATTTTTATGATTTTAATTATGTATTTTTTAATTTTATTTGTAATTTGTAATATTTATTATGGTTTTTAAATGGATTTTAATATTATGGAAATGTTATTGTTTAATTGAATTTTATATTATTTGTGCTCGTCTTTGCGGAAGAGCACATTTGTGGATGTTGTGCTCTTGCCAGAGAGCAGGCATGAATAGTACCGCCCGGGCCTATAACCGTGTCGCTGGCAAGAGCACGGTTGTGGATGCTCACTATTTTCTGTTTTTGATTATTGAGGGATTGACCACAGCTAGTAATTCAATTTTTTAGTTAAACTTTATAGTACTAGTTCTACTTTATCATTTGAGATTTAATTATTATTTTTAATTTATTTTATTCTACATAATCATTAAAATACCACATAAACCTATTTTTGTAATCTATTTACTCATCTTTCTATATTCAAAATAAAGTAAATAAGAAAAATAAATTATACTATACATTAAATACTAACCAAATTCTCTGGATACCACACTGCATTCGTCAACCTTCTTACACAAACAACTTCTAATGTAATTGATTCACCTCTAAGAGAAGTAGAGCCGTAGAGACAAACTAATATGCAAGAGATTTTTTTAAAATAGTAAAATTTAAGTTACGTAAATTACTAGCAAATAGTTTTAATGACTAACAGTTTATGTATATGAGTAAATTATTCGTATAAGTCATAATCAGAAAAGTTGTAAAACAAAAATGCAGAATATTGATTGTCACATGAGATCAAATTAAGAAAATAATTGAATTAGAACTTAAATAAATAAAGTATAAATTAAGAACTCATTTTGAACAATTTAAAATTTAGTAGTAGTAGTAGTATATTTTAGTAACTATTTATGAATTCATATGAACGTTATATTTATTCCAATAATTAACCAAATTACAAAAAACAAGCAATTAGAAAATAATAAATATGGTCGCCCTAGTAATTAAGTCAATTAACAAGGGCATGAGTAATACTCCTAATATTGGCAAATACACATTTAACGCTTTAAATATAACATAATCACCCCAACCACCCCACCCCACCCACCCCACCCCTTCATGTTCAGGTAGTATATATATAATATATATATAAGTAGTTATATTGTAGGTTTGAAGTTGAACTGTACATCTTCTCCCTCAAAATTCAGTTTGCTCAACAACAAATTACTCACCCTCACTTTCTCTCTCTAGATTCCCCAGTTATCTGGTGCAGCATGGCGCACAATCATTCCGATGTTCTCGAAAATGGAGCACATCCTTGGCTGCTTGCCCACGATCACAGACACGCTAAGGTTGGTAGAGGGTTGTTCCCCGTGCATTACTGTTTGTACATTACAGAATAAACGTACAACTCCTTAATGCGTGTCGCTCTTGTCGCAGGAGCAATCTCCTGGATTCGAAGCATACGGGATAAAATCTCAGTCTTTTTTTGTGACGAAACCGGCGCCGGTGGTAAGTCATTCTTTTACTCCTTCGGTCCTCTATTAATTGTTTACTTTTATTATTTTTGTTCGTCCCTTATTAATTGTGCACTTCCACCTTTTTTATCATAAATAATAATTAGGATCCCGCATTTTATTAACTCTGAGTCAAAATGGACAATTATTGGAGAGAGTAGTATTACTTCTTTTTTTTTGCCGTGATATAAAAAATGTTAATAGAGATGTGGTTTTAGTGGTTTGGATACGGTGTTTTTTTAATACTTTTTTTCTCTCTTTCTTAATAAATGTGTTGGTTTTTTTATATGAAGCGCTTGCAATAAATTTACAATATACAGATTAGAAGATTTTGAGAATGTCATGCGAATTTTGGAATTTAATTAATTAATTTTGCAAGATATTATTATTCGGCGTGTAATAGCATTGAATGAAGGATCTTTTGGGCGAAAGATAAAAGAAGAATCTAATTAGGTTTGTAACTAAATCTAGTCAAATTATTATTTTGTTTCCGTATTTGTGTTTGAATACAATTCAAATTGAATATATAATTATATATGTGGTATACAAATAGTAATATTATGCTTTGAATGTCGAATTGAATACGAATTGTTTGATTAACTTAGTATTTCTAATGGCGAGGGGCTGCAAGAATGATTTCACTCTGAAATTTGGTTTAATAATAAGTCTTATTCTAATATTTTAACTCTTTTACATATAAATATATTGTTTACTTTATTTATTAGTATAATATTTACGAATAATTTAGCAATATTATTTGATTAATTTGCACCCAGGCCTATTTCTAAGAAATGTCATGTTAGGGTTTGAATTAGTGCAATGGAAATGTGGATTTTTAAGCCATTGGCCACTCTAGGAATAACTATGTGAAAACTTACATACATACTACTTTATTTTAATTTGTTCTTAATGACTCTTCTGTCTCAAATTTAATATGCCAGCGCTTTATGTTTATATTAAACCTAATCATTGCCATGTTATTTTGTGGTTACTATGATTTACTAGTAACTATGAAGATGCCACATCTCATGATGATTGTTTTAACTGATCAACAGATCATGTTCGATGAAATTTCAGTTCATCAACATATTCTCTGGTTGATAAATATTAACGGATTTACTATTAGAGCGATCTAGGGAAACCACTGCTTAAATGCATAACTAGATAATACGAATTTAGTTCACTATAAGAGTGATTTAGTTCACTACACGAAGGAGTGAACCAAAACGCCATTACAGTGAACTAAATCCTTGATGAAGTAAATACTTCAATATAAAAAGTATTTTGGTCCACTCCTTATTTTTAAATTTATGTTGTGAACTAAAACGACCATATAGTGAACTAGATCGTTTTGATCTAATGACTGAGATTTATTCTCTAGTTATGCACTTAATATTAGATATACTTTGATAATTTCTTTACTACTGTTTGCATCAAATGAATGGTTAATTTATCCTCTTTAATATAGATTCAAGGACCACCGAGAACGGGGCAAAAAAATCATTTGAATTGGGCCAAAAATGGGCCCCGCATGCAGGCTATATTTTTGGGCCCGAAGAGGAAATCTTGTGGCACTGGAGTTTTCATTCCGCGTGGGCAATCCACAGGCACTGACCCTCAAGTCACATATAAGCCAGGTATGCTACTTAATTATAATACACAATTTGTCCCATAAAAAATGCGTACACTTTCCATTTTCGTTCGTCCCATAAAAATATGATCATTTCTATTTACAAAAAGTTGTCATTTATTTAAAGCTTATATCACGATCACTCAACATTACAACTCATTAAACATTAATAATAATGTTGGTCTCACAATCCACAAACATTACTTTAGTTATATTTCTGTGTCATTTCAATTGCTCATATATTTTAGAGACAGAGACCATATATACATAACTATTTTATTAGTAAAATCTTTCTATAAGTCGAAATTCACACCGTGACATATTTTATGAATTATATTTTATCTATACTAATCTAAAGTGCAAGTTTGATGAAAAGTCCTTAATATCCTTTTTGGAGGGAAAATGGAAAGATGAGGTGTCTTCTATTCAAAAATAATTTTTTAAGGCAATAACAATTGGACAAATAATAGCCCAATAAAATGCTAACTTCTTGAAGAAGTGTTAAAACACATTTAAATAGTGCACTACCATTAAATTTTTTTATAATTAAGTTATTAAATTTATATATTAATTAGCCTTATATTTGAGTTAAATTGGAATTGTGCTAGAGAGTTTAGTTTGCCTTCCATTTATTTAGGTTAAAATTGAGATTTAATCATTTATTGCAATACTTTTTAATATAAAGAGTAGTGTAAATTATCACATTATTCAAAACAAACAAGATGTATAAAATATTATCGTTATTTTAAGTGATAGTAGTAATTTACTTTTTATACGTATATGTGGCGGGAAGTAAGAAATATATTCTTTTCAATATAAAAAATTCATTTAGTCCTTGGAAATGTATATCAAGTTATGCTATAGTCTGAAATTAAAAGATAGAAATAAACAGTCAACTAAAATGTGATTATTGGATAATACAAATTTTCTAACTTGACTTCTCAAAGAAGTTTTAAATTTATATGATTTAAATTATTCATATATTTAATGTGGATATGTTTAATATTCCATATATTTTTTTCAAATTAATTTTTATAAATTAAGCTATTAAATTTATATACTAATTTACCTTTTATTTGGATTAATGACTTGCATAGCACTTTCAATAAACATCTTTACTCACACATATTTTCTTTATTTGTATATCTTATTCTAATTAATTCATACTCTTTGATCATTAGTCACACATCTTATTTTTGTCATTAATTTTATTGTTTTTACTTCACTTAGATTATAAATTAAAATTGCATAAATGTTTCCTTCACTGGGGAGTAGTAAATTCTTCTTTTTGAGTGAGACCGGATAAATACATTTCTGTTTTTTTAAATCTCCATATTTCTTTCAATTCTTATTTTCTATGTATTTATTATATTTTATATTCATTATTTGAAACTCTTATGTCCCGTGCATAGATCGGGTGTTAATACTAGTTATTAAATAATTAATAGTATATGAAAAATTTCCACCGATTATGTGGATGAAATCATTACTAAAATAATTTTTATTGGCTTCTTAACAGCTTTCTCTCCAGTTCTGTTACCTTCTCGAGTGATTCAAGCACTAAACCTTAACGTCCACGAACTTGGGCAAGAAATAAAACCCCATTCAGGTTATTCAATTGTATTATGCTTTATTTTCTATTTTATTGTTATAAGTACAATAATAGTGACAAAATTGGTTTATTTTTCCTCCACGCAGAGCAAAGTCAGAAAACCAAGAACGTTGATGAAAATTTGGAGAAACAAAAGGAAGACTATATTTCTTTTTCACCAGAAATTATTCTTCCTGAAGAATGGACGTATTAGCAGCCCACAAATCATTTCTCTGCTTCTGATATTTAATTCATTTAGGTCTATGATATAAGAGAGAATAAAGCTTCATTCAAATGGACGATTCAATATCTTCAAGAGATAATAATAATAATAGAATTCTGGATAATACAAAATGAATAAGTTCAGTCCCTGTGGTTTGTTTCTTTTATTATGTATTGCAATTTATATTTTTTTCATTAATATAAAGACTGTCATGACTTTTTCAATTTGTGTAGTACTACATGGGAAACAGTCACATAGAGACTTTGTTGCTTCAATCAGAGATGATGCCGTTCCATAATAGAAGTCACTCTTATTATGGACACCGTTTTTTAGAAATGTAAAGAATAATGGGTTGAAAAAGTTCGTGAAATATGTGACTCACTTTTTATATTGATTTCATAATAAAATATGAGTGAAGTGAGTTACTTGAATATAAGACTTACTTACCATTTATGGTAAAAATAACGTGTGACTCTTATTATGGGACGAACCAAAATGACAAAGCGTGACTCTTATTGTGGGACGGAGGGAGCAATGCACAATTTGAACTCTTTTGTTCAATTTATTAAAAAAAATATAATGAAAATTGTTTATTCTTATCCTAATAAAATGTTACAAATAAGAGAGAATAATGTAGATAAAACTATTCTCTTCATTATTCTATTTTTTACTTTACTTTATTTCCATTTTAACTATTTATTATTATTATTTTTGCAAAACGAATGCGAAAATGGAAGTGGGACAAACTATCTTTAGCCGGAAGGAGTACAAAAGATGTGCACAAAAGAGTGTCGCATATATAAGGTTTAAATAAAGGAAATTTATACTACTACTATTCATTTTTGAAAAATGGAATAAATAAAAGGAGAATGAGTAGTAGGTCTATTAAACGACGTCGCTCTCTGAAAAACAGCTAATACCTCTGCTCCCCAAATCATCAGCGCTGGCGATCACTACCGACGGCTATTTCGCTCTCCGCCGCAAGCTGTCGCTGCCGGCGTGAAGATGAAGTTCCAAATCGAAGACGTAACCGTATACTTCCCGTACGACAACATCTACCCGGAACAGTACTCATACATGGTGGAGCTCAAGCGCGCCCTCGATGCCAAGGGCCACTGCCTCCTCGAAATGCCGACCGGCACCGGGAAAACCATCGCGCTTCTCTCTCTAATCACGAGCTACGTTCTCGCCAAACCCTCCAATCCGGTGAAGCTCCTCTACTGCACCCGCACAGTGCACGAGATGGAGAAAACCCTAGCCGAGTTGAGGTTTCTGCACGACTACCAGGTCAAGGAATTGGGGCCATCGGCGAGGATTCTGGCGCTGGGGCTCTCGTCGAGGAAGAATTTGTGCGTCAATCCCCGCGTTGTCTCGGCGAAGGGTCGTGATTCGGTGGATGCTGCTTGTAGGAAGCTCACGGCGAGCTGGGTTAGGGCAGTGGCGATTGAGAATCCTGATATTCCGACGTGTGACTTTTTTGAGAACTACGACAAGGCTGCATCTGACGCCGTGTTGCCTCCTGGAGTTTATACGTTGCAGGTTTTTTGTTTGTTTTTTTTCCCTCTATTTTCCGATTCTCAGTCTAATTGTATATATCTGATCTTTTTTAGTTTGACTGGAATTGAATTTATGATTTAGTAATTGATTGCTCTTGAATTGAACTGATGGAAATGCGTTTCAAATTTGTAGTTTGCAACCTGATTATCTGTTAAATTGTTAAAATGGAAACTGGAAAAATACTATCTTGACTTTTTTTTTTGTTTTTATTGCTGCTGAAGGACTTGAGGGCATTTGGGAAGCAAAAAGGGTGGTGCCCGTACTTTCTAGCACGGCGTATGGTTCAATTTGCAAATGTAGTGGTATATAGCTATCAGTACCTGCTTGATCCTAAAGTTGCTGGAGTTATATCGAAGGAGATGCAGAGGGAGACCGTTGTGGTGTTTGATGAGGCCCATAATATTGATAATGTGTGCATCGAGGCACTTAGTGTTAATGTGAGGACACAAACACTTGATGGGGCGTCAAGGAATCTGAGTAGGATGTCCCAGGAGATTGAGAGGTATGTGCTTTCATTTGTCTGTATATACTCAAGGTTGTAATGCCTCTGGCACTTTTATTTAGTTATATTCTCTCCTTTGAAGTGTTCTTTTCTATCTCCTCTCCTATATATATGTAATCGCTCTGTTCGTGTTTCTAATGTATTTCAAATCCGGATGTTGTCTTTGTGGCTGGAAAGTCCATAAAAAGCAGTGATACTTAAAAGATTCTACAGTCTTTAAAATTATGGTATACTAAAAGATTTTGTTTGGACTAGTTCATCATAAAGGTTTATCATTAAGACATTAACATAAAAAACTAATAATGTTTGGTTGCATACTGTTTATATGGTGCATACTGATAGGGATTAAGTTTTGATTTCTGTGTACTATTAATGTTTGGCCCTAGATTTCACATAGGTGGTTCGGACAGCTAACTTCATGTTCGAAATAAAGACCTACTGAAATCATCAGTTTACATATTAGAAAGTCTCCGTGTGCTGTATGGCTTTTGAACTTTGCCTTTCTGGCAAGGTTTCTGCACAAGAATTTTGGTATTATTCCTCCTGAAAGTGTGTTGACTGTTGACCACTTTTTCCCTATGAGGAAAAACAAAAAAACTTATACTTTTGAATGTTCTTTCATCTTAACTTTATTCTACCATGGTAGGAAGGTTAAAGGCCACTGATGCTGGTCGACTGCGTGCAGAGTACAACAGGCTTGTTGATGGTTTGGCACAAAGGGGGGACCTTCCTAGTATGTTGAGTAAATTTGTGTTCAACTAATTTTGGCATGAAGTCTTTCCATGATTTATTCTGACATCAATTTCTTTCTTCTCCTTTTAGCTGGTGACACATGGCTAGCAAATCCTGCCTTGCCTGATGACATACTAAAGGAAGCAGTACCTGGAAATATAAGACGCGCAGAGCACTTTTTGTCTGTTTTGCGTAGGTTTGTACAATATCTTAAAGGGAGATTGCAGGCGGAAAGTGTTGAGAAGGAGGGGCCTGTTACATTTGTTGCATCAGTCAATTCACAAGTTGGAATTGACCAGAAAATGCTGAAGTTTTGTTATGATCGACTTCACTCTCTTATGTTAACCTTGGAGATCACCGACACCGATGAATTTCTCCACATCCAAACAATCTGTGATCTGGCAACTCTTGTGGGGACCTACACTCGAGGATTTTCTATTATAATTGAACCTTTTGATGAAAGGATGCCGCACATACCCGATCCTGTTCTTCAGGTATTTAGCTTTTATAGCATGTTGCGGAAGAAACATAGTTACTGATATTATAATAGCCTCCTTTTGTTGGTTGGGGAAGGTTTTACCTCTTAGTGGTAGCAGTTTTGAGATCTTTGTGTGTAATGATTTATTCTTGGAGAGCTTTCCAAATCCACTAACGTTCAGATGTTGTGCTAGGCATCTTTAAACTGTATTATCCTATTTCTGTACATTTTTGTGCTTGACAACTACGTACTTGTTCTGCCTAGTGATTTTCAGCATTGCTTCTCACGAATCATATTGGTTTTCAGCTTTGTTGTCATGATGCTTCTCTAGCCATAAAGCCCGTATTTGAGCGATTTCAGTCAGTTGTTATTACATCTGGGACACTGAGCCCCATTGATCTCTATCCTCTTCTTCTAAATTTCAATCCTGTGGTGAGCCGAAGCTTTACAATGTCCTTAACTAGGGATTGCATCTGCCCGATGGTTCTCACTCGTGGAAGGTAACTAGTTAAAGGAGGTTCTATGCTATCGAATCTCTAAAAAAAATTTATCCAACACCAAAATGTGCTTTGGCTGTTGTTTTAATCACTCTTCCTCTTTTGCCATGTATTTCAGTGACCAGCTTCCAGTGAGCACAAAATATGATCTTAGAAGTGACCCTGGTGTAGAGAAAAATTATGGCAAACTTTTGCTAGAAATGGTCTCTGTTGTTCCAGATGGAGTCGTGTGCTTTTTTGTCAGTTATTCTTACATGGATGGAATTGTTAATAGTTGGCACGAATCAGGCATTCTGAAGGTAATCGTTCTTGTAGAACAATTCTCTGGAAATTCCAGTATAAACTTTGAAGTTAGTTGACGCTACCTGCCTTGAGGCTTTGTTTTACAAAGGTTTCACTTTGAATGCGGTGCAGGAAATTATGCAACGTAAACTTGTTTTCATAGAGACTCAGGATGTCGTTGAAACCACACTCGCACTCGACAATTATCGTAGAGCTTGTGATTGTGGAAGAGGCGCCGTCTTTTTCTCAGTAGCCAGGTATTGTTTTTTATATTGTGCTTTATAGCACCTGCAGCCTGCAGGAAATGTTGCCAGAATTTTTTTTCCTTATTCAGACAATTGTTGAATTCCAACAGCAGTGTTATTACCAATAAACTTTAATAGTAAAAGATACTATTCTTGCCTGACATTGCCAATAAGTTTAGGATAATATGTACGTAGTGGTAGTTTATATTTACTTGAGTGATTAGACATTGTGGCCGAATGCCCTTTAGTTTGCATCTTATTCAAACATGCGAAACTGTAATGGACTGGCTAGTGTTGAGATTACATTCTGCTTATGTAAAGATTATGAATTTAACATAATTTTCTCACAAGTCATTGCCTAATTTGATTGCAGGGGAAAAGTGGCGGAAGGTATCGATTTTGATAGACATTATGGCCGACTTGTTATCATGTTTGGCATCCCATTTCAGTATACATTAAGCAGGTTGGTTTGCTCCTACTACCTTTTTTCTGTCAAGTCGTAAATTTAAATTGTTTTGCAACCATTTTAGTCCTTGATTGTGTACACAATGGTCATTGTTTTCTGTTAGTATTTTCTGTAACCAGAATGATTAGTGCGTAGCGTTCTTGAACAGACCCACACTTGCTGTGTTTGAAAATAATATACTGTTTTGCATAGTGAGATCCTGCCATATGCTAAATTCTTCAAATGTTGCAGAATATTACTAGCAAGATTGGAGTATTTGCGGGAGACTTTCCAGATAAAGGAGGGTGATTTTTTGACATTCGATGCTTTGGTACATTCAGCAACTCATTATTTCCAAATTCCAAGTATATAATCTGGATCTGTGCTTGTACATGATCGAACATTATTCATGTACATATGCAGAGGCAAGCTGCCCAATGTGTCGGACGAGTTATTAGGTCAAAGGCGGATTATGGGATGATGATTTTCGCTGACAAGAGGTTCGTTAGCTTAATTCTTGTTTCTGCCTCCACAGATAATTTCTCCACCTGGAGAAAATATTTGATAATTTACATAAGGTTTGATGTGTGTTTAATGGTTGCTTGTGCTCTTAGATATAGTCGTCATGACAAGCGCTCGAAGCTGCCTAGTTGGATACTGTCACATCTACGCGATGCTCACCTGAACTTGAGTACGGACATGGCTGTGCATATCGCAAGAGAGGTACGTTTGAACCTTAACTGAATGGTGATTTGCTCTGTATTTTCTTATGCTTTTCACCACACAATATAAAACGAGTAAAATTTCACCACATGGTATGTGTAGTTCTTGAAGAAGATGGCTCAGCCGTACGATAAGAGTGGAGCAATGGGTAAAAAAACCCTTCTTTCTCAAGAAGATTTGGAGAAGATGGTCAATGGAGTTGGAGATATGGTGTTTTGATCAAATTGAAAATTTGACTTTTTTTTTGTAGAGAAATGATCCCTCATTTTTTTACCTTTATCTTGTTTTTAAAATTTTATATATTCTACATAGGCATGATGTCATTTTAGGAAAATTAATATACAGTACAATTTTTTCCAAGTACACTTTGATCACGTTGTTCCTTCTATTACTATGATTTTATGATATTGATCTGTTTTGAATTATTTGCTTTAACATCGTTTCAACCTCCGTGATGCTCGGTCTCCAGCCGTTTGAACTCTTCATTAAGAGCATCCACAATAGTGGACGAGCCGGCGGACGAGTGACCGGCGAGCTGCTCGTCCACTACTGAGACCGGGGTTCCGCTCACGGACGAGCCAGACGGACGAGCGATCGTCCGTCGTATAATGCGCTCGGCCGTCGCGGTGTTCGTCGGCTCGTCCGCTATTGTGGGCTTCCGACGGACGAGCAATTTTTTTATTTTTTATTTAAAAAAACTATGTATGCGGCTTGTTTCGGTTCATTTTCATTTGCACCACTTGTATTAACGAGTTTTTCTCTCTCTACTATCATTTCTATTCAAGATAAATGGAGCACCACGACAGCGACTCTCCAGTCACTAGTGAAACGCAAACTACCACGTTCCCTGTTGGAAGTGGAACGGGCGTGATGCCCCAGATGCCGGTGATGCCACAATACTACAACATGTACTCTTGGCCCCAGATGGCAGGGATGATGCCCCAAATGGTCGGCATGAGTGCCGACACGACCTAGACGAGTGGGATGATGCCCCAGATGATGCCCCAAATGATGACCCTGATGAGCGGGATGATGCAGCAGGGGTCGCCCGGGGACAATGTCTATCGCCCCACTATTGATTTTTTTACGGGAGCTTCCCAGACCTGTACTCCACTGGAGTTTCAGTACACTGCTACTGAGACTTTCTCACTGGAAGAGTTGGGTCTATCTCCGATTAGGGTGCCTCCCACTCAGAGTCCACCGGCTGCAGGACGTCGGGGTGGTTCGAAGAAGAAGGGCAGGGGCAGGGGCCGCGGCAAGGGCAAGGGGGTGGCGAGTGAGTCCTCGCAGGCGAGGGCTAGGGCGGAGGAGGCAGATGACGATGAGGAGGAGAGACGACGGACCGTCTGTAGTGAGGAGGAGTGTGTGACTTTGTCGAAAGCTTGGATTAATGTCTGCGATGATCCCATTCGCTCGAGCAACCAGAGAATCGACAACATGTGGAACTGCTCTCTCTAGCCTACTGTGCGTTTAAACCAGCGGGTGCAAGGTTTCACACGGCTGAAGAGTACTGGAAGACATGAGACCGACTGAAGACCGATGTCTCTCGATTTGCCGACCTATACGAGAACAACGGCCGCATGCTTACCAGCTGCCAGACCATGGAGGATGCTAAGAGGATGGCGATGCAAGAGTTCCCCGAGCGTGGCAAACACGACACGTTTAACCACTGGGACTCCTATATGGTGCTGATGGAGTCGGCAAAGTTTCGGGCGAGTGTTGCCGCTGGCTGGCCGTAGCGGTAGAAGATCAACATCAGCGGCGACTACAGCAGCAGTGCCGGTTCCACTGACCTCCCCGACGATGCCGAAGATATCCTGACCCCTCTATCGTTTAATCGCCGCCGTCGCCCAATTGAGCAAAAGATGGCAGGGGAGGCGCCAACCGCGGGTCTCTGGAGGCCCAATCGGCAACCCCTACAGCAGTCCAGCCGACCCCCGAGTTGTCCCGTATAACGAATATCCAACATCATACGAACATGATAGAAACCATAAAGGAGTGGAGAGCGACCGATGACCCCATACATAAGGAGATGTTGCAGGGGGTCATCGACTTGATGAGGCGTGATATGGGGCTCCCACCCATCGGCGGTGGGGGAGCATCTGGGGACTCCGATGCCGCCACGACTGGCCTAGGGGACGATGAGGAGTGAGAGGGGTGAGGGGGCGTGTGTCGAAGCTTTGGAATGATTTTTCTTTCTCTTTGAACTATGTATTTTTTTTAATTATGTATTTTTATTTATTTATTAAATATTCGCATTTTCTCCGTATTCGTGTCGAAATTTTAATTCCGTAATTAAATTCCATATATAAAATGTGAATTTGTTTGTTGGGAAGTCCTAGTGCTAGTGCACTATTGTGCAGTGGGAAGTCCTAGTGATGTGGCAGTGGGGTGGGAAGTCCTAGTGACGTGGCAGAAGGTGTTTTTGGAAAGTCTTAGTGCTAGTACGTGGGGAAGTCCTTCCTATTGTAGATGCTCTATGAATACTGATTAATTTTCATATAGATAATTAGATATAATCTTTGTATGTATACTAAAATTCAACTAAACTATGGAGAAACTTGAAATTTTGACTGCAAAAGTGGAAGAATTAGGCGAGATTGCAAATTTTAAAACATCCCCATCCGTGCTCTTGCCAACGAGCACGGATGTGGGCCCGGACTCACTTTTACTCTCTGTCCTTAGGCAAGAGCACAACACTCACAGTTGTGCTCTTCCGCAAGGACGAGCACAAGGATCCCACCATTCTATTATTCAATTTAAATAAAAACATTTCAATAATATTAAAATTCATTAAAAAATTGAAATAATATTACAAATTACAAATAAAATAAAAATTACATAATTAAAATCCTAAAAAATAAAAATTATATAATTAAAATCCTAAAAATTAAAAATTACATACTTAAACTCCTAAAAATTAAAAATTACATAATTAAACTCCTAAAAATTAAAAATTACATAGTTAAAGGCTAAAAATACCCCCGTGGAAGACTATTTATCCGGCGGCACTACCCCCAATTGTTTTTGGAGACCCAATATCATGGCCTCATGCGATCTAAGTTGCGCGGGGTTATAGTTAACCTATCGGCCATATTGAGTTGGGCCAAAATCGCCCACAACGAGTTGGTGGGGGTGGAGGTGGCGCATAGGGAACAGGTTCTGGAGAATCGCCGGATGGAGTCGCAGCGTGACGGCGGTTGGCCGCCGCCTTCTTCCTTCCTTGCGGTCGGCGTTGGGAACCGCTCGGGCCGGCGTCGGGGCTACCCAAGTTAGCTCCGGCAAGTTGGCTAGCCACACCTTCAGAGCCGGTGTCGGATAGGGATACCGACCTTGACCGTTTGGAGGAGCCGCTAGAGGATGATGTTACACCTCCCCTATACTTCGGATGCGACCGCGTCTCCTGCCAAATGTTGAGGTACTTGAACGGCTTGCAGTTCATGGATTGGTAGGTCGACAAGGCGGAACTGATGATGTCGACCTCGCTCCAGCCGCTCCCCGCCGACCGCTCTTCCTGGAGGTAATACCCCTGAAACTTTTGAATTTCTTCGTTGGCTCTGTATATGGCGTTGCGCACCATACTCTCGTTGCGCTCGATTGTTCCCGCTGGCTGGTTTTCATTGTAACGGCGACAGATGCGCCACCAATAATGATCGCCGGATTGGTTAGTGCCAACCTCTGGATCTTCGGAGATTGACAAGAACGCCTTGAGCAATTTCTCCATCTTCGCCGGAGTGTACGGTGTGCGGACACCGCGAGTAGGAGGAGTCGGAGTTTGGGAGGGGCCGCTCGACCTCGCTCTAGGCTCGGGTGTCCACCCGTATTCCCCTTCGGGGTCATCTTGGTCGTCGATCGGGTAAGGCCGGTAGCCACCCGAAACTCCCAAACTTTGGGTTTGAGGAGGGGCCAAATATTCCATTTCCGGACTAGGAAAGGGTTGTGAACCGAACCAATCGGGGTTCCAACCGTGGGTGCCCGGGGGGTGATCGCCGTGGCCGGATATTGTTATGTTGTAGGAGTGGAAGAAAGATTGAGAATGAACATGAGAGAATGTAGATGAGAATGAAAATGAGAGAATGTAGATGAGAATTGTGTAGTGTGTTGTGAATTTTTGGGAGTGAAAGTGGGGGTATTTATAGATGAAAATGTGTATTTTTGGGGGAAAAATGAAAAAAAATTAAAAGTGGGTAGAAAACGGATATATTTTTTTTGGGAAGTGGGAATATATATATTTTTTTAATTGGTTTTTTAATTAAAAACTTATTTTTTTAATAAATTCAAAATCAAAATTGCCAACGGCTAAGCCGTTGGCCAATCCGCGCCTGCCACGTCACCTGCTCGCTGGCACGGACGTGCTCGATGCATCGAGCAGCGCCGTGCCAGCGACGGACAGCGTCTCCGTGCCGCTGGCACGGACGGACGGACGCCGTCCTGCTCACCGTTGTGCATGCTCTAAATGTTCGTAGATAAATTAAATTTTGTATAAGTATTATTTTGTTAGATTATATATCCATTTTCAGCAGGGAATTGTAGAAAGTGTCTTTTAGTAATTAAATAAATACAAAATAAAGTAATAGAGAAAAATAATATAGATTGAATAGAGTAAGAAAAAAAATGTTGGTTTTTGCCAAAATTAAAGGAATGCATCATTTTAATTGAGACAATTCAAAAATGAATACGGATCACTTGATATAAGACTAGAGAGTTTAAAATATAAATATTGTGTAATTTTATTATATTATACCCCTTTCATTCCCTAAAAATAGAGACTTTAAGGGCGGTTTTAATGCGAAATTAGTAAAATATGAGGAATAGAAAAAAAATGATTTAAATATTGTTAGTGGAGAATTAGATAAGTCTTGTGGGACAAACCAAAATAGAAAAAAAAGAAAAAAGAGACTATTATTTGTAGATGAGTAAAATGTATCATATTTATTACTCTAAAACTTGTATATATAAATAAAACATACTCTCTATTAAGTAAATGAGTTAGTAAAATGTAGAATGAAAATTTAAAATGAATATATCAAAAGTTTATAATTTCTTGGAATGTAGAATAAGAACTTTGAAATGTAAAATGTCAAGGTTGTATCTAAATTAATTTTCATTTTCTCATGTTGGTTATCTCCTAAAATTAATCTATTTTTATTTTTTTTAAAAATTTCATCATACATTATGGAGTACTAGTATTAATGATATAGTTTCGCTATCCATTAATACAATCCAAGTTTTCTTTTTGATCTTCTAATTTATATAATTGCATTAAAATTCACACTCTTCTTTTCTTGCTAAAAAATGCATTTCTGAATTAATGAAAATAAGATTCTACATTAGTTAAGTGAGAGATAAAGGAAAATAAGAGAAAAAAATATAAAGAAAAAGGTAAAAAGAGAATGTCAAAAAAGAAATAACATAACATACTTATCTCGAGGAGACATCCAACAAAAAATACGAATCAAGTGATATTATTTTATTAATTAACCAATAAAACTAGTAACTTAGCAAATCGTAATACAAAAAATGTTTATTTAAAAGTGTACAATACTATCGGAGTATTAATAGGTCAGTTGTGCAAAATATCTTCTGCATTGTTGGGTCCCGAATTAATTGTCTTGGATATGGATACAGGATATTGTAGTACACTCACTCTTTGACAAAATTTAGAGTATGAAACTTAAAAACAATCGAATTGAGATTCGAATAGATACACTGCTAAGAGATGCGACCCCACGACGACTTTTTATTATAATAAACATTAATTGCATGTCTCAACACTAAATTCTTGAGCTATTGTGTTACAAGTTATAATCTCTCCGTCTACAATGAATATGCTCGTGCGCATCCAACCATATTTTCAACTATAGAATAGAATATCGAGAAGAATTAAACGTTAACTAATCAGAAATTTCGTATTATCAGTAAGAGCTTAAAACTACATGACCTAAACAGTCTATTTCTCAAATCAATTCAATACAATCAAATTCAAATTGAAATTTATTCACCGTGAAAACAAGTTACTAACAAACCTTAGAGCATCTCTAGTAACGGCGTCAAAATCGCGACGCCGATTTTTCGCCGACGCCGGTTCTGACGCCGAACCATTGGAACCGGCGTCGGCGAAATCGGCGTCAAAATCGGCGTGGCCATGCCGATTCGCGCGATGACGCCGGTTCCGACGCCGATCCTCACGGCGCCATTGTGGGTCCCGGATCGGCGTCAAACCGGCGTCAGATTTTATTTTTTATTTTTTTTTCTTTTGAAAACACTATATATACGCGCTTTGAACGTCATTTTCATTCGCACCACTTGTTTTAACGAGTACTCTCTCTACCTTACTTTCTGTTCAAGATCAATAACGAGCAATGGAGAACAACTACGAAGGTACTCCAGTGACTCCCGGGGGATGGTCTCAGACTCCCCCACCTCCCGGTGTAGGGTCTCAGACGGCCCCGACTCCCGGGGTAGGGTCCCATACTTCCCCGGCTCCTGGGGGAGGTGGTTGGCCTCCGATGACCGGGTACTACAACATGTACCCGTGGCAGCAGATGATGCCGGGGTGGGCACCCGGCATGCAGCCCCCTATGCAGATGATGCCGGGGTGGGCACCCGGGATGCAGCCACCGGCGCAGCAGATGATTCCCCCGGCGCATGGGACGCACGGGGGGGACAACGCCTATCGGCCGACTTTTGATTTTTCCACCGGTTCTTCGCACACATCGACCCCAACGGATGCATAGTATACAGAGACCTTCTCCTTAGCGGACTTGGGTTTTGATATGAACGAGGTTCCGGAAACTCTCATTCAAAGCCAGGGAGTAGGGCGGGGTAAGAAGAAGGGCAAGGCCAAGAAGGTCGGCGAGTCGTCGCAGCCGGAGGCGGAAATCCGGGGTCGGAGGAAGTGGACGGACGCGGAGAACGTTGCGGTTGCCAAGGCGTGGGTGAGTGTCTGCGACGATCCTCTCGTTTCGAACAACCAGAGGATCGTCAACTTGTGGGCCAAGGTAGCCGCAGCCTACAGGACATTTTGCCCTGAAGGGAGACCGTGCACCGGGGAGGAGGTCCGGAAGTGCTGGGACCGAATCAGGTCAGACGTCTCTCGATTTTCGGGTTTGTACGCCAACGCCCTCCGCATGCAGACCAGTGGCCAAACAGAGGAAGACTGCAGGAGGATTGCGGAGAGAGCCTACCCCGATCCGCAGAAGAAGTACTATGAGTTCACCTACTGGAACTGCTACGTTGTGCTCAACGAGTCGGAGAAATTCCGGGCAGGCGGAAGAGGCAGAAACTGAACTATACCTGAGATTATAGCGGTAGCAGCGGTGGTTCGACAGACCTCCCCGAGACGGCCCAGGAGGTCCCGACTCCTCGTTCGTTCGGTCGCCGACCTAGCCCGGTTGGCCAAAGGCGGGCGCAACAGGTTGCGAGGGGGGGCACCCCGAGTTCCCAGGGGTCCATTCGACATCCCCCCTCGGCAGGTCTACCGAGGAGCTCAAATTCTTCGCGCGCCAACAAACGCGCGCTCAAATGGTGAAGACCTTAGCCGACTTCCAAGCGGCGGTGGACCCCGAGGTGAAAGATTTTCTTCGTGTATTGCTCCAGAGCCAGCGTGAAGAATTGGAGGCGATGAGGAGGGACACCGGCGGGAATAGCCGCGGCGTAGGTGGCGACGGAGGCGGCGGTGACGACGGTGAAGAAGCGCTGGGCGACGACGGAGACGAGGACGGCAGCGAGGAGTGATTTTGTTTTACTTTTTTAAATTAATGCACTTTTTAATTTTTGTACTTTTTTAAATTATTGTACTTTTTTTTAAAATTAATGTACTTTTTAAGTTTTAATATTATTATTCGAATTTTCCGTATTTGTCTCGTAAATTAAATTCCGTATGTTGATACGAGTGTAAATTAAATTATATAATTGTTATTAGTGATGTGGATAGGTAGTGTGAAGGCTATATGATAGCTATTTGATGTCTAGTTGATGTGGCAAGCTGATGTGGCAGGAGAATTGTAGTGCTGATGATGTGGCAGTGTGAAGGCTATGTGATGACTATTTGACGTCCAGTCTTACTGGAGATGCTCTTATTGCAGCATCTCCTGTTCTCGTGTCATTCATACATACAGATCATTTATTAAGAAGATAAGTATCTAATTGCAAGTTGGTCACGGGAAACACGCACAAATAACATTTATGGCGAGATGGCACCATTTTGATATCGAAACAAACAAATATACTCTTTACCAAACAAAATATCATCATATAATTGACTTTACACATACAACCAATTCTTGGTCACATCTTACAGATCACCTACTTTACACCTCCCTCAAAAATCATCTTCATCCAAATCTCCATATGAATGCAAATTAAGAGCTAGATATCATGTTAACATATACTTAAGTAGCATATGTTTCACAAACATCTTATGAAAAAGAAATGCCACCGGCAACCAGTAGTTTAAGGAAGAAGGGGGTATAGACACTCAGGATGTTGTGGAATTTAAATGATTCTTGGACAAGTACACATGAAAATATAATAAAGATATGGTAGACATCAAACCATCAGAACAGGAGTCATGAAAAAGAGAAAACACATACATGATATCTCAATTAAGATTGAAATGATCTTTTTACCTGGAAACACCGCACAGATCATATTCAAGTCATTTGGCTAGTTCAGTTCTTAATACAGATGTTTACACGACAAACGGACAGCAAAAAATTAGATGATGGGAAACATACTTAGCGGCCTCTACCACGCCCGCGCCCACGGCCACGGCCCCTGCCACGTCCCACAGCTCTTCCTGAAATCACAATATATTGAAGAATGAATACACTTTTAGAACAGATGGCAAACTACAGTTGCAAAGAGAGATTCCGTGAGTATTTTCATACCTGCAGTGGGCTTCTTAGGTTTGACCCGAGGTGTCTCTTCCACAAGCAAAGTCTCGAGATTCAAGCTATCAGGAAGGATGTAATAGCGGATATTATTCCCCCTCACACTCAGGTGATCCATAGTCACAGGATTTTTTCCCTTCAAAGTTAGCTTTACTGTCTTTAAGTGAGTATTCATACTGATATCAACACCTATAAAACAGAAATTGCATTTAGATTTTTGTTTCTAAACCAGTAGAGCAAAACTGTATTATGATAAAAAAATCATTTTCATCTAGTAAGGTTCTGTTACAGCGCAGACTAGTCTCATACTGATACAATGTCTCACTTCATAGAGGAATATTATCTGAATACGACTAATGAAGAGTTAAGTAATGCATAAATATACGAGTAACTTAGATCATCAAAGGCAATAGATATGTGAAAAATAATTAAAAGGTGGAACAGCACTTCTCATATTGGAAACTGAAGATATTTCCACATAAAATATGAGAGTTGCTTCAGTAATTTAAAACTGAAGATATAGATTAAAAGCATTCAACAGGAATGCAAGAAAGAAAGTACGCCTACTTGAAATGCTCCGGCATTTTCTTAGTATTTATTTTGGTTTAAGTAAGCATATTATAGTACTCCACTAAACACAATTTACTTAGACAAACCAAACTATGGCTCAGACACACAAGTACTGACTACAAAACAACCAGATAGGTGTAAACACAATTTATGTTCTTGCCTTTCAGCTTCTCAGAAACAAAATCACTATAAATTTTACATATAAGACCTACAATTCATTATTGACATCTTGACACCGAATTGCAAGAAAGAAAGAAGGGCCTACTTGAAATGCTCGACACTGTGATGAGCCAAATCTGTCTCTTTCTTCCTTCTAATTAGGCATTTTCTCTATATTTATTTTGATTTGAGTATGCATACCTAGAATTCATTATTGACATCTTCACACCGAAAGCTAGCAAGTTCACTTGAATGAATGAAATGCTGAAAGCTCAAGCAGTATTATACTACTATAGCGGAAGAAACAATCCAGTTGCAGGAAAAGTAACTAAAAATTAAGGAACAAACGTGAATTTATAAACCAAATAGTCACAGAGAAAATGACGAACCGATTATGGTGCCGTGTACGACGGTGCCATTTTTAAGCTCAATCGACACGGTCTCGTTGTTTAATTTCATCAAAAACCTGCTCGAATTACAACAATAAGTCAGACATTAATCATAACTCGACCGTAAAACAAACAAATCAAAGCATCTTCGCAGAGTATGAGGAAGAAAAAGTCACCTGACGAGCTTCATCGTCGCCGGAGATTTAGGGTTTTGTTCAAAAAGAAATGTGAGCGCCTTCTGCAGAAGGGGGAGGGTTTTGGTTGTGGAACGTGGAAACTATACTAAAATCAGTGATCTGTAGAGAGTTGTATTTGGGCCTGCCTTTTGTAGGGTAAATGGGCCTTCACTAACATATTGGCCCGATCCCACTTAAACGTTCGATATTCGACCAGTCCAAAATTATTCTCTATCATCATCATCTCAAATTATAATGAAATCAAATAATCATCAACCTCATTTTGCACATTCGGAATTTGTCCTATTTGTCACAATCTAATCTCCAGATGTGAGTGAGGTAGCCTAGGTAATGCACATGTATTTAAAGTTGTTGAAACCTCGTTCTTTGTAGGGTGACTGAAATGACAATAACATGTAACATATAAAATTCCTTCAAATTCAGCAAACTATACATACTGCTGAGTTTGGTATGAATTCAGTCAATTCTACAATACATATCAAACTAGCACACATATGACATCGGCAATACGTTGCTCGTTTCGTATGCATATTGCCGACTATATAAAGAAACACACCGATGTATGTATGATGGACTAGTTTCAATAATGATTGTTTAGTTTGACGTACAATGTTTAATGAGCATCAATTTGTTATAGGAGCATATCTTTTTTTCAGCAAATAGATTGTTCATCATATATATATATCATTTTAATATATATTGAGCTTGAGCTTTAGTAATTAACTCTTTATGTAAAAGTAACATTTAGCTATGATTTAATCAATGGGAATGCACTCAAGTTTGTCGAAAAAGTAAATGCAATAACAAAAGACTTGCATGCATAGAAGATTGTAGTATGATGTTTATATAAAAGAGAGTCACCATGTGATTTTTCAAGTGTAGGTTTTACCAATTCACAGGCCTAAATCCAAATGTGTTACTATAATATTTCAAAACAAATAATATTTTAAGCATCGTAATCAAATATAACAACAGACTGGTCCTGAATGATCAAACTCGTCTATGTGAAGAAATATAACATTTCTATAGAACAAACCTATCTAGCTTTGGGTGAGTGAGCAATTATAACACTTACATGGAACATTTCCAAATCTAATGTACAAGCTGGTAGTAGTTTTTATAGTACAATTACGCAGATAACCTTATCTTGGGGAGCTCTGACGCCGACGACTGCCTCTTCTTTATCATGGTCGTCTTCTGGGTGTGTAACCTTCTGACCGGGCAACCGTGGTCGATATGAGGTTTTAAAACTGCAGAAAAGCATTCGTGTGAGGTCGATTTCTAAACAAATAATCAGAACCGTACGCAACTGGATGCGCAGGCAAACATTACCTTCGGTCGCAATCAACAGGCCACAAATAAAGAACAAGTGTCTGTTCTGGACGCAAGCGAACACGTCCCTCCAGCGGTAGATTTTCCTACTCAGCTAATTTCTCCAGACTCCATAATTCTGTGTTCCGCTCATCACATTTGAGTTCTTTATTCCTAGCGGCCAAGATTTCCATATCCTTCCCAACACTTCCTCTGCGCATTCTCAATTTCTCAGCCCTCTCCCGCCACCCCACTTCCAGCATTTCAACAAACTTGTTCTTTATCTCACACAGAGGATCGAGATCGACCAGCTCCTCACCCTTATACGCTTCCCTCAACATTGCTGTCTGAATCCCACCTTTCAAAGACATATAGAAAATCCCCGAATGTCTCGTAAATACACTCGTGAAGCCATTAGAATACCTAAAATCCTCACAAAACTTGCCTAGGATCGGCACTGGCACTCTCTTATAAATTGACAAAGAGAGCAGCTCATGGAAAACCCCCACCATCCTCTTCTCCATTTCAGGTGAAGCAGGATCCAAATGTGACACGTCCTCATATGGAGAAATGTAAGGCAGCTCCATCCAGTCCCTAACCCACTCCCTCATCTCCTTCTTGAAAAAGAACCCCGGTGGAAGCTTCCACTCGAATGCAGGCCTCACATTGATCCCCATCAACCTCGACTCCTCCTCTGCTCGCCTCTCAATAACAGACTTACAAAACTCCTCATTACTAGAAACCAATTCAAGGTACGACTGCCCCTGTCCGGGTAATCCATGCAACCTAAAATACTCTGGATGTGCAGACACTATTCTCACTAGAAAATCATTGGGGAAACCAAATTCCCTTTTCACCTCAACCAATTTCTCAACACTAACTACTCTATTCTTCGCCATCATGAGCAATTTACACAATTTCGCTACTATAAACGGCTCATTATTGCTGTGAATCGATTTCTCATCCTCCAGAAACTGATTCAATCTATCGCTGGGACGGACAAACGGAACTAGGTCAGATTTGGGCCTAATCCTGTCCTTAAATATATCAAACAAACCCGGATTTTGGGAAAGAAATTCTTCAAGTTTAATGGGCAAACGAAGCCGCTCGCGGCGTTTAGCTAAGTACCGGAGCGGGATTACCTGACCCGGTTCATTTAGGACTTCGCGGACGACCCGGTAGCAGAGTCTCCATTTCTTGTCGTTCTCGATTGCTTGATCGAGCTTCGGATCCTTTCGCCATACCACTTTTAGGTTTGACATTGAGGCATTGAATTGGAGGATGTGGTAGAGAGAAGGAACATTCGGATTGTGGGCTCGAAACATGGGTAGTTGTCTTGATTTTGATAGCATTTTAGGGGTAATCTTTAAGAGAGTATTCATACTGATATCTGACACCTATAAAAAGGAAATAGAGATGTGAACAAAATTAGCAGGGCCAGGCGGAACAGAAACTGCAGTTAGATTTTTGTATTTTCTAAACCAGCAGAGAAAAATCAAATTATGATGAAAAATATTTTCATCTCAATAATCTTCTGTTACAGCACACACTACTCTCATACTGATATAATGTCTTGCTTCAGAGAATATGCATCTCAATACGGCTCAAGAGTTCAGCAATGTGTGTCATTTTTCCTTATATTATACACAATTTAATTTGATGAATCAAACCATGACTCAGACACCAAGTACTGACTACAAACCATCGGATAGCTGTAACCTCATTCTAGCAATCTTTCCTTTTTGCAAGTCAGAAACTATAGTTACTTCAAATCTTACATATAAGACCTACAAATGATTATTGATATCTTGACACCAAAAGCTAGCAGGTTCACTTGAATTAATGAAAGTGTGAACGCCCAAATAGTACTCACTAAAAGCAGTCACATCTTATATTCGACTACTCTCACACTTTACCCACTTGAAGGGATATATTTAAAGAAACAATCCAGTTGAAGGAAAATTAACCAAAATCCAGAGACAAAAGTAAATTTATAATTAAAAAAGACACAGAGAAAATGACGAACCGACTAGAGTGCCGTGCACAACGGTGCCATTTATTTAGCTCAATCGACACGATATCGTTGTTTAATTACATCAAATACCTGCTCGAATTACAGAAATAAGCCATTCGTTAACCGTAACTCGACCGTAGAGGGCAACTCCAATCATACTGGAAAACCCATTTTTCCAGTTAAAAACAGCCCCAACCATACACCAAAACGCATCTCAAATCCCCCATTTTTACATTTTTTGAACAGTAGCTACTTGTGAAAAATTGCAAAATGTATGTATTTATTGGGGGAAGAAACATACCTGTGGCCTGATGAAGAGGAGATGGCGGAAACAAGAACCGTAGATAGATAGGCGACGGGTTCTCTTCAATAAAGAAGACGATAGTCGTGGGCCTCTATTATGATCATGGGCCTCAATTATATATTTAATTACTATAATCAACTAAATAATTAGTAAAAGATTAAGATATTTAATTGTTAATTGTATTGATATTTGGTTATGTTTAGTAGTACTAATTAACTATGTAAACACTACACGAATTTAGAATTTTGAGTTTGTGTAAGTAGGATTTGTTTAAATATATTTGAATTTTAGATTTATATTTAAGTATTTATTCAAGGTTAAGTATTTGTAGTATTTAGTTTAAGTTTAATTAGTCTTTCATCTATTATTTAGTCAAAAACTCAATTAACATTCATTTATTTTATATAAAGTATTAGTATTAATTAATTATTTTCTATAATTTGTGATATTATAGATAATATTATATTTAAATTTAAGACTATAAGAAAATAAATTACAAATATAATATTTAATTTATAATAAAATATTAATAAATTATAATGAGGTTAATGTGCAATTTAAATAAATATGTAGATAAGATTGAAAAAGTAAAATGAAGTAGGTGAATATGGAATATTCCTTTAGGTGTTTTAGTGTAAATGGTTGAAGTAGAATTACCATTTAATATGACAGAACTGAAAAAATGAGTTTGAATTTGGTATAAATGGTTGGAGATGGTCTCAAAGCGTTATTGCAGTACTGGAAAACACAAAATTGAGGGAAGAATCATCTCCAACCATGCTCTAAAACCCATCGCAAATCCCCCAATTTTTGCGTTTTTGAACAGTGATACACGTCGGTACTGTTCACATATGCATATTTTGTAAGAAAACGTGCATCAATTTGAAAAGGCTAGGCCTTTGGCCTTTCATCTTGTGGTAACCTCCAAAATGTTTATGAGGTACCTTATTGCAAAGACTCTTCAAATAGGCACTCCTATCCTATAAATAGGTGGAGTCTTTAGAGTTGAGAACACACCACAACTTACACTATCTACTTTATCTAGTTTAAGCGTTCTAGTTCGCATTGCATAGCTCGGTTCTCGCCTCCAATTCAAGTTCGCCGGTGCCTACGAGTTTGAGGTGCTTCAACTCGATAGGAGGAAAGTCGTTTCATCTTTGGGGACATTACGCCAATCCGTGAGCACTGATGTGGTATTTTAGAGTTCTCAAACAATGTATAAAGATTATCAAGTTCAATTATTGAAACTCTAATAATACTACACTACTGCAAGAATACAGTATCGTAGCAGTATTTCAAGTGTCGATCCACAGGGAGGCGAGATTGCTTACACTTAATAAGACTACACAAAGCATGTAAAGATTTTGTTTTGATTTTGAGAAGGTTAACTAACTTAAGCTACTAAAGTGAGGTTTTTAACACGTGAAGACAAGTCACTCCAAGTTGCTCTCTAAGCTTGCGTTGTTACACACCATTACAACGAACCATACGACGGGATTAAAATTATCAACCTAATCGCGTGCACTGAACATGTCTACGACGTATAGTTCACAGTCAGCTGAACACTTGTTCCATGAACCAGCTTTCAACGACATTTAATTCCTGCAGATGCGCGAGAACAAACGTCGTCTACTATAATTACTTACCTACTCCACTATCAATTTATCCCCTGAACAGTTCTAAATCGATAGCATACCAACAAACGATCAATCCTAAGCTATGTTAAAGAGACGATAGTTAAGATTTAACAACACTACATCATTAGCCAAAAACGTAGCATTTTAATTATCAAATACATTGTTGGTATCGACATACGATTCAAGGTGCTGAAACAAATGCACAAGCCTAGATTACAACTCGGAGCAACGAAGAGAGCCTAGCCTACACACATAGTAGAATGTAGAAATAAAACCATAGGTGTGATGCTCTCGTCGAGTGGAGTCGGGATTCGGGAATGGATGGTCGGAATAATGGCCGAAATGCCTTCACTCTCTTCTTCCTCTCCTCTTTTCTCCCTGTCTTTTATCTATGTCTCCTGTCCCCCCCTCTCTGATTCTTTTTCCCCCTTTTTACTCCTCAACTGCCGTCTAAACTGCCAAATCGCAGTTGCGCGACTAAAACGCCCGACCGGGCGAATTCAAAGGGTAGAAACGCCCGACCGGGCGAAGTGCTACTGGAGGTATCGTGGGGAAACGCCCGACCGGGCGTTTTGTGTCGTCAATAATCGCCCGACCGGGCGAACTTTCTGGAATCCTCATGCGTAACGCCCGACCGGGCGTTTTGAAGCTCAGAATCGCCCGACCAGGCGAATTCCTTATCTCTGCATGCTTTGCCCATTTCACTTGCGAACTTCCAGCTTCCAACTCTCCCAAACTTCCCTACAAATACACTTTGATGAGTTACAAGTACATGGAAAGTGTGTAGTTTAGGGGGAAAAGTATAAGAAATATGCTTCACATCAAATACCCCCAAACTTAAGCTCTTGCTCGCCCCGAGCAAGGTACATTTTTAGCACATAAACTCAACCAAAGCTAACCCGCAAAAAGAGTTTCATCAACAAGAAGCATGTAGGGACGTGAGTGACAAAATCCAAACCCCCAACATTTCCAATCGAGATTTCCCACTCTCAAGAACAATCACTCATCCCCCTAGAACGTCAAGTTAAGGTGCACTTCAAAATAAGTCCAAGCATGCGATCAAACAACTCAAACCGTCATCATTGACTCATCAAGCAATACTAACCACATAGACTCACAGATTTCAAATCGAACTTCTTTAACTTTACCAAGTTCTTTACACAACATCCACAAGCGTCAACGATAAGGTCCAAGGTCTTATTTCAAAGTTGTAATGGGGCTAGGGACGAGGTAGGATACATATGGATAGTGAGCTCGAAGGCTACACAATTGAGTGCCAAATTCTTCCCTCCTACAACTTCCTTCCAAAGAACAAACAACAAAATATTACAACCAAACTCGAACCCCCCCCCAAACTTGAGATCTATTCTAGACAAGATTACATCAAACAAATATAGAAGCTCTATCTTTATTCCATCAAACTTTTTCTTTTTCTTTCTTTCTTTTTTTTTTATAAAGACCTCGACTTTTGCAAATTTGGAGGTCGTCTTTTTTTCTTTTTTCTTTCCTTTCTAAGAACTTCATTCTTTTCACATTACATCAAGTCTAGATATGTCTACTCTTTACAATTCACCACCCACACTCAAACTCAAACCACAAAGCTCAACTTGTATTTAGCACCCAAATAGTAGCAAGGTCTATCGATGAGGCTAAAATTAGGCTTATTTCAGTGGCTAAGTGTTTGGCTAAGTGTTTACACAAAGAATAAGAAATTAAGCTCAAGGTGGCTTCTAGGGGATCATTTGATGGACTAGGCATGTGATCATTTGGCCATGGAGTTCATCCTAGTGCCTTATCCTCCCATATCATTAACACAAACGAACGCAAGCACTTCACTCGATAAAGCAAATCAATCCAAGATAATTTCCACAAGTCATGTGATTTTCATACTCTCCTCAACTCAAGAAATCGGTTGTAATCACAACATGCTCTTTCAATTAGATTCATGCACCCATTCCAATTAAGTAAGATTTCCTAACCAGAAAGCCGAAGATAAAGCATGCACCCGTCAACTACATAGATTCAAAACATCTTTATCACGCAAAACACCCAAAAACATACATCACAAATCATTCATAACCCCCCCAAACTTGAATGCATCATTGTCCTCAATGCAAGCAAAGAAGACAAATAAAGTAAAGGGAAAGGAAACTCCCCCAAACTTGGCATGACGACCATAGTGCATTCGGGTGGGAGGGTGGGTGTAAAAATCCTTTGCAGGTGTGCTTCCTCCTAAGCTCCAATCCTAACTCCCAGTTGCTCCTACAAAAAGAACAAAAACTACAAAAAGAAACACTCAATTCAAAATAAATGTTAGAGGAAAGAATTGAGCAAACAAAACCTCCAACATATGAAATCAAAAATAAAAACAAAAAAACTTGGGTTGCCTCCCAATCAGCGCCTTTGTTTATAGTCGTTGGCTCGACCTTCTTCATCCTTGTCTACCTCTATCTAGGCTCCAATAGGCGCTTCCCCGCCTTCTCTTGCTTGATCACCACATTCTCTCCATCTACTCGAAACATGACCGTATTTGTCTTGGTCTCTATCACAACATCACCGGTTGCTAAAAATGGCCTACCAAATAGGATAGGCATATCCTTGTCCTCTTCCATCTCTAGGACAATGAAGTCAACCGGGAGTACAAATCTATCAACCTTCACCAAGACATCCTCGATGATACCTTTTGGTTTCACAATTGAATGATCCGCCAATTGTAGGTCAATGTCGATTGGTTCAATCCTCGCTTCTAGACCGATTGACCGTGCGGTTTTCAGAGCCATCAATGATATTCCCGAGCCTTGATCAAGTAGGCACTTTGGGAACTTCTTATCTCCCATCTCACATGGGATCACACAGCTTCCAGGGTCTCTTCTCTTTGCCGGCATCTTTCCCTTCACAAATTGTGAGCAAAATGAGCTCAATATCACCACACCATCGTCTTGTATCTTCTCCTTTTTCGCAATAAGATCCTTAAAAAACTTGGAGAATTTAGGAAAGTGTAGGAACAAATCCACCAGGGACACATCTACATTAACTTTCCTGATAATGTTCATCATCCAATCGAGTCCTTTCTCTTGAATTATTTTCCTACCCTTCTTCTTATTCTCGACTGGGAAAGGTGGTGGCGGGATAAAATCTGGAAAATTAAATGGACACTTCGGGTCCATTGCCGGACTTAGTGGATTCTTCTTGTGGATATTACTCATGGTTGACTCTTCTTTTTCTTGTTGACCTTCCCTAGCTTCGGTAGTAGCCCACTCAATCCCCTCGTCCGTCCCTGCGTGCGAGGTTTGTGAGCCAAACAACTTGTCCGCCCCTGCGTGCAAGATGTTCGAGCCATTTTGTGCATCTAGCATGATTGGAGACTCAAGATCCTTTCCACTTCTTAACTTAACTGCCTTGCACTGTTCAAAACCTTTAGGATTGGGCACCGTATCACTCGGGATAGCATTAGGAATTCTTGTGTGAGATGCTGTAGCAATCTGCCCAATTTGAGTCTCAAGATTCCTCATTGTAGCTTCTAACTGCCCAAATTTTCCACGGTCTTTTCTTTAAAGTAGTCATTCTCCTTTTGACTCTTAGTCATAAACGAGAGAATCTGTCCCAATTGATCCTCGACTGATGGCTTCTTCTCATAACCCGGAGGTTGAGTGTTGTACCTCCATTGAGTCCCCGAAGTGTTGCTAGGACCAGCTTGATTCCAGGTTGCTTGTTGAGGCCTTCAATTCTGCTGATTGTTGTATTGGTTGCTTTGGTTGAAACCTTGATGATGGTTACCAATGTAGTTCACATCCTCCACTGGTGGCCCTTGAAGACTTGGACATTGATCAGTGTGATGTCCACCTTGACACAACCCACACTTCATAACGGTCACTGCTTGAGGTTGAGGAGTTAGTTGAAGAGATTTCACTGCTTTCGTCATTGAAGACATCTGGGTACTAATGTCCGCCAATTGAGCCTCAATGGCTGTCACTCTTTCCGCATCTTTGGTAGCACCAAACGTATCTCTACCTTCTCAGCCGCTCTTCTTGGATTATGCCAATTCCTTTGATTGTTGGCCAACCTTTGGAACAAGGCTCTCACCTCATCATGCGTCAAATCATCCAAGTTCCCATTAGAGCCTGCAGTCACCAAGCCCGTGCCTTCATTATTGAGTCCCTTGTAGAACTTGAGTAGCTCCTGCCCTGGAGCAAGACCATGGCTCGGGCATTTCCTAAGCAATTCAGTGAACCTCTTCCACGCTTCCGCAAAAGACTCATCATATTTCTGTCGGAAGGTAGTGATCTCCTCTCTCAACTTCTCAATCTTCATCGAAGAGTTATATTCCAAGAGGAACAACATCTTCAACTCTTGGAATGTGGCTATGTTGTATCCCGGAATAGAATCATACCACGCCCGTGCTTTATCCCTCAGTGAGAAAGGGAATAAGGCCCTCTTAATCTGATGATGGTCCACATTCGGGGGTCGATGAGAGTTCGTCAATTCATAGAACGCGTTGAGGTGGCTCATTGGATCCTCATCGTCTCGCCCATGGAAGAGATTTCCCCCGTTCACCAAGCTAATGTAATGAGGAGGAATGTTCACGTTGCCATTCGCGTAAGCGAATTCTCCTAGAAAGTCGACTCCCGACCTAAGAGTGTCACCGAACCTTCCTCCAGGTGGTGGGACAGCGTTGTTGTTATTATTGTCGGCCATCGACTCAGCTTCTAGATCACTGTCACTACTCTCAAACAATGGGTTATCTCTGATTGAACTCGGCGAATCCTGTTGAATTTCAAACCCGGCTGAACTTCCTGACCCTTTCCTTCTTTGATAACAGAGTAATCCGAAAGGTGGTGTACCCTGAGATCTCGTGTGCATTCACGACTTCCTCTTTTTTTTATTTTTTTTTGTATTTTACCTACACAACAGAAAATACACCAAGCACAAGCACAATATAATTCCTATAACCGAAAGCGAGACCTCTCGACAACTTCGGGGTAAGTCCTATAAATCGTGTGTGCTAGTGTGCAAACAAAACTACCTAAAACTAAACTAAGAGTTAGCTAAATATTACCTAAAATAATACACTCCTTCGTCTTCAAGTCCGGACGTGGTAGATGGCTATCACACCGTAGAACACGAACAATGTACCTATAAAACTCAAAAAGAAAAATCAAACAAAACAAAATAAAAACTAAAACAATTAAGCATAAACAAGCTATTGCCTCCCCGGCAGCGGCGCCAAAACTTGATGTGGTATTTTAGAGTTCTCAAACAATGTATAAAGATTATCAAGTTCAATTATTGAAACTCTAATAATACTACACTACTGCAAGAATACAGTATCGTAGCAGTATTTCAAGTGTCGATCCACAGGGAGGCTAGATTGCTTACACTTAATAAGACTACACAAAGCATGTAAAGATTTTGTTTTGATTTTGAGAAGGTTAACTAACTTAAGCTACTAAAGTGAGGTTTTTAACACGTGAAGACAAGTCACTCCAAGTTGCTCTCTAAGCTTGCGTTGTTACACACTGAAGAGGTAACGTGGTGCGTAGGTGTCGTTCAAGTGAGGATATATCCTACTGGCAGGATAAAGATCCTAACTAAGCCTAGACCTCGTCTTCAAAGATTCCTCAACCCACTTCTACTGATCAGTATAGTGGAGGTAAGGGTCGAATCCCACAGAGATGGTGCGTTTAAACTACTGCGGTGATGTTTTGGAGGGTTGGTTAGCTACCACGCTCGGGTTGAGTTTCTACCTAGGCGAGTAATTAAAGGGTGGCGTCCTACTGACTAGGATGGGGGAGCAGATCATGGAATGCAACTGTGTACGTGGAAATGAGGGGACATGATGTAACAGAAATTGTTTGGAAAGGACGGTATTTCTATTTTTGGCTAAACAGAATATTCAGAGTGTAGTGGAGGTAGTGGTGACTAGGCTGACAGATCTGCAGGTACAACCAGAGGTGAAGGACAAAAGAAAGCAAAAGTAAATAAAAGTAAGGTGGTCCCCAATCTGGATGTAGACATCATCTTCTCCAACAACACAAATTAAACTCAGATAACAATTCCAGATCCAACCCGGCAAACGCAGATTAACAACTCGCGAACACAGATCTAAAACTAAGAAATCAAATCTGAAATCAAACGCTGAAACTGGACTTCTGCATGCTGGTCAACATGAAAGATCGATTCAGAAAATAAAACGAAGCCTTGCATGCAACGATCTACTTCCAGATCAAATAGTACTTGTTTACCTATCCTAAAGAAATTTGTTACGTAACAGAATTTAGAGATTTAGCACTTAAAACACCGAGAAATCTTAGATCTAAGCTAACTAGACAAGGAAAGAAAAGAACACTACAATGAACGAAACGGAAATCAACTTCATAGCATTAACACGTTCGGATATCCAAAGCAAGCATTTCAAAACAACAAAATCCCAAAATGTAACAGAAATCCAACGTAAAGACGGAGAACTAATTAAACTACGAAAGCAATTTAAAGATTGTTTGCCACTCCGGGCGATAAAATCTCTGACTGGAACTACGATCTAGCTAACTGGAACGGACGATGACTGGAACTCGGGAACATTCTGAACGTCAGGTGATCATGGCTCGGCGAGGCAAGAAGTGGGACACGGCTGAAAGACTGAAATTACCGAGAGAACTCTCTAACTAAAGATGATGGTGAATTGAAGTCTCTCCCAAGGCTCCTTCTCTCTCCAACTTGGCTACCTTTTATAGGGAGGCTACCCTTGATTTTAGGGTAAATCCTCGCTGCAATTTGACTTCTTTGCCCTTAATTGTGGGTAATCCGTCCCAGCTATCCGTCTTCTTCATCTCAAGCCGTTTTAGCACGTATACGGATCAGTATGAGACCATGCTGGCGCTTTTTCTACCCGAACACTCCGGAACTTCCCTACTGGCCAGAACACTTATCCTGCACACTTTGAGCAACTGCTTTGCAAATATAATCATTTAAACCTGTCATACTGACCAGTAACCGAGGCCTAGAATACGACTTATCACACACCATTACAACGAACCATACGACGGGATTAAAATTATCAACCTAATCGCGTGCACTGAACATGTCTACGACGTATAGTTCACAGTCAGCTTAACACTTGTTCCATGAACCAGCTTTCAACGACATTTAGTTCCTGCAGATGCGCGGGAACAAACGTCGTCTACTATAATTACTTACCTACTCCACTATCAATTTATCCCCCGAACAGTTCTAAATCGATAGCATACCAACAAACGATCAATCCTAAGCTATGTTAAAGAGACGATAGTTAAGATTTAACAACACTACATCATTAGCAAAAAACGTAGCATTTTAATTATCAAATACATTGTTGGTATCGACATACGATTCAAGGTGTTGAAACAAATGCACAAGCCTAGATTACAACTCGGAGCAACGAAGAGAGCCTAGCCTACACACATAGTAGAATGTAGAAATAAAACCATAGGTGTGATGCTCTCGTCGAGTGGAGTCGGGATTCGGGAATGGATGGTCGGAATAATGGCCGAAATGCCTTCACTCTCTTCTTCCTCTCCTCTTTTCTCCCTGTCTTTTCTCTATGTCTCCTGTCCCCCCCTCTCTGATTCTTTTTCCCCCTTTTTACTCCTCAACTGCCGTCTAAACTGCCAAATCGCAGTTGCGCGACTAAAACGCCCGACCGGGCGAATTCAAAGGGTAGAAACGCCCGACCGGGCGAAGTGCTACTGGAGGTATCGTGGGGAAACGCCCGACCGGGCGTTTTGTGTCGTCAATAATCGCCCGACCGGGCGAACTTTCTGGAATCCTCATGCGTAACGCCCGACCGGGCGTTTTGAAGCTCAGAATCGCCCGACCGGGCGAATTCCTTATCTATGCATGCTTTGCCCATTTCACCTGCGAACTTCCAGCTTCCAACTCTCCCAAACTTCCCTACAAATACACTTTGATGAGTTACAAGTACATGGAAAGTGTGTAGTTTAGGGGGAAAAGTATAAGAAATATGCTTCGCATCAAGCACTAGCCGGGGCGTATTTCGTCTTGCGGAGAGAGGGTCACCTCGACTCGACTTGAAGAATACTATAGTTTGCATCTCTTTACTTTCGTTGTAATTTTTATTATTATATTTATCTTCCAGTTTTGTTCTTTTGTAATAGCAAGAGTTTTCCCGTGTAAAGGCTACAATATTTCCAACAAGAGCTTCCGCCAATGACTTTGGTTCGTCATCCAACATAAAAGTTATGAAGTCGGGACCAAATGTTTTAGCAACTTTAACTCTTTTACCACGTCTTGGTTCAACATCCTCAGGACTTGACCTCGTCTTTTTTGGAGGATTATAACTAGTGGATTCATCCATCATTCTTTCACTAGAACGATCCTCTTGCCTCTTGCAAGGGTAAACATTCTCAAAGAATATAGCATTCCTTGACTCAATCGTTGTTCCTTCAGCCACGCCAGGCACAGCTGACCTATGGACTAGGAAACGATAGGCACTACTATTAAGTGCATGGCCAATAAAGATGCAATCGACTGTTTTAGGGCATATTGCAATTTAATTTGTTGGGGTTTCCTAATTTAATTGGAGACATAAAGTGGGGGAAATAATTAAGTTTTGGGGCTTTTAAATAAATCTTTGGGCCGATAATTAATAGTGTCGAATTATCTAATTAATTTCGGAATATTTCAACGAACGAATAATTATATCCTAAGTCCGAAATAAATATAGTTCGAGGGGAAAATGCTTGCGATAATTTAATTTTGGGAATTTTATTTCGATATCGTGGAGAAAAATACGATGAGCTAACGGAGGAATTAAGGGTGTAAGCGGCCGCCGAATAACCAAAAACCGAGATAAATAACTTCGCTTAGGATGCATGCATTTTATTTATTTAAATGGAAAGTATGTTGATATATGTATTATTTAAATTCTAAAGGTGAGACTTCGCAAGGGAATCGAGATACCAAAGGGAAGGAAGTGTAGAGAATTAATCAATTGAGGTGGACTTTCTTTTAAACAAGGACAACGTCCTAAATATTTTGTCGATGGAAGTGAAACTGTATTTATCATGCTATGATTTGATTTTTACGTGCCTATCTGATGTGGCTTTATGCCATTATTATATAAATCGAATTCGGGTCCTTGTAGGGCCGCAAACCCTACTTGGGCTAGTGTACACCTATGGTAGATCGTGTGCTAGCGTACGGGCTGGCCGGTCTAGTGGCTTGGTTTGTGGCCACATTCCAAGTCATGTATTGGCAGATATGGCGAACGTCTATGGGAAAATGACTGATCAGTCGATGTTTGAAATGGAAATGATTTTGAGTGCCTCGGGCATTTCTAAAGCTAAACCCCGATGGTTACTTGTGAATGGCATGATAAATTACTCTTTATTGAAAATGTTTTCGGCATGAGCCCATTGAGTATTTTTATAGTACTCAGCCCTGCATGTGTTTTTCCTTATGTGCAGGTTGAGTGGCGACGAGAGTACGGTGGTGTTGAGCAAGTAAATTGGTAAATGGACTGTTGTTTTTGAATTATGGGTGTCGTTGTGTCTTCACACATGACGTCACTCTTACTCTTGGTCGTTTCCGCTGTGACATTTCTTTCACTTATCGTTTATTGGGCTTGCAACCTAAATTACTTGGATATTGAATATTTGGGATTTTACTAATTTATGTCAAATTCTTGGTCGTTTTATTTGAATATTAATTGTGGGTCAAGCTCGTTATTAAAACCCTAGTCCTTTTCGTCTTTTTATTAAATTCTCTTAATCACGATCGCCCATATTTATTAACCCTAAAGGGCGGTCGTGACAAAAACACTATTTGAACTTTGAAGAGTAGAAATAAATTCTCAAATCCTTAACACCCAAATAGGAGTACATGTTACCGAGATAATGAAACACCACTCGTTTGGTAATGAAACACAATTTTCCCAACTTCATTCCAACAAATAAATAATGTATTTGAGTCATCGACGAAGAACTATTATTAATCGAAAAAATTACTATTATTAATCGAAAATTTTTTCCTCCCATCCCTTAAAAATATGAAACATTTTCATTTTAATCTCTCCCTTAAAATTATGCATTTTTTATTTAGATTTTTTTGTTTAATATAGTAAAAATACTTCAACAATTTTTTCATTCTGTCTCTTTCGTATTTTACCAAGTATGCATTAGAACTCGTGCCTTCAGAAGTTTATACTTTTAAGGAACGACATGTGTTATTCATACTTTCTTTTTAAACCATAAAAAGACTTCCATCGCCACGACGGCTCTGATGCCACTTTTTGGCAATATGTCTAAACAATGGTGGTGTTCGGTTTTCAAGATAAATAATAATCTTAGGATTGAGTTGTGAGATTATTTTAGTCATATGAGGGTAGCTATGACTAATTATCCCATGATCATCCATCTAGGATTGAGTTGTGAGAATGAATCTCATGAACCAAACACACTACAACTTTAATCCCGAGATACAATCATATTAGTTCGGTGAAGAGTGGGTAGAGTTTTTCGGATGCGTGGGGCACTTTACTACTATAATAACGAAAATGTACCCACTTTGTTATTTCTTCCATCTATGGGGAAAACGCCATCCTCATCAGCGTCTTATTAAGTAAAAACGCCTACGTGGTTAGCGTTTTACATTTTACATTTTCTTTTTGAATTTGTGATAATATAGCATTTATTGTAACACGCCTATTCCGTTGGCGTGTTCTAAGAAGACAATGCCTACCTTGTTGGCATTTTAAAGCAAATATCGAAAAAAATAAATCATATTTATAATTGATACACGTTGACCTCATTGGCGTGTTTACAAGATTTTCTTTAAAAAAATTTCAATTAGAAACGCCAGTGACATCGGCGTTTCTTAAAATAATTTTTAAAATAAAATACAAATTGTAAAACGCCAATGTCGATGACTGATATCTGTGTCCACGATAACACGCCAATGACATTGGCGTGTTATCGTGGACACAGATATCAGTCCAGTCTCTCCCCAAAATGACGAACCCTAATGCTTTACCCATCCCAAATGCGAAAAACCTTCAAGCTGCGCGAAACCCTTGCCCGGGTCGACACAACCGGTGATTTGAGAGAGAAGATTTTGATTTTGGCCTATTCTTCCACTCATTAGTCCTCCTATTCGGTTAGTATACATAATTTTTTACCAATATTTGATGGATTGTTATGATAGTATACATTGTAGTGTAATTAATTATAAAAATATTGATGATATATAAAGTTTCTTCTACATAATGATGAATGTAAAAATAATACATATTTACTTATGTGCTACAGTATTGCAGATAGTATGACGTGGTGTGTCAATTTATATTGGGGTGAAAAGATAATTTCCGGACCAGTTATTTCATATGATCCTCCTTTCTCATCAGGATTCATTATGTTGGATGAAAGTATTTCCTACGATAAGCTTGTGGGTGCAATTTGTGAAAGGATGGGTATAAGCATATTTGAAAACAAAGTTCAAATAATATGGAAACGTACCATATACGTTGGATCCGCAGTCACGTTTATAGGTACTCTACTAAAAGAAGTATGCATGCCACTAATGTTCAGTGAGAGTATGGCTACAGGAGGTCAAATTGAATTATTTGTTGAGTATTCACTGATTACTCAACAAAATAGTCATCATGTCATAAGTTATGATGTTGGTACGTCTACGAGAGCCCAAGAACCAAGTTTCGCTGGAACATATAGACTTGCAACACAAGATTTTGATGTTGGAGGCGTGCGTTTAGGGGACAGTGACAATCCTCATGTGGTTGATGACATTATAGGTCCTGATAAAGCCGACTTTATTGATCCACAATCACCTTATGATTCAGAAGATGTAAACATTGTTAGTACAGACTCAGATGGTGATCCGTCTGATGAAAAACAATTTGTTAATTCAAGGCCATCCATTCCAGTTGGAGAAACAACAGTTGAAGAAACAATGGTTGGAGAAACAACAGTTGGATGAAGAGTATTTTCACAGTTCCCATAGCGTAGAATGGACTATTTTCGCACCTTACCAGGTGCATATAATAGTTTTGATCCAAAGAACTTTGAGGCTGCTGATCCTAGTGTGCATTATTGGAGTGAAAAAGATCCTAGCAATGTCTGCTTGCATACTAAATTTGGAACGAAGTTGGAATTGAAGACGGCCATGACTTTTTGGCATTTGGAAAAAATCCGACAATATACAGTTGCTGAAAGTAAAGGAAAGAGATGACATGTGGTTTGTAAGTGGCCACAAGGAAATCCGAAGGATACCTCATTACCGAAATTAGAGTGTGGAGCACTGCTCATACTTGTATGGGGGATCGCAATTATGATGGGCACGCTAATCTTTCGTCGTCCATGATATCATTGAGTGTTCGACATCAGATAGAAAACGATCCTGCCTACAAGGTAAAGACTATTGCGGCGGATATTGAAAATAGATTTCATGTGAAAATTAGTTATAAGAAAGCATGGTATGCTTGGATGACAGCTATTGAGCTTGTATATGGTGGATGGGAGTGGTCGTTCAAAGTTTTACCGTCTTATTTGAATGAAATGCAAAGACAAAATCCTGGTACAATTGTCGAATGGTTGCATGATGACAGATTAAGCTGCGGTATGAACAAGGTATTAAGTACATATTTTGGGCTTTTGGACCAGCTGTGAAGGCTTTTCAACTATGCAAGCCAGTTTTAACAGTTGATGGAACTCATCTACGTGGATGATATCGATGTAAAATTCTTAGAAGAACATTTGGAGCCTCAAGACATTTGCTTCCTTGCTGTCACCAATTTTTTAAACCCAAATTTAACACCCAAACCCAATATCAAATAATGTAACACCTAAACCCACAAATAATGCAACACCAATTTAAAACCCACTTAAACTCAATCAAGTTGCCCAATTTTTAAGCTAGAACAACACTACCTAGCTTAATTTTTAATCAAATTTATACCATAACTAAACACCAATATCTCCACTATTAATCAACAATAATGTCATTCAAACAAGTCACTAAGCTAAATAATAATGCAACACAAAATTTCAACTCAATTTACGACCCATTACAAACCCTAAATAACTACCAAACAATTACTCTAGTATTGTAAAAAAAATAACCATACTAACCGAAAAATATATCAAATAGGCGGAAGAATGGCACCGATTCACTCCTTGTTGATGCAATTGATGGAGGGAGGGCGAAATCACCGAGAAACCGCCGAGCGCTGTGTGTGTTGTGTGTGGGTTTCGCGATTTAGGAGAGGAGAATACAATATTATACATTCTGTCAAAACACGCCAATGGTATGGGCGTTTCTAATTTTAGTTTTATTTTTTTAATTAAATCTTTTAAAAACGCCAACATGATCGGTATGTACAAATTATAAATATTGATTTATTTTATCCAATATTCGCATAAAAAATGCCATCGGAGTTGACGTTTTTTAATTAAACACACCAACGGAATAGGCGTGTTACAATAAATACTGTATTATCACAAATTCAAAAAGAAAATGTAAAACACCAACCACGTAGGCATTTTTACTTAATAAGACGCCGATAAGGATGACGTTTTTCCCATAGATGGAAAAAATAACAAAGTGAGTACATTTTCGTTATTGTAGTAGTAAAGTGCCCCACACATCCCAAAAAAATGGGTATTATGCGAGTGAATGTTTAGTGACAGAGAGATTCTATTTAGCTGATTGGTACACAATGAAATCCCCAAGATCAAATGTAACACAAACAACAAACTAACAAATATAGACAATATTGCAGAATGAAATCAAGTGAAGTACACAAATACATTATCAGTGGCTGGTCCTGAATGCTCGAACCCAGTCGGCCGACTATGTGAAGAAATGAGACATTTCTGCACAACAAACCTTACTAGCTAAGGGTGAGTGAGCAATTATTACAACAGTTAAATAAATGTAGGATATCAATGTACAAGCTAATTTTTATAGTACAGTTGCACATATACAAAGGATCACCAGAACCCTTCTTTTGCCATTTTCAGGAAGTTGCATAGTGTTATCTTAGGGAGGAGCTCCGATGACGCCGACTGCTTTTTCTTTATCTTGGTAGTCTTCGTGGGCGTGCCGCCTTTTGACTGGGCAACCGTGGTCGAGACAAGGTTGTAAAACTGCACGAAAGCATTTGTGTTGGTATCTGAAATCTGCAGTTTCAAATTGGAAGCAAAATGTGCAATTTCTACTAAAAAAGCCTTGTGTTAGACCGTCTCATGTGTCAAGATTAGTCACAAGAGTCAAATATTCGGATTCAAGTACGTATCCAATGACCTCTCTTACACGAGACTCTCTATCTTATTTGGCTTAAGATAATTTGTCGAAATGTCATGCTCGCACACAAGTATATGAGCCTTGGTTATCCATTGGAAACCACGGAGAAGGGGAATCAAGCCGCGGAAACGAAATACTGTGGGAGAAAATACCTCACAAACACCATGCAGTAGTAACCGGTGGAAAGGATCTTGAACGTGCATGACTAGAACATTTTTGTTCCTGCTGTCATTGACAAACGAACGTACGCATTCCTGAAACAACATATTTCGGTGTTTCCATGGGAAACGTGTCAGAAATCATGAGCACGAAACGGAACAAGAGGATGTATACAATGGTCAAATAAAATACTACCACCAATAAATTATGAGAAGATACTGTGATCAATGCAGTCACCAAATAGCACGGGGGATGGAGATTGAAAAGTCGGGAGAAAATTACATTTCATAAAACAAATATTTACCTCGTATCCACTGACCAAGTCTGTAAGATAACAGCGACGAAGTGCCTCCCTAGTCCTACCATCTACACGGTGCCAGGCAGTCAGTACAGCAACTTTGTCAGCATCTTGACGATCTCTCCGCTTCGATGACGACTTTTCGACCGATTCCATGATAGATGCCTAGAAGAAGGGAAAACTAGAATGATTTGGATGCGTGTCGCAGATAAAATCACCACACCCTTCAACACACAAAAACACAAGCGAGCGAGCGGAGAGAATGAGAGGCAGACAGAAAACTCTCCATTTCTCCCTCTCAATGTCAAAAAGATATCCAAGTATATGGAATCCACATTTCCTAAAAAAAAGGGAAGTAATGCATCGTAGAGATCGTAGTAAAAATAGCAAAATATTTGCTTTGCGTGTAAATCCTTGCTAAGAAAGGCTCTGTTGTGACTCTATCTGCACACATATAATCAGTAAATTCCTAGAAGAAAGCGTTGCAAAAGAGAAAATAATTTTATAGAAATACTAGTTGTTACTATTTGGTAATCTGAAATCTGAATATGTAATGACCAGGCTATCTCTGTCCTGATGACTAGAAGACTAGTTTGAATTTTGTGTCATAATAGTACATCAATAACAAAACAAAAAAATTGAACCCTGCTCCACTATGTGATTCAAAAATTGGTAAGTCCTAACTCAACTTAAAATTAATAAGCCAATGAAAGCAGTTTAAAAAAAATTGATACGCAGTAAAATCAAGGCTGACCGATACTTTCTTACAATCTGACAAGCATGCAGATAATCCATGGTTTCAATTTATTTTTAATCTAGAGTAATTTATTTTCAATTCACAAGTAATGAACATGTAAGAACCTCCTTATCCATGTCTATGTTTCTGAAGCTATCCCACTCCCCCACTTTTGTCATGCAAAATGCCGAAGGAGGCCCTTCCTCACCTGAACAACAGATTTGCAGAATATGAGACTTTATGTAGAGATCCAAGATGCTCGGGTATTCAGTTGTTCAAGGCACACCGCACACGCATAAAGGAAGCACGGCGAATAGAAATGACTTATAAGATAAATCTTGTGATATACATCTCATGTCTTCGTCACGAATTCCCTTCTTAAACCATTATTGCATTCTTGACAATAACTTATGCACTTACCCCACGGTGGCGGGGCAAACAATCCTCTAATTTCCTCAGCATTCAAGCGAGGAACGAGCTCCATTAACAAGCGATCATTTAACCATCTGCGAGATCTCCGGTTCCTAACCTTCAAAACACAAAGTAGCTTCTCATCTACTAGTTCTTGCAAAGTGAGATTTGAAATAAGTATCAAGTGAGAGTTGCCATATTTGCAAATTGCAATGTCTTGAATGGTGTATCAGGCATAGTTTGGGAATAGAGAAAGCATAAAAGAGGATGAAAAGGGAGTATAAGATCGGTAATTGAGACTTTGTGATTGATGATTATTACAGTATAGAATACCCTATTATATAGGGTTGATACATTTGTAACTATGGTAAAGTATCAATCAAAGATCAATTTCCCTATTCTATTCTTGGAGTATAATTGATTGGAATATTTTTCCTTATTGTTTGGAATATTCTCCCAATGTCAACTTTTCCTTTCTCAACACTCCCCCTCAAGTTGAGCGGTGGGATCCCCAAAGCTCAACTTGCCAAGTACGTTCATGAGGCTTCTTGAATTGACAGCTTTGGTGAGGATATCAGCCAACTGTTCTTCGGACCGGACAAATGGTAGTTCTACAGCTCCACTTTCCAGTTTTTCTTTGATGAAGTGTCTGTCGACTTCAACGTGCTTTGTTCGATCATGCTGTACTGGATTCTCGGATATGCAGATTGATGCCTTGTTGTCGCAGTATAGTTGACTTTTGTCTTGTGTGAGCCCAATCTCATCCATCAACCTCCTAAGCCATAAGATCTCCATCAACCCACTTCTTATTCCTCGGAACTCAGCTTCCGCGCTCGATAATGCCACTACTTTCTGTTTCTTGCTCCTCCATGTTACCAGATTTCCTTCTACAAACGTGAAGTATCCTGCGGTTGACTTCCGATCGATTGGATTACTGGCCCAATCAGCATCAGTAAACCCATAAATTCCTCGGTGTTCATTCTTTCTGAACATTATTCCATGTCCAACTGTTCCTTTGAGGTACCTCACGATCCTCAATGCAGCTTCATAGTGGTCTTTTTGTGGTTGGTGCATGAATTGGCTTATCACTCCTACTGCATAGGCAATGTCTGGTCTAGTGTGAGAGAGATAAATGAGTTTCCCAACCAGACGCTGGTACTTTCCTTGGTCTGCTAATTCCGCTTTATCAGAGATCTGCAGCCCGTGGTTCACTACGATTGGTGTATCGGCTGGTTTGCAATCAATCAAGCCTGTCTCCGCTAGAATGTCCAAGATGTATTTCTTCTGTCGCAGGAAGATTCCTCCTTCAGACCGCAGTACTTCTATTCCCAAGAAGTATTTAAGGTTTCCCAAGTCTTTCATTTCGAATTCTTGGAATAAGCTTCCCTTTAGCCTCTCTATCTCTTCTGTATCATCTCCCGTGATAATCATATCATCTACATAGATAATCAGGCATGTGATCTTGTCATCTCGCCTCTTCAAGAACAAAGTATGATCGGAGTTGCTCTGCCGAAATCCGTACTTGGTCATTGCTTCTTTGAATCTTCCAAACCAAACCCTCGGAGATTGTTTGAGCCCATAGAGTGTTTTCTTTAGGCGGCATCCTTCCCCTTTTGCAAATCCTTCCGAGAACCCCGGGGGTGCTTCCATGTACACTTCTCTTTTCAGCTCCCCATGTAGAAATGCGTTTGTTACATCAAATTGGTGAAGTGGCCAGTTCCTGTTGGCAGCAACTGAGAGTAGTACTCGAATGGTATTCATTTTTGCTACAGGTGAGAAAGTCTCATCGTAGTCAACTCCGTAAGTCTGCGTGTAGCCTTTGGCGACTAATCGCGCTTTGTATCTCTCTATAGAACCATCTGGCCTTCGTTTGATAGTGAACACCCACTTGCATCCAACTGCCTTTTTTCCGTCTGGGATTTTGCATTTCTCCCATGTACCGTTTCTTTCCAAGGCTCCCATCTCTTTCATCATTGCCTCTCGCCAGTGTTTGTGTCTCCAAGCCTCTTCCACCGTACACGGGATTTCCTCTTCCTCATATAGGGCGGCCTCGAATGCGTGTGCCATCTCTGAGAGGTGTCCCTTCACCAGGTTTACAACGGAGTATTTGGTTTTCTTGCCGATGAATTCAGGGCTATAACGTTTTGGCGGGATTCCTCTATTGGCTCTTGGTGGAAGTTTGTATCCCCCAAGTTCTTCGCTAATCTGTTCTTCCAACAAATCACAAATTTCTGGATCATCTTGCGAATCTGTTTCGGGCCCATTATCTGTCTCTGGGTCATTTTCACCAAGTGTAGTCAAATCATCAATACTAGGAGGAGTTTCAGAGACACTTACAGGAGATACCAGTAGGGGATCGTCTTGGATAGTGTCACTGATCGGTGCGGGCTGTATTTCTTCTTCATCTTCTGCTGGGCTTTGTTTGAGACGGCCTGTTGGGATGTCAGAAGTTGGTGGCTGGCTTAGTGGATCACTATGGCTCTCCCCCTGACCACTAAACTGGCCAAAGAAATAGTCGGTTTCAAGGAAATCGCAATTCATGGTAGTGAATAAGCGATTAGTTTTAGGGTCGAAGCACCTATATCCCTTTTGTGAGCTCCCATATCCCACGAAGACGCATTTGATAGCACATGGAGAGAGTTTATTTCGCTCATGTTTGGGGATGTGCACAAAAACTGAGCATCCGAATACTCGAGGCTTTAAGGTTAAAGGTAATGGTATGTGGGCTAGGGTCGAGAGGACTTCCAGTGGGGTTTGGAGGTCAAGAGTCCTGGAGGGTAGGCGATTTGTTAGATAGACAGATGCGGCTATAGCTTCGGGCCAGAAGTGTCTGGGGGTTTTAGACTCAATGAGCATGGCGCGAGCCATTTCTAAGAGGGTACGGTTCTTTCTTTCTGATACGCCGTTTTGTTCTGGAGTGTATGGGCATGTGGTTTGGTGGACAAGACCATTTTTGTGACAAAAGGTTTTCATATTCGAATTGACAAATTCTCCCCCATTGTCGGAACGAAGGACTTTTATGTTTTTCTGGAATTGGGTTTGAACTAGTGCATGAAAGTGTCTAAAATGTTCAAAAACCTCATTCTTTTGTTTCATAAAGTAGACCCAGGTCATACGAGTGCAATCATCTATAAAGAGGAGAAAATATTTGAATCCTTGTCCCCCCACAGTTGGAGAGGGACCCCACACATCAGAATGAACTAGTGAAAAAAGGGAATCAACCCGGGTATTGTTTGATTTATATGAATGTCTATGGCTCTTGGCCAATGCACAGGTTTCACAATACATATCTTGACTAAATTTAGGAAAGAGGATTTTTAGATAACCCGTAGAAGGATGTCCCAAGCGTCGATGCCAAAGCCAAGCCTCTCTATCAGTAGTCCCGAGGTTTAGTAGAGCAGTTCCTCGTTGTGTGATCTCGTCCACGTAATACAGCCCGTCCCGTTCAGTGCCACGTCCAATAATTTCCCCTGTCCTGATATCCTGTAACAGACAGAAGGTCGGTTGCATCAGTAACGTACAATTTAATTCTTTTGTTACATGACTGATTGACAACAGTTTATGTGACATGGACGGAACATATAAGCAATTAGATAACGTCAGAGTGGATGAAACAGTGACTGTTCCTGCTCCTTCAACAGGTGTAAACTCGCCACTAGCTGTTTGGATATGACTCTTTGGTGCCCTATGCATATTAGATATATCAGATATGTCATAAGTAATAGTATCAGTGGCTCCGCAGTCAAAAATCCACTTATCATTTTTCTTTTCCGAGGAGACGTTTAAGGCATAAGATTCGGGTAAATTGTCAAGTATTTGGAACTGATTTTTACAAAGTATAGGGACTGTTTTGGAATTTTCAACAATTTTGGGGGTTTTATTTGAGGATTTCTGAAGTAGGGTGGCTATATTGCAATTTCTGGGATCTTTGGGGTTTCCTTGCAAATTTCGGGGTCTAATCTGCAATATTCCTGGACCTGGGGGGTCAGGATAAGAATTAAGGAAAGGGTAAGGGTTTGAGAATAAATTCTCAAACCCTAATTTACCATCTAATTGAGAGTCCGCCTCTTTCTCGGCCATTCCCGATTTTGCACCGCCTCCTCTGGCGACGGTTGCTACTCCGGTCGTCATCTCCTCTGTTTCCGGGTTGCCGCCTCGGTTGTAAGCGGCTCCTGAGTTGCTCCCGATGGTGACGCCTGGTTCAGTTTTGCCTATCGCCGTCGCTGCTCGGCCAGCTCCCTTGAATGGGGCTGGTGGCGGTGGTTTGGTCTTCTTTTCTTGCCACCATTCTGGGTAGCCGTGAATTTCAAAGCATGTTTCCCGGCTGTGCTTCTTCTTCCCGCAGTGTGAACATACGAGCCTCGATTTGTCTTCTTCAGGCCGTTTGTTCCACCCACCACCACTACCGCCGCCGCTCCGTTGAGGATGGCTTCGATGCTGCCATTGATGGGTCACGGCCAGGCCAGCCCCGACCCCTTGCGTGCTGGAGTCCTCTGTCTGGAGAATGCTCGACCGGACGTCTTCTCGTCGGAGGATGGCGTAGGCCGCCTCGGCTGAGGGAAGTGGCTCTGTCCTGAGAATCTCCTTCTTGGTGTTCTCGTATTTGCTGTTTAAGGATACTAATAATTGAAACAGCCTCTGTTCTTGTTTTTCTGTGTTGTATATGTCAATGTCCTCTGCATATTTCATTGGATTTGGATGTCGCCGATCTATGGAGATCCATATGTCGTTTAGTCTGGTCCAGATCTCCTCCAGTGATTCCTCCCTCTGCTTTAACGTGATTGCCTTTGCATACAGGTCATATACTTGGATTTTGTCGCTCCCGCTGGCGTAGGTGACTTCGATGCTTACCCATATATCTCTGGCCGTCGGGTATTGAGTCAATCGACTCACCAATCTTGGTTCAACGTTCTGGGTTAACCATGTGAACACACAGTGGTCGGCTTGTTGCCATTTCTCGAATGCTTGGTCGGTTTTGGCCGGGGGGGGTGGGACTCCGGTGATGTGAGACATCATCCCCCTTCCGCCAATCGCTGCTTTCATGAGGATAGACCATTGGGGGTAATTATCCCCATTTAGTTTCTCTGCAATGACCAGTGGTGAGGAATCGATTCTGTAGATTTCTGGTGTTGATTCTGGAGGTTTGGTGGGTATTATTTGGTTCTGACTTTGTGCGATACTTGCACGCATAAATTCGGCAAACATTCGAGCGAATTGCTCTGTTTCCGTTGGTTTTGGTGGTTCGTCGTTATCTGACATGTTTTGTCTTTGCAGGATCTGCCGGGTTTTAGCTAAAAGGTTTGAGATTGGTCCGAGACAGTGATGAAACTATTCTGAGTCTCATCCCCGCTCTGATACCATCTTGAATGGTGTATCAGGCATAGTTTGGGAATAGAGAAAGCATAAAAGAGGATGAAAAGGGAGTATAAGATCGGTAATTGAGACTTTGTGATTGATGATTATTACAGTATAGAATACCCTATTATATAGGGTTGATACATTTGTAACTATGGTAAAGTATCAATCAAAGATCAATTTCCCTATTCTATTCTTGGAGTATAATTGATTGGAATATTTTTCCTTATTGTTTGGAATATTCTCCCAATGTCAACTTTTCCTTTCTCAACACAATGTTCAATTCCCTTCATGAAGTTTCACTTTAATATCTTATTAGATTCTTTTCATTTTCAGTATGAATTTAACCAATTTTAATTAAATTAACAAATCTCAATACTGTTCAATTTATTTTAATCTCATAACTCCAGCTATAGTTCAATAACCTAATCCTCCATATTCAGATTAAGTAACAGAGATAGAGGAAATTACCATAGAGGAAACATAAATTGCAGTTGACCATAAACAAATAAATGAACAGAATCAGAAAATTTACATTTCCAGCCAAGCTCTCAAGATACTCAATCTTCTTCTCGATTTCCACACCTCGAGGTCTCACATTTTCATCTGAAGCCATATTGAACACAGATATGACCGTCATTCCGAATACACAAAATTAGAAAAACTTGAAGTAAATAAATCACCTAAAATCGATCCAATAAAAAAGCAAAAATCGAACCTTTGGGAAAGAGGGAAGAGTACATAAGAACATCCTGCTCCGTCTGCAAAATTTGAGGGGTCGCCATGATTGCTTTTCGATCTCTTTCCAGAGGGAATTCTTAATTGTTGAGGATTGGAGTTTTTGGAAGAGAGATTGTATGCAGGTGTAAATTTGTTGTTGTGTGGAATTCGATGTTCTGAAGGCGATTGCCAAACACGGTCTTATGCGTGGACGGAAAAGATTGGGAATATGCTTTTATGCATTTTATATTCAGTGACATCAATTATCCAAAACTGATTTAAGTGTAGAGCACGAATGTGCTTGTTTTTCTTTCTTTTTCCTCTAATTTTTCAACATATGGAGGCCTAGGGATGGGAAAATATACCGAAATACTGAAATACCGCACTTACCGTATCGAAAAAATATCGAAAATATCGAATTTTTGGTATACCGTACTTTTCAGTACGGTATCATACCGTACCGACAATTTTAGGTACGGTAAAGGTATGCATTTTGTATATGCCGCGATATACCGCGTTATACCGCATCATACTGCAACTGCGGTATATACCGGAAATCACTGTATACCGAAATCACGGTACGGTATACCGACAAAAGCGGTACGGTAACGATATCTAAATTTTGGTATACCGACAAAAGCGGTACGGTAAATGTATGGTTTTTTGTCATACCGCACGGTACGGTATGGTAGGCGGTATGGTCATTTCGGCGCGGTATACCGTACCGTTTCAACCCTATGGAGGCCGTATTTGTTGTGTATTCATAAATTATAAATTAATTTTAGAAATTTGAGAGACATTTAGGTTTGAAGTATAAGTTCTGTTTGTTTAATTCAAATGTTGGAAGAAAAAACTTAAAAGAAATGAAATGTAAAGTCCAAAGGAAATGTGGTAAAAATGTCATAACTAGAGATATCAATCAGGTCAGCCCAGCGGGATTCAGGTCAATCCTATTAGGTTGCGTGTTAATCGGTACGACTATTGTGTTAGCCTAACGGACTTATCAGACTTTTATCAATAAAATTAATATGTGATCAATGCAATGCATAATAATGAAAATTAGTCATAAAACATGATAATTTTGAGATATATGTTTAAACTCGTATTCCATGATTGAGGATTGTTATGCTAGGCGCCCCTATGTGGGCGCTTGGTGAGCGACTGATGACGTGACAATCGTCATCAGCAATTTCCTCCTTTCTTCTTTAATTTCCTCTCTCCTCTCCCCTCTTTCATCGTTTCTCCCTCATTCTCTATCCTCCTCTCTCAGTACTGACCAAGCAAAACCAAGATTATTCTCAAAATCTATTTTTCGAATTTCATGTATACTCAATTATAGCAATCCCTATTTTTTCATTCAACCGACTTCTCAATCATCTCATTCCTATCTATAATTTTTAAATAGTAGTAAAATTTTTGAACCATGGCTTCATTCTCTCTCGTCTGTAATTTTCTCTTTCTCACCAAATTTTCCAACCTTATCAAAGAGCTTTTCACCATAGAATCAATACTTATAACTATTTAATGTATACAAATCGTTCCTACAATTCCCATGGACTTATTTTTGCATTTGTCAAAAAATTTATGCACTTAATGTTTTCATCAAAATGAGTTTCTTCAAATTTTTCCTCAGATTTTGTGAAATCAGGTATACAAGCTTTTACATATGCTTTCATTTAATAGATATCTGTAAGGAAAAAAATTATTGCTCTGCATTTAAACTCGTATTGATATATTTTCTTTCACTACTACACGGAAATTAGATTTTGCAATTACATCCACTATAATAGTAATCCCTTTTCGATCCAAGCTAAAGACTGAGAAATTGTTTTCAAGATCCAAAAAAAAAAGTTGCAAATAGAAAAAGTAAGTTACAGGAAGGAATAGGGGAATAGGGAAGACGACGGCGAGATTTTGTCGGAATGATAAAGCATGTCAAATGAAGGAATTTACACATGACTCTAAAATTGCACAACAAAATTGATGGCAGATCACAGATCAGAAATGAAGATGGGCACGGAGGAGAGAAGGGGCGAGGAAGAGAGAGATAAGGAGGAGATACAGGAGAGAGGGAATTAAAAATGAAGAGAGAAAATTGATAATGACGTTTGCACGACCTGGTCGCTCACGAAGCGCTTATATTGTGTTGCCCAGCAGATCAATCCTCCTCCATGATTATATACTAATTTAAAATTTGTATATAATTAAATTAAAATATATAAACATATTTTGAGAAATTTTAGAACATGTTTTAGAAATTTAAAATATTTCTTAAAGTGAATATTAAATTTACGTTTTTTGTTAGTTGTTTATATTATAAAAATTATCAATGAAGTGTAGAATTAGGGTTCACACAGGCGGAATAATAGACAGTAGATGAATCTAGTTCCAACCGACCGAACTAGTCCATCAGGTTTCGGTTCGGATAAGTTCTAGTCGAGTTGCATGCTAATCCGCTTCTAAATTATTGGGCTAAAAATTCACTTATAATTTATTGGGCTAAATTTTTTACCTATAATTTAGAAGACTATTTGGATAAGGCCATATGTGTTAATCATTGCTTATACCTATAAGCGCGGACACGATTCTATGCTTCTTTTTCCAATGGAAGCTATAACTGAAAGTATATTTTAGGTGGTCATATGTATAGTATTATTTGAATCGAACATTAAAAGTTTTAATATACATAAGTTGAGAATTGAGATACTAGTAGTCGAATCCAAATTCAAATTTTGAATAACGGCTAGACAAAGTTAGATCTAAAAAATGCAGTAATAAAATTTGATGCTGCTCATGACCCTTTTCGACTATTTCAGACACCATGTATATTCATCTTGTTGGGCTTGGGCCATAGATTTGATCCAATTCCTAACATTAAAAATCCATTGCTACTAGTTGTGTTCTCTCGGGGGTATTTTCGACCATTGAGCTGATCCACCTGCAACTGCTATATAGAAATTTCGGAAAAATGGTTCAATTTGCATGCCTTTCGAAATTTGTTGTTAAATACGTTGACATTTCGAAATATGGGATCGTGACGTGCGAATTTTTCAGAATATGGGAATTTCGAATTTTCTTGTATTTTTACTTCTTTTTTCACATTATTTCTTTCACTACATTTAACAACGGACCAAATTATCCCTAATATTTTTTAACACAATTTTTTATTTATTTTATTTCATCAGCCACCTTTCCGCAATCACCATCTCCAGCTCCAAACCCTCCCACGCTCTCATGGCGGAAAACGGCCATTTCAATTCCTCCGCCCACCAAGGCCAAATTCCTTCACAATTGCATAAACCATTTGCTAATCTAACTGTCCTAACGGTAAAGGTCCCACCATCCAATTCCAATTCTTTTTCATGTATTTGCATTCATGTAATCTGCAAATTAAATCAAACCTTAAAGAACACAGAATTGAATTAAGAATTTAATTGGGAAAGATGAGGCAGCCCCTGGAATGGCACCAGGCAGTAGTTGTAATATACGGCTGCTGGAGGCAGCGTCAACTTGCGACGGCGGCGGTTTGACTACTGCGGACAGCAGTAGCAGCTGCCCTCGGAGGACAACAGGCAACCCGTAACGAAAAGAAGAGGCGCCGAGATCTTCTTTTGAGAGAGGAGATCGAAAGGGAAAAGAGAGGAGGTCGAGAATCTAGTGTGCCGGACAGAGGACGCAATTATTTTAAAACGAAGGAGGAATTTGAGTTTTTCTCATTGAATTTCTTTTAGATGGATCATATGGGAGAGAAAGGGTGGACGACAACGAAGGGGAGGAGGAGAATGAGGGTGGAGGCGGCAGTGGTAATTTATAAAATTGGAGATATAAAAATTTAAATTATACTCTAAATATTAGGTGTAATTTGGTTAATTTGTAAATATTATAATAGAAATAATAAGTGAAAATACATGAAAATTCAAAAATCTAGTATCCCGAAAAATTCGCACGCCATGATCCCATATTTCGAAATGTCAACGAATTTAACAACAAATTTCGAAAGGTCTGCGAATTGAGCCCCCTTTTCCGAAATCTCTGGTACCGTACCCAGCACGAAATGCACTCAGCTCATTTTAGCAACAACCAGCTCATCACCATTGTCACCTTCTTACCTCTTCAACAAAAAATCTGGAGATTAATCAGTAAGAATTCGTTTCTCTCATTTTCGAATACTGTCCTATGTAAAGTGTTTTTCACTCGGACGCTTGATCTTCTCTGTGCTGATTGACTATGTAAAAATTCGTTTCTCTCATTTAGAGTGTAGCAGAGAGCTAGAGAGAAGGTTATGTGTGTGCGTGCTTCCTTTTCATTGATTGATTCAATGATGTGTTAATGCATTTGTGTTCCATTCTAGCAAGTATAATGTAAACTGCAGAGAGAGAAAAAGCGGGCGGGAGAGAATTTTCATAGAAATTTTGTATACGGAAAGGAAGTATAGAATCAGGCTTGTTTTCTGGTGAATATGAATGAACACGATCATGACTCGTAGCTACTTGCATTTGTCAAAAGAATTCTTAATCAAAATAATCTGAACTCTTTTGTATTGGTCTACTTAATTTTTTCCTTTAAACTCGGTTTATGGTCTATTGTTATAATGTTTAGTGCCGATCTTCACCGCTACTGACTTTCTCTTAAACATTCAATTGGTTAAACCTTGGTCAGATTTCACCATTTCTGTCACTATCTAATAAGTATCTTTTTTGAGTGAACATTGATCTCTGGAGTTATTCAAACAACCGAGAGTCTTCGTCTGATACATAGTTTATTGGAGATTCGTAACATTTTGGGTTAACAAAATATTATGGTGGAAATTTCAGAGCCTGGATCATGGAAGAACAAAATCACAAAAAATATTTGCCGTTTCGGGCACTGGCATTGGACTGGCTAGCAAGTAATGCATCTGGTTCACTTAGTAGTAACTTTGACTCCGACCAGTACTATATCATGGCTGCAGGGAGTGGGGCCTGTCAGTGGATGCATTCCCAGCCAACACCTCAGAATTATATTCCGTTTCTTTCAGAGACAGGGCACACTGAAATCCAGAAACAAATGGAATATGATGTTACTGCACAATGTCCTGCTATGCGATTACAAAACCCTTCTCAATTGGTAACGAACCATTCTGCATTCTGCATACAGATATAATTCTTCCAGTGTGGAACTAAGATTTCAAGAGCAAAGTGATATTTAAACTTCATTAAAAGTCATGCCCTTCTTTCTGCTTAAAGCCTTGGACAACTAGGCGAGCTTTGTACTTATCTATAGTACCATCGGACTTATATTTCCTTTTCAGAATCTACTTGCACCCTAAAGCCTTACAGCCTTCAGGCAAGTCTACTAACACCCAAGTGTTATTTCTCATGATGGATTCAATTTCACTATTGATAGCTTCTTGCCACCACGCTGTGTCTGGGCCAGACAGAGCTTCCGCCAATGACTTTGGTTCGTCATCCAACATAAAAGTTATGAAGTCGGGACCAAATGTTTTAGCAACTTTAACTCTTTTACCACGTCTTGGTTCAACATTCTCAAGACTTGACCTCGTCCTTTTTGGAGGATTAGAACTAGTGGATTCATCCATCATTCTTTCACTAGAACGATCCTCTTGCCTCTTGCAAGGGTAAACATTCTCAAAGAATATAACATTCCTTGACTCAATCGTTGTTCCTTCAGCCACACCAGGCACAACTGATCTATGGACTAGAAAACGATAGGCACTACTATTAAGTGCATGGCCAATAAAGATGCAATCGACTGTTTTAGGGCCTATTGCAACTTGTTTCGGAGGTGCACAACTCATAAGAAGCCACATCCCTATTTTTTAGTGAAATTTTATTCAGGATATGATTCGCTGTTAACATAGCCTCCCCCCACATGTTCTGGGGTAATCCTGAATTAATCAACAAGACATTTATCATCTCTTTTAGTGTTCGATTTTTGCGTTCAGCAACACCATTTGATTGAGGAGAATATGGAGCTGTGGTTTGGTGAATTATACCACTTGCATGACATAATTCTGCAAACGGAGCTACATACTCACCACCTCTATCACTTCGAACACACTTAATTCGACAATTAAGTTGATTTTCGGCTTCTTTTTTGAAGTCTTTAAACGCTTCAATTGCCTCATCTTTACTTCTTAATAAGTAAAGGTAACAATACCTTGTGCAATCATCTATAAATGTGATGAAGTACTTTTTACCACTTCTTGTTTGCACAAATTTCAAATCACATACGTCTGTATGGATCAATTCAAGAGGTTTTGTGCTTCGCTCTACCGAATGGAACGACAGTTTAGCCATTTTGGCTTCAACACACACTTCACATCTTTCTTGTGAGTTAAACTTATCTACTTTTAGTAAATTAAGATTTATTAGTCTTTTTATAGCATTTAGATTTACATGTCCCAATCTATTATGCCATAAATCAGAGCTCTCAAGCAAATAAGAGAACGTGTCATCTTCCTTATTGCTTATTCCTTTTCCACGGTGAATGACCGTAACATTCAGCTCAAAAAGTCCATTTACTAGGTGGCCTTCACCTATGAACTTTCCATACTTGGTCAATAAAACCTTTTCACACTCGAATTCTAGTGAAAATCCATGATTTACTAGAAGTGAGTCTGACACCAAATTATTTCGGATGTCTGGGACATGCAGTACATCCTTAAGGGTAAGAACTTTTCCAGATCCTAATTTTAGGAACACATTACCCACACCAACCACCTTAGAAGAGGCTTGGTTTCCCATACGTACTTTTCTACCTCCAACAGATTTGTAGGTAGAAAAACGCTTCTCTCGGAGCACACATGACATGTGGCACCCGTATCAACAAACCATTCATTTGGATTGTTACCATGGTTCACGTCGAAGACCATTGCGACCACCTCGTGATCATTGTTGTTTATAACAACACGTTCAAATAATTTGCACAATATCGTCTCCAACAATAAGTACACAATTATATCGAACCATATGTGCATTGGTATATTCAACACCACAAGCATCCCAATTATTACTACAAAGTCAAAATTGTTCTTGCTTGTCAAATGACAAACGATAAACACAATTCTCAAGAGAGTAGATCTCAAGGAATTAACCATTTCGTCGCCCATGAACATTGGTACTGTTCGTTTCTTCATTCCAGCTTTGGAGTTCATGTTTCCTCCAACTTCAATTGGTATAATCCTGTCTTAGAAGAGTACACTAATTTGTCTTACGATTGTTAGAAATAATGGGAAGAAATTCTCAAGCCGTGTACAGGCAGTACTCTAACTATTACAATCGAAAGGAAACTTTACAACAAAAAGAGGAATGAAAATTACAATGGAAATAAAGCAAACCAAATTTATAAGTCGAGTCGAGGAAAGCCCTCTTTCCGCAAGACAAAGTACGCCCCGGCTAGTGCTCACGGAATGACGTATTGCCCCCAAAGATAAAACGACTTCCTCCTAGCATGTAGAAGCACCTCAAACCCGCTAGGCACCGGCGAACTTGATGGAGTTCCGAGAATCGAGCTAGACAATGCTCCTAAAAAGCTAACTAGAGTGCTTGAGAGCTAGAGAGAAGATAGAATGTTTTGTTTGTGTGTACACATCTCTCAAATCCACATGCCTTATATAGGCACAAAAGAGGACATGGGAGGTCTTGATCATAATCCACCATTAAGCAAACCATTATGCAAAAGGTGGTTACAAGAGATGGAAAGCCTAAGGATTGGCCATATCAAAAGTTTCCATTAAATTTACACGTTTTTTTTCCAACATATAATTCTTCCAGTGTGGAACTAAGATTTCAAGAGCAAAGTGATATTTAAACTTCATTTGATTAATTCGCATATTACCATTTATGTATGTTTGAAGATTCTCATAGCAAATAATATGGTATGTGATACTTGTACTTTGCTTGCAATAGGAAGAGTACATGAGGCTGCATAACTGCGGAGATTTTGTGACCTCGGTGACTGGCTTGGAAGAACTTGTAGAGGTCCATACCTGTCTGTAGCTGTTTGTACTGTAAAACAAAGTTAGGGATTTGCCCTGCCCAATTGTGCTTCCTAAAACTGACAATGCAGGAACCGAAGTTGAATGAAGAGTTTAGTCATGCTTTTGAAACTTATTCACGTGCTGCTGCATCCAAAGATCCTTCTAAACTCAACAGGAAAAGATCAAGATAGAGATCTTATGCCACTGATCGTGTAATGCATCTTAAGATTTAATGTTATTCTTGACTGCCAAAAAATCATAAATAGACCTGCATGGATTGATCTTTGACTGAACTTGGGTAGCATTGGCACTGTACGTCCGTACCTACATTCTACATGCTTCTGTATATGATCGTCCAGTTCTTTCTTTCAGATTCGCAAATTGAGGATATCACATTGGCTAGATGCTTTACAAGAATTGGTTCCGTCGCCCGAAGGGGTAATGTAGCATTGTAGCTGATATATATATCCACATCATGCAACAATAAGTTCTTCCTATTTTTTCATATTTTCCTTTACACTACCATTCTGTCAATGGAAAGAAATCCAGTGGCGTTGTCAACAGATATAGAGTAACTTCTGGATTTGTGTTCTTCTTTGCGGGTTTGTGGTGGGGGATGTTTACTGAGATTCAATATGCAGATCTGTAGATGGTTTAGATTTATATAACGTGATGCCCACCTGCTAATAAAAGTGTTTTGGTTCAAGAAGTCCAGTTTGCTCATGAATTAATTGTATGTTCTATTTATTTATCAATTTTATCTATATTCTATTATTTGTCCAATATTCAGCTGTTTAGACATTGTGTGGCGCTACAGGTTGGTCAAGCAGCGTTGCTAGATGGGGTGGTTGACCATATCGAGTATTTGCAGTATCAAATGAAGGTAATTTTAGTGTTTTAAGCTTTTCATGACAATCAAAAAATGTTTTCAGGATCTAGGAATAGACCTTTTGCAAGTTTCTTAGTTCGAGAAAAATGCTTTCGCAAATGACCTCTACTGGTCGGATCAGGCATGCATGTTGCAGATCTTTGTTTCATTTGAAAGTCTTCATGCTTTATCACATGTTGCAGAAGCTTATTATGCTACTTGCTGCATTTAGTAACAAGTAGTACTTGAATTTTGTAACCATGACTAAGAGTACTGCTATTTAGCTGGTAAGTTATAGATACATATACTCTAGATATTAACCTCTTAAAGAATTTGAAACTTTCAAAGATTATAGGAAGTTTGTTCCTTTTTTCTTAGATAGATCCCAGAACATCACTTGATTCAAGTGTCTCCTTACTGCTGTATAGATTACTTCCCATAATTTCTACCTTTTTTTTATTCATAGAGACCATTGAATTCAGTTGTGCACATACCTCAGTTTCTTTTTCTACTGTTGTCTAACTTCATTGATTTTACACAAGCTCATTCCTTTCATGAATGCTTCACCATGCAGGATCTATGTCGGAACCGATTGGGAGGTGGATCAACTTCTAAATCTGTTATTTTCCTTGAGGAACTAAATTACCAGATAGATTATGAGAATATCAAGATAGTTATTTGTATTTAACATAACTCCCTTGTCATATGTAATTTGGATGTGATAAATGTAACATTATTGTTTCAGGGACATGGGCATTACTTTCTTGAGGATCAGATGCTCGATGGTCCTCTGGAAGAGATGATAGGGAAGTTGATAAAGGGTTATCCTTCAGCAGCTGCCGAACTGCTGCAGAGTAGAGGTCTTATCGTGTTGCCTATGACTTTTGCAGAATGATTAGTTGAATCTATGGGCATGCTGGATATGCAAGGTAGATTCTCAATTTTTAACCTCAGACATCGGGGTTTTTTCTTTTTTTGTTCTAGACAACAGATAACATTCCTCGAGTGTACTGAATTTTTTTTTTATTCCGCCTTTGGGAGAGACGCATGACCCTCATGCGTCTTTTATAGAGACGCATGAGGGACATGCGTCGTTAAATTTTTATTTTTTTTTTCTTTATTTTTTTTAGAGACGCATAAGCGTCATGCGTCACAGGCAAAGACGCATAAGCATCATGCGTCTTTTATTTTTTATTTATTTTATTTTATTTATTTTTAATAGTAAAATAAAATAAAAATAAAAATAAAAAATGAAAGACGCATGACGCTTATGCGTCTTTGCCTGTGACGCATGACGCTTATGCGTCTTTCAAAAAAAATAAAGAAAAAAAATAAAAATTTAACGACGCATGTCCCTCATGCGTCTCTATAAAAAACGCATCTCCGTCATGCGTTTCATTAAAAGGAGACGCATGAGGGTCATGCGTCTCTCCCAAAGGCGGAATAAAAAAAAATCCAGTACAAACCCGGAATCTAAGTTCTATTCTAGAACAAAAAAAGAAAAAACCCCAGACATCGTGATTGATTTTCTTTTCTACCTGTAATTTTTATAACATGCGAGTTAAAGTTGTGCCATCTAATAATCAAATGCATCAAATTCTCAAGGTGATATCCTATTACCTAATATTCTAGGGCTCGTGCAGTAAATCAAAATCTCATATTGGGAGATCTCTGACTCTTGTCATTCATTCAGGGGTTTCTTTTTTCATGTCTCATTATTTTATTACACTTTATGCCTTCATGTTACTTTATTGAACTATTTTATACTTTGTTCTGTGAAAATATTATACATCAGCTGCCCTGCATAATATGTTCTCCTTAGCTTCCAGTTTAAGTGTGAGGCCCTAGATGAAATTCGATGCAACGTATCCTCTACTTAAATTACAACATTGAATTGAAATCTCAAGGATGTATTTTTTTCTCCAAGTTGGCACTTAAAAAACATTCTGCTAAGGTGCACAGTTTTTTCAGACTCTTGCTTGTAATAGATATGTACTCCCTTTGTCCCCAAAAGTACTCTCCTTTTGCCATTTTGGTCCGTTCCCAAAAATAGTCTAATTTATATATTTGGAAACTTTTTCACCATACATTACACTAGTAATGGATATGAGTCTCACTATCCATTAATGCTACTTCAAGTATTTTCTATTTATCTCTCATAATTTACCACTTTCATATTAAATGCGAATATTGTTGGCCATTGAACAAGTACCTAAAATGATGAAGGCAGGAGATATTTCAATACTTGAGCCAACTTTCTGTGATCAAATCTGGTCATGGATTACCTTTAAACTTTTTGATCTGCGTTGACGAATTCGGGGTTGTTGCTGGCATCCAAACATGCCAGCAAGAGCAACAACGGCCGTATAACATCAAACAGTATTGTTCTCAGTACACAATAAAGGTCAAGTAACCATGTGTGATCCTTAACACAAAGCTACATTGCTGGTTATGGTTGTCTAGGAATCGGTTTGCAATTTGCTTTGCAACTTCAACGGGATCACCGTGAGAAGGAAATCGATAATATTGGTTTATTGCCAGCCTTTTCTTCCCATATTATGGTGAAAAAAATCATGTTTTTACTGTGTGTATATCTGTTATAAGAACGCAACATGCATACTTTAGGGGCAGGAGATATGATTAAATTGTGATAGCTGAAAGTTTAATCATGAACATCTAATCATACCATAAAGAAGTGTGACTACTATTTGATTCTAAATTTACTTGATTATTGGCGAATTGCTATTGTCTAGTGCATTTTTGCTAAGCTGAGTGATGGTTCTAATTGACATAAATACAAGTCTTTAATGGCTTATGGGAAGGCATGATAGATATGATGGATGGTAGTGCACATTTAATGATTAGACATCACTTCTCTAATGCGTGGATTTATGGAGGTACATGAATTCATTTTGAGAATAGTTTAGTTTAATTTCTGTATTCTGGAGTTGAATACTACCTCCATTATCAATTCAGTCTTTATTTCACTAACTAAAATCTCAAAATTGAATATGATCTCTTACTTAAATGATGAAGTGACAATAGTGAGTGATGAGAGCATGCAGAAAATCAGAATTAGATCCATTGCTATGATAGATAAACTAATATAAAAAGAGAGGGAACTTGTGCTGAAAGCACGCTTAATAGATTTTTCTAAAATTCTGTCTTGTTTTTTTTTATCATGACATGGCTTGAATTGCTGGGTGATTCCTATTCGTATTTCTAGCTAATTATGATGGCAGTTATTGGTTTAATTATTAGCTAGATCATGATGATATACTTCTTGATAATCATTGATAGTGAGACATCTCGAATTCATAATTACATTTCAGAATTGTTAGTTTATGCACAATGTTTTATTTTTCTTGTCATGATTAATAAGTGGGCTACGGATATGGTAGTACGCATGATCTGTTATTCCACCTCACGACTGTTCATGCATTTTATGGTACCATGATACATTGGCTCAACATGTGTACATTGTATCGTGAAAAAAGTAGTCCACATATATGTACTTAGGTATAAGATAGCCACTTTTTTTTATTTAGACATCACCAAAGGAAAATGAGTTAAATTGAGAATATTTTTTTTCTTGAAAGGAGGATCGACGATGTTTCCCCATCTGCCTAACGGTCGGAGGTGGAGCGTCTTACCACCGAGACGCGCTTCGTTGTCGGGATGGGAAGGAACGAGTCAGCCAACCTTTCCCCAAGCACGGGTCCAGACCAGTTAACCTATCAACCCAATCAAGGGGACGTCGTTAACCTATCTCCCCCAGCGCCTGGGTCAAGGCCAGGACTCAAGAACCCCCCAGGGGAAATTAATCCCCAAGATGCACCTCCCAGGGGTCGAACTCGTGACCTCTAGGATGGCGCGGTATCCTTACCTCCCTCCTCAACCACTTGAGCTAAGGGGCTTGGATGAGTCTAGAGATTAAAATATTTTAGTGGTGGTGGTAGGTGGAGTAGTGGAATTTTCAGCTTGTGAAGTTGTGATTGTGCATATTAATGATTTTTTTCATTGTGATTAAGTTATCTAAGGGGTAATTTAGATATTCGTTGTGGGATTATGGGAATAATCATTTCATCTTTTTTGTAGTGATTATCTTTTGTCAACTTTTAAGGTTGAGAGCATCGTGGATTCCATTTCAATATCAGTAATTACTGATGATTCCATTTCGGCAGTTTAACAATGCTTACTGATCATTGTTAAACTTTCTTTTACAAAATGCCAAAATTAATAGTAACAGTCAGAATTCAAGATTCCAAATTATATAAACTTATTAGTCTTGGAATAATTGTGGTAGTCAAGGAAATTCAATTTGGCTTTTCACAACGAGTATATATGGGACGTGAAGAACAAATCCACCATCTATTTCTGAATAAAATGTTGAGAAGAAAATCATTTTATACATTATCTTTTTCAATAAGCTCATAAGTGATTCGTCACATTTTTCCATTTCCGTCTGTCCTATAAAATTTGTCATATTTCAATTTTTACTATTTTTTGTAATGGACCACATATTCCATTAACTCATTCTAACCCATATTTTATTACAAAACTAATACTCCATATAAAAGTAGGATCTATTATCCATTAACTTTTTCAACTCATTTTCTGTTACATTTTTTAAATCCGTGCCCGTTTAAAGTGTGACAAAATTTAAGGGAAAAGGGACTATAAGAAATCATATTATTCTACTTCCATTAATTGTATTCCCCCAACCACAATACAAGAACAAGAATGTCAAAGTATATTTATTCTCTCAAGATTCAGCACCTTACATTTCTTATGCATATGTTCAAATCTTGTAATAATAAAAATAGTACAAAATGTAACTCACCTATATTGTCCTCCTTTAGTGGAGTGAAAAAGATGTTGACTTACTAATTTGTTTTGTGCTCGGAAATTGATACGAATCATTCAGGCTTTGATTTAGAATATCTTTAATTTCTTAATTAAAGAGGATAATTATAAAATAATTAAAGAGTTAGTACATACTACTAGTGTTCGAAGTTCAAAGTTTCGACGTGATTTAAAAAAAGAAGAAAATGCAGGGGTGGAGAATCTTTTCTAGAAAATCTTGAAAGCATCTTGTAGCTAACTTGACTATGGTCATAAGGAAGGCCAATTAATCAAATGTGTTGTTCTGTTCAAGTGTTAGTTGCCTCCTTCCATAAATACAGACTCCATTATCCCACAATTTCTTCACAATATACCTTCAACTCGACCAGTCAACTAAAATTCAACCCAACTTCTCCTCCTTTTTTTCACATCTTATTTTATTTTTTGTCTCCTTCCTCTGAAAATTGTACAGAAATAGAAAAACCAACACATTCGAGTCGCCGCGTCTCAATATTTTACTCCATTTCAAACGAAACCAAAGTAAGACTCTCTCCTCGTACAAACCATACACCGCCAGTCTATTGTAGAATTACGTCCAGGGGCTCTTTCGTCATTTCAAATAAGTTCGTATATATTGGAAAAAAATGAAACTGTCACTCTCTGCTTCCCAACAAATTCGGCCGTCGCTACACATACCTAGCACGAGCAGTCAGCTCCTCCGCCATGGCCAGCCGAAGGAGAAGGTGGTGGTGGTACTCGGCGTCACCGGCGCCGGTAAATCGCGCCTCTCGATCGACCTCGCCACTCGATTCTCCGCGGAGATCATCAATTCCGACAAAATGCAGGTCTACCAAGGCCTCGAAATCGCCACCAACAAAATCACCGACGAGGAGCGGCGCGGTGTGCCGCACCACCTCCTCGGCGTCGCCGATCCCGAATCCGACTTCTCCACCGCCGAATTCCGGGCAATGGCGTCGATCTCGCTGCGGTCGATCCTCCGCCGCCGGAACCTTCCGATCATCGTCGGAGGCTCAAATTCGTTCGTTGAGGCGCTCGTCGACGCGAACTTCCGATCGCGCTACGATTGCTGCTTCCTGTGGGTGGACGCCGCGATGCCTGTGCTGGCCTCGTTCGTGTCGGATCGCGTCGACAGGATGGTGGAGAGAGGGATGATCGAAGAAGTTAGGGCTTTTTTCCGGTCCAACGCCGATTACTCGCGGGGGATCCGGCGCGCGATCGGCGTGCCCGAGTTGGACGAGTATTTCCGAGTCGAATCGGAGTGCGACGAGGAGACTCGCGCTAGGGCTCTGGCGGAGGCGATCGACGCGGTCAAGGTAAACACGAGCAGGTTGGCGTGCCGGCAGCTGGAGAAGATCCACCGGCTGAGGAACATCAGAGACTGGCAGATGCTCCACCTCGACGCGACGGAGGTGTTCAGGAAGCGCGGCGGGGAGGCAGAGGCGGTGTGGAATAGCGTGGTGGCTGGGACTGCGGAGGCGGTAGTGAGTAGGTTTTTGTACGATTCGGAGCCTGTGGTTTACGGTGGGGTGATGTCGATGAGGAGCGGCGCTCGGCCGCTATTGGAGGCGACGGCGTCTTAATTGGGCGGCAAATTTTCCCCGCATTATAAACTTACCGATATTATATTTATTAATAATAATGGGAATTACCCGTACGAGAATAAACTCAAACTACATCAAATATTGATTTTATTCCGACCATTTATACAAAACTTAAACTTAAAACAATATTCTCTATATTATACCTTTTTTATTCATAAAATCCAAAAAAAATTTAGGTTTGAGTTTAGTGTAAACCTAATAATAAATATTTTTTTTTTCCAAAACACCAAAAATGAGATTGGTCTTGGAGGACTATTGGAGCTTAATTACCTATCCATTTTAGGTTTTAGCTAATTTCAACACTAATAATTTAATAATCATATTCGATTTCAGACTATGTTAACTTTTGTAATGTGAATTTGTTTAGGTTTTAGCTAATTTCAAACACTAATAATTCAATACTCATATTCGATTTCAGACTATGTTAACTTTTGTAATGAGAATCTGTTTCGGTTTTAGCTAATTTCAAACACTAATAATTCAATACTCATAATCGATTTCAGACTATGTTAACTTTTGTAATGAGAATTTGATGAGATGATGATTAACGTAGAATGTTCAGATATTTTTAAGTTTTGAATTTAAAATTCGATATTACAGTACCTAATTACTTTCAGGAAGAAAGATACATACTCCTAATTAATGAATTCAAGAATTCAATTAAAAAATTTAAGTTTCAAACTTCAAATCCGTCAACCAAGTTTTTCAACCAAACATAACTATATAGTATATGTAGGGGTGTTTGGTTTACAAGATTTTATTCCGAGACTAAATATGTACTGTATTTGGTTACTGTGTCCGACTGCTGATGTTCTAGAAATAGTATTAGCATTCTACATAGTTAAAATTGTGGAGAAGAACGGATGACGATATGGATGCTCTTGAATTAGTTTCCACGTAGATGAAATTTATGCCAAAAATTTTAGTGTGAAACTCTGCACAATTTGAAAATTGATGATTTTTAAAACCGCTTTAAAAGATTTAAGAATTTCGTGAAAATTCCTGTTTTTTCTGACTAATTTCCTTTAAAGATTAGCAAAGAATAGTGATTTGGACACACAAATAACTGCGTACTAATCATCTCCAATAATATTCGAAAATTCAAAGTAAAATAGCTTCAATATTACTGCAAAATTCATCCTATTTTGAGTTTTTTGAATAACAATCTAATTTTGAGTTGATAATGAACAACTTAAAATCACTTTTTAAATTTTATGAATTTAAAAAAATTATTCTATTCGTCCGCCGTTAGTTGTCACTGGTTTCCTTTTTGATCCGTCAGCCAATACTTATCACACTTACTTTCTACAAAACACTACTATCCTTAGTAGTGTATCTCATATTCTACTAACTCAATCTCACCCATTCTGCGAATTTTTTCAATTGACATTTTATTATATTTCTTAAAATTTATTCGGATCATATTTAATGACGGACAAAGGGAGCAATAGATAGACAATATTTCTTTTAAATTTAAATTTAATATAAATAGTTAAAATAAATCATTACTCCTATTTGATAGTAATATATTTGAAAATAACTGTAAAGTTATAAAAGAAATTAAATTACATGCATTATGTCTATACATGTAAAAATGAATTCAAAAAAATGAAGTAAAAGCTTTGACGGTTTGACCAGCAGGTGGCGCCCTCCGGCCGCCACCGCGCCGCTGGCGGTGATCGGTTTCAATATTCCACAACAGTGCAACGTACACGTCAAAACTCGACACGTGGCATCACAAAACAACAAAACTGCAACTCCCTAGATACATATACAGTGCGTCACCTCTCACTTGCTCGCTGTGACCGATTCATTATTTATGCGGTTTTGTTTGCAATTTGTGAAGAAACGTATGGCGCTGTTGGAATAAAAAACATCTATGAATTTCCTAATCTGTCGCTCTCAACTTTTTTGTTTTCAATTTCTAGAGTCGTAGAAAAACAGGGAGTTAAAAACGAAGCAGCTTTCCTTTTCGATTTTTTTTTCTGCTGTTGCGGCGGAGGTGATGGCTTGGTCGCTTAATGCGGCAGCGATGGTATCGCCCTTCGCCGATTCCAACGACATCGAATTTGGGAATCCATGGTGGTTTGTCTACGCCGGCGTCTCCTGCTTCCTCGTTCTCTTCGCCGGAATCATGTCCGGTTTGACTCTAGGATTGATGTCTCTCGGAATCGTTGAGCTCGAGATACTGCAGCGGAGCGGCACCTCCACGGAGAAGAAGCAAGCTGGTAGTATCTCTGTGTGTATATGTGTGTGTCTAGTTAATCCTGTTGCTCTCTCCCTCTCTATTGATGTTTTATTGAAGAAATATGAATTTTGTTATTGGAATTGTTGTGATTTTGTTTTGATGTGGCAAGTTGAGATAGTTTGTTTAGTGATGATTTTGAGCAATTATTTTCAGCTGTTATTTTTCCGGTTGTTCAGAAGCAGCACCAACTTCTTGTAACCCTACTACTGTGCAATGCTGCTGCGATGGAGGTTAGTTGATGATTTTCACTAACTTTCTGTAGAATTGATGGAAACACAGACGATGAAGAAACATATTCAAAACAGCAAGCATACGGCAAAGATTGAACCGAAGAATTAGCTGATATTGAGTATTCAATCATGCATTTTAGCTCAATGACACCCATTGAATCAACATTTTCCCTTGATGCAAACACCAAACTGAATTGGTGAGTATGATCCTACCTATGAGGGATTGATTTTACCTAAGCATACCCTTGTTCAACCTTCTCTCTATCACACACACACACACACACAGTTCCTAAGCACAAAAGAAACATGTTTATGTTCTTTCATGCTCTATTCTGCAGGGAAACTATTGGAAAAATCCTTTCACGGGGTCATAGTCGTATTCCTGTGTACTCAGGGAACCCAAAGAACATTATCGGACTTCTGCTGGTGTGCTGAAATTCCCTCATTATTGAGCGCGTTTTGGATAAGCCTTTTTTCCTAGATAATCATCATTTGCTTATTCATCTTTTGAGCTAGGTAAAAAATCTCCTCACTGTAAGAGCTGAAGTGGAGGCTCCAGTTAGCTCGGTTTCAATCAGAAGAATGCCTAGGTGTGCGCATCTCTCTGAATATTATCATATTTTTAGCACGAGTGAGTGACGTATTTGACTCATAAAACAATTTACTATGCTACAGAGTACCGGCAGATATGCCCTTGTATGATATTCTTAATGAGTTTCAAACGGTTGGCAGCCACATAGCAGCTGTAGTAAAGGTGAGAGAGAAGGAGAAGAAGCTTATTTCCTCTAATGTGATGGTTGGAGAGAAAATTTCAACCAAAGGTGATTCGCAATTGAAAATCCCATTACTTGACAAGTATGGTGGAGAAGCAAATACTGTTGTGGTCAACATCGAGAAGCCTGAGCAAAAGGGTTTCGTGACATACAACTCGAATGCTGTAGAGGATGTTGAAGATGGAGAAGTTATCGGCATAATCACCTTGGAAGACGTATTTGAAGAACTTCTGCAGGTAATTTTTAGTATTAGTTATTGGCACCTAAATCTACAGTTGTAGATTATTATTTACGAATATGCTCTTTATGTCGTACAGGAGGAAATTGTTGATGAGACAGATGTTTACATAGATGTGCATAAAAGGTTATTCCATTGTTTTTGTTGAAGTTATTTGCTCTTTACCACCTTATGTCTTACTAACATAGTATTGGACAATGGACGATGACTATAGCAGAATACGTGTAGCTGCTGCTGCTGCAGCTTCTTCAGTTGCTCGAGCTCCTTCAACTCGTAGGCTTCAAAAGCCATCCGCAGTATGTCATGCAGCACTTGTCTTTGCTCATTTTTCCGTCTTCCATTGTCGCATCTGCTGTTTGTTGATTGTGCTCATGTATTACAGGTCGGCCCGGGCAAGCAATGACCGTATGTGAAGAAGATGACATGGTAACGACACAGACGTGTGAAAATGATTCAGAGTGTTTGTATGTTGTACAGTGGACTGAGTTCTATGTCTAAATGGACAATTGTTAAAGGACAAGTGAGATGTTTGTAAAAGTAGCCAATACTCATGAGTCGATATAGCCTCCTTTTTGTAGAATGAGAACTCTCAAGCCAATGGTAGTTTCTATTTAAAAAAAGAATGACTAGTGTGAAATATGACAAAACTGAGTTGTACTTCAGTTTTTATTTGGGGATGTCAATCAGGCATCCTAGCAGATTTCGAGTCAATCCTACTCGGATTGTGGAGTAATCATATTGTAATTAATCAAGTTGTTCTTGATGAAATTAACATGTGCGTTATCCAATAGATAATAATGAAACTTAATCATATTTATACATGAAAATTTTAATATATATGCTTGATCTCAAATATGATTAAACACTAATTTAAGACTTATACAATCAAAATAAAATAAATGGAGTAACATCGAGAAATTTTAAAATACGTTTTAGAATTCAAAAGATCTCCTATACTGAATTTGAATTTTTTAACTCATTTATTTTTTATTATATTAATATAATAAAATTTTAATATAAGTATAAAATAGAAGATCAATTTTTTATAATTATTTTATCTATTTTTATTAAAAGCACCAATGAAATGTTAAATTAGTTGTCAACTAAAGACGAAACAATAATAGATAATAGTTGCACATAGGTCTAACCCATTGGGCAAGCCCATCGTGTTCTAAGCTAGCCCGACTCGGGTTAGGACTTATTGAGTTGTAAATATAGCTATAATTTCCAACCTTAACCTTATATTTTTAGCGAGTTATTTGGGTCATCACAGGTTTCGGGCTGCACTGATATTCCAATTTTATTTAGTCCAAATGGAGTTTTATGATTTAATCATTTCATAGTTTGATTTCAAGTTTTTTTTTTTTATTTTTTTGTGTTATTCTTTCACAGTTTTTTTTGTTAAATCCATGAGGTATAAATATTCAATGCAGTAACAATGAATTCATTTATCTTAATATATGGAAAAAATGAAAAATTTAAGCATTTTTCTTATTGAATTGGAATTACATAATAAAAATAATATAGTTCCAAAATTAAATATTGTTGTAGTGAATTGGACATTTGACCTAAAAACACTAGTGATATTTTATAAAGAGAAAGTATTAATTTTATACCTTTATAAAACCGACTAGTTGAAAACATATGACTATTTTTTTTTATTGAGGTTCAATATAATATTTCAAAAATTAATGGATAAAGTAGGAGAAAGAAATAAAAAAAGTTGTGAAGTTTCAATAGTAACTAATTTAAGTGGACAGACAAAAAGAACATCATTGAAAGAGGAAGTATTAAAAATTATTAATGCATTCAAAATTTGAACATTTTAAATTATTTGTTACATTATCTTTTCATTTTTAACAAAAGATAAGTGATAAACTTTTTCATATGGAGTACATGTTATTCTTGTATTTTTGAAGCGCATTACAAAAAATTTAAGTAAATTGCGTTAAAAAAGTTATAAAGGTGTGGGTCGAATCCATATATTTTATTTAATTCATATCTTCCATAATAATCCATCCTTATTTAAGACCGTGATTATATACACCTAAATCATAATCGATTTAAAAGATGTAGACTTATAAAGGTATACATACAATGATACATAATATAAATTTAATAAAAAAATATAATGTAATATTAGTATTTAAATTTAAATCCCTGTAATACCATAATATGAAAAAGTCATTCTCATTATACAAAATAACTAAATTATCGTGATTATGTATAATACAAAATTATCCGCAAATTTTTTTAAAAGAAAACGTATATATATGAATGATGATACGTATCATGCATTAGATTCGATTACCATTATACACACACGCTTAAATCGATTTCGCGATTATCAACATTGACCTCTAACACTACTTATAAATAGGTGCATCACTCCATAATCCTTTTTCTGCTCACTGCTGCATTTTGTTTAGGTTTTTCTTTCAATGATTGTTAGAATTTTGTATTACAAATATTCTGAATTTTAGTCTGACTCTAATTTTTGTGTTATTGTCTTCATTTTTGTAGGATATACGGATATGACTTTCCAGAGAGTCTACGACTCACTGCGAGATCTTTTTCCGATGGTAATTTCATCGATTCAATTTTATCTCATGAATGAAAGAGAAATAGGCTGATTGAGTTTTATGATTCTGATTATTTTAAATGCAGACAATTTATTACTATATATATACATTTAATGATAAATATTCTGACTCTTTATCAGTGTGTGTGTTAGTAGTATTTCTTAATTTGCTCTGGTTGTTTTTCAATTTTCCCCTACTTAGTAGTTTCTTTATTTGTTGACAGGTTAATGACCAAGCTCTTAGAGCTGTTGCCATCGAGCATGTCAACGATGTTGATGCGGCTATTGAAGCAGTTTCTTTATTACCACTTGAGAATTTATATGAATATGCTGAGAATGATTTAGATGAATATGATGAGGATGAAGATGAATATGATGAGAATGATTTAGATGAATATAATGAGAATGATTTAGATGAATATGATGAGAGTGATTTAGATGAATCAAATTTATCCTCGACTACTACTGACAGTACGTCCAGTGAGGAACACTTGATTGTTTTAGATGAATCAGATATATCCTCGTCTACTGACAGTGCTTCCCGTGGGAAAAACATGAGCAATCCTCTTGGAGCGGAGGATGAAACAGCCTTGAATTCCTCCATGTGTAGTCAAAATTGTACTAATATTGATCACTTGGAGGAAATCATCGGCGATGCAAGAAATAATAAGGTATCAGCATTACAACATTCTCATACATCCTAAACATTTAGATGTCTTTGATTAACCTTCTCAACTTGTTTTTTGATTTGATGTGATTTAGATATTTGATGCATACATTTTTCAGAAAACATTGTTCATGGAAATGGAGTCTGTCATCAACTTGATGAAGCAAGTGGAGGTGAAGGAGCATGCTGCAGAACAGGCCAAAACGGAAGCTGCAAGAGTGGAGATGGACGCGCAGAATGAGATTAAGGAGCTGAAAATAACGATCAAACATGCGAAGGAGGCGAATGACATGGTTTTAAATTTTAATCCTTTTATTGGCTTGTATAGCATAGTTTTAAATGTATCCATAGTTTAACTTTTCTTATTAACTCTCAGCATGCTGGGGATGTTTGTGGTGAGAAAGTCATCTTGACAACGGAGCTGAGAGACCTCCATTCTCGCTTGGTTTCCCTCTCCAATGACAGGGATAAATCACTTGCAGATCTTGATGAGGCGAGTTTCGATACTTCTGTACAAATATTTCCTGTGAATTTCAATGTTTGTTTTTGATGAAATAGTTCACTAAGTAATATTTTCCGAAAATTTGGTGCAGATGCGTCAATGTTTAGAGGTTCGACTAGCTGCTGCTGAGAATGAAATAAGATCTGCAGAGGCGAAAAAATTTGTGAATGAACAATGTGGAAAGCAATCCATCATTGAACAGAAATTAATTATAGCACAAGTGGTACAAGAATCAAAGAACTTGAGACAACAGGCTGAGGATAATGCTAAGGTAGTACTGATATTTCTCTTTACTTGGTTTGAAGTCTTCATTAGAATTGAAAATTGGATATGATTATGTGTTATGTGAGTGTGGATTGGGAGTTTCTGTCAAGATTCTCAAAGGCTATATTTGTTATGGGTTTCATGTTGTTAATTCTGTGACTGCTGCATCACAGTTACATGCGTTTCTCGTGGATCGTGGGCAACTTGTAGATACATTACAGTAAGCTGCTTCTTTTCGGTTATCGTCTTGAATCCTTGTTTTCCAAGAGTAGTTTTTCATTTCTACATCAATATCATTTCTTCATACGACATTGGTAGTCATGATAGATCTTTAACGCGACCAAATCACTCGACCGCCATTTTAGAATACATTTAAAACCTGTAATGCTTGGATAAGTTAATATGATTGTTGCTAATATCATCATCTAGACTATCAACTTCATCATTTATCACATTTGATGGCTTTGTTTTCCTTGTATTGTGTCTGTCTACAGGGGAGAAATAGCTGTTATATGTCAGGATGTGAAGCAGCTAAAGGAGAAATTTGACCAGCGTCTTCCGCTTAGCAGATCACTTTTCTCCACTCAGACGAGCTTCCTCTTAGCTTCTTCGAAATCATCCTTGAAAAGCTCGGTTCCAGATCAAGTGGAGGCCGTAGCAGTCAGAGATGGTGACCGTATGGAGACTGGAGATCACGAAAAGGTCCCTGAAGACGAACTAGCTGGTGTAGACAGCAAGGCGCTTGCAGAAGACGATGATGGATGGGTACTTTTTGAAAGCAGCAACGTGAACGCGTGTGCATCTTCGGATGATGAATAGAGAGAATAACTTCCATTCTCTCTATATGTTTTGGTAGAACCTTGGTTCTTTTAAAACCATCTTATTTAAAATCTTTCTAGCTACTTTTTATTTTTGGTTTAGGATTTTGGAATTTTGGCTTCTTACAAAGTGAATTATCTCTGCTTTTCTTTTGTTCTACATATCCAAATCCAATTGATATTGCAAAGTCATATCAATCAGAACTCAGTAAATAGTTAATTTTAATAAGGTGAAGTAAACATTGTAATTGTAACTCAAAACTCTAAATTGTAACCAAAATAAGGTGCCCTTTTCTTTTACATTGATACATATGTATGTCCTAGCCATTTGGATTACACATCCTACATAACTCAAGAAAGTAGCAACACAATCTTGGTGTTGCTAATTTGATGCTCAAAACTAGTGTTACTTTATGAAAATCAAGACCACAAAGATGAGCCTTGAGATAAAAAAGAAACAAATAAAAAATTAGTCATATGATCTAAAGTCTAAACCTATTGTGTGTTGTGTATATTTGCAAGAACACAAACTCTTCATTCATGCCAACACAATAGAAGCACTGTGCATCTCCATATGATGTAAAGACGAGCCTTGTGTTCCCTCATTTGCTTCGAACAACGCTGGACCGATCTCTGCTTCAAGTTTCTTGATGGGAAGACTGAGTATGCAGCCATGCTTTTGTCTGGAAAAAAAAAGCTTTGGATGAAGAAGTAAGAAGGTGAAGATTCTTGAAGTTTTTTGTGATGAGTTTGATGAGATGCTTGTAGTGGCTACACATATATATATGAATAGAGGAAGAGTGGAGAGAGAAGATATGAAAATTAGAACTTGTGGTGTGTGTGAAGTAGTGGGCCTTGTTGTAGGGTTGAGGGGTTTGGGTGCATTCACTTCATGGAGAAAAAAACATTAAGATGACAAACCAAACCTTGTGGAATTTGTCTCCTTGCATGCCCTACTAGAAAATGACCTATTATCAACCTCTACTTGTTGAGGGACATATTGTTCCCCTTTTTTATGGATATATGTCCTTGAATAAAGGCAAAATTTATTTGGAAATAAATTAGATGTATCTTATTGAATATGCCAATCTATTTAATTTGTTTGGAGTTAATGAGGGATTGCAATTATGTACTTGCCTAGAAATTTAGATTTTTCCTCTCGAGATTGCAAGTATTTCATTGATTTGAAGTCTTCGTTCTGGTGGGGGCGAAAGTGAGTTACGGCGAAAAATTTGTGTTAGTATATTATAAAACTATTTGGATAATTTTAAAAAAAAATTAAATAAGCCGTAGTTTAAGATAATTGGTAGTTTATGATTAATGATCGACTTCGTTCCAAAATTTGTGAATTTACAAATTGTATTCTAATTTTAAATATTTGGATGAAATTAATAAATTATTAAAAATCGTGATAGAATCGACTATTAACCTTAATTTTTAATCTTCTACCCTGTGAAATCGAGTTCAATTTGTCGAATAATCTATATCTAGTATCTATGGTGGATTTACACATAATTACGTTATTTAGGAAAATATACCTAATTTTCCCAAGTATATGCTCCAAGTAAAATCCTAAACCATTTTACTATAATTTAGACGTAAAAGAATAGGGAACAATATGAAGCACAACGACAAGTTTAATTTGTAGAATTCGAAAGGTGTATGATTGACCAATAAATATTGTTTTGTTACAATTGTTTCTTTGCAATTCCTTATTTTTTATGTGTTAGTTTTGGGGTTCATGCAGCTGACAGGTTAGGTACAAATTATTTGTATGTAGCCTATCTATATGCATTTTGTTAAATATAGTTTCTTTTTGTCAATTGTCTCGTGTTTCAATTATAAGTATGTGGTTGTATTAACTAGGTGGTGTGTAAGAGTAAGACTCATCCCAATAAATTAATAATCTTGATTATGATATGAAATATATTACATTTAAATAAGTTTTGAAAATGACAGTATTTGTAATAATGCCCTTGATTTGAAAACATACAAATCCCAACAGCTCACATGGCCTTTGATTAGAACCATTAAATCATAAATGGGCCACACACAGCCCACGAGTCGAATTGACAAAGAGAACTACTATTCAAATCTTTACATTTAAAACGGCGTCGTCACGTGCAACCAATAGTATTTGATTATATCCTCTCGTTTTCCGACAAACCCTAGTTTTTAGCTTCTTCATTTATTTTGTTTCTTCATTGAATTTTTTCAGCCCCTCGTTATTGATGTCTTGATTCTACAAGCAATTTGACTTTAAATCGATTCAAATTGTAGCCATTAGCTAAAACTGGACTTCGAAGCTAAAAGTGAAAAGTTTAATAATCATGCCAAATTGATCGATACTGTTGTGTATTACTACTCCCGTCCATAAATTTATTATTTTAGACCGTTCACCAAAACTAGACCAATTCAAAATATAAAAACTTTTAAATTATAGTAAAATTATTGTTTCTTCATTGAATTTTAAATGTCGAACCAATTTCAAAGACCAATTCCAAGTAACCCAAGTCATGATCAATGTCGAACCAATTTCAAAAACCGAACTAGAGACCAAATCTCATCCACCCATTAAACACATCTAATAGTTATTTAAAAGAGTGAACTACATAAATGGTATCTGATCTTTTACTTTCGCACATAAATGATACATAATCTTTATTTTATATCGTTTTTGGTACCCAATGACAAAAGTAACCCTAGGTACTAAATATGTGATATTTTGCTTATGAATGATATTTTTAAAAATTTCAATTAAATAGTACAAACCATGTGATTTCTTTCTTCTTCCTTTGAAGGAGTACCAAACATGTGATTTTTTTTTCTTCCTTTCTTATTTAGTTTCTTCTTCTCTTCTTTTTCTTCATTGTTTCTAGTGTTTTATACATACACCTAATTGCATTCATAATAAAAATCAAGAACACCTAACTAAATTAATTATTTAAAGTAACTAAATTATTTGAATATTTGTTTTAAAATTATTTTATACTCATTTTAGGGTTGAAACACCTAACTAAAAATATTCAACTCTTTATATCATTATGAATACAATCTACAATTTTAATTTTTATTAGAATATATTGATTAGTTATTAATTTAATATAAAATAATAATAATAATTATTATTATTATTGTTATCATATAATATTATATGATTCATAATTTAAATAATTATACTATAATTATTTATTAATTACTACTAATTTTTAGTATTATAACAATAATATTATTATAATAATTAAATATAATTATAATTAAGTATATTTGAATGATATTAAAAAATAAATTAATTATTAATTTATAACATCAAAATAATAATATTAATATTAATTAATAATAATAGTATAAAGAGTGAGGAGAATAAGAGAAGATATTATAATATCACTTTTGGTACTAGTTTTGTGTATACCCAAAATATCATTTATAACACAAAAGGAAAAATGTATTTGTTTAGAGGGAATTTTGGGATGAAAATAGCATTAGGTACCAAAAATATGATTTATAGGTACCAAAAATGATATAAAATAAAGATCAGGTACCATTTATGTGCGAAAGTGAAAGATCAGATACCATTTATGTAGTTCACTCTATTTAAAATTACACATTTTCTTTTTTTTTATTCAATCAAATTGATAAAAGGATAATTTTGGAATTGGAGGAGGAGAGAAACTGTCGCTACTTGCTTCAGATTCATCCTTCTCAGAAAAGCGGTGGATGAGGAGTTTCGATCTCGATCCGCCGCCGGTGGAGTAGTACAACGACGGTGGCATTAGCGGCGGGGTGACTTCCGGTGGGATTTGGTGACTTCTGTCGGAATTTTACTCTCTCTCTTTCTCTCTTTGAAACGTTGGGACTTTTGTTTGGATCCTAATTTTGTTTTTTCGATTTTAAATTCTAGCCAAATCGGCTACTGTTTTGAGTTATGCATATAAGTAAAAAACCGATTAAAATCGAAAGAAAGAATATCCTACTTTAGAATCTTTTAGCCTGAATTAGTTTATCTAATTTAGCATTGGAAAATTTCCTTCACGAGGAAGCTTGATATATTTAACTGAATTGAATAAAAGTGAGAAAATAATAGGTTGTGTTAATCTTTGTGTGTTAATTCATGATTGGTTGTCAAATCCACAGTATTTGAGTTACTTCAAGATTGGTTGTGTTAATCATTGCATGTGTTTCTTATTCTTTCTTGTTTCGTATTTTTTAGTTGTTAAGAAGATTACTGGCAAATGTATACAGTGGAAAATAAAATACTACTTAGGAGAATTGCTCGAAAAACAAATGCATATATTGCTTGATTCGGGCTAGAGAAGCTTCGAGAACAATTTATCGTCATTTAGTTTGATTTTGAAGGATTTCTAGTGGAAATCGTCGCGGTAGATTGAAGGAATTTTTCAGAGTAGAGAAGAACCGATGGAGAACTGTATTGTATGCATAGTTTGCAAAGAATTATAATTGTAATGAACTAAATAACGCACTTGATGAAGTTATAACCTTAAGTAATGAAGTAATATGAACTGAACTGTGTTGTATGCATAGTTTGCGAAGAAATATAATTGTAATGAACTAAATAACATACTCGATAACGTTATAACCACATGTAATGACGTAATATGAACTGAATTGTGTTTATGTATAAGTGTGCAGTTGGACTTGCACCTATATTGAACTAAGAAACCTAATTGATGAAGTTATAATCTCATTTAATAAGGTAGTGAACTAAAGTAATAACCCACTTGAAGTTCGATGAAGAAAAAAGCTATTGCGATGAAGTGATATACTTGTTCAATGAAATAAATGCACGTACGAATGAAGTAGTGATCACTCTTCCTCATCTGCTCTTGAATCCTTTATAGCATTGGTTTATAAACTTCATCTCGTAAATGATTTAGGTTATTTCGTCTGTTCAATACTTTGAGTCAACATAAAACAAGACAAGAACTATTGATAAATGATTGTCCAACAGAACATTTATGACGATGATCTTAATCATATGCTATATATTTTGTTTGGTAAGAGATTGAAAGGTTAACAAATATAGTAATGAAACAAAATGCAAAAAAAGTACTTCGTTAGTAGAGTTATTATGTGCTTTTTAAATGAGATTTTATTTTACCTCCAAAAATTTAAACGACAACAAACTATACGAATACATCATAATAAATACCGAGGATGCGGAAATACCTTAATAATGCAGGCACATATAGTTATCTTTAAATGAATAGGATCAACATTAACATATGAATACATCATAATAAAGATGAAGTACTTCATTGTTAAAACACTTCATACAGTCTATTCACTTTAAAGTTTGCAAAAAGTTTAAACATATTCAAATTCAAAGTGAAATGAAGTAGTTAACTACTGGAATGAAGTATCAAACCTATTGGAATGAAGTACTCCCTCCGTCCTTGAATATTTGTCACAGTTCATTTTCTACACTCGTTTTGGAAAAATGATAATAAATAGTTAAAGTGGAGAGAGGGTAAAATAAGAGAAAGAATAATGCAAAGAAGACTTTCATCTATGTTATTCTATCTCTTACTTTATCATCTCTCCACTTTAACTATTTATTATCATTTTTCTAAAACGAGTGAAGAACATGAATGTGACAAAATTTCAGGGACCGAGGAAGTAATAAATTACAAACAAATAAATGTATCACAACATTTTCAAAAAATCAAAATGCTAACAAATGAATATCAATAAAATAGCTCATCACTTATATTTGCTTCTTCTCATCTGTTTTGTCGCAATTCCTTGAATCATGCCGACCAACCATGTGGCATTTGGCACCTCTATGACCAAGCTTGGACAAATCCTTTATTTCTTCATTTGGCATATCTATGACTAGGCATGCACAAATCGGCCCGGCCCGCCGGTTAACCGCCGGTTCGGGCCCGCCGGTTCATGAATCGGAACCGGGACCGGAACCGGCGGTTTGAACCGGCAGGCGGGTTGAAGGGTCGGAATGGCCGGTTCAGGTTCGGCAATATATTGAACCGTGAACCGGCGGTTCAAAACCGACGGTTCGGCGGTTCGAACCGCCGGTTCAAAGGATCGAACAATGTTTCGTAGGTTAGGGGTTCGTAGGGTTCGCGTAGGGGTTTAGGATAGCCGTTGGAACCGGTGGTTTGCGGGGTAAACCGCCGGGTTGAGGGGTTAACCGGCGGTTTGTCGGGGTAAACCGGTGGTTCGGGAGCCGGTTTCCGACGGTTCCGGCAACTTTTCAGAGGCTAGGTCGTAGGGTCAGTGTTTAGGCCTGCAAAACCGGTCATAAACCGCCGGTTTTCGGTCAGAAACCGGCGGTTTTCTGACGCCAAATAGGTAAGTAAGGTAAGAGAACTACGTGGACTTTGATTCCCTAATGCAAATGAGCAATTGGGATACGTAGGCACCTCAACTTAAATTTTTAATTTAAGTTGAGCTCAAGTCCTTTTTCTTTTATTTCTTTTTTTCCCATTAATTCCTACTTTAAAAATATGCAAATACAATTACATAATTGTATTTGTATATACTCTAGTCGATGAAGTATATTTCTCTATACGGCTAAATGAGGGAAACTTTTGACAATTCTACTATAATTGTTGTTTGTTAGACGAAACTCAACATTTAAAGTTGAATTGCTAAAGGTGTCCTTAATTTAGTTATGTAGAAAGATCTTCTTCGCCGGTTAAGAGTATATATATAATACACTTATACGTTTAAGAACTTCAACGTCGTTTCTTGTCATTTGTAATTAGTTCTTCACTAGTAGTCTCATTTGTATTTAAATTTTGTTTAAGACTTCAAGACCGCCATATGTTTTCAATTTGTAATTGTTGTAACTTGTAACGTGTAATTTGTAAACATGCAATTTCAATAAAATTGCAACTTTAGCCGTATTTTTTTCAATTTTATTTACTCACATTTCATACAAAAACAAACTTGAAAAGTGTAATGTAATTTGATTAAAATTGAAAAGTTGAAAAATGCAAAAAAAAAAAAAAAAAAATCGTCGAACCGTCGAACCGGCCCGGAACCGGCGGTTCAAGCCGAAAACCGGCGGTTTTGAACCGCCGCGTAAACCGCCGGTTTTTTGAACCGGAACCGGAACCGCCGGGAGCTAGGCGGGCCGGTTCAGGTTCATGGATTTCTCGACCCTTGACCCGCCGGTTCTGGCCCGGAACCGGCGGTTCCCGACCCTTGTGCATGCCTATCTATGACCAGGCTTGGACATATACTGTACTTCATTTGGCATATCTACGTGATCAATGTGGAACCAATTTTAAAGACCGAACTAGAGACCAAATTAGGGCCATTGGATCTAGTTTTTGACAAGATGCGATGATGTGTAAATTATTTCGGTCTTCATTACAACCCAATTTTACTTCATTGTATTAGGTTTATTACTTCATTCGGTACGTAATACCTTTAAAGTACAACATGTTTTTACTTGCTTCCAGTAGGTTTTGAAATGATTCAACACATGCTTCATTCGAGTTCATTGACCTTGGTTTTTACTTTATTCACTTTAAAAATTGCAATTTATTCAAGTGGGTTTATTACTTCATTCAAAAACGTTATTACTTCATTGCATAAGGTTTTTACTTCATTCCAGTAGGACTTCAAATGTTTCTATATATACTTCATTCAAATAGTTTATTACATCATTCCATGTGTTTATTAAACCATCAAATTAGGTAATCATTCCATTTTGTTGTCAGCAGCGTGGCGACGGTAATAGACATTGTAGAGAGAAAGAATGGTACGAGACAGCGAAACCGCCTTTACGTACTGGAATGAAGTAAAAACCTACTAGAATGAAGTAATATATTCTGGAATGAAGTTAAAACTTCGTAATATGTTAGTATGACTTATTTGCCTTGAGATGAATGAAAATAGGCTCGTGATGAAGGCGAAAATAATTTATAAATTTGCGCATCTCATCCAAAAAAAACAAGATCTAAAAATACTAATTTGATATGGTTCTGTGGTTCGGCAATAAGGAGTGGATTTGCATATAATGAGACTCTATACTAACCCTACACATCACTCTAAGTATGGACCCCACAATCCACTAACACTACTTCCCCCACATTTTCTCTCTGTCTCTCTTATTTTACCAATTAGAGCATGTACATCGGTGCTCTTGCGCAAGGACGGTGTCCGTGCCATCGGCGCGGCAAGGCCCTGCTCACCGCTGTGCTCTTGCCGACGGCACGGCCCTGCTCGATGCATCGAGCACGTCCGTGCCGGTGAGCAAGGTGACGTGGCACGTTTTTATTGGCCAATGGCAATGCAGTTGACATTTTCCTTTTTTTTTAAAAAATAGAAAATAATACCAAAAATTTAAAAAAATATCGGATTCCAAAAAATGTAGCCGTTTTATTACCGTTTTTTGAATTTTTTTTTAACTTTTTAAATCCCAAAATCATCTATAAATACACACATTCATCATCCATTTTTCACATCAAATTATCTCTCACTCATATTTTTTCATACAACTCATCTACATCTACATCTTTCTCTCTCACTCAAACCCTCTTTGATTTAAAAAATGGATATCAACGATATCATTGCGGAAGCGGAGCGCAAAGAACAAGAATACTATGAACAATATCGTGCCGCCTATGAAGCCTACGTCGCCGCCGCTTCCCCCGCCCCTCCTCCTCGACCAACGAGATCAAATTGCCGCTACATCCCTCGTGATCGGGGGGAGCCCACTAAAGGCTCATTGCCGACTATTTTTCCGATGAGTCGCGGTTTCCGGCAAATTACTTCCGGCGCCGTTTTCGCATGTCAAAACGGTTGTTTATGCGTATTGTCAACACATTGTCCGCCTGTGTTGAATACTTTCAATCACGTAGAGACGCAACCGATCGGCAAAGTCTCTCTGTATTGCAGAAGTGTACTTGTGCCCTCCGACAACTTGCTATTGGGCAAACGGCTGACCTCTTCGATGAGTATTTGCATGTGGGTGAGTCAACTGGAATCTTATGCCTCAAAATTTTTTGCGCCAGTGTTCGTTTCGCTTTCGGTGAGGAATTCCTTTGGGCACCCACCACCGAAGATTGTCAACGGTTGCTTCATCTTCATGAAACAGTTCACGGATTTTCCAGTATGCTTGGAAGCAATGACCGCATGCATTGGAAGTGGAAGAATTGCTCGACTGCTTGGAGGGGGCAACACTTAGCGGCCACAAAGGCGGCGGCCCAACGCTTATCCTTGAAGCGGTCGCCGACTACCGCCTATGGATTTGGCATGCATATTTCGGTGTTGTCGGATCTAAGAACGACTTGAACGTGCTCTATTCTTCACCACTCTTCAATGATGTTTTGAATGGTGTAGCACCGGTGATCGACTTCACCGTCAACGGAAATCCATACCACACGGGTTACTATCTCGCCAATGGTATCTACCCAAGGTGGCCGACTTTCGTGAAGACGCTCAGCAATCTGCAAGACCCGAAACGGGTTCTTTATTCGCAGCGTCAAGAGTCTGCTCGGAAAGACGTCCAAAGATCTTTTGGGGTCCTTCAAGCCTGATTCAACATTGTGAAGATCCCGACTCGGCTGTGGTACACAAAGAATATTGCCGACATCATGTACGCGTGTATTATCTTGCACAACATGATTATAGCTGACAAAGGACCGTGGGAGGCTAACTTTTACGACGAGGATGAAGCCGGAAGCTCAACCGCAAGGTCTCCCCCACGCCAAGGTGTGCATATGACAGTGCACGAGATGATCGAAACAAGACACACAATGCGCGATACCAAAACCCACATTGAGCTACAAGTAGACCTAATCAAACACATTTGGGAGAAATTCAGCCACGAGTAGTGGTTTTTTTAATTTTATGAATTTAATTATATAATTTTTAATTTTTAGGATTTTAATTATGTAATTTTTAATTTTTTTAGTAATTTGTATTACTATTTTGGGTATTTTTAATGCATTTTAATATTGTGAAAATATTTTATTTAAATTGAATAATAGAATGGTGGGACCCTTGAGCATGCTCTTGCGGAAGAGCATGGATGTGGGTGTTGTGCTCTTGCCAAAGAGCAGGGAGTAAAAAATAAAAAAAGTGGGTCCGGGCCCACATCCAAGAGTATGGATGTGGATGCTGTTATGCATTAAACTCGTGTCATTTACAATTTTTTATGGACGAAGTTAGTATTATTTAATTAAGTTAATAGTGCCGAAATTCAACCAAGACTTCGAAACACAAGAATCTCAATACATAATTAAATTGAAAAAAAGAGGTTTAATATACACTAGGGCTAAACATTAGCATTTCTTGCTTTACACACCCTCTACAATCATTGCCGCCTTGAGTCCCGCTATTACTTGACAACCAAAAAATGCATTGAGTTTTCAGCGACTCGCTAACTTCACACTACTGCCAAAGTAGGAAGTGTCCCATATAACAGAGGCACACAATGCGCGATACCCGAACTCACGTTGAGCTACAAGAAGACATAATCAAACACATTTGGGCGAAATTCGGCCATGAGTAGTGGGTTTTTTTTAAATTTTATGAATTTATTTATGTAATTTTTAATTTTTAGGATTTAAATTATGTAATTTTTAATTTTTACGACTTTAATTATGAAAATTTTAATTTTTAGGATTTTAATTATGTAATTTTTAATTTTTTTGTAATTTGTAATATTATTTCAGTTTTTTTAATGCATTTTAATATTGTGGAAATGTTTTTATTTAAATTGAATAATAGAATGGTGGGACCCTTGAGCTTGTCCTTGCGGAAGAGCATGAATGTGGGTGTTGTGCTCTTGCTTAAGAGCAGGAAGTAAAAGTGGGTCTGGGTCCACATCCGTGCTCGTTGGTAAGAGTACGGATGTGGATGCTCTTAGACTCATTTCACTTTAATAATTCCTGTATTTGAAACTGATTGCGTGATAGATTGACTGTGTCTGATAGATTGCATGCTTATAATCATTATGCCAATAATTAAATGCGTTAATTGTGTTTTTTACAAAACTCGAGAAATTTGTATCTACATACGAACATGGGTTATTAAAATTATTATTTTTATGTCACTCTAAGTGACACATTTTTCTTTATATAATGTCTCATTCTAAATAACAAATTTCTTAAAATAGAAACATCACTCTCTCTATTTTATTATTCTATCCGTCCACAAAATAATGTCTCAATTTATCATTTTGAGACATCCACAATTTAAAGTACGACTTACTTTTTTCATTTTAGATAATAACCTTCCACTTCACTAAAATCTTACCATCATTTTTTATTAAAAAATTAGTACAGTATATTAGTAGTATAAAAGTGGGACCTACGTACATTGCAATGTCTAGACTCAAATTCATACTACTATTTTATATGAATTAGGTCAATATCTAGACTCAAATTCATACTATTTTATAGTATATGTAATGGCAAATTTAGGATTTGATATAGATAAGCATTTTGTTAAAATTTTGTAATACGTGGCCCAAATGGGGCGAATATTGGCTACCGTGACTAGGACGGCTGAATCAGGGAGTGGGCCCACTCTATGTGCTAACTTAAAGTGAAGCATTTTCTCTCATCTCTATTTCCACTCTCAAATAATCTCCTTTGCTAAACAATCAGGCCATCCGCAATGGGCGGACGATGGCACGCCCGATGGCGCGCATCATCCGCGCCATTCATCGTCCGCCCCCACTGTGGGTGTGTGGCATAGGCTGCGGACAATAGTCGCGGCCTATGCTTCGGGCGCGACTTAAACCGCGGACGATGGCCATCGTCCGCGCCATCGTCCGCTCCATTGCGAACGTCGCGGACGATGACCATCGTCCACGACATCGTCCGCCCCATTGTGAAGGCCGCAGACGATGGCACGCGGTTTCGTTTTTTCTTTTTTTAGTTGAATGGTGTAATTTTTTTTATTATTAAAACTTCGCCGCTTGTTATTTAGTCGTTTTTTTTACTCGTTACGTGTTATTTGAAAACAGTTAAATTAATTAAACAAAACAATAAAATGATGATGTGGCGCGTCATAGGGCGCGCCTTAGGGCGCCCCACTGCAGGTGGAGAAGGAGGAGGATAAAAATGCTGACGTGGCGCGCCTTATGGCACCCCACTGCTGATGGTCTCACATTTAATCATTCAATTTTGCTATGCTTCGCCATTTTTGGTTCACGCATATTTCAAATGCTTAGCTTTCTAACATATAAGAAACTTGTCGGTGGATCTAAATCTTTTTCTTTCTTTCTTTTTAATTATTACATCTTTTTTAGCTTTATATATCACTGCTGGAAAATGTATTTTACAAAAATACTAGTAATACAAACCTCAATCATATAGATACATATTTTACCTCCTTTTTTAGGTTGAAACTACCTAAATTCTATGGTGAATTCGACGACTTTTTAAATCGTCAAATCACATCTATACAGCCTACACGTAGTAGAATATGTCCTTTATGTACCTATTAAGTTTAAATTTAGTCTCTATCTATTTAGAGTAAATTTCCTCTTTAACGGAGTGAGTCTCATTTTTCACTAATAACTTCAACCTCTTTACACCAATTTTGCATTAAAACGCGTGTCGTCAACTGCTAAGACTGTTTTTTTTGTGGACGAAGCTAGTATTATTATTTTTTTTTTTTCAAAAAATTAACTTCATATATTTTCATATATATGAAGGAGGAAATTACAAATCAACTCCTATAACAAGGAGGAAAGACAAATTACGCCACCCAGGGTTCAAACTCGAGACCTCCAGAATGGACGCGGTATCCAGCACCCTTTACCGCTAGGCCAAGGGGCTTGGATGACGAAGCTAGTATTAGTTATATTATAGCATTATTAAGTGAAGACACCTATATGTTCTACTATCATTTTTTTCATGTTACAAATGCTGGTAGAGATGAAGATGTTACAACATAAACCAAAAGTAGTGAACAGATAAAAAAACACTAGAAATTGGTTTATTGGTACATAAAGTTGATCAAATACAATAGAGATTAAAAGTTGATAAATACATATCTACCTAGTTTGCTGCATCTTTGAGTTAGCACTTCCTCTTTCAACTTTCTCCTAAGGCTTTCTTTACATCACCCTGCAACCATAAATGTGAAATGTGAATAACAATGAGAGCCAGACAGAGAGGGGGAGATTGAGAGGCGACCTCGATTGCCAATGGAACGCTTGATTGCAATCCCATCTTTGTCAACTAGAAACTTAGTGAAGTTCCATTTGATTTGGGTGCTGCATTAGGCCGGCCCATTCACTTTCACCTGACAGTGAGCATCAAACAGTTAAATATGACAAAACTAGGGAACGTCGTAACATTATCCACAAACAGCTTCAACTCCCCCAAGCAGAAGACCATTTCACCTAAAAATGTCATCACAATGCAATAGACAAACAAGGAAGCAGGAAATACTATTTTGTCATGATCAGCCATGGCCCAGAAGGGAAAAAAAAAAAAAAGAAGAGATAATTTATGGATCCACAATAAAGGTTAGTGAGTCGTGGCAGAATTAATTTGAGCAAAATTTGGACCGGATTACCTAACATGTGAAAGCTACTACTCGAGCAACATATATAGACCGACTAACTACCATATTTAACCAGCATATTTGTGATCTTTTATTTTAACCACAAACTTTTAACTTGTAGGGTTTACAGAAAAATATTTCAATCCATTTTTGCGATTCTAATTTCAACAATACCAATTATGACTTATCCATTTGTTGCAATTCTACGCATGCTTACTAACCTCCCATTATAACAAAGCAAAAACAAATGTTTTAAATTGAAGTGTACCGGTTCGGACTTGGGATTTCATGTTTTCATGCCGAGTGAAATAATGTGCCAATGGCTTACACTATAGGACCACTTGGTTCAGTGACAAGCGGGATGCACAAGTATATGACATCTTGAATTATTCGCTTAAATTCCAACCTGTTATTCGTCACTTTCTCATCAATAAAAATTTATAATTCTTTATATGAGATAGTAAGTGTAATACAACTTTTTCTACCTTTCTACTTGTTCTTGAAAGGACTTTGTTTGTAAACCTAGAAATTTTTCGCCTTTGCTTCGTAGTTGAGGGATGAATATTTTATTTTGGGCCAAAAGAATTATCCTTTAATTTGGTCTAATTGTTCTTTTAAATTAAAATTATTTGAGAAGCCCAAATAAATTCTTTCTTTAATCTGCAGCCCAAGCTTTATTCAAACTTCTTCCACTCCAACTCCAACTCCAACTCCACGTTGTACCCTACTTCACCGCATCTCCATTACCATAAAAATCTCAACCTCCAACGGAATTAGTTTCTCTCAACGCAGATGTTAATACTCACACGTCTTCCACTTTTCAAATCACAATCTTCCCCATTAACTCAAAATCTGAGAAAAGAAGCATAGCGAAAATCATGAGTTCTTCAATAAACTTCCTGAAATTTCAAATTGTTCTATCCAACAAAAGCTTGAAGGAGAAACGAGAGGGCAGCAGCGGCGGAGCAAGCATGACGGCGCTGTGACAGAATTTGAGACGGAAAAGATGGAGAGTAACGGTGGTTTAGAACCGCGTCTTCGATACAGCGGCGGTGGTGCTGTGTTTTGCCGACGTGCTGCAGGCAGGCGGTGACAGCGGCGCCGGAGTTTCGCGACGATGATGACGGGGGTGCGACTCGGGCAGCGCTAAAATTTCGTTGAGAAAAGAGGGAACGCAGCAGCGAGATCGATGGAGAGATGAAGGAGGGAAGCGAGTTCTTTTTCAATTTTGGGTCGGAGATGTCGACGAATTTGAGAGAGAGCAGCAATGAAAGTAGAGAGGCGGCGGTGGCTGGCGACCCCAGCGATGGCGTCACGATTCGGGAGAGGAGAGAGATACGAGCGAGAGAGAGAGATTTGGGAACATGGGCGAAGGACAACTGTCGTGCAGCGGTTCAGCGACGCCGGCATCGGACTCGGAGGGCGAGCTGCAGCAGCTCCTGCTGCGTCGCGACATTGGTGGCGGTGAGCGTGAACTTGGAAGAGAGTGAGAGTTTGCTGTCGAAATTGAGAGATAATTTGATGGAGATAAAGAGTTGCAGCGATGCAAATCGCGTGAGAGAACAGAGGAGATGATTTTGGGGATTTAAACTGATTGTGAATTGAGAGAAGATGGGGATTGGACTCTGAATTGGAAATTTCAAATGGGCAGAAATTGAGGGGAGAGAGATGAGCGTGAGTTTTGGAGAAGAAAGCATTTGGGAATTTTAGCTCCTTTTATTTTCTTGTTGGGCCAACTTTAAAATATTAGGAATTGGGCCAAAGAAATAAATGAGATAGTGTATGAAATTTGGGCCAGTAGCTAGGAGCTTCACATATTGAATTAAAGAATCACATTGTGGTGATCGAGTCGGCTGACCTTATGATTAACGTATGAGGATTTCAGAAATTTCTAAGTAATGTCGAAGGGTAAGATTTAATATCACAAGGATACATGCATTATTTTAATTAAATGTTTTGTTCTCTAAAGTCTAATTTTTGCATATTATGTTCTTCCATAAAAAGGGTGATTTCTTTGGCAAGCTATTTGAAAACAAAACGGCAGAAAGACGAGTTGAGGATTTAAGAGAACGAGGTGGGCTTTCTTTTTAAATAAGGACTATGTCCTAAGCATATTTATTTTTGTGAAATATGTTTCTCATGCCATATTTTTGTGTTGCTATGGGACCTATCTGAAGTGGCTTTTGCCATGTATGGTTAATCGAATTCGGGTCTGACCAGGGAGTGAGTCCCTACTCAGGCTAGTGTACACCCCGTAGATCGTGCGCTATCTCTCTGAGTTGGCCGGTCTAGTGGCTTGGAATGTGGCCACATTCCTTGTCATGTATGTTCAGATATGGTATGTTGATGTTGATGTTGATGATGTTGAGGTTGATGTTGATGATGATGTTGGTGAAATGTTTTAGTGACTCGGGCCCTTTCAAAGTTAAAACCCCGAGGTCACTCGTTAATGGCATGATAAATATTTTTATTGAAAATGTTTTCGGCATTAGTCCACTGAGTGCATCAAGTACTCAGCCCTGCATGTGTTTTCCCTATGTGCAGGTTGAGCGGTGACGAGCGCGGTGGGTGTTGAGCATAAAAGTGAAGAATGTCTATCAAATGTCTAGAATATGTTGTGTCTTCATACATAGCATTATTCTACTCTCGAAATGCTTCCGCTAAATATTGTTCCTTTTGAGTTCGTGTATTGTTGAGATATTTTCATTTGGAGTTGTTGAGTGTTGAGATACTCTGATTTTATTCGAGCCATTCCCATTTGTTTCGAGCTATGGTCGAGTTGTGTTGTTTTTCCCCTTTCTTCCCCGCTTCTTTAATCCTCCCCTAGTCGCGATCAACCGTGTTTTCTATCCTTAGAAAATGCGGGCGTGACAGTAAGAACATCATTCATCAGTAGAATCAAACTGGTGATACAACAGTTATAAACAAATGATATTCCAAAAGCATTTAAGACAACATTAGCACATTGTTTTCGATAATATTAGCCACAAAGGCTTATGTTGGTAAAAGCTTTACATATTCATATTGTTTAATCTCCATACAACAAGTTTCTAGCACAATAAACACAAGCTTAAGTAGATGCAGAAATATTTATACCGGATCAGAAACAGAAAAACAGATGATGCTTTATCAGGTCAAACCCTTAACAACTGCTAACAGGATTGGTATATAAACCACTCTTGTGGAGGTAAGTAACTGTTTCCTAATTGTTTATTTTCCCTTTATTTTTTTGAATTACTCTACTAATCTACTCAACTGAGATCTCAACCACCTTATATTTTCTTCTAATTTCGGATGTGAATACTAGGATCCGAGAAAGATATTCACTTTATAGCCATTATTCCGAACTGAACTATACCATAATAAAGTTATAGTATCTTTTAAATTCCGAAATCGTGCCTAGATATTTAACAAAAACGATTCTTCGAATAAAAGACTGGTTTATGTGTTTTTCATTCTGAATTTTCCAATTTTGACAAAGTGATATCCTACATTTGTCCGTGATCACTACCTTCCTAAACACTTGAATCACAAAGACAGGGAAAATCCCAATATGGCATAACCATAGCCAAACGAAATCAAGTTACCTTCTGGAAAATGGGATACTCAGCTTTGAATCTGGAGCAAGCAAATTGTTCTGCATCTTGGCTTGTTCCGGGTTCTTGATACAAGAACTGGTTGCACGGGAATGCCAATATCTCGAAACCTGAGATGCAGTATCATTATAAACAGGCAATCTATCTCCAAGCAAAATCTCAAACCCAAAACATAGATAAACAAATATGCTATGTTGGTTCATAGAGGAATAAATATGGTACATTACCACCTGAAAAACAGAGCAAATAAGAAATTAACAGACCTTTATCCTTGTATTTCGAGTGAAGCTCAGTCAATTGGGTATAATTCGAATTCGTGAACCCACTGTTTCAGCCAATCAAATACTAGATAATTACCACAACATACTCAAATAGTACTAAAATATTAAGAACAAAATCCATACAGAAGATTGAATTTTTCTTCCAAATTAAGAGAAGACTTCTCACCATTTGGAAGCAACATTAACAACGAGCAAGACTTTCCCTTTATAGCTACTCAAGTTGATATCATTACCTTTGCTGTTCTGCTCAAAACAATCAAAATTGGAATCAGAAGCAAAAAAGTGGATTCTTTAACAAAACCCAAAAAAGAAGAGGATTAAAAATTGAACCTTGACAGTGAATTCGTGTGTGGATTTTTCTGGGACTGAAGAAGAAGAGCCCATCTCTCTCTGTCTCTCAACAGCTGATGGATGTCTAAATGCAATTTAAAGTTCGAATTTTTGGGATGATAAGGTGAAAGGGACGGAGTAGTTTGAGTGATCACATGAACTGAGTGAATTAGGCTTATCATTCATAAATCTTACAGCTCTTTTTTATTCTATATTTGAAAAGGGCTTCATTCACAGTTGTGTATGTTTATTGGTACTATCTTTCAAGTACTGTACTAACTAATCTATTAAACAACAATTAAGGGAAATAGTAATGTTATTATTCGCTAAACCTTATAATTAATTTTACAAACTATTAGTATAAATGTATAAACTTGGCCGGAAAATGGTGTCTTCGAATCTTATCTTCTATGATAGATACGAGGATGCATGCAAGAAAATAGAAATAATTGTTAGAAAGAAAAATAAATCACACCAAAAGAATATTCACATAAGAATAGTACATATCTTTACAGCATGTACTATTCTTTGATGTATATTCTCTTCTTTGTATACTCATCGATCAATCTCTACACCAAATGAATCTCTGTAGCCTTCATTCAATGTAATACCACAATATACAATTCAACAATAATTAAATCTCAAATAATAACTAAAATTAAGTTTTAGTCATTAAATTTGAAAATTTAATAATTAAAATAATATTAAGTGAATTATATGTTAAATTTTAAAATCATTAAATACTTCATTCGTCCCTCAAAAATATGCACTTATTCATTTTTAGTCCGTCCCACAAGAATATGCACTTTCTAATTTTAAAAAGTTTTTTCACTCTAATGAGTTGGGACTCATTCTCCACTAATAATACTTTATTTACTTTTTCTCTCTACCTCTATTTTACTTCGCCAATTTTACATTAAAACCTGTGCCGACCCCAGAGTGCATATTCTTTGGGAACAGAGGGAGTATATTGAATAAAGTAGTGTCAACCTTTATACTATATCATAATTAAATCATATTCTTTCTTTCTCCTAATAATCATAATAAAACTTTCAATTTGCATAACTTTATCAACTTAAACTATTTTTCTCTAAAAATATACTCCCTTCGTCCTATTTAAGATGACACACTTTCCTTTTTAGTTTGTTCCAAATAAGATGACACATTTCTATTTTTGTCTACTTTCTCTCTCCAATTAATACATTCAACAACTTTTTCTCTTCCCAATTAAATATTCTACTCTCTTTCCCTCTCTATTTAATACTTATACTAATTTTTTTATCTCTTCAATTAAACGCATTAACCACAACTCCTAAAATCCCGTGCCGATTTTCAAATGAGTCATTTTAGCCGGGACGGAGGGAGTAGTATCAAATTGAATGCAATTTTATAAGGATACTAGCGAGATCTCAATTGCATATGTTAGGATGATGCTCTGGTGATAAAATAAGTTCTTATTTATTTGAATTTTTTGTATGTATTTCAATAAGCAGTTTAATATCAACAAATCTTTTAAAATATATTAATATAAAAATATGTACAATATCAATACAACCATGTTGATATTTTGGTGTAATTGTATTCACATGCCCATATCATTAATATTTTTAATATACTATGTTGATATCACGAGAATCACTAAATTTACTAGTTTCTAACAAATTGATGATTTTATCCTTGATTAAAAGTTTGTCTACTATTTATTGATATTCAAATACTATAATCTTATCTACTCATTTTAAAATATAATAAATTAATGAGGTGTGATCCGTTGCTAACTTGTTAACTCATCAATGCAATGTATTAAAATATCAATACGATGATATTAAAATATCAACATAAACTTAAGTTGATATTTTAATACATCATGTTGACATTGAAATTAATGTCAACACAGTTTATTAAAATGTCAACACAAATATGTGTTGACATTGTAATATGATCGTGTTGAGATTTTTAATATACTGCGCTGATGAGTTAGCAAGTTAGCAATTTAAGAAAAATTTGCATTTTAACACACCCCTAATAGAATGTGATATAATGTGTCTTAGTTATGCATTTTAACATAACCCTATAAATACTAATTATAGATTGCAATACATAAAAGGAAATAAGTATGACTAAGTAGAATCAAATTGTAATTTTAATTGTAGTTGTATGGTTGTACCGTAACCACATTGATTAGTTGGGCCAGCCTTACTTTTTAGGTGGTCTGGCTCAGCCCAGAATCTAAAAATTAGGCGGGCCAGGCTTAGTTGAAAGTTCTATCTATAATTAGTGGTCGGACAAAGTAAAAGGGCATAAACAACTCATTACCATAGTATATGAGTTTCACATTTTGTCCGAAAAGGAAAGGAAATGTTAGTTTTCGATTGATAAATGATTAAAAGTCTAATTTTGGTTAAAATATGAGTCATGATTTTGATCTTTAATATTATGTTTGATAGTTTTAGACTGAAGCCTAAAATAATACTCCATGAGTCATGATTTTGAGTCTAATTTTGGTTAAATATGGGTCATAATTTATGATTTATAAGTAAAACATTATTCATTAAATATTTAAAATTAAGACTGACGCCTATTTTAATCCTACAAAAATAATTAATGTATTTTTTTAAATACTATGTTTTCTAGTTTTGGGCCGGTCATAAACATTATAAATTGATCCACATTTTTTTGCCAAAATTGAAGAGCTGTCAAATTGTGGCAAATACTAGAGTTTCATGATGTGAATCACAATTATTGCAACCGAAATTTAGATTGATACAACGGCGAATGACAACGAAATTAAACATTAGGTTTTAAAGTTCATCATCCATTCCAATTGCATGTCTGCGACAAATTTTGGAGGCTAAGTTGACGCCTCACTAATAATTAAACATTTAAATACTATATAAAAAATTAAATTGTAATGCTTAATTAAATATTCTTTTCGTCTTATAAAAATAGTCTTAATTTTCTATTTTGATTTGTTCAACAAAATTAGTCCACTTATATTTTGCACACATTAGTACATCATCTATTTACAACTTAGTACTATCACTAGGGATACCACTAAATTTTAGGGATGTCAATCGGGCCAACCCATTCCGGTTGTCGGGCCATTCGGATGAGGGCTATTCGAGTTATAAAAGTCCAACCCTAACCCTTCGAGTTTCAGGCTAACCCATCGGGTTAATTCGGCCAATGCGTATTTATATTTTCTTTAAATATTTTTGAAAAAAATACGTGTTTTTAATTTTCTTTAATTATATACATATTTATTTTTAATTAGTTACCCTACAATAAAATACGTATATTTAATTTTCTTTAATATTTTTGGAAAAAGATTAAGTTTTTCAAATTAAAATAACTTATTCATTATATATTTACGTAATTATTTACAAAATATCTATCAATAGTATATTTATGCTTATGTATTTAAAACATAAATCAACACTTTGTTTCAAAATTTAAACATAAATCAATTCTTAGAAAACTGAATAAAATTTTCATAACGTGAGAAGTTGAGCGTAGATGTAACAAAAATATTTTGAATTGTTGAAGAGTAAATTATCAAGATGCTAGTTAATTGGAGTAACTCTAAAGTTTTCCTGAATTATGATTAGTAAAATTTAATTTATTACAACTGTAAATAAGTCAAATACTAATTTATCTTTGTTTTAAAAATCATCAAAGTACGCATAATTCAATGAAGAAGCGGCGCCAAAACACTTTGCATTATTATATTGGAAATATACTAAAAGAAAGCTTTTATATACGAGTATTTATGAATCCATGAACCACATAATGATTTTTTTCGTGATCTTATATAGTTGGTTGACGTATTTGGATTTTGCATGGTTTTAGAGAGTTGTCTTGCATGATTTTGATTATATTTCTATATTTTGGTATGTTTACATGTTTGTTGAGAATTGATAGAAAATGGATTAGAAAAATGTACACAAATATGTGAATGTGCAGCAGCCTTGTTCGAGTCAATGTTTCTCGCGATTTTGAAGTTCGATAAGCCCCTAATACATATCAATCTTTTCGTATTCGAAAGAGCTTCGTGTGAGTATCTTGCCCGCCTCAATCGGAACTTTGTAAAGAAAGTTATGCCCATTACAAAGACAGCGCGATGTCCAGAAGCCTTCAACCCGACGGGCTGACCCGTAACCCGACCGGGTCAGCCCGCCTAACCCGACAACCCAAACAGGCCAACCAGAATGGCTCGATTTTAAATTCGGGCTGCGAAATTGCAACCCTAACCCTGCATTTTTATCGGGTTATTCGGGTCGGCCCGCGGGATCTGGGTTTCATTGACATCCCTACTAAATTTATCTCAGCACTATTAGATGGTACTAGTCTTACTTTTAAGCACCACTATTTAAATAGTTTTTTTTTCTCTTTTTCTTATACATACTTTACTAATTACACATTAAAATATGTGACGTCCCTTATGAGGTCTATTATTAAATATGATTATTTATAGATTTTTTTTACGTTACACTCGAAATAATTTTGAAATTCTCGTGTCCATACATCTCGGACGTGGACGATTGGAGGCTAACTTCACCACCTACATGCAATTTCATGGTTGGATATCATAAGAATTTTGAAGATTAGATAATGAGCTTCAATACCCCTGATGATTTGCCACCCTCACTGTTGATATAGATTGAAATCTAGATTTAGAATCATCACAATTCACATTGAGAATAAAACCCTAGCACCATTCAAATTTATTAATTTCATACCTTTTTAGCAAAATATGAACCGATTCATATGATTATGACCCAAAACTAACTTAACAAAATATTGTTTTGCTAAAATCATAAAATCATCATATATTTCGGAGAAAAATGGACACCATCAACATCCTTAAGCATATGAGGCATGCAAACACTAGGAGGCAGAATGCTTGTATTGCTAAAGAAAAAAAGACAAAGCAGATCAGAAATAATCTGGAACTTCACGTCATATCTTAAAGACAACAACTAATTAATTTATTTGCCATATTACAACACAAGACCAAAATAAAATTGATGATGTATCAATCTAAATGATTTTTGTCAATTGTTAATTTTTGGATGGAAAACTATGAATATACACACTCATCTATATACCATTTTATTAGATGAAATTCCTTCCATAAAAAGCTTTTATGGGACTGAAAAGAAAGAGTGCTTAGAGCATCCACAACCGTGCTCTTGCCAACGAGCACGGTTGTGGGTCCCGCCCCACTTTTTCTACCTGCTCTTAGGCAAGAGCATAACACCCACAGCCGTGCTCTTCCGCAAGGACGAGCACAAGGGCACCACCAATCTATTATTCAATTTGAATAAAAATATTTCCACAAAATTAAAATGCATTAAAAATATCCGGAATAATATTACAAATTACAAATAAAATAATAATTACATAATTAAAATCTTAAAATATAAAAAGTACGTAATTAAAATCCTAAAAATTAAAAATTAAATAATTAAATTCATAAGTGACCGAATCTCGTCCAAATGGATGATGAATGTGTGTATTTATAGATGGTTTTGGGATTAAATAATTAAATTCATAAGTGACCGAATCTCGTTCAAAAAAATTCAAAAAACGGTAATAAAACGGCTATATTTTTGGGAATCCGATTTTTCTTTTTAATTTTTGGTATTATTTTCGATTAAAAAAAAGAAAAAAAGAAAATGTCAACGGCCAATAGAAACACGCCACGTCACCATGCTCGTTGGCACGGACGTGCTCTTAGCTAAGGGCACGTCCGTGCCAGCGGCAAGGACGGACGGAGAGCTTGTGCTCATCGTTGCAGATGCTCTTAAATAGATAGATCTTCATTGGAAGCAACAACCTTAACTGATTGGAACTATTGGCAACATTCACCATGAACAAACATCTACAAAGCTTCATCCATAGCCAATATTAAACCAGGAATATATTTCTACAAAAGTGGCTAAGCAACAAATGCTACCGTAGTCATTATTATGGAATTCTAAAGTAACCAAACAAACAATGGAATGACCGCTCTCAAGGAGGCTATTCACTACTTTGGTGAGCATGGTATGGAATGATTGAATTCATAGGAAACTTAAAAGACATTCACAACCAGTCTTGGCACTGCATGCATAGGTTTGGTAAGTATAATATGAGTTGCTGGAACTCATATCAGGCTTACCGAACTTCTGCGCAGTTTCAAAGCTTGTCGCTCGTAGATTTGAAACAAATTCATACCGTATTTACTAAACTTGCAAGCGCAATACCCAAGCATGTGACTCTGAAATGAATTCAGTCAATTCATATAGTGTTTAACCTTGCAAAATATGTAACCAAAATTCTTGTGCATAAATAAACTAAGAAATTATAGCTCTTTGCCCTAAGGTACATGTCATATTTCTTCTTTTTAATTTATCCATAAAAAATCTCACATTTAAAAAAATCTCTTATTGTGGACACGAGTTTTAGGAAATGTAAAGAAAAGTTCGTTGAAAAAGTTAGTGAAATGTGAGACCCACTTTTTAATATTGGTTTTATAATAAAATGTGAGTGAATTGATTTAGTGGAACGTGAGATCTACTTACCATTTATGATAAAAATGAAGTATGACAATTATTGTGGGATATAATTAAATAGAAAAGAGTGATAATTATTGTGGGTGTGAGGGAGTATATTGAAATAGAGCGAGTACTAGTACTCCCTCTGTTTCTTCATAGTTGAGTTATTTTTTCATTTCGGGAAGTTTCTTCATAGTTGAGTCATTTCCATATATAGTAATTATTTTCTCTCTTTTACTTTACTCTCTCTTACTTTTTTTCTCTCTACTTTATTTACTTTCTACTTTATTCTCTCCACATTTTTCTCTCTCTTACTTATTTTATTTATTTATTCAACACACTCAACATACCTTTCTTAAACTCCGTACAGAAAAGTTTCGCCTCAACTATGGTGAAACGGAGGGAGTAGTAGTTGAAACGGAGGGAGTAGTATCTAACTCTCGTATATCCAGGATTCTTGTTTTGCTACCTCTCGTGAAACAAGTGTCGAAATTCGAATTGTACATTTTGCTTTTGGTGCAGTACAAAAAGGTATTGGCTACCCAAAACTAAATTGATTACGAAGACGAGCCACCTAAATTTTTTAAAAATATTAATATTAAAAGTTAAAGATTCTGTTCATGTGCAAACCAAACATGGACCACGTTGTCCACATCCCACTGGTGTCTTCTCCTAAACGGGAAAGTAAATCATTAACCACTCAGGCACGCATTTTTATGTTTTCTTTTTCCAAATTTTTATTATATAATATGTTTTGGACAACGATTAATAATAATTATTTTGTGACGTTGGTTCTACCTTTTACCAGATGGGATGGGATGGTCATGGTCAACTGGTCAAGGCATGTTGAGGAAATTGAAAATCTTTTTGCAAAGTTGGTGAGAATTGCATTTCTTAAATATTTATGGAGTTTTTTAACCATAAATATTGCCAAAAGAATTCCTCAAGTGTCAAAGATTTAACATAACTCATCTCTAATTTGTTGATAGCCAAAAAAATTGCTTCAATTAACCACTTTTTCTAATAAACTTATTTAACACAATCCGACATAAAATTGCTTCAACGAACCATTGTAATTCTTTGTAAAAAATAAAAAATGCATATACTTGACAGAGACGCTAACAAACAATTATACACTATTCTACCAAATCAGAACCACTTATAATAAAATAAATATGTTGCTCTGTGTGGCTAACACCTGTATTAGTAGTACAAGCATAATCATTATCTAAATGAAAAATGTATCTGTATGAAATCCCGACAACACACGGAAGAATTTATTTAAATCCAAATCCCAAAAACGAGTCAGCAAATAGTCAAAAAATGTTGTTACGTGGTGTACAACCACTACTCCCACGCGTACACCTCGAATTATACATAAAACCCAGATATTTAGCCCCCTAATCCGCCACGTATACCTTTTAAAGATATTTTCGAGCCACGAAAAGGATATATCTAAACCCGCTACGTGGCACTCGCTCCCCTCCCACAAGGTGGACTTTTCCCATGTGCCGCACCTTCCCGTACGCCCCCCAATGATATTCGCCCGCGTGTATTTCTCTCCAGTGGGAACACACCACGTGCTGGCTCTTCCGCAGCTGATTTTGTCTCGCCCTCCACGTGTCCCAGCCCGTTATAAAACCCGTTTCAAGTTTCAACCGCCGGAAATCTGTTTTAGCGAATGGGGGAGTGGGGAAGAGCGAGTCAGGTGCCTAGACTCAGTGAGTCGGCTAGCTCGGGCCTGGTCAACGAGCGAGTTCTGTTTCTGGTGTTCGAGCACATGAAGTGGGACATCCGCACGCTCTGCCGAGTCGCGGCGGTGAGCTGGAAGCTCCGCGCGCTGGCGAAGCGCCTCCTGTGGCGCGAACTCTGCATCTACCGCGCGCCGCGGATGATCGCGACGCTCACGGAGGGGGCGACCAACAGCCGGATCATCGGGGGATGGCCGGCGCTGGCGAAGCTCCTCTTCTTCTGCGGCGGATGCGAGTCGACTCGGCATTTCCGCCTGAGTCGCCCCTCGCCGGGGCACTTCGCCGAGGAATCGCGATTCTCGAAGACGTCGGGGATGAGCTTTCTGGCGAAGAGCTGCAGGGGAGACGTGCTGTACGTGAGCGATCCGTGCGAGCATGCGGCAGAGGAGGAGGGGAGGCGGAACGACGACGTCGGGGTTTACCGAGGGGTATTTAGGGCTTTTTTCAAGTCGAGGACGCGGGAATGCCTAATTAGGAAGCGGATCGGGTTCGAGGAAGGGATGAGGTGCCCGTACTGCGCGGCTAGGGTGTGGAGCATGACGGCGGCGAGGATGATCCCGCAGAAATCAGCCGCTAGGAAGCTCGGATCCGGCGACGGCGCGGTGGAGTATTTCGTGTGCCTGAACGGGCACCTCCACGGCGTGTGCTGGCTGGTGCACTTGTCCTCCGACGACGGTGGCGGCGGCGGCGATGAAGAAGAAGAAGGTTTCTGCAGCGGCGAGGAAGACGATGATGGCCACAACCGTAACTACGCTAACAACGGTAACTAATTGATGCGATTTGATATTGAATTGGGATTAGTAGAATGTGGATTAAGTCGGAATCGCGATTTTAGCAATTGGATTAGTTTAATTAATGTGCATTGGAATCAGTGTAGTAATTGGTTGATGTCAAATCAGATGCACTTTGTATTAGTAGTAAAAGTTATGAGCTGGAATTTTTCTAATTCCCATTAGTTAGAACAGGCATCATTTTGGAAGGGGGAGTTTTTTTTTTCCTTCTGTCTCACAAATTTTGTACCTTCGTTTACCGTGTTTATTATTTTATCGGTTTACGATTTACTATTCTCATGTTTTTTATTATTATTATTATATATGTAGATTTCTTGAAAGTATTGAATTAAAAAAACTACAGAATATATAAGTGGCACTTTCCCGAAATGAAAAGCTGCAATAATTTTCTTCCCAATTAAAGTGAACTGGAGTATATTACTAGTTGTTAATTTGTTATACAGAAGCATTTGTTGAGATTTGTGAACCATAAAAAGTGAGTTGTCATTATGAATTACTCGATACTTCTTTTTTTATACTCTATCTCTCCCATTATAAATAAACATTTTTTATAGTGGTTCCATTAAAAGTAAAATATTTATATAAATAAAAATAACACTTTTTCTTCTTTTTTATTTTACTCATAAAACAACATTACATAAAATCTCGTACTGTACTGAAAACTAAATATTTCATAGTATTTAATAGAATGGAGAGAGTATATAGTACACTATTAGAAAAATAAAATTAATATATTTATTTACAAATATTACATTCTGCATTTTTTTTATTTTACAGAATTATAAAGTACTCATATGAAACAATGAAACATCAATTGCTACGAAGTACTGATTCTCCAAACAGAGATTTAGGCAATGTAGGTTCAAGAATTAGTCAATTGGAGTACCACATATTCCATCTTTTGAAGACTAGAGGAGTAATTACTCCATCTGGCCGAGATGTCTATCTTTTATTTTTAGTTTATCACACTTCAGATGTCCACTTTCTATATTTGGAAATACTTCTTTATTAAAATATTTAACTATTTTTTTCTCTTTATTAACTCCATCTAACAATCATTTCTAAAATTATGTGTTACTTAAGAATGTGGATATTTTGAGTAAGACGAGAGAGTAATTAGTTGCGTAGACGTTAAGAGGTTTGGAGATGCTCAATGTACATGACGCTGAATAGTCATCATTTGTGGATATAATAATAGATGTCACACCACGTCATACTAGAAGACCAATCTTGCACTTTTGGTCGATAACAATTGGTTAACATATCATGAATTCAGATGCCTAGGTGCATACTCGAATTATTTGAAAATTAATACTTTAACATTAAATATTTAATGGTAATCGATTGATTGGTTCGAATTATGAGAGCATCCAAATGGTGAAAGTAATACTGTGTAGTAGGACTGTAGGACAGAGGACTTATCGTGATGCCCGTGGACAAATTTACGATGTCTTCATGGTCGACGTTCATCAAGCATCATCAAGCAAGCTACTTGTCGGTTTTCTCCTAAAATATACTTCTTCCATTTAATAAAAATAGTAAAGTAAGAGAAAAATAAAAATAAAATATACTTTTCTCTCACAGGGCCGTCGCCTTGAACATCAGCTTCATTATTCCTTGTTTGATATACTGGTTTATTTGGACGGAGAGGAATAGGTGCAAGCACCGCGGCGTTTCTTTTCGTTCTTCCCATGTTATTTGGCAGGTTGTTCGGCATTTGCGGACGTTGGTGGCGGCGGGCGTGCTGCTACCCACTCATTGGCACGGTTGCTCTCCGCCTGTCGACTTCATGCCTTCGATTCCTCCTTGCCGGCGAGTTCTGAGGTCCCTGCAAGTGCTTTGGCATCCACCCGATGATCCTTGGGTGAAGCTGAACACCGACGGGGCCTTTACTAGCTCGACGGGACAGGCAGGCGGTGGGGGAGTGGTTCGTGGTTCAGACGGTTCCCTCCTGGGGGCCTTTTGCACGCCCCTCGTAGCTGGGTCGGCCTTCGAGGCGGAGCTCTTAGCTCTTCTTCACGGGCTGCTTTTGGCTATGCAGTTCTCATTGCATGTTTGGGTCGAGATGGATGCGGCAGCAGTGGTCGCGGTGTTCACTTCAGGACGCGGAGGAGCAGCGGATGTGAGACATCACATGGCTCGCATTCGCACTTTGCTCGCACAGACGCAGTTTATGTTCTCTCACATCTATCGAGAGGGCAACCGGTCAGCTGATTTTTTGGCAGGTAGGGGGTCCAGACCCCTGCCATCACCTTCTTTGATGCGGATTCAGCGCCTCGGTATTTGAAGTCGCTCGTCAGGATGGACCAGTTGGGCTATCCGAACTTCAGATTCAGATATCGAGATGGATGACTACATCACATGGTTCGTGGTTTTGATTTAGGGTTTTTTGTTTTCCTTTGGAGTTGGCCAGCTTTTGGCCATCATCCTTGTTGTTATTTTGGTGTATAGCTTTGTTATGTTTGTTTTCTCGTTACTTAGATGGTTAGTACCCGGTCTGTGGGGATACCATAGTAGCTTTGTTAGCTCTTGTGATTTGTATCTCTCATGCGGACCGAGTCACTTTTGGGCTTGGATGATGTATGTTCTTTTGGTGATTTTTGATATATACAGGTTGGGGGTCCGCCTTAACCCCTCGCCGTGATGGTGTTTGAGGGAAAAAAACTACATGAAATGTCCCTAACTTTTATATTTATTACACAAATGACCCATAACTAAAAAAATTAGCACCCCATGAGTCTAACAAAACATACAATCACAAACCATGTATTTTTAGTCATTTTTCGGACGAAAATACCCAAATGGCTTGAAGGGTAATTTTGTCTCATGACCCCCCCCCCCCAAACCTGCACTACCTGCATACCTACTCGGTCACTACTATACTACCTGTAAGGGATTTGTCAAATCATACAGGATTTTGTTTCCACTTTTATGATGAGTACCTGCCACTATATTATCTATCCCTCTCTATTAATTTCATTCCTCTTCTGTTGTCTTCTCAACCCCACGCATCGCCATCCCTAACTCGAGTTAGTGTGCTTCTGTTGATTTTTTGTATCATGTAACGTATGAGATTTCCCCTTTAGGCTACTCGATTGGCAACGCGAATTAGGGGTTTAGGGTTCATCCTAGCCAACTCGATTTATGGTTTTAGGGTTACCGTGCTATGCAAAATTTGGGAGATTTCATTTGAGAGAGAAATAGTAATTTGTTATTGTTTTTTATCATATGATTCATATTAATTTTGCAATTCTGGTTTGAATTTAGGCAAGTCGGGCAACTCGATATATGGTTTTAGGGTTACCGCGGTATGCAAATTTTTGGGGATTTCAATTAAGAGAGAAATAGGAATTTGTTATTGTTTTTTTTTAGCATATGATTTATATTAATTTTGCAATTCTGGTTTGAATCTCGGCAAGTCTGTGAACTCGATTTATGGTTTTAGGTTTTTTTTCCCCTCAAACACCATCACGGCCAAATAACATGTGAAGACCGAAAATAAATGCCGCGGTGCTTACAGCTATTCCTCTCCGTCCAGATAAACCAGTATACCAAACATGGAATAATGAAGCTGATATGCAAGGCGGTGGCCCTGTGAGAGGACCTCCACCAAAAACCTAATCTAAGTGCAATATCAGTGCATGTGTGAATGTGTGTGCTAGGTTTTAGGTTTTAGGTTTACTGTGTTATGTTTCGTCCAAATTGCAATGCTGATTTTGAATGTTGGCAAGTCTGGAAACTCAATGTACTGTGCTATGTTTCGTCGAACTTGCAATGTTGATTTGATTGTGTAATTTTGAATTCAATTCAGATTCTGTTGCAATGTCTTCTTCTTCTCAATCTTTCGGGTCAATCTTTAATTGGAATTGGCCTTGTCTCGAAATTGTGAACTGTAATCATGATCTTGAGGCTGAGCTTGTGATATCTAGGACGGCTGCTAACCCGGGTAGACGTTACTATCGCTGCCCAATATGGAAGGTTAAAATCATGTATTATGTTTTGTTTTTATATGATTTTTTTAGCAGGAAGTTTAATGACAAAGTATTCTATAGGAAGATGATTGCAAGTTTTTTCGATGGGTTGATGCGGGTCTCTCCCCAGGTCAAGACAGTTACTTTCAAAGAGTGAAACTTGAACGAGAAAGAGAAGTGTGTTAATTTTGATAAAATTACAATGCAAGTGCATCAAATAGGTGGCGTGTATGAGGTGAACCGTCTGCATTTTTTCGAGGGAGAGAGGAGAGAAGACATGACATTTTGTGTTATATCATTAGTAGGGTGTCAGCCACAGTGCATGTTGCAGAGCATGCAGAGGCGGTGGTAGAGCATGCAGGAGCAATTAGACGAGAATGCTCTTTATTGGCCTGAGGGTGTTATCTTCCGAAAATATCTACTTTGTGATTGTATGTTTTGTTAGACCCCCGTGGTGCTATTTTTTTTTGTTAGGGGTCATCGGTGTAACAAATGCAAAAGTTAGGGACGTTTCATGCAATTCACTCAAAATAAAAATAAAAAAGAATTAGAATAATACCTCATTCGTCCCAACTAAGTTGAGTCAAAACTTTTGGACACGAAGATTAAGAAATTGTGTTGAAAAGTAGGAGAGAAGAATAAAGTAGGAAAGATAAAGAGAGAGTAAAGTAGATAGTTGAATAAAGTAAAAGTGATTAGATGTTTGTTTTTTGTCAAAAAAGGAAATGACTCAACTTAGTTGGGACGGAGGAAGTATTATTTATTGAGAATGAGGTCTACTACTTCATTAGAACGAAAAATATTTATTGAAGTATAGAAAAGCTGACGATCAAAATGACAAAAGCAGGACAGGAGAAATTTATCAAAACAGAAATTTGATACTATGAGCTAATGATGTTAAAAGGCTGGATATTATGAAAGGAATTCAATAATTTACGAGTTTGAATTCAACTACCACCAAGCATACATAAATATCATCTCTCTTCAAAGACAAAGTCTTCTTCTTCTATACATTCTTCTCACTACTCTCATCTACAAAAATTCAGACCAGTTTCTACTATCATTTCTGCAGCAGCACCCATTGCACCAATCCCACTTATTCCAAGAAGAGCCAAAGCCAGTTCCTCTTCATTCCACTGCTTCAGCCCTTTACTCACTCTCTTGATAACCTCCACGTCCACTTCGAGCATCCACGCGGGCGTGCAGCTCACCATCAGACTCAGATACCTCGTTACGTATGCCCTCCATGTGGCCTTGTTACACCCGAGTGATATTTTCCCGTCAATAGCACTCGCAACAAACTCCAAGTATTTCTGGAGAACCTTGGGCCGTCGTTTGGATGCAACTGATGCTGAATCAGCCCCCCACGCAAACATCCCGGAATATACAGTGAAGTAGGCGAGGGCATACCCAGCAAGCATCGCGCCCATACCTCCTGAATCCTGTCGGTTGGGATAGGATCCATGAAGGGAAAGGAACCAAGAGGGTAGAATCTCGTTGAATACCGCCTGCACTGAGCTTAATCCACCGGTGAGACAAACTAAGGAAGCCCCCAATGAAGCTGCAAGCTTCACCTGACTCATTGCAGCAGAGAGTGAGACTTGGCCGTACTTCATGCCGAACTTCGTCTTCTTCAGCTTCTCCATTTTCTCTGGTGGTAACCCGCTGTTCGCGATATCTTTGACAGTGTTCATTAGGAGAGAGACGATTTCTTCAATCATAAACATGATATTTCTGACAGCTCGGTGAACTCTCAAGTAGAGTATTCCGGGGGCAACAGCAGAAAGGCCTCCAGAGAAGTTGGAACCGAAGCCATGACCCAGAAGAGCACCCACGCCACCTTTGCTTGCAACGGAGGAAGAGTTTGAACCAAGGGCTGCCGCAAAACAGACTCTGAGGAGTTGAACTATGGCATCATGATTGTGGTGGAACACGGTTTGAGATGCGGAGAAAACAAGAAAGTCGCTCCACCGTTTTATTTTTTGAATCCATAGAGAAGATATTATTGGCATACATGGCCATGGGCAACTTATGCCAAGACTACTTAAGGCTGGACCAATCAGATTTAGAAGACGCTCAGAACCCCTGTCAAGTTTATATGTTATTGTGAGGCTAACCATAGCTGCCAAGGGTAACGGAAGTGTGAGCATAGAGCTTCCCCCTGCAACAATGATACTTGTTAGCGTAATGTTGCAATTAGAAAGCTGCAATGTTTTTCCCAGAAGACATGTCAGTTTCTCCAATAAAATCTTTCTATATTATTTGAATTACTCTTATCATAAATACGTACTCCTAATTTGAATCTAATTAAGCAATAAGAAATACTATGAATTCTAGAGAAAGGCAAATGTAATGAGTTTACTTGTGTTATTATTAGATAAAATATAAGGCCAGCACTAAAAAGACATACCGTCAGAAAGATCTGGGACATCGACACCAGTGGCAGCCAAGATTTTATGTATCAGTTGCTCAACCATGGCTAAATTTGCGGCAGGGCTTGGCCAATCAGTTCCATTCATACAAGCGGGCTTCCAAAGACCCCGAGTCACTTCTGCTGAAAAGTAACTTACAATAGTGGCCAAAGATGCAGGAAGAAAATCAGCAAGATCTTTGAGCCCTGAGATGAAAAACAATGGTGTCACTCTGTAAGATTGATGCAAGATGGAAGGAACTGAAGTGTGACAGCCTGCAACTAATAATAGAAAATAGATATACAGATGCAACAGGAGCAATGCTTTTTCAAAACACATTCATTCATAATCTATTTTGATATATGAGCTTTGAGAATCTAAAACTGAATGTTACAGACAAATACTCATATATTCCAATCTAAGATAGTAAACCATCCAACTGGACTTATATATTCCAATCTAAGATATTAAACCATCAGATTGGTAAGACTATAGTTGACGATTATAAGAGGTAGCCAAAACCTCATTCGCTTCAATCAGATAACAGTTTCATGCATATCAATCAGAAAACAAATGTGTGCATTCTTGGGGGATTTTGTTTGCAGGTCCAATGAAACTGGGTAAAATGGATACTTTCTCTTGTGTGCAGTGCAAAATGGATTTCACAAAGCAGGATGAAGTATTTGTATATTAACAAAGTGTTACATGCGACAAGTCTACCATCCCAAAATACCAAGTACATTTAATAGTAAACATTTTGACAAACCAGTGGTATATTCACGAGGCGATAGTCTCCCATGGGCACATGCTGTAAGGGCAGCATCAAGGACAAAAGGAACTGCCTCAAGAATATCCCAAGCAGGCAGCTTAAGACGGAGAGAGTAATCGTCAGGTCCAGATGCAGATGAAGCGCTGCTTCCAGAAGTTGTAGAAGCCAGGGTTTGACCTCTGTTAATTTTTCTGAACATCATGTTTAGGAGAGCCTCCACAATCCCGTGAACAGGATTTCCCGGTTTTAGACCAGAAAGAATAGAAACAATACATTCCTGGTGTTTTCTGTACCATCGCTTCAATTTTGGAAAAGAATCCATGAATATGGGTCCTTTCGGAGATGTGTATGATAATCTTGATGGTTTATTTGTTTTATTTTGATTTTTCGGTGAATCTTCATACGAAGCCAACTGGGAATTATGCACCAATAGGAGGTAGTCCGGGGTTAAATGAGATCCTACTGGAGTAACGTCCCCCTTTATATGTTCCATAGGTGGCTGATCAAATCTCCACAACTTCAGCAGCAAAGTAAATGCATTTGAAAATACAACATGAGAAGAAATTTCCTCCCCGGTGTTAAGACTCCATGACATAGTTGGTGCATAGGAACCGAAGACCTCACAAATTGGCATCAATGCAGCAGCAAGTTGAGGAACCTGAACAAAAAAACTTTGTACAAAGTTAGAGCATTTTTGAAATTTTTTAGGACACAAATACATTGAGAAATGAGAATTGGCTTCAACAAAACCTTATTGCTTTATTCTACTCACTCTTGTTCACTGATTTTTTAAGACTCGGAATTTTTTGAATAGATTGATTAGAGACCTGGACAGGGAATGGATATATGGCTTCCCAGGTTCATTGATAATGGCCTTCACATCATGGATATCAAATTAAACGTTGCATATTATCCTTTTTATCATGGTATTCAACTTCAAGAAAATGAAATGACTAAATTCCCAAATTGGTCCTCTACATTTGTCCGAAAAAACTTTCCAGTCCAACACATTAAGTGTGATAACTTCTGGTCCCAAATAATATGTTTTGGTCCATATTTAACGGTTCCGTCAAAAAGTTAACCAATTTTGAACTTTAGTCGAATGAAATTAAAGACTAGATTTAATATAGATGGACCTACCAAGCCATGCGAGGAAAAGATCTGAACACAGTCAATAGATGAAACTCCGACCAGAATAACATTCAAAAATGGAGCAGAGCCAATCAAATGGCTTTCACTTCCAGAGAAATCTGTAGGGAAAGCAGGCGAGAGCAATCTTGTGATTAGAAGGCCTGTATGTTCCTGTAAGCATATGCACACTGCTTATTTTCAGAGGAGAGAGAGAAAGAAAAGGGGAAAAAGTCACTCTGGCTCAAATGATTCATTTGATATCTCTTCTATTTTCAGGATTTATAGAATTAGCAATCAACGAACGTAAATTTCGAGGAGGAAAATATTGAAGAAACATTTTAATCAGCAGTACTTCTTTTCTATAGCAAATTGAAAATCTATTACCTGTATGCTCCAACCACGAGTAAGAGAAGCCCCACAGAATATTGTGGCAGCCGAGATCTTCTCATCATCTGTGCCACTGACAGCAATCTCATACAGCCGCTCTAACTCTGCTAAGCTTATATCGATTCGATGCACAAGCTCAAACTCAGTTTTCTTACTAACAGAATATATAGAAGGAAAAATATGACATGGGTTTAAGCATTAAAGTACAATCTTATCCATGCATCATTGCATCTTACTATTATTGGCTAATATATAAGTCAGTTAATAATCCAAATTAGGATATTCAGTTAAACAGATGATAACAGTCACAGCACCATGACGAATGGGTAGTAATTTGATACATCAAATTTTAAAATCTATTGTCTTGTTAAACTTACTTAGAAAATTGTTCTGAAGGTACAAGAAAACACAGAGAATGTGTGGGTTGAAGTCCTTTGTTTCAAAATGATTCTTGTCTTTCCCAGTTCAGCAGGAACATGAAAAAGGCAATAGCATAATGAGGGACAAGTTTAAATCCCAAATCTGGTCCTAGAGATCCAATTGCCCTAGTGAAACAAGCCATGAAGTAATTGGCAGCAACATTAGCAGCAAAACTGATAAAGAGATTATAATTTCAGACCTTGGGCGCTTGGCATCTGAAATAGCACATACAAGAGTTGTGAAAGAAAACTAAAATTTTCAAAATTATAAGTAATGCCTACCTAGTTGCTGGAGTTGACACTAACGCACTGATCATTGGAGGAGTTAAAGGTGACCCTTTCATGAAAGATGACCAACCAGGCACTTGCCCAGAAATGTTTCGAGGAATTGGGCTGCAGCGACCTTTTACATATCCAGGCCACATATACGCTGATGTGTCCAACACATTTCTAGCAATGCAAGCTTCAACAATAAGATGCCTGAGATTACCAGCTGCATGTGATAAAAAAAAAGGATCAGAGGGGTCACTTTCAACAATAAACAGGAACAAGAAAAGCAGGAAAGATACAGAAGTACATCACTGCAGTGCGCTACCAAGACCGTCCACCAGAAAGAGGAAACTATAGAACCAGGGTAAAGAACTAACAGACATAGATAGATAGATATGGGCATATAAAAATGAAAAGAGAAATAAGGTAAATGAGGCCCAATCTTTGACCAGTAGACAGAAGGAAGAACTAATGATGAAAAAAATTCACCATTTCATATCACAAAAAATAGTGTTTATTTGTAATAGTACTTAATTCAAAAAACTGTGTTGGGTAGAGTCCTATTCAGATCCAATTGTAGCTCAAAATCAGAAATCAACTAAAACAATCTCAGATAAAGATGAATCCAGAGATAAACTTCTACAAATGGTAATTTAGTGAATGTAAAATTCCTGATGTTCATAATGATGTACAAGTAACAAAAAATAAAATAAAATACTAAAATAATTACGCATTAAAAACTAGAAGCAGTTGCTATAAGAGATACTCACTGCAATTCAAGGGTATGTCATTCAAGCTCATGCCACTAAGGTGGCCACTGCCAACAGACATGCCTGAAAGGAAGAACATTGCTTTTGCAGCAGCTTGATTGGCCAAAGAACTAACAGGTGGTGGTGCAGTCAACAATCCTTCAAAGTCATCCAACTGCTGAAGGCTTGAAATTAAGTCTTGATGGCGTTTTCCCACCTGTTCAATATTTTTTCTCTGACTGACAGAGCATTGTTCAGCTTCACCATTCAACATGATCTCATCCTCTTCTATAATATTAACAACTGCAAGTATTGCAATGGACAATAACATGCATAAACAAGTATCAATGCGAGGAACAGGGCCCTCACTTGAATTCCTCTCCTGTGAAGATACAGAGGAAAGTACAGTGGTGAACACATAGTTTAATATCTTACAAATGTAGAGATTCCTCATAACAATTTTACCAAACTAATCAACAATGGAAACATCCACCAACATGCAATTTACGAGGTGAATACTAACAGCAGCTTCATGCAGAGAATTTAGGCAAAACAACTTCAATTCACTAGTTCACATAGTTATTATTTTCCTTTCCGGTTGAAGGAAAATCATCAAATTTATACGAATGCATCAAATGAACTAACGAAAACCCTTAGTAAGTGAGATGAAAACCATATACTAACACATAATGATAAGTTGATAACATTGTGTTTTCCTTTGATCAAGGGAATTACTCTAATACTTTAATATTCATCCATATCCAGTGAAATGACCAGTCTTGACAGCACAGCAGGAAGCACAGAAATAGTCTATCGTTTTTACAAATGATTAATGAGCCCGTATTATCGGGTGTGTTTTAAAACTTTTAATTAATGCTCGGGAAGAGAAACAAAAGAGCAATCTTGTCTTTATTTAAGATTATACTAAGAAAGGTATGTATTTCATGTATTTTAAATTAGCACTCACCCTCTGGACAAGACGTAAAGCTGCAGTCCACAAACCAAGAAATGCCTCTTGCCAAGTGGTCTCATTTAAAGCCTGCAGACCCTTCACCAAACCTGCCGAACCAATTCTGTGCTCAGAATTTTATATAAAGAGGGACTTACCTTGAAAACTTGTGATTGCATGTATATGTACCAGTAAGAGCTTCAACAGCACTGGTAGCTCTGACTTGTGATCCATCCATTGTATCTTCTAAATAAAGATCTATGGGAAGCCAAAGTTCTGAACGAACTGTAGCAAGACACTGGCTGGCAGACGACATAGGAGAAATAGCTGTCACTGCATGAAGTTGTTTTTGTGAGTTTGTTTTGCATTTAGGAGACAGAACTTGGCGTGCAGCAGATGTCAACTGCAAGAGTGCCTCTGGGGATATATTTTTTGAGTTTCTTAAAGAACCAGACTTGGCAGCCAGCAGTCTTAAATGATCAATGAAGCATTCCCAATGCACTGGCCTAAAAGAAAAAGACGGTTAATGTTTCAGATCCTGCATACAATCCCAAAGGAAAGAAGTCCAACAGCTAAAGTTTTCCAGGCAATATAACATTAAGGGAAAAGTATTCACTGTTCCGCCATATACTTAGAACTCAGTGCCGAAGGCATGACACGATTTTACTATGAAAGCCAAAAAAAGGAAACTTACATATTTCGACGGGCCAAGTAGAGAATCCTAGAAGTTGTTTTATCACGGAAAAACTCCCCAAGCAATTCAACAGCCATAATACTATTTATCTTACTCAATGCTTCCTGGTGTTCCATTCTTTTCCCATCAAAGTTATCTAGATAGTCTATGTCCATGTCTTGACTCCTAACTGGCCACCTCGATTTCTTTTCAGCTGTGAATTCTAACAGACCTTCGTCATCGAGGGAAGCATCAAGTAGCTCCCATACAACAGAGAATACAAATATAACAACAAGAATCCCAGGTTCAGAGAATTGAACACCAAATATTTGGTAAAACTGGAGAACATCATTGATAGATTCCATTATCCTGCAATTCAATAGTTCTAGTAATCAATTGGAGTAACATAAACTGGACCTAGTCCGAGGCCAAAAGATCGAGAAATTCAACAAAATTAGAAGGATCTCACAAACCCTAGCCTGCTTGCTATAAGATCAGAATTTTCTCCAGAAAAAAATATTAATTGAATGTAGGTATAGAGTTAAATTGTCTAGTCATAACCAGCTAAATAACCAGATATTCGTAGCTTCAACTATAGAGCTCTATCGTGCTATTGCATCTCACAGATATCAGAGGTTGATTTAAGTGTAACGAGACCCTATTACAAGTTATTTTTCTGGAAAAACCAAAATCCATTCATCCTAAAACTAGTTAAACCTTTTTATAAGTTATTTTTTTATTACTGTTAAATGAACAGAAATTTAAACGCCGCGCCATGATAGACTCTAACCCGAGACCTTTGGCTTCAGGTGTTATTATTAACCACTCTACCACTAGGCCAACACACCACAACAGTAATACAGATTTTGTGACTGGAGCAACAGCAGGATAGACTGCCCAACCTTTGTCCAATTGCATGTGGATCAACACCTCATTAGTGGCAATTTGTGAAGTTCATTACTGGAATCCAAAAATTCTTCATGTTAAGAAAATTACTAGAATGGCATAAATTATCGTCAAACAACACCAGTTTCTGGTTTTGATCTTAGTCTAAAAATTCTAGCTTAGTTTGTCATATGCCGACTCTTCTATACACGTTAAATTTGAAACCATATGGATACGCCGATACGGTTAATTATTTCAATCAATATCAGTTAAGAATTATCAGGCACACATCTGGGACAACCAGCTTGAACTTTTCAGCTTTAGGATAGATGGATTTTGGCTTTCCAGAAAGAGAAAAAAAGAAGTGAAAGGAAAAGTTACAAAAACCCAAGTCCAGTGTGCACATCATTAGCGTTTACAAAAATATAATCGAGGAAAAGAAAACATAGCAGATAATATGGGAAATTTATACAAGTGAACAAATCTCTCATGATAATTTTATCTCTAAATCATAGTAGTAAATACTTTAAGGGGTTCAATAAATAAAACATTTGTCTGAGCATAAGCCTATAGTCTCGTGCTCACATTCTCACATTCATTGAAGATGGACATGCATAAAGCACAAACTTACGTCAAAGATGATAGGACATACAATACCTAATGGAGTAAAATATAAAAGTTCTCATCCTATTTTCTAGTTCCATCAGCTGAACACGCTTCAGGATAAGCTAATCACAACAGATTGTTCTTAGATTAAATGGTGTTCAGAGAACAGACAATTTCTATGACAAGCGTGCTGCTAATGGATGTGCACTGATAAAAGTTTTCACCTGATCCAGAAGCCAAATTCCTTATATTGAACATCCCCAAAGATGTCCCAAGTAAATACGAAACAGCTCTAGTAATCAATATTACCCAATAGCATTATGGGAAACCTAAGCTAACCTTCAGGTTAAACACAACAAAAAAAATTTAGCACATACAAATCTTTTGGGAACATTATCTGATATCCACAGATGTTGGCAGAGGATAAGAAATCTAAGAGATCAAAATGAACATTATCTATTACTTTGATACTATAGCATAAATGTTAGAGAAACTGAAACCCAGGCTCGCAGAATAACGGAATAATATCATACTTGTGATAGTTACGACCATTGATCAGAGACAACAATGAGAATGCATATCTCTTAAGAAGCTCCATATACAATCTGTATGCCACTGGGTACCTCCTTCGACTCGGTATTACCCTGCACAACATTACAAGACATGAATAAATGAACATGCCATGGAACACATTGGTCAGCAGTCTCAGCTTCCTCCACATATCTTTTGCTATATACTAGTAATACTTTTGCGGTTCAATTAGAGTACTAATACTGTAAGATGTCGCAGAATTAAGCTGTAAAACTTAACAATCTAGCTTAAATTGACCTAGAAGAGAAATCAGAAATCATGCCAAAATAGATGTATATCATAATTTAGAAAAAGACAGGCATGTGATGAAAGTGACCTAGTGGAAAGAAGCGCAAGGACGAGCATGGGCGGAACGATACGAATAGTGAGCGCTTTCTCGAGGAACTTCCAGGCAATTGGATGGTTATTGGACCAGCAAATATGAGAAACGAGAAGGTCAGCGAGCTCGACGGATGGCATGGAAACTCCGGCGGAGGTGAGGGTGGCGGAAAGCTGCATAGTCCACATGAGGGGATCGGTGCCACTCACCTGCGCGGCCTTGGTCAGCTCCAGCACACCGTCCCAGAGCCTCTGCTTCGCCGTCTCCTCGTCGTCTCCCGCGGCCGCTGCCATGTGATCACTAATTGGGAATTGCTGAACTGTAGCACCGGAGCAGCAGGAAATTAGGGCATGGGAGGAAGAAACACTCCGGCTATAGCTTCACTGTGTGACAGCAATTTTGAACTGAAACCACAGAGGGCGTATTGGAACAAGGTTTAGTTTATGGGCCCCTATTTTTAATTCTATTTTTAAATGTAGACATTCATGCTAACAAAATAATAAACCATATAAAACTAATTAATTACTAGTTATGGTCCATATTTAATATTTTATTGATATATATCTATCCTAATCTAAAGTGCAAGTTTGATGAAAAGAATTTGATACCCTTTTTGGATACAAAATATAATGATAAAGTGTCTTTTATCTAAAAATATTTTTTGAAGGTAAAAACAATTGGACAAATAATGGTCCAATAAAACGCTAAAACACATTAAATAGTGCACTATCATTAATTTTTTTATAATTAAGTTAATAAATTTATATATTAATTAGCCTTATATTTGGGTTTAAATTGGAATTGTGCTAGAGAGTTTAGTTTGTCTTCCAATTATTTAAGTTAAAATTGAGATTTAATCCTTTATTGCAATACATTTTCTGAATTAATTCACGAGCTAAACGAACAAATATATAATGTTAACAATTTCCATCCTATATTGACTCAATTAAAGTTTTTAATTCTTATATATTAATTTGCCTCTAATTAATTAAAAAATACTACTAAGTTTATAGATTAAACTACGGAATAAGATGAAATTATATATAATTAAAATTAAATCTAACTTACAAAGTTTGTACTTCTTAACATAAAGAGTAGTGTAAATTGTCACATTATTCAAAACAAACAAGATGCATAAAATATTATCGTTGTTTTAAGTGATAATTTACTTTTTATACGTATATGTGGCGGGAGGTAAGAAATTTATTTCTTTCCAGTATAAAAAATTAATTTAGTCTTTGGTCATGTATATCAAGTTATGTTATGTTCTGAAATTAAACATAAGAAATAAATAGTCAACGAAAATGTGATTATTGGGCAGTACGAATTTTCTAACTTGACTTCTCAAAGAAGTTTTAAATTTTTATGATTTATATTATTCATATATTTAATGTGGGTATGTTTAATATTCCATATATGTTTTTCAAAAATTTTCAAAATTAAGCTATTAAATTTATATATTAATTTACCTTTTATTTGGACTAATGACGTGCATAACACTGTCAATAAACATCTTTACTCACACATATTTTCTTTATGTTATATCTTATTCTAATTAATTCATATTCTTTGATCATTAGTCACACATCTTCTTTTTGTCATTAATTTTATTATTTTTACTCCACTTAGATTATAAATTAGAATTGCATAATTGTTGCATTCATTAGGGAATAGTAAATTCTTCATTTAGAGTAAGACAAGATAAGTACATTTCTATTTTTTTAAATCTTCACATTGCTTTTTTGAATTCTTATTTTCTATATATTTATTATATTTTGAATTCATTACGTGAAACTCTTATGTCCCGTACATAACTAGGGTGTAAATACTAGTACTCATATATTGGCCGGTGCATTTTTATATGGTGGTTACAGACTTGTTCGTTTACTTTATAGGAAATCAATTAATATGACTGTGTACTGGTTGGCATTTTTTTCAATTATTTTGTTATCTTTTTCTAATTTTTGTTATATTATTTTGTTATCTATTGACATTTTCTAACTGTCCAAATCAAAATTTAGAATTTATATAATATTTAGAGTTTACATTTTATCACTACCCTACTTATATATGTATACTTCTACATGTATAGAATTGGAACTAAAATTATTAAGCATGCAATATTCAGTTCCATTCATCCATTTCGTTGTTCTTAAATCCTAAAAATGCATATATAAAATCGTAAGTGAGGGCCATATAGCATTTAGATTTCATATTAAGATTAATCAGTGTCAGCTACACAATTAATAAATGTGTACATCCAAATAGCATATGCCAGAATTTGAAAAGAAATACTACAGTATATCCGAGTAATGCAGGAGTAAAAACTCTCCCAAACTTGAGACGAAGAATCCACTGCTTCGAGCTCATAACAACAAGGCTTGGGTCACCGAGAGTTAGCCCCCGCGTGCTTCTCTTCTAGTGGCATCATGCAGAAGCTCAACATCAACTCCCTCGGGTGGCAATTGGACATATCGGACCACAGATCCTCGAATGAAGCAGTTTCGCACTGAAAGCTGTAAAAAAGTCCGTTTTTTTAGCAGGGGCACAAGATAGTACGGATACAAAACATGGGATTACATGAATGGACAGTAGCGTGGGGAATCAAATATATGAGGGTTAAAAAATAGCACCACAAGAAGAGGTTTTTGGTATGAAAATATTCAATTAGTATCAGTATCTCGAGAAAACAAAATTTACAAAGAGAAATCAATAGATCAGAGATAGACATTACATTGCACGGAGCAAGACCACAGATGTTAGAATCTTACGTAGCAAAGGAAGTTTACGGATGCAATTAAACAGACACACCCAAGGAAGGCCATCTGTTGTACAAGACTTATACAAACACTTGGAAAGATGGAAATTTGACTAGGCTTTTGGAACTGATATTCAAACTAGTTCTATCATAAAATAAGAAAGAGTAATCTACAAATATATTAGAGTGAAGTTTTTAATAAAAACTTTCAAAGAAAGTTTGTACATACACAAACTGTAATCTAGCTTCATTCTCAATCAAAACTTAGAAGTTCCATGGCACAAGCCGCCTATGCAAAACAATTAACTATTATTACAACTCAAGACACAAACAATCGAAGCACATGGCCCTGATTTTCAGCTCATAACCCGACAAGCCTAACTCATATGATTCCTGATTGCAAAGTGAAAAATTAAAAGAAACTTCAGCGTTGCTAATTCAGTAAACCAAAGTGGGAAGTATTCAAATTCCCAAATCTTGCCGTCCCAACATGGTACTTATACATATACATAAAACCATTACTCAAAGCTTAAATTTGGGGATTCAAATTGAAATAATATAGATCGGGATATCAGAAGCAGAAAGTATCCTAAAACCCTAATAAAGAACCACACACACAAGAAAATCCAGAAAGCATATAACGAAAATCCAAATAACAAAAAGTGAGAACTTTCACTTAACCCTAAATCGTAGAACATGAAGGGAGTGAGCAAGAGAGAGAATACTACCATATGGGGGTACTTGTCCTGATCAACAACCCTAGTATTCTCCAGCTTAATGTTGAGATATTGATCAACCGAATGTAGAGTCCCTCTAATCGCTAAATCGTTCTTCAATTCCACCGTCACTTCCCTACCCACCAAATCCTTGAAGTACGAGAAGAACAACTGCAAAATTGAAGAGAGAAAAAACCATTAAAATAGGTTAAATCCATAATTTAAAAATAATAAGAAAAGCGGAAGCAGAAGGAGAAGAAATAAACCATTTTGGTGGGGGAAATCGGTTTTCCGCTTCAGGGAGATCGAAGACGAAGAGCTGCTTGATATGTAAACGGGTTTGCAAATTAATGGCTTTCTCTTATTTGCATATAGGATCCCAAATGATTTATATGATTGCCCAAATGTCCTTTAAAAACTCTTATTTGCAGTCTATGATTAATTTGGATGATTTTGACGATACTGTGTTACCATCATTCAACCTAAATGCCTAATAAGTGAGTTCAAGTACTGATTTTAATTATAGACATCCAGTTATTTGGTTTGGTACGAGTTACCATACCAAATAAATTATATTGATCCAGTTTGATGCAGTTCAATTTGCGATTAATATATTTCCTTTTAAAAATCAAACACCCAATGTCTTCAAAACGCATGAAAAAGAATTTCATTAAAAAAGTAAAAATATCTGAATAAACTGAGACTAATTCTAAGAGCATCCGCAGCGTTGCTAGCTGGGATGGACAGCGTCCGTGCCGTTGGCGCGGCACCGCTGTCGCCGCTGCTGCACTCCCGCCGCTGGCACGGAGCTGCTTGATGTATCAAGCACGTCAATGCCGCTGAGCAGGCTACGTGGCGCGTTTCAATTGGCCAACGGATTATCCGTTGGAAATTCAATTTTTTTTTTAAAAAATCAAAAATAATACCAAAAATTAAAAAAATATATTTTTAGATTTCCAAAAATATGGTTGTTTTATTACCGTTTTTCTGATTTTTTTTATTTTTTAATAATTTCTTTATTCCCAAAATCATCTATAAATACACACATTCATCATCCATTTTTCACATCAAATCATCTCTCATTCATATTTTTTCATACAACTCATCTACATCTTCCCCTCTCACTCAAATGTCACGCCCGCATTTTCTAAGGATAGAAAACACGGTTGATCGCGACTAGGGGAGGATTAAAGAAGCAAGGAAGAAAGGGGAAAAACAACACAACTCGACCATAGTTCAAAATGAGTTAGAATAGCTCAAATAAAATCAGAGTATCATTTCAACAATCAGCAACTCGAAACAAATATTATCTCGACAATACTTGGAAAAAAGAAACAATATTCAGTGGAAGCATTCGAGAGTAGAATACTATTATGTATGAAGAAATAATATATTCAGAAATTTTTATTTACTATCTTCTTCACTTTCATGCTCAACGCCCACCGCGCTCGTCACCGCTCAATCTGCACATAGGGAAAACACATGTAGGACGGAGTACTTGATGCACTCAGTGGACTCATGCTGAAAATATTTTCAAAAAATATTTATCATGCCATTAACGAGTGACCTCAGGGTTTTAACTATGAAAGGACTCGAGTCACTAAAACATTTCACCAACATCATCATCACCATCAACCTCAACATCATCAACATTACCATACCATATCTGAATATACATGACAAGGAATGTGACCACATTCCAAGCCACTAGACCGGCCAACTCAAAGAGATAGCGCACGATCTACGGGGTGTACACTAGCCTGAGTAGAGACTCACTCCCTAGTCAGACCCGAATTCGATTAACCGTACATGGCAAAAGCCACTTCAGATAGGTCCCATAGCAACACAAAAATATGGCATGACAAACATATTTCGCAAAAATAAATATACTTAGGACATAGTCCTTATTTAAAAAGAAAGCTCACCTTGTTCGTTTAAAGCCTTTAACTTGTGTTTCATTCCATTCTCGAAAAGCATGTGTGAAGTCACCCATTGATTTAATGTACTCCGGCCCGAATCTTCAATTTAAATCATTTGAACTCCAATCCATCTCCTTAATTAAAACAAAAGGGCCCAAAACTTTAAATAAAAATAAAAAAAAAACTTTGCCCAAGTATTAGATAAAACAAGGCCTAAACATCTCTCTTTCTCACCTTACGTGAAATCCCAAAATGGGATTTGAAGTCCAACTCTTTCTCTCAGAGTCACCTCAATTTAGTCGCCTCCGTAAACCCGTCGCCGTCACGGTCAGCCCCTGCTACCCCGCTGCCATTGCCAACGCGGTCATCCCTGTAGGAAAAACGTGTGAAATTTGAAAAGGCTAGGCTTTTGGCCTTTCACTTCCATGTAACTTTATGAGGTGCCTTAATGGTGAGACTTTTCACTTGGTCTTTCCTCACCTATAAATAGATGGGATTTAGGAGAAGAGAAGACACGAACAAATCATTCTCTCTTCTCTCTAGCTCAAGCATTCTAGTGTGCACATTAGGAGCATTGCATTGCTCGGTTCTCGCCTCCAATTCAAGTTCGTCGGTGCCTACGAGTTTGAGGTGCTTCAACTCGGTAGGAGGAAACTCGTTTCATCTTTGGGGACGTTGCGTCAATCCGTGAGCACTAGCCGGGGCATATCTCGTCTTGCGGAGAGAGGGATACCTCGACTCAACTTGAAGAAGACCATAGTTTGCATCTTGTTCTTTTATTGTATGTACTTTGTTTTATTTACCTTCTACTTTGTTGTTCTTTTGTAATAGCAAGAGTTTGCCCATATAAAGGCTGCAATATTTCCAAGAATCGCAAGACGAAATACGCCCTTACACAAGATATCACGTAAGGTGAGATACTTGGGCAAAGAGAGACGTTTGGGCCTTGTTTTATTTTCTCAAGCATTTTGGGATTTTGGGATATCTTGAGTTTTCTCAACTCTTATACTTCACGCATTTTCTTGAAGTATTTTCTCTCTTCACAGTACCCTTCAAGTACACGGAGATATCTTGACGTAAGTTTCTCCCTAAATCTCATTATGTCGAGAAAATGCTTAAGAAATTCAACTCGTTTGATTGTAAGCCAGCAAAGACTCCTTTGGAGCTCAATGTCCATCTGAGTAAGAATATGAGTGATTCGATTGCTCAAGAAGAGTATGCAAAGGTCATTGAAGTTTGATGTTTATCACAAACTGTACTCGACCTGATCTTGCTTGTCCTGTAAACAAGTTGAGCCGATTTACGAGCAATCCTAGCAACGAGCATTGGAAAGCTCTGTGTAGAGTTTTGAGATACTTGAAGTATACTATTAACTTTGGGTTGCATTACACAAGATATCCCTAAGTACTTGAAGGGTAATGTGATGCAAATTGGATCTTTGATTCAAAAGACTCATTTTCGACAAGTGGGTATGTGGTCACTGTGGGGGGTGGTCCTGTCTCGTGGAAATCAACGAAACAGACGTGTATTGCTCGTTCCACCATGGAATCTGAGTTTATCGTATTGGATAAAGCAGGGGAAGAAGCTGAGTGACTCAGAAATTTCCTAGAATGTATTCCATGTTGGAAGAAGCCAGTGCCCGCCGTATTGATACACTGTGATAGCAAAGCAGCTATAGGTAGAGCACAAAGTGGCTTTTATAATGGTAAGTCTCGACATATTCGTCGGCGACATAATACCGTAAGGCAGTTGATCACAAGTGGCATTATCTCAGTTGACTATGTAAAGTCGGTGGATAACTTAGCGGATCCGTTAACAAAAGGTTTAAACCGTGATCAAATGCTTAAATTGCTAAAATGAATGGGACTGAAAACCACATCTTAAAAGATGAGTATAGTGGTAACCCAACCATACGATTGGAGATCCCATGGGATTGGTTCAACGGGAAAACGAAGCTATATAAATCTAGCTGTAACACTCAGAAGATTTTAATCTTCACCCATTCTTTAGAAAACATTGAGTGTTGTAACCTGCACGTGGTGAGAGGTTAAGTCTTTTGACTTTTAATGATTCTTGAAATCTCAAGGAGATGCAGTATGGCAGGATACTCATGAAAGAATCATCTATGTAAGTGAGAAGTGAGGCCGCTTCGTGTGTGTGAGTCACTTATGAATTCCAAAGAGGTGTCCCACGGCCGAAACAGACACAAACGTGAGAACTGATGGAGTTGAGACAATATTGTGTTGTTGCTATTGACTAGGTATAGACCAAGGATGAATAGTTCAAGGCATCGCGTCCACTAGCCCGCCGGTATGTCTGATAGTGTTGACTATGGAAGGTTCAAAATCACAAGTTACCTCTCCAAATGCAGTATCGTTTCTCGAGAACTGAGCAAAAGAGTCTGCATACATGCATATGTGTCTGGTGTTGTGTTAAGGATGAAGTTCCTTAACTCGTAGATTTTACGTCGAACGTCGCGAGAGCTTTTGCCCGTGGATCAATCCAGCGTCAAAATTAGGGTTTTGTGCGTTTTGCACTTTGAAAGGAAAGAGAATAAGAGAAAATAAAATAGAAGGATAATTGATATTTCTTGAATGAATAATATGAATAACAATGTCCAATATTTATAATAGTGGATACTAACTTAATGAGCAAGACAAAAGATATGGAAAAGATATGAAAATCTATAATTAACTAACTAACTAAATAATAATAATAATAATAATCATCATCGTATCAACTCCCCTACGGTTGAAATCCACCTTGTCCTAACCATGAAGCAACGATGAGCGTCGAAGGAATCCTCCTGGATCAAACATACACCGAATAGTTGGGCGTCTCTCTGCATTATCTGCATCAATTGGTGCTTTCATTGAGAGCCTAAACGGCTCGGAGTGGTGGTCGGGCAACGAACTCGCTGTGACCAATGAGTGCGTTTGGGACCGCTCGGAGTGGTGACCCACGGAGTGGTGGCCGGGCAAAGAATCCGCCGTGACCAACGTGGCCGTGACCAACGAGAACTCGGAGTGGTGGCCTGGCAAAGAACCAGCCGTGACCAATGTGGCCGTGACCAACGAGGACGTTGGCCCTTAAAGGAGGGTCGAATGTTACGGACTCAATTCCCACATCGGTTGTGAGAACAACTGATGTGGGGTATATACACTAAATGGGCTCTCTCTCATAACAGGCTAGTCTTTTGGGATGAGTTCTCCTGTTTGGTCTGTATCATGTTGGTTTGAGCTTGCAGCGCTCTAACCAATGTGGGGGATTGTAGGAAAAACGTGTGAAATTTGAAAAGGCTAGGCTTTTGGCCTTTCACTTCCATGTAACTTTATGAGGTGCCTTGATGGTGAGACTTTTCACTTGGTCTTTCCTCACCTATAAATAGATGGGATTTAGGAGAAGAGAAGACACGAACAAATCATTCTCTCTTCTCTCTAGCTCAAGCATTCTAGTGTGCACATTAGGAGCATTGCATTGCTCGGTTCTCGCCTCCAATTCAAGTTCGCCGGTGCCTACGAGTTTGAGATGTTTAAACTCGGTAGGAGGAAAGTCGTTTCATCTTTGGGGACGTTGCGCCAATCCGTGAGCACTAGCCGGGCGTATTTCGTCTTGCGGAGAGAGGGATACCTCGACTCGACTTGAAGAAGACCATAGTTTGCATCTTGTTCTTTTATTGTATTTACTTTGTTTTATTTACTTTCTAGTTTGTTGTTCTTTTGTATTAGCAAGAGTTTGCCCGTGTAAAGGCTGCAATATTTCCAACAATTCTCACTCCCACCGGGATGCCGCTGCCCCTTGCTGCTCGGTCATGACGCAGCGCTGCTTGCTGACACGGTTGTAGTTGGCGTTGTCTCTAGCCATTCGGGCTCCAAAAGCACTCTCATCCACCAACTCTTTCTTCTTTTCAAATCTAACTCTTCTTAACCAAACTTTTCAAATAGCTAAACTCATCCAAAAATGAGAGCAACTCATTTTAAAAGATTAAATCAGCAACAATGCATTCTTCTTTTCTCCTCAACCAATTCTCTCGTCTCTTTCTCAAATCTGCCATCTCTTGCTCTCTCTCTATTTATTTTTCCTCTCTTTTAATTCACGCCACTGCCGTCTCTATTAAGCTCCGTCCATCGCTCTTGCTGTTCATTTCAGGGGCATGTTGCCTCTCCGTTGTCTTTCCATAGCCGCCGCTGGAATTTCCTCGCTGGACTGCCATGGACCAGCACGGCCTTTAATCGATCGCCGCCGAGGATCAGTTGCTGTCCGCCGTTGCTTCACGTCCAGGCCAACGACGCAGGCACCGTCACCATGCGCTGCTGCTGCTGTTCGGAATTTGTCGAGCAGCCGAGAAGTGCCATCGGTGTCGTTCCGCTCCGCCGTCGCTTCTCCTCCGCGCGGCCGTCACCACTGCCGCCGCTCTCGTCTCCTATTTCTCTCTCAATTTTGATTCTCTGCACTCTCAGATTTGGAATTCATTGAATTGAGTGTGTGTAGCTTGTGTTGAAACCGCGCTCCCTCTCTGTTCTCTCGCATCGCCGCGCCGCCGTGAGTCTCGGCAGCTGTTGCTGAACCGGACAGCCTTCGGCTCCGTATTCACCGGCTGTTATCCGCCGTCGCCGAGCCCGTGGACCACTCCGTCGTCATATCTTCTCCCTCCATCCAATCTCTCTTAAAACACAGCGCATGTCATCTCTCTTTCTCTAATTTCTAACTTTCTGATTTATTTTCCTGGAATTGATTGAATCTGATGAAATGTGAAGAAGACCGAAGGTATATAGATGGTCTCACGTTGAAAGTAAAACTGATTTGGTTCCTTTTTTTCTGGTAGTGCAGATAATGAACAAGATTTGCGGTAACAGATTATTGAGAGTAATAATCTGTGGCAGTTTTCATCTCTAATTTGGCTTCAAAGTGTAGTTTCAAATAAAATGAATTGGGCTTGGAAAATTAAATAAATTGGGGGTAGAAAAAGAATAATTATTATAGGCCCCAAATGATATATCCTTCTATCAAAACAAAGGCAAAAAAATTTCATGTGCACAAACGATGTCACTACGAGAACAAATAAAAAGGGTAGAAAAGTCGGGGTATTACATAAACCCTCTCAAATGGATTTCACCGATATCATGGCGGAAGCAGAGCGCGAAGACCAAGACTACTATGAACAATATCGTGCCGCCTATGAAGTCTATGTCGCTGCCACTACCCCCGCCCATCCTCCTCGACCAACTAGATCAATTCACCGCTACATCCCTCGTGACTGGGAGGGAGCCAACGAAAGGCTCGTTGCCGACTATTTTTCCAACCAGCCGCGGTTTCCGGAATACTTTCAATCAAGTAGAGACGCAACCGATCGGCAAAGTCTCTCGGCTTTGCAGAAGTGTACTTGTGCCATCCGACCACTTGCTACTGGGCAAACAACTGACCTCTTCGACGAGTATTTGCATGTCGGTGAGTCAACTGGAATCCTATGCCTTAAAATTTTTTGCGACGACGTTTGTTCTACTTTCGGTGAGGAATTCCTTCGGGCACCCACCACCGATGATTGTCAACGGTTGCTTCGTCTTCACGAAACAGTCCACGGTTTTCTCGGTATGCTTGGCAGCATTGACTGCATGCATTGGAAGTGGAAGAATTGCCCGACTGCTTGGAGGGGGCAACACTTAAGCAGCCACAAAGGCGGCGGCCCAACACTTATCCTTGAAGCGGTCGCCGACTACCGCCTATGGATTTGACATGCATATTTCGGTATTGCCGGATTTAACGACGACTTGAACGTGCTCTATTCTTCACCCCTCTTCAATGATGTTTTGAATGGTGTAGCACCGGCGATCGACTTCACCGTCAACGGAAATGCATACCATATGGGTTACTATTTCGCCGATTGTATCTACCTAAGGTGGTCGACTTTCGTGAAGACGTTCAGCAATCCGCAAGACCCGAGACGGATTCTTTTTGCGCAGCGTCAAGAGTCTGCTCGGAAAGACGTCGAAAGAGCTTTTGGGGTCCTTCAAGGCCGATTCAACATTGTGAAGGCCCCGTCTCGGCTGTGGTACGTTAAGAATATTGCCGACATCATGTACACGTGTATTATCTTGCACAACATGATATAGAAATGGCGTGAAAGGTAGAGTTGAGACGAAGAGAGAAGCGAAGGCTCCGGCGGTGGGGAAACCTGCGAATGGCGTGTGGCGGAGGCCGTCGGCACACGAGCTGCATTACACGGCGAATAGAGCGCAGGCGGAGGAGATGGAGAAGAAGACGTTTCTGCCGTACCGGCAAGGCTTGTTTGGGTGCCTAGGGTTCAGCTCCAAGAGAGCGGCTAACTTTTACGACGAGGATGAAGCCGGAAGCTCAACCTCGAGGTCTCCCCCACGCCAAGGTGTGCATACGACGGTGGGCGAGAGGATCGAAATAAGAAACACAATGCGCGATACCCGAACCCACACTGAGCTACAAGAAGACCTAATCAAACACATTTGGGCGAAATTCGGCCACGAGTAGTGGATTTTATAATTTTATGAATTTAATTATGTAATTTTTAATTTTTTTTGTAATTTGTAATAGTATTTCAGTATTTTTAATGCATTTTAATATTGTGAAAATGTTTTTATTTAAATTGAATAATAGAATTGTGAGACCCTTAAGCATGTCCTTGTGGAAGAGCATGGATGTGTGTGTTGTGCTCTTGTCTAAGAACAGAGAGTGAAAAAGTAATAAAAGTAGATCCGGGCCCACATCCGTGCTCTTGCCAAAGAGCACGAATGGGGATGCTCTAATGCATAAGTAACTAAGTTCATAGTAGTACTACACTACTACTTAACTCTAGAATTTCACAAGAAAATAAATGGAGACTGACTACTGTCATAAGACCATTAAGCAAAGTTGAATATTGACTAAAAATAAGTATAACAATAAATAATAGTAGCATCATAAGCCAGAACACGTTAAATACAGAACGAAATTATCGCATTAGTTTTGAGTTACTAAGCCACACTCTCCAAGTCATAACACAAATTGTTGTAGAATTAGCTTCAAATTTAGTGATTTGGTCAAGTTTTATCCATCCCAATCTATGTTCTCAAACCAAATTTGGTGTAAAATAAAACTTAGCTCAACACCTTAGACACCAGTTTTAGTGCCAAAATATACGCACCCACGCCCACATACATGCAACAGTTTGGGGAAAATATCAATTACAGAAGTATGTTCTTAGTTTAGTAACGCGAACCATACACATCTCACAATTTTATGGCAGAGGGCGTTGAGTTCATGCTCTAGAGTCTAGAGAGATCCATCTCAGATTACAGTGAAGGGAAGCAGATCATTTACACCTGTATTGAACGCGACCAGCAGCCGAAAATATATTTCTAGTAAACCCTAAAGAAGGATCTAATGTATTTTCTTACTCAGCTATTGGAAATCACTAGGCAATTGCAACTTCTTACATTCTTGGTTTGACGCGTCTGCCATTGACATCACCTCCGTCTAGAATACCTTCGATCCCTACTCTGCCAACAGCAATAGAGTGTTCATTGATCCTGGCAACATACTCCAATAACTCGGTGATCACGTGTGGACAGCTTTCTTTAAGGTAATCAAAACCATCTGTCTGCATGACCGCTGCAAAAAAGAGATCATCTTTATCAGAGGCCATTCCACATCAGTTAGGATTTTAAGACTACCTTGCTTTAGGAGAAAAGGAAGAATTGTTATAAACAATAAACAATTATCATAGCATACAAAGAAAGAGTGATAAAACCCCAACAATCAAAGCGATAAATTTTAGGACCATACGGCAACCTAACCATGCGAAATGGTTCTGAAAGCAAAGCTATCATAATTATTCTGCAATGGTGATATAAAGACCGATATAACCAAAAAATTCTTGGATATGCAGTACTATGCACTCAGCAATCTTAAGAACTCAAACAACCACACAATTATGAGAGAACCTCAAGGTGCATCAGATTTCAGGTTGTTTGCTATTGGTCAACATACAAATGTAGAAAGATATATTGTTCAGCCAGTATCACTCCAGATACACTATTTTGAGATACTATATATTTGCGCCAAAGTAACTCGATCCCTCGTGCATCCAGATCTGTGCAATTTCATGTTATTTTCTGGAACTAAAATACATTTCAATATTTACCTCTAAGATTTTCAGGAAGAGCGACAAATTTGAGACAGACTGATTTCAGCTGGAAACAGTGGTGTTGTTCCGCAAGTGCTAATGTTGTTGCAACAGTGTTGATAGCAACATCCTCACAAAGGTTAGCCTCACAGAGCAACCTCAACCTCTCTAAACCATACCGATCAGCAGCAGCAAGCATATGCTGAAACATCATGGTCGAGGCCCCTTTTGAGTTTAACCCAGTTAGCTCTTCAAAATCAGGAAGTGCATCCCAGTACATCCAATGAAGCAGGGCCTGCAAGGTAGGAAAATAAAATATAGTAATTGTCAATAAAACACAGCAATACTAAAAATTTGCAGAGAAAATGTAACCCAAAATTTTGCCAATATATAATGAATTTAAAGAGTAAACATAACTAAGAAGGAAGGAACAGGTGATAAGTTCTTCATTCACAATCAAGTATTAAAAGAGAACAAGATAAGGACCCCTAAAGAGGCATCTCTCTCATGCTTCTCATACATGCCACTATGCCCGATGCATCACTCAAGAAAAAATTTACCAAATTCCTTTCATAGATAAATGTATCAACTTCGCTTTTACTTGTATAGAAAGTGAGCAACATATCAAGCATAGCTAGGGCACTAGCCTTGTATATCAACTTCAATATGCACGTTAAAGTCGAGAGGTTTACGCCATTTCCATGATACAAGTACTGGCACCAGGAAGTGGTCACTGCAATGACTAAGTCATGGTTCAGTGTAAAGATTATCCGAATAAACCATATAAGAACCTAAGAACTGGATTAATTGTGGTAGGAAAAATGTGTGATTTTACTATTTATCTGGGGAGCGATGCTTGAACTCTAGAGCATCTCATGAGCTATTGTAAAGAGCTTATAAGCTCAGCTCTGCCAAGCACTCTCTAAAGTAATAATTAGCTCTCTGTTTAACCAATTAAATTGAAGAAGCTCCACCGGAGCAAATGATTTCTTGATTTGCAATGGGTCAAAATTTAACATAGAAGCAATATATTTAGAGAAAGTAGAACTAATAATTAAGATTTGTAACTCAAGGTACAACTAATGATTAATATGCAGAATACCTTAAATATAGGTGCCTCCACATCTTTAATCTTTATACACTCCGTATTTTGATCCTTCATTGGACCATATAATTGAGCTCTGAAGACAGGTGATCGAGCAGCAAGAATCACCTTGTGAGCAGAAAAAGCTTCTCCATCAACTTCAAAATTTACATCAGTCCCTTTTCCACTTTCTAGCAGCTGCCCGAAATGCAGGCCAATATTTGATGGGGAAACTGGAATCGAGTATATCTTAGGTCCTTTTGTGTGCGACGTAACAACACCAACACAGCAATGCACGTGAAGGCAATCATTTTTCAGGTAATCGGATGCTTCAAGAGCAGTTCTTTTGTAAAACCTTTTGTAACCCCTGCAACCAAATTTGAGCTTTAAAATATTTAATATCCTCTCCTTTTTACAAAACATTACTTTGTCAGCTCACATTTACTTGAATACATGTTCTATATCACAATCAACAAATATTGAACTCTTCATGAATTGTCAACAAATATACAAAATTTTCGAAGGCGACACAGGAAAACCACACACAATAAGCATGGACAAAACATATGCACTACACATAATATACACCACACACAAAAGCAGACAGTAATCTTACTGAAGATAGCTAGCATACTTGTCCAACTAGTCCATCTCACTTTTCCTGTATAAATATCCCCCAATATTAACGCGCAAGAAAATGGGATACAATTACACTTGGCATTCAATTAAATTTCATAAGCAAGAAAAAAAGTTAACAACAATAACTCACTAATAGAATAATGAAAACCCACCACATGCTCCCTCTGTATCTAAGAGTATACGGTCCCGTCTCCAACGCCCTACCAAAATGGCTATGGACTTTGTGCCTCTCCCTTCCACTTTGATCCAAGAGAGTCAGCTCAAAGAGTGCCCTAACATCGGTGCCCTCGCTAGCTAACGCGATGAATAGCGAAACGTAATCAGCATTATCCTCGGCGCTCTTTCCATCAGGATAGAAATAAACTGCCCACGAATACCCGCCAACCGTAAACGTATCCGACGCTATGTACTTCCCAATCCCAATTCCCTTCGACAGCGAATACCCCGTGATCTTAAAATCGTGTGAGCCATTAACCGTCTCCGTCTTCGAGGTCGACGTTGTCTCCGCCAGCGATGATGAGGGCTCCGCTGTGTCCTTGTTGAACCTGCCCATTATCCCACTCTCGCAATCGTGATGGGGTTTCTACACCAATTAATTGATACTTCAATTAGGATTTTGGTCGGAGAGATTCTGTTGCGACGGAGAGGGGAATTGGGGTCGGATCTAGGTGAATTGGGGCGAATTTGGACTGGAAGTGGACTAGAGAAAATGAATTCTAGGGTTTTCAAGGGGCGGGGAGATCGCGAGGAATTCTCGGGTTTCTTCTTGTGTTTGAATTGGAATTGACGCGAGAAATTCCTCGATTTGTAGGTTCCGGAATGGAGCCGACGAGGAAGGCCGGAACTATTCTAGAGAGAGAAAGAGAGGAAGGTTTTATAGAGAGGGAGAGAGTGGTAAAGAAGAAAAAGAAAATCGACCACCACTATAAATAGAAGAGGAGTGGCACCTAAAAACTGCTTTTTGATAGTCTCTGTCATATACTTGGCGATGTCTCATTGGACTCAAATCTCAAATAATTGCATTACTTTTTTCTATCAGCATTTATGTTGTCCTACTGTGTTAGGGCATTAGCAATGGGGCGCCCTATGGCGCGCCACGTCAGCAGTTTTATTCTCCTACATTCCCATCTGCAGTGGGGCGCCCTAAGGCACGCCCTATAGCGCGTCATGTCATCATTTTTTTAATATTTACAAAATCCATACGAATTTAAAAAAAATAATACATTAAAATACGAATTTCATAAACTTCATTTCATTTAATAAAAATTAATACATTACAATGCTAATTAAAAAAAAACGCAAACTCAGCGACGGCGGTTACGAGCCCACACTTCTTCAATCATGCCACTCATGAGCTGTGCATGCTCCTATTGGTTGAGCATTGAGGTCAGTCTAGATAGAACCTCTTCGAAGCCTAACGGTAACCCTCTATCGGGTGTGTCGGTCGATGTGCCGGAAGAGCTAGATGCACGGTCGTCTTCATTCCAGTCGGTGATGCTTCCGCCTTCACTCTCGACTATCATGTTGTGCATGATTATGCACCCATATATGACATCGGCGATGACTTCCTTGTACTAGAAACGAGCCGGCACTTTCACAATTGCCCACCGTGATTGGAGCACCCCAAATGCCCGCTCGACATCCTTCCGCGCCGCCTCCTGCTTTTGCGCAAATAAAACCCTCTTCTCACCAATTGGGCAGTTGACCGTCTTTAGGAAAACTGGCCACCGTGGGTAGATGCCATCGGCCAAGTAGTACCCCATATGGTATTGGCGTCTGTTGGCAGTGAACTCGATGGCCGGGCCGTTGCCGTTACATTGGTCGGTGAAGAGGGTGGACGAGTTGAGGACGTTGATGTCGTTGTTCGACCCGGCTACGCCGAAGTAAGCATGCCAGATCCAGAGCCGATGGTCAGCGACGGCTTCGAGGATCATCGTCGGGTGGCTGCCCTTGTATCCACTTGTGAATTGGCCTCTCCACGCCGTCGGACAATTCTTCCACTCCCAGTGCATACAGTCGATGCTCCCGAGCATCCCGGGAAACCCGTGCGCCCTCTCGTGCATCTGCATCAGACCCTGGCAATCAGTGGTTGTCGGCTTGCGCAAATATGTGTCACCATAGGCCTCTACTATCCCCCGACAAAAGCTCTTCAGACACTCGCGGCCTGTAGTCTCCCCACAGTGGAGGTACTCGTCAAAAAGGTCCGCCGTGGTGCCGTATGCCAACTGACGAATAGTAGTCGTGCACTTTTGCAATGGTGTAAGGCCGGGTTTCCCGATGGCGTCCTCCCGAAACGTGAAGTATTCATCACGTGAAGACAATGTACGAACAATGCTGAGAAAAGGTACCTCGACATTCTAAACCGGCGGCGGAAAACAGTCGGGCCCCATCGCGGTTGATCGGCAAAATAGTCTTCAACCAGACGTCTGTGAGCTTCCTGGTGGTCGCGTCGGACATACGACCTATGTCGAATAGGCTAATGGACTTGCTCAGCCGCCGCCGCGGCCGCCGTTTCCTTCTCGCGCTGCATTTGCGCATAGCATGCCGCCATGGCCTCTTCAACGGCTGCATCTAATGCTTCGTCAAGCGAACCACCGGATTCAGACGAACTAGAACTATTGGTGTCGTCGCCGAGATTCATTTTGGTTGGATGTAGAGAGAGAATATGTAAAGAGATAGTCGATATGTTCGTATGCACAACTGAATGAGAAACGAGATTTAAATAGAAAATCAAAACCGTGTGCCATCGTCCGAGTCGATCGTCCGCGACCTCCACAATGGGGCGGACGATGGCGCGGACGATGACCATCTTCCGCGGCCATCGTCCGCGACAGCCGCAATGGGGCAGACGATGGCGCGGACGATGGCCATCGTCCGCGCTATCCTCCGCGACCGAAGTATAGGGCGCGACTATCGTCCGCGCCCTATGGCACGCACCCGCAATGGGTGCGGACGATGCATGGCGCGGACGATGCGCGCCATCGGGCGTGCCATCGTCCGCCCATTGCGGATGCTCTTAGTCCACAAAATATAGTCCATATTTTAATTATGCGAGTTTTAAGAAATATAAAGAAAAAATTAGTATAAAAATTATTGAACATAGGGCCCACGTTTATATAATAGTTTTATAATAATATAAAGTGAATGTAATGCGTTAGAGAAAAGTATGGTCTATTTACCAAAAATGGAGAAAAATAAAATTGGACAATATTTCACGGACAGATCGAAATAGCAAAACTAGATAACATTTCAGTGATTTTCACGGATGGAGGGAGTACTATATTAATCTCTCCGGTCTCCATTAATTGTCTCATATTCATTCGGTGCAGGTTATAAAAAATTGTTTGACATTATTAGTAAATAAAAGTGGATATGAAAAGTTAGTGCTATGTGTGTTTTACTATTATATAATGCATTAGTTTTATAATAAAATGTAACTAAGAATGAGTAATTTGAATGTAGGGTTTACTACAAAAAATGGTAAAAATAAAATGAAACGTTTATTGAGGACTGTCCAAATAAGAAAATATGGGACATTTAATGAGGAGCAAGGGAGTATTATTGTTACTTCAAAATTCAAAATAATAGTCCATCTAATTGTAGGATCAGGTCAGATTATGTGACTAGAGAAAACAAAGCATTTGATACGTTCACAGCCAAATAGATTGTTAAAAAAGTCAGGTGATTAACTATACTGTCACAGTTGGGCTATGCACAACACATTGTATTTCATTTAAAAATGTTTGTGATATCAAATTATTAGTTTAAATTGTAAAAGAACTAAGTAATATCTATATGTCATAAGCATAATATATGTAGTAGAGAGGATTTTGATGTGCTAGGCGTCACTTCGGGTGAGCTTGGTGAGCAATTAGTAACGTGGCAACGCCATCGTCAATTTTCTCTCTTCTTCTTTAATATCGTTTCTCCTCATTCTCTATCCCTGCCTCTCACTACGAACATTGCAAAATCAAGGACTCAATGTTCTTCTCAAAATGTCATAATTTTTTCAAATTTAATGTATAATCAATTTTGGCAATCCCTACTTTTTCAGTCAATCGAATTATCTCATTCCCATCTATAAATTTTAAATTAAAAGGAAAAGGTTATCACCCCAATTTCATTATTTTTCACATCATCTTATTCATTAAGTTATTTATTTTGAACAAACAAAAAAAATAAAAGGAGCAGTTGGAGGCATTGATAGATTTGGAAACACTTGGTTTTCATCATTGAGCTACATTGAATCAAAGGGAAGGATGAAGAAAGGGGATACGGTTTAATAGGAGTATATATTTGCTGCCATAACTCACTTTCTATATATGCATATAATTTTCCATCATTATATTCATTCTATTAATTAGTATATTTCAATTTAGCTTATGGACAAAGTTCGTTGTATTCATGATAATGAAGTTATGATGCTTGGATAAAAAAGTCTTTCGAAACTTATATACTCCGTATTAATGTTTTGTTATCTTAATGCGCAATTTTATTTTTATTTTTTAAGTATTTTTTGTAATAGTGTTTCACTATTGAACTATATATGTTCTTAATTATATGTTGATGATGTATGTTTGCATTAGATATCCAATAGATTTTAATCACCATTTATAAGCTAATTTCCGTAAATATATTTTCTAATATTATGCTTGAGACATAATAATTTGATATTGAAAATCATTCTTAAAGGAAATACAGAATAAATATTCTGTGAATCGCATGTGTGAAATACTAGTTGTATTAACCTCTGACTAATAGCATGTCATTTCATAAATAAATGTAAAGAAAATTAATTAATAAATGGCAATGACAAATATGGGAGAAGGGTGGTTTAATTTTGCAAATCACAAAAACACCTCAAACAAATTTCACAATTAACAATCACAAAGACTCCCATTTTGTATTATATGCTTATTTTTATTGTTGGCTTAGTATTGTATTTTTTGCACAATAATTAAAAAATAGTGTCAATTTTATAATTTACAAGAATACATATGTACACAATATATAACGAAACTGAAACTTTTCTATGATTTATTTTTATTATTACTAATATTATTTTTATCGAGATAATAATTGAAGTGGTCATAATTATTTATTACCATGGAGACAAATTAAAATAATATTATCTAAAAGTATTGAACATGTTAAGTGGTCAGTTTAAGAAAAAGAGACTCACTGCAAAATAAAAACCTGTAAAAACGACGAAGATCAAGAATAAAAACAACATGAACTTAGCATTAGCCATATTAATTAACTATTACTTGCTTTACAATAACAATGAAGCTCTAGGTGATAAGATGAATATGATTGATTAGTGAAAGGATGTTATTCATTATATATATAAGAAAGTTTTTTTATTCAGTTTTGGTATATAAATCTTTCACTTTTGAAATGAAAATCGATAGTTAGGTCGCATTATTTGATTTAAACTTTGTAAGGTAAAAAATCTTCTCTTTTAATAGCTTAAGGAAATATTTGATTAACATTATATTTTAATAGAGATCTCTCAATCACACATATTTTCTTACCGTAGCAATACAATTTTATTTTATAAATAACCCACATTTACTTCTTTTGTTTACATATATATTTATATTTGAAAATCATTAGAAGAAACTTATAGTATATTATTGCGCTTGGAGTGTTTCAAAAGGTAATATGACTATATAATGAATTAGGATGTATTTTATATAAGGATACAAATATTTTTAAAGTTAGAAAAAGAAAGTTTTTTTCTTCTTTTTTGAGGAAATATAAAAATTTTCAATAGATCATGCATGATAAATAGAAGATGAATAGAGAAGTGAAGAAGACGATAAATAGGGAAGAGAGAAAAAATGCGTCGCATTAGGGCTCCAAATAATAGTAGTAGCAACACTTTGTTTATTTTATAATTTAAAGTGGGCTTTTAAAATTGAGTGCTCGTTTTACTTATATTTAATCTTTTTGTTCATATTTTTATTTTGTGTTTATTATTAAAAATACATCAACAATTAGCAAAAATACAACATGTTTTTAATTGGTGATTTGTTGATTGATTGAAAATTAATGAGATTAATGATATCAATAAATTCTTAATTTATGTATTGGTGAAATTAATTTATTGTTCTGATATTATTTTTGCAGTGCACTCTATTTTTAAAATTTTCAACTAAAATTGAGTACTAAGTACTTACTTATTAAATTCTAACTTAAATGAATATATATAACATTTGAATGCACCATAATATATCATGTGCTTATATATAAATTATGAGATAAATGTACATAAATTATACATGTAAATAATATCTTTAAATTTTAAATATAATTTCATTAAATTACAAATTAAGTTTGTTATTAGTTATGTTATTACTCCATATAGCAATAAAAGAGGAAATAATTATTGTGGGACGGAGGGGAGCAGATAATTTTTGACAATTTTTCACATTATTTCAAGTTTGACTTGAAATAATTATACAATATTTAAAAAAAATTCTTTTTCTTAATTATGTTAATAAGTATTAATTTAAAATTTTTGTTTTTTCCCTAAATTGTTAAAGAATGATAGTATTTGATTTATTTTGTATTAATTAAATTGATTGTCAATGTAAATCTTGAAAAAGTTTAATTGTCTACATACAATCAATTTATGTACGTTTATCATTACTCATAAATTATAATCCCTGTATGCATAAAAAATAATCTCATTTGTTGACTACACATGTTTTAATGAGAATAGTAAAGAAGTAAGAGAGATGAAAGAAAAAATAGATAAAGTAGGAGGGGCTTTGAAAGAGAAAAAAAAGTAAGTGAAGTACTACTATAAGAGAAAGTTCCCATTTTTGAATGTGACTATTTTTTTTGTAGACATCCTAATATGACAAAATGAGATTAATATTCAGTTACACTATTTAGTTTGTTTGTTCAAATATGAATAAGAAAAATATTTTGTGTGTTCAAATATGAACACGAAAAAAACTTGACAAACCAAAAAAAACAACTTGACAATGGAGGCTGTTAGTTGCAAGTAGGTCAATGAATCTTGTTAATTATTCAATGTTCAAACTTTCCAGAAATGGGCTGCTGTATCAATTGCTGAATAAAAGATTTCAATTCATGATCTACCAAACTAACCACTGCCTAATATTATAAGGTGACCATAAGATTTTAATTGATTAATTATTAATTTAAATAAACTATAACTTACGACCGAGTGAGTATGGTCACCTACCACAATTTGTTATCCATAATTCAAAAGTCTTTTTACTTTCAAAGGTCACCACAACAACACATTGTGTATTTTATTAGATCTATTAGCAAATGATTTTCTATATAAATAATACTCCTTCGTCCCTGAAATTTTGTCACACTTCTTTTCTGCACTCCCTTTGTAAAAACAATAATAAATAATTAAAATAGAGGAAGAGTAACGTAAGATGGATAATAATGTAGATAAAAGTCTTAACTAAATAATTCTCTATCTTACTTTACATTGGATCTTACTTTACATTCTCTCCATTCTAACTACTTATTAATTTTTACAAAATGAGGGTCGAAAAGAAGTGTGACAAAATTTTAGAGACCGAGGGAGTAATACTGTTTGTTAAGAGTTTTTTAATCAAGCATACTGAGATTATCCAAATAATACCAATGGTCTTACCCAATCTAACAAACTTAAGCAACTCACGAGTGGAAATGGATTACACACTGAAATAAAAATTTATTTACACCATCGAATACAATTAGGGAGGGTGATTTATTGATAAGTAAGATGCTAATTGCATAACAATTCTATATTTGGCATGTGAGTCAAGACTAGCTCGATATGCAAATAAGAAACTAACTTTATGCTAGATTGGAAATGAGCCACGCTTATTTTTTAAAAGATATTGTTGGAAGGAAGATTCCCATAAATCAAGAATTGATCTCCTGCAATCAAGGATTGATATTGTAATTAGTATTTTATTTTAATACCTTGTATAGAATATTAGGTTAGCATGATTAGAGCTTACCATATATGTTGGATGGTCTCCTAGCCTATAAAGAGGCGTGTAATTCTTCTCCAAAGATCAACCTATAAAGAGACGTGTAATTCTTACCATATATGAATACCATTCCAGAAACCATATAGTCTTTTAACATGGCTTCAGAGCAGGAAAAAAATTAGGCTCAAAACATGTCACGACCGCAGTTAACTAAGGATAGCATAACCCGGTGAACCGTGACTGAGGAGGGATTATAAGAAGCGGGGATAGAATTTAGGGGAAATTAAAGCCAAAGCAGAACGAGACACACAAAAATAAAGTCAAACAGGGAAAATACTTATAACGAAATACACTCGATTATATAGAATCGAGTGACTGTTTATACAACTCCTGTTTATCATAGTCAAAAGTAAAATAGGCATTTCTTTTAACCGGCATAGCGGAAACAAAAGAACGCGGTCCATGTGTGGAGACATGAACCTCCGAGAGTTTTATTCATAGTTAGTTACTAGCTGGCTTTCTACAGCACTTGTCCCTCCCCCTTTCCACGACTCAACCTGCACATTTAGAAATATATGCAGGGCTGAGTACAAAAGTACTCAGTGAACACATTGCCGAAAATAATAATAAAAAAATACGATTGAAAAATATTGTCAAGCCATCGTCACAGTAACACTCGGGGTTTTATTGAAAAGACCCGAGCTTACTAAAATATTCATATTGGGCCCTTTTTCCTGTACTTAGCTATATCTGCTCACATTGTGCCGTCGAGATGGTGTTCTCGCCCGGTCACCTTCTCTGCCCATCATGTCAGAGGATTCCATGTGCCGGGAAGGTGGTCACCTTCCTCGGTCACCTTCTCTGCCGTTCACGGTCAGAGGTTCCCAGTAGGGACACCACCCTACCAGGACTCAAAATCGAATCGATTCACATATATCATCATTCATAAGTCACTTGGTCTTAGCCAAACAGATAGGCATCATACACAAAACATTTATGGCAAGACAACATCTTTATAAATCTCGAACATGTGTTCGAGTTTTCATAGAATTCGATTTGTATTTTAGTATAAGAAAGCTCACCTTGATCGCTTACTTTCCTTACTTGAATCTCTTACTCCGACCTTGCTTGCGGAGATAACCTTTTGAAACGACACAATAGAAAAAAAATACTAATTTAGTTTTAAACTAATCTAATTAAATTAGAAAGAAAATCTCATGGTTTAACCCTACTACTACTACTATTATTATTAGTATTATTATTATTATTATTATTATTATTAGATTCTTACTAATTGAAATTTAAATTTGGGCTCTTTTAAAATTATTTTAGCCTACTATAATTCCCATAACAAAGCCCACTCTCCCTTTACCAAAATAAAGAACCAATTTCTAATTAATTAAAAGGCCCAACATCTAAAAAGGGATAAGCCCAATGAATAAGCCCAATTCAATCATGTACACCCTTCAACTTATCGTCTCTCTTTCTAAATCACAATGCACCCCCTTCTTCCCCAATTGCACAAAATGCACCGCCTCTTCCTTTCCTCCCTCTCGACGCCGCCGATCCGCCGCCCCGCCAGCTTCGCCGCTCCGGCGGCAGCCCTCTCTCCCTCTCTTCTCTCCCTTCTTCTATCTTCTCTCTTCCTTCCTCTCACCGCCGGCACGCAGAGGCAGCGGCTTCGCCGCCCTCCTCCGGCAGTTCGGTCGTCTCCGGACAACAGTAGATCGGTGCTCCCTTCCTCCTCATCTCTCTTTCTTCTCTCCCCTCTTCGCCGTCGCGCCACTATCGCCGCTGCGGATCGCCGTCGATGCGGGTCCCCCTAGCCGCCGTCGCCGCTACTGATCAGCCGCCGTCGCCGAGAAACTCCAGTCGTCGTCGCTGGTGATCTCGTCAGGTGAGGGTATCGGAAGTTCGACCCTTCACCCTCTTCTCTTTCATTTTTCTTCTTTTTTTGTTGTTTTTTTTAAAGATTATATTTTTAATACATTCTTTAGAAAATAAACTTGTTAATCACATTCCAAAATTTCCAGATTCAAGGAATGAAAAAAAAGTAGACGTGATTTTGGAGCGTGGCTGCCATCGTTGGCGACAGAGTGCCAAGCTCGTTGCCGGAAGTTCCTCGCGACAAATTTACAGATTGGTTCAAGATAAGTTCCTATATTTATTTCAGAGATCCACGTATAATTGTTATAAGAGTCACATGCTTTTGGTGTTGTCTAGTGCATCATTAAAAGTCCTATGTTTCATGGATGTATGTATTTGTATTAAAAGTTAAAAAGTTACAGATTACCTTTAATCTTAGAAAGTAGAAAGTGTTTGGTATGGCTGAATCTGGAACCCACACGGTTATGTCTGATATCTCCTTAAAGTTGTTGTAAGTTGTTGCTATGTGGAAGAAGTTGGGGTTTGATAGTGATGAGGGGTGAAGAAAATGATTGTTATACATGTGGATATAAAAAAAACTACTGCATGAGACGTTGGCAGCAAGTTGCCAACATTCTTCCCCTTAATCATTCTCCTTTTGTAGAACATTTAATGCATTCTCTGCTGACATTTAATGCTATAATAAATGATATGCCAGAAAATCTATCTTAAATGATCTGCATCAGATTTATTGCATTAGATTATTCATTTGGAAAGAAAATTTTATTTGTTTATTTGTTTGATTTGGTGCAGGAAAATCCAATTCCAGTTCGGAGCTACTCTTATTGATGTACCCGATTTTCTTTAGAACGAAAGATGTATTAATTTAAATTTTTGTTGGACTTTTATTGGATGTATTGGACATTAAAATTTTAAATTGTGAGATCTCATTTATTTATTTATTTAAATTTATTATATAAATATAAGTGTAATATATATTTACGTTTTCTACTTACTTTCCTATCGTCAAAATAAACAACGACAATCTATCGTAGCTTGGATTTAATCGCATAAAAGTTACTTATTTAAGTAATCAAGCTAATAATATTGTTTCTAATAATATCGGCTAAGCGGGTCGTTACATACTACCCATTTTAAAAGAAATTTCGTCCCGAAATTTTGGATGTGTTTAAACAAAAAGATCGGGATATTTCTCCTTCATTTTCTCTTCTAGCTCCCATGTTGCTTCTTAATGTCCGTGGTTTTTCCACAAAATCTTCACTGTAGTAATCGACTTGTTCCGAAGCTGTTGCACCTTCCGGTCTAGTATTTCTATTGGCTTTTCTTCGTAGCTCAGGTCAGGTTCTAAAGCGATTTCTTCGTGACGGATCACATGTTTCGGGTCGAACACGTACTTCCGAAGTTGGGAGACGTGGAACACATTGTGCACATTCCAAAAATTGGGTGGTAATGCTAAACGATATGCTACCGGGCCCACTTCTTCCAGAATTTCATAGGGTCCAATAAATCGTGGTTTCAGCTTTCCTCTGAGTCCAAATCGGGTTATTCCTTTGGAAGGAGATACTTTCAAAAAGACTTTCTCCCCGATGTTAAATTTTAATCCCGTTCGACGCTCATCGGCGTAGGATTTTTGCCTGTCTTACGCTTCCTTGATCCGACTCCGGATTTGTCTCACAATTTCAATCATCTCTGCCACGGACTCTGGGCCTAAAACATTTCTCTCGCCTACTTCATCCCAATAGAGTGGAGATCGACATTTTCTCCCATATAGTGCCTCATAAGGTGCCATGTTGATGGTGGCTTGATAACTATTATTATAGGCAAACTCTATCAAGTGCAAGATGGATTCCCATTTTTCTCCTCTATCAAGTACGACGGCTCTCAACATATCTTCCAAGGTTTGAATTGTCCTCTCGGATTGTCCGTCGGTCTGGGGGTGGAATGCGGTGCTGAAATTTAGTCTCGTACCCATTTCCCTTTGCATGCTTTGCCAGAATCTGGACGTGAACTTCGAGTCTCGGTCTGACGTAATGGACACAAGCACTCCATGCAGACGCACGATTTCCCGTACGTATAACTGTGCTAGTTTCTCAGATCCATACGTGATTGGTATAGGGATAAAATGAGCACTTTTCGTGAGTCGATCAACAATTACCCAAATGGCAGTATTTCCACGCTTGGATCTGGGCAGGCCTGTCACGAAATCCATGGCGATGTGTTCCCATTTCCACTTGGGAATTTCCAAGGGTTGTAATTTCCCGTAAGGTCGTTGGTGCAATGCCTTGACTCGTTGGCAAGTTAAACATCTCTCGACAAACGTTGCGATGCTTCTTTTCATGCCGTCCCACCAAAATTTTCTTTTTAGATCCTGGTACATTTTTGTGCTTCCCGAATGGGCGGTATACGGAGTGTCGTGTGCCTCGATCAATATTTCGTCTCTTAGGTCCGGATTGGCTGGTACACACAGTCTTCCTTCAAAAGTGAGGGCATTGTCCGCCTCTTCCCTATAATTGCTTTGCTCACCGGTTCGCACTTTCATTCGTATTTTCTCCAAAGCTTCGTCGTGTCTTTGGGCGTCAACTATTCGTTTTCTCAGGTCGGGCTGCAGCACTAAAGTTGCGATTTTTGCTTCCACTGTTTCCGGTGCTTGTACTATTTCTATTCTCATCTTGGTGAATTCCCGTATTAGTGCTTCCTCCCGGGTGGCCAAACAAGCTAGTTGTTGAGACTTTTGACTCAGTGCGTCAGCTACCACATTTGCTTTGCCAGGATGGTAGTTTATGCTACAATCGTAATCCTTCACCAGCTCGAGCCATCTTCTCTGCCGCATGTTTAGATCCCTTTGTTCGAAAAAGTACTTCAGACTCTTATGGTCAGTGAAAATCTCACATTTAATCCCATATAGGTGGTGTCTCCAAATTTTCAGTGCATGCACTACAGCTGCTAATTCCAGATCGTGGGTGGGGTAATTCAGTTCGTGGGGTCGGAGTTGTCTCGACGCATACGCTATCACCTTCCCGTTCTGCATTAGAATGCACCCGAGTCCATTTTTCGAAGCATCTGTGTAGACCACGTAATTTGTTCCTGGTTCTGGCACGGCTAACACGGGGGCGGTGGTTAATTTCTCTTTTAGCAGTTGGAAGCTAGCTTCGCATTCAGGGGTCCACACAAACTTGATGCCCTTTTTGAGTTGTTGCGTCATTGGCCTGGCAATCTTTGAGAACCCTTCGATGAATCTTCTGTAGTAGCCAGCCAGTCCTAGAAAACTCCGAATTTCGTTCGGGTTGGTTGGTGATTTCCAGTTTTGTACGGCCTCTACCTTCACTGGATCTACCCGAATTCTTTCTGCCGTTACTATGTGTCCAAGAAAATTAACCTCATTGAGCCAAAACTCGCACTTGCTGAATTTAGCATAGAGTCTCTCGGTCCTCAACGTTTCGAGGATAGTTCTTAGATGCTCAGCGTGTTCCGATCTATTCCTCGAGTAGATGAGGACGTCGTCTATGAAGACCAGGACGAATTTGTCGAGATATGGGTGGAAAATGCGATTCATCAAATCCATGAACACCGCAGGGGCATTGGTCAATCCAAAAGGCATTACTACAAACTCGTAGTGACCGTACCTGGTGCGAAAAGCTGTCTTGGGTACGTCTTCAGACCGGATCTTCAGTTGATGGTATCCGGACCTTAAGTCAATCTTAGAAAATATACTGGTCCCCTTAAGCTGGTCAAATAAATCATCTATCCTTGGCAATGGGTATTTATTCTTGAGTGTCACCTTGTTCAGTTCTCGGTAATCTATGCACATCCTCAAGGTTCCATCCTTCTTTTTGACGAAAAGCACAGGAGCTCCCCATGGCGACACACTGGGTCTGATGAAACCCAGGTTTAACAGTTCTTGTAGTTGTAATTTGAGCTCTCCCAGTTCCTTTGGGGCCATTCGGTAAGGCGCTTTTGAGATTGGCGCGGCTCCTGGTTCTAAATCGATGGTGAATTCCAGTTGTCTGTCTGGGGGTAACCCGGGCAGCGTGTCAGGAAACACGTCTGGAAATTCACATACAATCTCCACATCCTCAATCTTCTTTTCTTCATTCTGTTCTTCACTTAAGTAGACGAGGTAGGCGGGACATCCCTTTCTAACAAGTGCAGCTGCCTGTAGGGCCGAAATTGTGGATTTGCGCTTGTTCATCGTGATTCCATGGAATTCAACTCGCCCTTCTCCTGGAGTTTGAAAGGAAATCTGTCTTTCGTTGCACTTGATGGTGGCATGGTTCTTGGTTAACCATTCCATCCCTAGTATAATATCAACATCTTCCATTTTCATGACCCCCAAGTTATTAGCAATAACCGTACGTTCTCCGAGCATGATTTCTAGATTCGAGCATTTTTGTGTGATTTCTAGAATTCCTCCTACAGACGAGGACACCGTTACTCTAGGTTCGGCTGGTTCTGGTGTGAGTTCTAAAGTGCTTACACACGAAGTTGATATGAAGGAGTGCGAAGCACCAGTATCAAACAATAGGACAATAGGTACGTTCAGTAGGGTGCCCATACCTGCCAGATTCCCATGGTTGTTGCTTTGCTGGTTTCGTCCTAATGCATATGCCCTGGCTTGTGTTGAGAGGCTCGGTCGTTGTGGATGCGGGGCCTGGTGGTTCTGGGTGTCTGCCGGTATAGCTCGCAGGTGTTGGCGTTGTGTTGGCTGGTTAGTTGGTGCACTCCTTCCCGGGGGTCCACTTCGACAGTACTTGGCGATGTGGCCATTTCTTCCACAAGTGTAACAAGTCATCCCTCTGGCCCCGCAAATTCTGATGTGGGGCTTGTTACATTTGGGGCAAAGGGGTTTTCTTGGATGAAAGTTTTCTGGAGGGTTAAAGGTAGGTTGTCTTGCAAAATTTTGTGGGTGGGATGGTCCATGCCATGGCTTCTTTTGTCCCCACTGATTCTGATTCCCTTCCCACTTCCTTTTGTCCCTTGGGGCTTGGGACGAGGTCTGCAGTGACATATTTGTAGGGTTGGGTGCAGGTCTTTCTTTAAGCAATGCAGCTTCGATGTCTAAGGCCAGTTTTAGAGCTTCGGAATATGGTAGTCCGCCACGGCTAGCCAATGCTACTCTTATTTCGTGCCTCAAGCCAGTGCAAAATTTCTCGGACATCTTTTTCATCCGTATCCACTTGATCAGCTCCGTACCTGGACAGGTCAAAGAAAGTGCGATCATATTCTGTCACTGACATTCGTCCCTGTTTCAAGTTGTAGAACTCTGTTTCTTTCTGCTTTTTATAGCTCTTGGGGATGTATTTGTCGTAGATTCCTGTCTTGAACTGATCCCAAGTTAGGTCCTCTAGCTGCTGTGGGGTCATTATCTTTTTGCGGGCCTCCCACCAATAATCTGCTGACCCAGTCAGTTGGAGTGAGGCACAAATCAAACGCTCATCGTCTGTGCATTGCAGTAAGTCAAACAGGCGCTCGAGCGCACGTATCCACGATTCCGCTTCAGTGGGGTCACCTTTTCCGTCAAATGTTGGCGGCTTCTTTTTCAGAAAGGTGTTAACGACAGTTCTATCCACTGTCGGGGCAGGTGGAGGTGAAGGTGATCGAGGTGGAGATGGTGGCAGAGGGTTTACGCGCTGTCTCTCAGGCTCGGGGTGCGGCCCTCTACCACGTCCTCTTCCTCTTACTCGGGGTCGCCCGGCTATCATTGGCGGCATTTTCTATTGTTAAAACATTTTCTTATAAGTTACTATTATTGGAAAGATTTTAAAGATTAGAAGAGTAGAGAACTTCAATTTATTCAAACAATCATTATCAGATTCAGCTAAATACAGAAAGTAAAACATATATATACATATAAAAGTTTATGTACAGGGAAAAATTGCCTCCACTGAGGACTTTCGTACAACCATTCTTGTTGTCGCAAAAAAATATCATATCTGTTACTAAACAGATGTTAGTCAAAAATATGTCAAGCCACGGAACACTCGCATGAATGTTTCCGTGATGTCAAAATACTATAGCTAGTCAAAACATAAACCAGAACGGTCTCATAACGGATCCGTTTCTGGAATACACATATATACAAAGCTGACATTCCTATCTAGTCAACGATCAGGCTGGTGTCTCAGTGGCACTCGCACCGGTCCCTGGGTCCTCCTCGCCTTCCTCTGGCTCCTCCTCGTCCGAACTCTCATCAAGGAGAATAGCTAACTCAATAGTGCTACCCGGAGGATGTGGTCCACGGGTCACAGCTCCCCAATGGCGTATAGCCCATGCGACGGGTCCACGCTCCAGTGATATAGGCTCGTGGCGACTCGGAATAGTACGAATCGTCGCTCCTGGCAGTGCGTCGGGAGATGCCTCTGAGGGAATGGGCAGTGGCTGCAGGCGACTGGTGCCTACTATGATCTTCTGCTCAACTGACTCATCCTCGTCTGAAAGAGTGGCGGGGGCCTTGCCCCTCATACGCCTCCCGGCTGCTGCAGCTCGTAACTCTCTCGCCTCGGTGTTTGCCGACCCTACTCTCTCTAGGCTCGGTGTGGGGTCAAAGCTGACTAGGTAGAGATCCTCCTCATCTCCCAAAGGGGGACGAGATGGTCCAACCTCAAACTCTCCGCGAGCCCGACGCCTCGATGGAGATGGCAGAGGTGGGAGAATCAGATCGGGCTGCGGATCTGCTGGCTGCGGGATGATCGGCTCAGGCTGAAGGTCTGCTGGCTGCGGGACTCCTAGGTCACCTACCGGGGCTAGATCGCCCGGCCGCATATATGGCCCCCTCGGTGCCTGGCCGTGTAGGATAAAACACGAGTGAATCTCCCCGATGAACTCGGGAAAATCACCAAGAGAGTCGAAGAAAGGGGCTATAGAAAATATATAATCACGGGATCGGTCGATGGCAAAGCCTACCCAATCCGAGGGTAGAAGCCTGATAAGTCGCTGGATCCCGTCATAGTGAGTCACTCCAAAGGGGTGCGCTCTCTCCCAGAGCCACCTAAACTGTGCTAGAGCTATCCCAAGATCCTCTCCTACGAGTATCACGAATGTGACGTACTCAAGGAGAATGTCCTCGACTGTAGGATAAACCATCTACAAAAGAACCTACATCGGTCAACCTCCCCCCCTCGTATCGTGATACGTAAATATGCATATAAAACATAAAGAAGTAAACGTGATATGATGCGGATGCTCGGTCATTCCTACGAGTCGTATCCAACTATGTTATATTTGGGTACTATAAGCAGTCCTAAAAGTCACTTCTACGTCACATCATACATGTTTACTATCGTTCGGAATTGCTCGTTATAACGTTTTTGGTATTGTTGCCTAGCTCAGGAAAGTGTTGGCAAATTTAAGATTGCTGATCTGACGAGGCTATGTATAAAATACTCAATACACAGTTCAGAAAATAGAAAAACGCACTTGCTTTCAAAATATAATCATTTACCGTTGTTTTGGTTGAGCGTGTTGGGGGGTAGGTGCTGGAAGTTTCTTTTGTTAGACGAAAAAGCCTAGCGGAACAATGCTAGACCAAAGATTATTGAAAAAGACTCTCGGGTTCAGAGCATGAAAGACGGCTCTGATACCACTCTGTCACGACCGTAGTTAACTAAGGATAGCATAACCCGGGGAACCGTGACTGAGGAGGGATTATAAGAAGCGGGGATAGAATTTAGGGAAAATTAAAGCCAAAGCAGAACGAGACACACAAAAATAAAGTCAAACAGGGAAAATACTTATAACGAAATACACTCGATTATATAGAATCGAGTGACTGTTTATACAACTCCTGTTTATCAGAGTCAAAAGTAAAATAGGCATTTCCTTTTAACCGGCATAGCGGAAACAAAAGAACGTGGTCCATGTGTGGAGACATGAACCTCTGAGAGTTTTATTCATAGTTAGTTACTAGCTGGCTTTCTACAGCACTTGTCCCTCCCCCTTTCCACGACTCAACCTGCACATTTAGAAATATATGCAGGGCTGGGTACAAAAGTACTCAGTGAACACATTGCCGAAAATAATAATAAAAAAAATACGATTGAAAAATATTGTCAAGCCATCGTCACAGTAACACTCGGGGTTTTATTGAAAAGACCCGAGCTTACTAAAATATTCATATTGGGCCCTTTTTCCTGTACTTAGCCATATCTGCTCACATTGTGCCGTCGAGATGGTGTTCTCGCCCGGTCACCTTCTCTGCCCATCATGTCAGAAGATTCCATGTGCCGGGAAGGTGGCCACCTTCCTCGGTCACCTTCTCTGCCGTTCACGGTCAGAGGATCCCAGTAGGGACACCACCCTACCAGGACTCAAAATCGAATCGATTCACATATATCATCATTCATAAGTCACTTGGTCTTAGCCAAACAGATAGGCATCATACACAAAACATTTATGGCAAGACAACATCTTTATAAATCTCGAACATGTGTTCGAGTTTTCATAGAATTCGATTTGTATTTTAGTATAAGAAAGCTCACCTTGATCGCTTACTTTCCTTACTTGAATCTCTTACTCCGACCTTACTTGCGGAGATAACCTTTTGAAACGACACAATAGAAAAAAAAATACTAATTTAGTTTTAAACTAATCTAATTAAATTAGAAAGAAAATCTCATGGTTTAACCCTACTACTATTATTATTATTATTATTATTATTATTATTATTATTATTATTATTAGATTCCTACTAATTGAAATTTAAATTTGGGCTCTTTTCAAATTATTTTAGCCTACTATAATTCCCATAACAAAGCCCACTCTCCCTTTACCAAAATAAAGAACCAATTTCTAATTAATTAAAAGGCCCAACATCTAAAAAGGGATAAGCCCAATGAATAAGCCCAATTCAATCATGTACACCCTTCAACTTATCGTCTCTCTTTCTAAATCACAATGCTCCCCCTTCTTCCCCAATTGCACAAAATGCACCGCCTCTTCCTTTCCTCCCTCTCGACGCCGCCGATCCGCTGCCCCGCCAGCTTCGCCGCTCCGGCGGCAGCCCTCTCTCCCTCTCTTCTCTCCCTTCTTCTATCTTCTCTCTTCCTTCCTCTCACCGCCGGCACGCAGAGGTAGCGGCTTCGCCGCCCTCCTCCGGCAGTCCGGTCGTCTCCGGACAACAGTAGATCGGTGCTCCCTTCCTCCTCATCTCTCTTTCTTCTCTCCCCTCTTCGCCGTCGCGCCACTATCGCCGCTGCGGATCGCCGTCGATGCGGGTCCCCCCAGCCGCCGTCGCCGTTGCTGATCAGCCGCCGTCGCCGAGAAACTCCAGTCGCCGTCGCTGGTGATCTCGTCAGGTGAGGGTATCGGAAGTTCGACCCTTCACCCTCTTCTCTTTCATTTTTCTTCTTTTTTTGTTGTTTTTTTTTTAAAGATTATATTTTTAATACATTCTTTAGAAAATAAACTTGTTAATCACATTCCAAAATTTCCAGATTCAAGGAATGAAAAAAAAAGCAGACGTGATTTTGGATCGTGGCTGCCATCGTTGGCGACGGAGTGCCAAGCTCGTTGCCGGAAGTTCCTCGCGACAGATTTACAGATTGGTTCAAGATAAGTTCCTATATTTATTTCAGAGATCCACGTATAATTGTTATAAGAGTCACATGCTTTTGGTGTTGTCTAGTGCATCATTAAAAGTCCTATGTTTCATGGATGTATGTATTTGTATTAAAAGTTAAAAAGTTACAGATTACCTTTAATCTTAGAAAGTAGAAAGTGTTTGGTATGGCTGAATCTGGAACCCACACGGTTATGTCTGATATCTCCTTAAAGTTGTTGTAAGTTGTTGCTATGTGGAAGAAGTTGGGGTTTGATAGTGATGAGGGGTGAAGAAAATGATTGTTATACATGTGGATATAAAAAAAACTACTGCATGAGACGTTGGCAGCAAGTTTGTTGGCAGCAAGTTGCCAACATTCTTCCCCTTAATCATTCTCCTTTTGTAGAACATTTAATGCATTCTTTGCTGACATTTAATGCTATAATAAATGATATGCCAGAAAATCTATCTTAAATGATTTGCATCAGATTTATTGCATTAGATTATTCATTTGGAAAGAAAATTTTATTTGTTTATTTGTTTGATTTGGTGCAGGAAAATCCAATTCCAGTTCGGAGCTACTCTTATTGATGTACCCGATTTTCTTTAGAACGAAAGATGTATTAATTTAAATTTTTGTTGGACTTTTATTGGATGTATTGGACATTAAAATTTTAAATTGTGAGATCTCAATTATTTATTTATTTAAATTTATTATATAAATATAAGTGTAATATATATTTACGTTTTCTACTTACTTTCCTATCGTCAAAATAAACAACGACAATCTATCGTAGCTTGGATTTAATCGCATAAAAGTTACTTATTTAAGTAATCAAGCTAATAATATTGTTTCTAATAATATCGGCTAAGCGGGTCGTTACAAAGCATCATCATCGCCCTACCAATCTCAACCAAAAGTACCAAAATCAAGTGAGAAAACCAACCCAAAATGGATGACGAAAAACCAACCATAGAATCATCATATAGCAAGATACGATCGAGTAAGAATGTAACAGTTGCATTCAAACTCAACGGAAGGAATTACCCGTTGTGGTCACGACTGATGAAGGTCGCAGTCGGGAGTAGGGGAGGCTACTCTTGTTGGAACTACCGCAGCGGAAGACACGGAAAACAAACAGGTCCTTACAAATCTATTTAGGTGATTATGCTTCGATTCCAACTTCATGCAATTATTCTAGATCCATAGATGAACACATCAAATAAACATGTAGACATGCAATTTGACGAATATATGATTGTTACCTCTTGATCCATCATATGATTGACGTTGCTAGCTACACCACCCGGAGATCCTTGATTTATCGACAACGAATCTTCCATACTATTCCCACGTCCTTGATTATTCATCCGTGAGGGCGGATCTCGAAGAATCAAATAAAAGTAATATGAGATCTAGGCAAGACCAACACAAACACGAGATTGTCTTGATATAATCCTATGAATTAGGATAGAATAAGAACAAAAAATAAAACCCTAATTTTCCCGCGTGCTAGGGCATGAAAACCGAGGCAAGAGGGAGAGGGAGGCGCCGGCGATGGCGGCTAGGGTTAGGAGGGAGTGAGTTGTGTAGTGTTGTGGTGTGCATGCTAGGGTTTCCCATCTCTTCACTATTTATAAGCTTGGACTTATTGGGCTAGGATGGAGATCCACAGAATGAAATAGATGTTGGGCTCACCTATTAGATAAATATCTAATTAAATCAAATGACCCATGATTTAATATATTATCAATGAAATATTATTTTGTTCCACTAAAGAATAATATTGCACTCTCATCTAAATCACCAAATTACAAATAACTTGGGTCCAATTTATATTATAATATTTTCCGCGTTTAAGATTATCTTAATCTATCAATTTAATTCTTTTGTCTGCTACGTGACTTGAATTAAATTAATCCTCCAAAGAGTTTTTCTAGTTTGAAACTTTAATTATTATTCGTGGAATAAAATTCCAATTGCGCAGATTTCTGAATAATAACTTCATTTTTCAAACACCTCTTGGGGATTTAATCATACCACACTGGGCACGCGAATTCTATGAAATAATATTCCAATACCTTCATATTATTCAATTACTACCACCCAAGATATCATGTTTGAGTTACGTACAAACTCTCTTGATAAGTCAAAGTGGCGTTTGATTAAATAAACAATATTGATATTAACTTCATAGACTAGAAAATACTAAAATTTCTGAAATATATTCTTTCAGTAGATAGCAATAAAGAATACATTTCGTATTAGATCCTTTCAATGCTTTACCACACCGGTGTTACTAATCTCTTCTTAGGTAAGAGAGAATTATCACAAACACCACAACCATACCAATAGGTAGTCAAAGCCTATCTAGGTTGTGAATACGTTTTTCTTCTTACTAGATCTGGCCAAGTCCCCTACTGGAAAACTCATGAGGATTCATCGAATTTCCCTACTTTGACCTTCTTAGCAAGAAGCCTTAGACTTGTTTATTATATCTCAATAAATAAACCATTATATTATATTATTTATTCTCATAATTAGGTAAACAAGTAGACGTGGCGTTTCTCGTATACATGCACAAGCTGACTGTACAAAGGCATGTACGCTCGAAGCATCTTTTAGTATACAAACCCCAACAATCTCCCACTTATACTCAAAGAATGCTTTCGAGTATACCAACTGCTTTATTGGCTTTATTCTACACATTCACACACATTTTCTCTCACTTATACTCAAAGCATGATTTGGCCACTATGTACTCAAACTATAATTCTTATAAAAGAATCTACCAATATAGTTACTAGAGTACATAAAAACGAAAATATACTTGTAATTCATATCCTTAATTCTTGCTTAGGATCACGTTTATTTGTTCAAGATATTTCTAGGTCCTTTGATCCAGAGGAATAATTTTATGTGCCTTTCTCAAGTGCACTTATACATATTCCTCTATCAAAATCCAATATTCTTGATCCTTCTGAATTTCTATTAATTAAAAGTAGAATACTTATTAGCAATATATAAAGTTTTAATCATGTCGATATGATTTCAAAAATTTTAATTTTATAATCCCAATTTAACTTGGTATTATCCTTGTTATATAATTTATGATGTAAATGTATGTATGACCATCATTTTCTCACCACAATGACTAATTGGAAATTAGTCCTTATGACAAAATAAAACTGAATGATTGCATCCTTTGTTTTATAGTCATAAATTTCAAGAGTTCATTATCTAACCATTGTTGTGACCTCTAAAAATACTTTCTTTGGAAATCCAAAAGTATTTCTAATTTTTAATAGTTAACTTGAAAATGCCTTTTAATGTTATTAGAGTTTTGAAAGTTGTGCAAATTACCACTCCTTTCATTATAGGGTGTGAGCCCTTTCAACTTTATCGAACATTACCTTAATTCCATTTATGAATATTCTATGAGACAAAATTTAGCTCCCACTTTTAAAAGTAGAAAAATAGAAGTCTCAATATTCTTTAAGCTATTAAAACAATTTAAACAGTGTCTGGAGTTAAATTCATCCTAGTTTAATAAAATGAGTTATAAAGCTATTATTAAACACTTAGGCAATGTTTGGTTGGCGAGAAAGTAAAGTTGGCAAGGAAAATGATTCATGGAAAATGAATCCCGGGAATATGTTTTCTAATAACTTTACTTTCCCGTGTTTGGAAAATATCCAGATTTGAAAGTATATATTTGATTTAAACACTAAACTAAAAATATACTTATCATTTTTATTTATAAAAAATAATAATACATATTATTTAATAAATTATTAATTACAAATGATAATAATTATATTATTTTATTTATTATTACGATGGATAGTTTAAATATGGATTATACATCACAATATATAATAACATAATAATAAATAAGATTATTATTATTATTATTATTATTATTATTATTATTATTATTATTATTATTATTATTATTATTATTATCATCATCATTATATTTACTTAATTTTTAATTGAATAAATTTTATAATTTAAAATTTTACTACAATTTTATTGTTAATTACTAATTTATAAATTAATAATTATTATATTATTATATAATCATAATTATATTTAATTATTTAATAAATTATTATTATTATAATAATGAAAATAAAAATAAATATTAATAATATAGTTATAATTATGATAATTTGAATTATAGTTATTTATTATCCTGAAATTAAGTATGGTTTATACTTTTAAATTATTTTTAAAATATTGTAATAAATAATAACAATAATAATGATGATGATGATGATGATAATAATAATAATAATAATAATAATAATAATAATAATAATAATAATAATAATAACAATAATAATAATAATAATAATAATAATAAACTGTACTATATTGCATTAAATATGTAAGAATCCTAAAACTGGGAAAAAGAATACCTAAGAAAAGTTAGGATTCAGAATCCTGGAAAGTTGTACTAACTTTCCTTGTTTCATGATTTTGATTACTTTCTCAGTTTGATTAAAAACGGAAACAAACACATGAATTTAAAATTTAAGGAATCATATTACTTTCCCAGATAGAATCCTAGCAACCAAGCATGGCCTTAGAATTTAATCGTTCCTTAAGAAAAGCTCCCACTATTTTAATTATCATTTTCACAACAAAATAAATAAAACATCAACTGTTCAAATAGTTAACTCTTGGCTTGGAACATTAAAATAAATTTAATGTGCACACTATATTTACTATACAAGAATTTCTAGTATTTATATCAAATATTTATCTTGTGACTAGTTGAATTAATTCACTTGTCTTTTAATCAATTATTGTGATTATTTTTCTTATATCTTTATTTGAACAAACGCGATCGTAAGATCATTTTATTTTGCTTTGAATCCATTTCGAACATAAATGTTCTATTGATTCATTGACAAATTAATGGTTCAAAAACTTAATAATTAAAGAAACTTAATAATCAACACAACTAGAAGTGAAACTTCTTAATAATTGAATTAACAAGTATAACCACAAGTAAATATTTTGATATTAAACCTCGTTTTATTTGATGTCATAATTAATCGGATAATCAAAATTCATTTTTCTAATAATGCAAGCATTATAAAACGATATTGATAATCAAAAACGACAATTGATAATCTAGGAATATAATTCACATCAACAATCCCATATGATATAAAAAACAAACAATATATAAATATCAAAACCTAAATTCAACAGTTGTAAATAAAGCAAAAATAAATTTCTTCTGACTTGAACATGGTCATCTCAAAGACCACCCATTTTTTCTCATCTTTGCTTGAGCACTTACAAGCTTGTTATAAAGCTCAAGAATTGAAATCGTTTTGTCGCTAAACAAAATTTCATCTCTGACTTCATTAAAGCTATCTAGAAGCCCATCAAGGATCATTATCTGTCGGGTTTCTGGGCCAATTTGCCTCCCCCCCGATAAGAGAAGTTCATCAAAATAGCCATGCTTGACTAGGACGTAATTGCCCACGTCTTGGCCATCTTTCAGTACCTCATTCCTCAAATACTTCACAGCAAGTCCAGCTCTTGCCTTGGAGGACACTTCTTCAAACCACTTAGGTTTGTTGATCAATGGTCTATTGGGTTCGTCAAACCTCTCAAGGGCATTGCCAATAGTGGCCAACAGAAACCCCTTGAGATGACAATCCGCGGTATGCCACCGAGCGTGCAATTCCTTGTCCTCATCTTGTAGATGGAATGTAGGAGGACAGTCCTCATTGAGAACCAACTTCAAGTAATTGACCAAGAGGTCAACATGAAGTCTATTTTTCCATCCCTTATATAATTCAGAATCATGTTTCCTCGAATTAAGTATCGCATGATAATATCCAAAGTAGTAATCATCTTTCGTTCAAGCTGAGAATAAACACCAATAATATAAACATATAAAATTTCATGGAATTGCAAATAACCACAAATCAATTCATCCATTTTACATCCACAAAAATCAAGCACAAACGTTCTTCAATGAGGAAGCCGTGTCATATTCATGCAAGAAATTCATTAGTTTTACTGGCCACAATATCGACAGATAGTCCAGAGACCATAAGAATGGCATGGCTGACTAATATATTGCTAAAGCGTTTTAACCATAAATTTAAGCACTAAGGGTTCATCACTTGTGCGTGAACTTCTCTAAAGAAAGGTCGAACCGGACAAGCACCTCCTCCTATAGCTCCCTCTAAGCATTATTAAAATACAAGTCCTTATAATTTCGCAGCAATATTGCTCCGGTAAAGACCAGTGGCGATATTACTGAAAAACTAATTTTACGATTTTAATAACCTTTATCTAGAGAAATCTAAACATACAAACTAGTAATGTTCTTTCCTTAAAGACAGGCCGGTCACTACTTCGTACTTAGATCAATTTTATGGAGGCCATATACAAACATGTTGTAATTGTCGCTTCATATGTTATAATGATGTTCTCTAAATGAAATAAAATTCACATTCATTAAAGATTAAACAAAAAATTTCAACTTAAACAAATAATTAAGGATTTTAATAGCAAAATTAATACTCTATGAATTTCTGCCTTTCAATTTGATGTTGTCTAGATGAAACAAATTCACCTTCGTCAAAATTAAAGATAAAATTCAAATTTTAAACTAGGAATTGAATTCAAATTAAAATCCAATTAATCATTTCAAGCTTTAAAATATAGGATTTTAGTAGTATGTCAATGTTAAATGAATTTCTCATTTCTTTAATTAAATTGACGTTATCTAGATGAAACAAAATTCACCTTACATCAAATTAAAGAATAAATTCAAATTTTAAACTAGGAATTGGATTCCAATTAAAATCCATCCAATTATTAAATATGTAATTTTTGAAATGTGAGGTTTCAAACAATTGAAAAACTTATGTCTTTTCCTTAGGTATATTTCTAGGAAATAATTTCAGAACACACCAATTAAAATAAAGACAATTTCAATTAAACCTTAAAATAAAACATGAAAGCACATTGATAGAATATTCTTTAAAATTCCATCCTTTTATGGAAATGCCAAAAAAATTAGATCAATCAAATATTGAATTTCCTTATGTTAATTATCATGATATTATCTGGATGGAAAGACTCCATCAAAATCAACTAATTAACAAATTAAATCAATTATTGACCTACTTATTCCAATTGACAATTTTTAAAGAAGGCAACATAATCTCTTTAAATTAGAATCTTGATTAAATAAATTATTCATTCTAATTTACCACAAGTTATATAATTATTCTATGTTTAGGATTTCAAACCAAAATTATAAATTACTTGTGCATCAAGAAACGAAACGAAAACACGAAAAACGAAACAACGAGACGACGAAAACCGCGGCCCAAACCCTAGCTAGGGTTTCGGGCGCCGTCAACTGCTGGGGCCGCCGCCGCAGCCCCTTGCCGCCGCCTCTGGATGCCGGGAGCTGCTCCACCGTTGACCGGCGTATGGAGTCGCGGAACGCCACCGCCTGGAACCGCCGCGAGGGGCCGCTGCAACGACGTCGGAGGCCCACGACGCCAGATCCACCGAAGCAGATTCGACGCGCCTCCAGCGCCGCCGCCTTGTTGAGCCATCACCTGCAGCGCCGTCTAGAGCCATCCTCGGCGACGGTAAGCCGCTGCAGCAGCCGCTGGAGGCCCACGCCGTCGGATCTTATCAAGGCAGATCCGACGCGCCGCCGACAGCGCCGTAAAGGGTTATGAAAATGACAAGAAAGGATGAATTTTTTACTGTGGAGCTACAGATACCATGACACCCAATAAAGATGATTTTGTTAGTTTTAGTGATATTACTAAGACCTACATTCAGACTGCAAGTGGGGAACTTATTACTGTGACCGGGGCTGGAACTATTGAAATATCCCCAACATTGAGATTGTCTTTATGTTCCCACGTTATCCCAGAGATTGATGTCTATAAGTCATGTGACAAAAGAATTGAATTGCACTCTGCTGATGCATCCCGACTTTTGTATTCTGTAGGATATTCGGACGAGGAGGATACTTGGGCGTGGCACTGAGAACCAAAGACTCTACTACGTGGATTAGATAGCTCAACAAGACAGTGTGATGTTGGCTCACGATTCCACAAAATGGGAAATTTGGCTCTGGCACCAACGACTAGGACACCCTTCCCCGGTTATTTCAATTTATTGTTTCCTAAACTTTCTATCCTGAATGATTTTTCTTGTGAGACTTGTGTTTTGGCCAAGAGCCACAGACAATCGTTTAAATCTAAAAATACTTGTATGGATTCTGTTTTTCCCTTGTTCATGCTGATGTGTGGGGTCCTGCACCTGTTGTGGGTGTGAATGGCTTTAGATATTTTGTGATATTTGTAGACGATTTCTCTAGAATGACATGGGTATATTTTTTGAAACATAAATTGGAGGTATTTGATAAGTTTATAATTTTCTTCACCCTAGTCCAAACCCAATACCAAACCACCATAAAAACCTTACGATCTGATAATGGAAGAGAATTTGTGAACCAAAAAATGACAGACTTTTTTACAGAAAAATGCCTTCTTCATCAAACCACTTGCCCATATACACCTGAACAAAACGGGGTGGCCGAAAGAAAAAATAGGACCATCCTCGAAATGACCCGAGCCCTGATAATTGAATCCAAAGGTCCAATCTCATTCTGGCCAGAAGCTATTGCTACCTCCATCTATCTTATAAACAGACTACCTACAAAAATCCTAAACAAAAACACCCCTCTCGATACCTTATCCAAATTCACCAAAATCCCTAACCATCTCAACCTTCAACCCAAGGTCTTTGGATGTACTGTGTATGTCCATATTCCGAAACATGAACGATCTAAACTTTCACCTTGCGCTACCAAATGTGTCTTTGTGGGGTGCGGGCTAAACCAAAAAGGATATAGATGCTATGACCCGATCACCAAAAAAATAACAACCACAATGAACTGCAATTTTTTGGAAACTGAATTCTACTACCACACCCACCTTAGTAGTCAGGGGAAGAGTGAATTAGGCCAAACTGAGGACTATATAAGTTGGTTTGTGTCTCGGCCAAATTTCCCCAATGAGGACTCAACAAAACCGATTAGCACTACCGCCGAGCATGTCACTTCCGCAGCAGAGTCGCCTCAACCGCCCCTAAGTATTCCTCCTCAACCGGCATCCGAGGTAATTCCTGATGACCCACATAAGTTATTATTTCTACTGATCCTGTTGTCACAGAGACTACTGCAATAGATGAAAGTACATGTCGATATTTCCTTCCTTTTAGGAGCACCCAAGGAGTTCTGCCGAAACGATACTCCCCAGAGAAGATCGGAAAGAAAAGTCAATATGCAGTAGCCAATTTCGTGAAGGGGAACTTGACCAAGATGGCAAAAGCTTTTGAGGCTACCCTCTATGAGGAGGAGGAAATTCCATACACTGCTGAGGAAGCTTGGAAAGTCAAACACTGGAGAGATGCAATGTTAGTCGAGATGGATGCCCTCTTGAAGAATAAAACTTGGGAAGTCAGCAAACTGCCCAAAAGAGCTACAACAGTGGGATGTAGATGGGTGTTCACCATCAAGAGGAGACCCGATGGATCGATTGATCGTTACAAGGCCAGATTGGTAGCAAAAGGGTATACCCAAACTTATGGCGTCGACTATGCTGAAATTTTTCACCCGTCGCCAAGATCAATACAATAAAGGTACTATTCTCAATTTCTGCTAATAGGGACTGACCATTGCATCAATTTGATGTAACAAATGCATTCTTACATGGAGAATTGACTAAGCCCGTTTATATGGAGCCTCTACCTGGATTTACTGGAGACTTTCAGAATGGAGATGTATGTAAACTGAAGAAGACATTATACGGTCTGAAACAATCTCCCAGAGCCTGGTTTGGGAGGTTCACTAAAGTGATGAAGAAATATGAGTATCGTCAAAGCAATTCAGATTACACTCTCTTTCTCAAGAAAAGGAATGGTAAAATAACATGTCTTATTATTTATGTAGATGATATGATCAATACTGGGGATGACGAGGAGGAGATCAGCCGATTGAGACAGAATCTGTTCAAGGAATTTGAAATAAAAGATCTGGGGTCACTGAAGTACTTCTTGGGGATAGAAATACTGAGATCAAAGCAGGGGATTTTTATTAACTAAAGGAAGTACGTACTTGACATACTTGCAGAAACTGGGATGATAGATTGCACACCAGCAGACACTCCGATGGTTCAGAATCACGGATTGCAAATCCGCGAAGGAGCTAAACGTGCCGATCGAGGAAGATACCAACGATTAGTAGGAAAACTGATTTATCTATCTCATACTAGGCCAGATCTTGCCTATGCCGTGAGAGTAGTAAGTCAGTTCATGCATGCATCTCAAGAAGATCATTGGGAGACAGTCTTGAGAATAGTCCACAGCATGATACTTTACTTTTGTAGGAGGCAATCTTGTAACGTGGAGAAGTAAGAAGCAGAAAGTGGTAGCACTTTCAAATGCTGAAGCAGAATTTCGAGGGATAAAGAGTGGACTGACAGAAGTATTGTGGCTTAAGAGACTCATAACAGAGCTGGATCTCAAATCACCTCAACCGTGTCGACTTTTGAGTGATAATAAAGCAGCTATCAGCATCTCGGAGAACCCTGTGCAACATGATCGGACCAAGCATGTGGAGGTCGATTGACATTTCATAAAGGATACACTTGAGGCAAAAATCGTGGAGTTACCCTATGTGTCACGACCACATTTCCCTAGTGTTAGTGAGCGCAGTTATAACGTGACTAAATAAGCTTAAAATAAAGGGATAAACATAAGGAATAAGTCAAACTCAAAGCATTAATTCCGAAGGCGAAGGTGGTAGACAATAAAAATGAAATCATAGTATAATAATCGGGTTCAGAACTCCTAGTACATAGTCCTATTGCAGCGGAAGAGTCTAAGACAAAGTAGCATGTGTGAAGATACACTACTTTGGACTACCTATTGCTACTTATTAAAAAAACCATTACCCAACACCTTTGCCTCCTCGTACACGCTCAACCTGCACGTTAGAAAAGAAACATGCAGGGCTGAGTACTTAATATACTCACTGGACATGGTGCCAAAATATAAGTTGCATTTAAATTTGTCAGCCACAGTTGAGTGAACATGAGTTTTTTTATTTAAAAGGCCCGAGTCACTAAATTTCCTTTAATTTCATAAAATTGATTGCACAATCACATAAACATAGATATTATATCTGAACGTATGTGAACCGGGAATGTGGCCACATTCCACGAAGGTCACTAGACCGGCCAACTCAAAAGCTAGCTCACGATCCCCATATGTGTACACTAGTCAGAGTAGGGTTTGCGGCCCTACTGGAACCCGAATTTAATTTAACATGATTGGCATAGCCAAGCAGATAGGTAATTGTGAAAACCAAAACATGGCATGACAAACATATTTAGGAAAGATTCACACATTCGTACTAAAATCACGTTTTGAAAAGAATGCCCACCTCAAAAGATATTTCCTTAGCCGAAGGTTTTCCTTGATTTGGTCTTAAACGACGCGCGAAGACGCCCCTTTAGAGTTAATAATAACACTTAATTAGACTTAAAGGGGTTAAGAAGACATAAACGTGAATGCATTCCTATTTGCGTGATCCCTTTTATCCTTTTTTTTCTTTTTTCATGGGAGAGTCTTTTAGCATTAATTTAATCGAGCGATTTAATTTATTTGGAGGTTTACAAAATATTCGAGCATTAGCTAAAGTCCGGGGAGTAAATTTATCATCGCGAAAATAATTAGCGGAGCCCCAATTATTTGATCGGGCAACAAAGAAGAGTTCATGAATTAATTAGGCACTGTAGGCCCAAGTTATAATTCAATTTGTGGTCCAAACCTTTAACTAACTTTCCTGGCCCAACACAAACTAAAAAAAAATAAAAGTGACCCAACCCCATAAATGAATTTCTTATGAGGACAGCCCACTCTTCAAATTACTTCCTAGTCCAAAAGTTAATTGGGAGGCCCAAACTTAAATTAATTTGGAGAGGCCCAATCCTGTAATACTCCCATTCCCGCCGCCTCCCTCATTCTCAAAACATCTCCCAAACATAAATCCCCAAATTGAAAAGGCCTACTATTTCGTTTCAGAAAAGAGTAAATGGGCATGCTTGGGCAGATTGTGATTTAAGTCCTCTTTTTTTACAGCAGGAACATGAAAAGGGGGAAAAAGTGTGATTACTGATATCATTTAGGACTTAGCATGCTATTTGAGACTTCTAAGTTTTTGGTGCTACTGTATGATTGTGTTGTGCAGTGGCTACTATGCTCCTATGTGTTCATGTAGAATTGAAAGATATGGTGGAAGGTTTTACCTGATGAGGGGATGAATTCGAAAAAAAACTCTTGCTGCCTAGAGCTTGGAACTCTCTTACTTACTTCCTGATTCCTTGTTGAAAAGTTGGGGGAAAAGGTGAGCTTGCTGCTCTTGCATAAAGTATTTGTGAAGAGGGGAGAAGATGGTGTTACCTATGGGGAGTAGGAACTGCTCTTGCTGTCACTTACGGTTATACTCCAAGCCTTCTAACTTTCTCTAACTTTGCTGGATATTTGGGGTGTGTGGGAGGGGGTCCGAAGGTGGTATGGAGGGGGGTCTTTATAGGAGGACTTAGGTGTACCTTGATGAATTAAAAGGGATTGATTTCCCATTTTGTTTTCTATATGCAGCATATCTCCCTTTCTATTTTAGCTTGGAATTTAAAGGATTTCTCATTTACTCCTTTTGGTTGATTGTGTAGGTTGTGAATCGGTGGTATGCAGGGGCTGTTGTGAGGAGAGGTGGCAAGTTTGACTTGCCTTCTTTGGCAACTCCTTAGAGCATCTCCAATGGCGGCGTCGGCACCGGTACGCCGATTTTTCACGGACGCTGGTGCTGACGCCGAACCATTGCAGCCGGCGTCGGCGAAATCGGCGTGCCCACGCCGATTCTTGGGCTGACGCTGATTCTCACGCCGATCCGCACGGAGCCATTGTAGGCCCCGGATCGGCGTCATACCGGCTTCAGATTTTTAATTTTTTTAAAAATTATGTAATTTTTTTAAATGTACTTTTTAATTTAAATGAAAATAGTATATTTTCGCGTATATGTGTCGTATATTTAATTCCGTATTTTGTCCGATTGTTAATTGTTTGTTTTTCATAATTGAGTGATGTGGCTGGGCTATTGCATGTCCAGTTGCTTGTCCAGTTGCATGTCCAGATGATGTGGCAAGAGGATTTTAGTGCCGATGATGTGGCAGTGGCAAGGCTATGAGAGGACTATTGCATGTCCAGAACCACTGGAGATGCTCTTAGTCCCTTATTGGAAAGGAGGTGTTGTTTCTTCTCTCCTAGAGAAGTCTCTTTATTTCTCTTGTTCTCTAGTCATTTAAATTTGTTTTGTCTTGCAGGTAGGGGAAGAACTTGGCTGTCCCGCTGCTGTCCGCGACGTGGGCCTGCTGTCCTGGGCCGCGGTGGTGCGAGTTGGGCTCGGGAGAAAAAGAGGCCCAAAGTTGTGCATAAGATTTTTAGCTTCCTAGTCCTTTGGCCCATTCATGAAGAATAGTATTCCACATTTTTTTCCCTTTCCGTTCATAAGTCACATGTGAAACGATCATATAGATTAATGTATCTTGTTTTTGAGCACTTTTAGTTCGGGATACAAATCATCGTTTTCCTTTCACTATGTCTATTTTATTTCCTAAACATTCATTAAATTGTTTTAGTTCATTCGATTATTTCTTTAACTTTTGGTTTTGCGAACTAGCAACATTAAGTTTTAAATAAGGGCAACGAGTTCCATTTAAAACAACGAGACAAGAGAGCGACAAATCTCTAGTTCGACAATAAACATAACAGATACTAGGGCTTTTAAAAGAGCGGCTATTACACTATGTCAAGTCAGAAGATCAATTGACAGGCATCTTGACAAAGACAGTGAATTCTCAATCTTTCTGACAAGTATTGGACAAGTTAAGCATCGGCAACCCCGTTACTTAACTTGAGGGGGAGTATTGGAAGGAAGATTCCCACAAATCAAGAATTGATATCCTGCAAACAAGGATTGATATTGTAATTAGTATTTTATTTTAATACCTTGTATAGAATATTAGGCTAGCATGATTAGAGCTTATCATACATATGTTGGATGGTCTCCTAGCCTATAAAGAGACGTGAAATTCTTCTTCAAAGATCAACCTAATATAATGAATATCATTCCAGAAACCATATAGTCTTTTAACAGATATCAATAATAGTTCTTCGTTTATCTCGTGCTAATTCAAATTCTCGATCTATTTAATAGAGAAAAAACATCTTACCAACTAAAACCGGTTTCATTGCCGTCCACTTCAAAAACTTATTCACTTTTAACTTCCTTCAAAATTTATAGCTCTTGCTGAATTTAACTATATTTCAAAATATACATCCTTCTTATATTGATTTTGTACAATTGAGAATTGACCGGTCCAAATAATAAAACAATTTTTATTTATGTGCAATAAAATCAAATTAGTTAGGAAGATTTACGGCTGGGGGCGGAAGAATCCAAACATGAATTGAAGACTACGACAGAGCTTTGTCCGAATTCGGAATCCCAAAGCAAGCTCACACCACAAACTGCAATTAATCACACAAAATCGCAAAATCTAATTTCGTGTGATCAGCAGCTCCAAATCTAAAGAGGGCCTCGGTGTCGGAATAAAAATCAGGGCGAAATTAGAGGTGCAGCGGAGGATAAGCCAAAAACAAGATGACACCCTTATAACATGTTACACCAATCTTGATTATCCGTTTTCTTGAGAGAGAGAGAGAGAGAGAGAGATAGAGATATGGTGGAGCTGTGTTTGATGGCTTCGCATGGCTGCTACCCTCCTCACGGATTTGGGGCTGCTTTCCATCAAGAACTTTCTTTCAGCAGGGCTTCTGATGTGAGGATTTTATCTCTATATCCCTTTTCTTTTCTTACTGTGTTTAAAGATTGGATTTTGATCGTGATGATTGTTTTTTTTGTTAATTTTGGTGTTCCTTTGCCTTGCATGGAGTAATTTTTATATGTTTTTAGCTTAATCATGATGTGTATTAAGCCTCAATTGCTTTCTTGCTTCGAAGTGTGTGTGTTGCACATAATGAGCAAAAATACTGATATTATATTGTGTTTTTTGGGTATGTATGTGACTATGTCTCTGCCCTTAGGGATGTTTAGGTTCTTCTTCTAGCTATGTTCGTTTATGTCTTGGCATCTGGTTGTCCTCATTTGCTTGTGTTTCATCGATTCCTTTTTCAGGTGTCGAGTGCTTGCTTATGACTTGTGGTGTACTGTATGTTGCAGGAATTTCATCATTTTATCCCTTATAACGGATCAAGACAAGACCTTGTTGATCCCCTTTCGTTCAGTCTAAGTAGGCTGCAAAAGGAGGAGTGGAGATCCCCTAGTGGATTCTTGGATTCCAACCACTCGTTCAGATTTGACTTGACGTGTAGGAGGCCTGCGGTCGTTGATTTTCATGGTTCGTATATCTTAAATGTGTTTGCAACTGCATCGTATGAATATACAAGAATGATAGTATAATTTAGACTTGGTTTTTGATGGTGTTGAAATAAATATAATACTGATTTGCTCTTTGTTTTTTTTTAAGACAGACACCAGTCTTGATTCTGTGCTTTTTGGCTTTGGGATTGTCGAACGATGTGCAAGGCAAGAGAAGATGTTGAAGCTGTTTACGTGTGGATCGATTGAAGATGAAGATCCGTTGCTGGATTTGCCGATGCTCTATGATTTAACGGGATCTCAGTCACCTATTGCGGATCTGCCTCTGCTTAGATACGAAGGCCAACCTATGCAGAATCTTGTATACCCAACTAAGGAACTTTATTTCAAGGAACCGTCGTTGGACTTTGTTGATGATAGAAGCTATACCAGCACTGAAATGGCTGATATGCTTGCGATCATCTCCGACATTCATTCACTCAAGAACACGAATAAGTCCAGTAGACAGACGATGCTGGTCCCTTATTTTGAAAGGTATTCAGTCCGAGACTTGCTGTCTTTCGACTAAGACTGTCGCCTCTCAGGATTCAAACATTGTTATTGTTTATTTTCGTAAGATATTGTCCCGTGCAGTTAAATTTTTTGTGAATCTCACGAGTGTTTCTTCTTGAACAGGCGAAGAAAAGCAAGTGCTGGTACTAAAGCATCAAAAGTCGCAACTGAGAAAGTTAGGTCTCCCAAGAGGTAATAACGCGCTTGCATTCAATTAGTCGAGATCTTTAAGCATCAATGTTGCTCTACTGATTCAATAAATTTTGTTTCACTAATGCGAATAATTTAATGACTTACACGACATCGTATACAAACAGATGCTAGCAAGTCGCAATGATTTACTATCTCGTTTCGAAGCAATATTTTGGTAGTTTTGCTTTTCAAGAAATGATATATAAGATAGGTCATGACGAGCATGCTTCTTGTTCGGCTCATTGATGACTGATATGCAAAATTGCTCGTTGCTCATGTAAGCTCGACTTTTGCAGCCATGACAAAGTGAAGGAAAAGACACCACGGAAGAAGAAGACGACGAGGGATGCCTACAGCAACAGCTCCCTTCATGCTTGCGAAAGTCTTCTATCCATAATAATGGACAGGAAGCAGCCTGGTGGAAACTCAATCCTCTCGTTGAAGAAATCCGGTCCCCAGCTGTCTCGACTTCTTACCCAGTTCTCAGCCAGCATTGCCGGGACAGGTATTGCTGTCGTCTTATCCGTTCTCTGCAGAGTGGCCTGCAACCGGCTGCCCTTGTGTGCGTCCAAGATTTTGAGCACCGGGTTGGGCTTAGGTCTCGTCTGGCTATCTTGGGCCGTCAACAGGCTGAGGGATACGGTTGTCTCTATCAGCAAAACCTCTGGCAAAGGTGATGGCAGAGAAGAAGAGATGGTGAGTGTTTTGGACAGGAACTTGAAAGACATCTACTTCAGGGCGATCGCGTTGGTGGCCGTTGTCGCTCTCAAGGCAGTGTAGCCCTGCTTCAGAGAAAGGAGGTATGTAGCTTCTGCTGCATAGATTTCAATCATCATAAGCTCAAGTGGGAGCTAATTGGATGACAACATTCTACTACACAGCATTCTTAAATGTATAAATTTTGGTCCAAAGATGAATGCATCTTACTCAAAAACAATTAATGGTCACAAATCGTAATATTTGCGGTTTCAAAACCACTGACGGGTGTGAATGAATTTTGAGGACCACACTTATTTTCATCTAAAAAGGGGGTAATAGTGGTCATTTCTTATTATGCAATTTTATATACTACTCCCTTCACTCTGCGAGAGTGGAGATGTTTCTTTTCGACACGTGATTTAAAAAAAATTGTGTTCGGTGAGAGAATAAAGTAGGAAATGAAAAAGATAGAGGGATAAATATAGAATAAAGTAAGAGAACGTAAAGTAATTGAGAATAAATGTGTTAAACTTTAGTTAAAAAGAGAAATAACTATATTATAATGAAACGTAATAAAATGATAAAATGACGCCACTAATATAAAACGGAGGAGTACTTGATTTCTATATTCTTCTATGTAAAAGTTACTATACATGATGTAAATTTTCAAACGTTAGCATTGGCATGATAGAACATACTACTTATTTTAATTTATCACAAAAAAAGCCGCATTTTATATTTTGAAAAAAATTCTAACTATCACAATTAATATATAAAAAAATATTTTCTCTCACACTGATATTTTTATACATTGTATTGACTTTAATATTTAAATGTCAACACAAATATGTGTTGACGTTTTAATGTGATCGTGTTGACATTTTTAATACACTACGTTGATAAATTAACAAGTTAGCAATTTAATAAAAGTTAGCATTATAACGCACCCTAATACACAATAACTCCTAAAATCTTTTGCTATCTGGCAAAGACCGTAACAGGCTAACAGCCTATATAGTTAAGCAGGCCCGTTACAGTTCAACCACGAATGGAACGAAACCCTGACCAGTACCCGTTGTCGATTCCAGCTACTATTCCTCAGCACGAATGATCGCATAATCAAAACTCGACGAGGAAGATGCCATACACATTTCACTGTTTATTTTTGTAATAATCGGGCAAAGCAAATCAGTTAGTAAGTTAACAACGCAGAGCAAAATTATTTATTAATGTTACAGGTGATATTTTAGAAAAATACACGATTGAAACTTTATGGACAAAGCGAGTCAATACAACAATATGTGCTCAACGCAGCAGCTTGCAAAGAAAAAAATTGCAGCGTAAATTAAAACGTCCTGACGCTTATAAACTGTATCAGCTCATAACTTTTGAAACAACTCCGGCACCAACAGTTCGGCCACCTTCCCTCAGGGCGAATCTTTGTCCTGCCATCACATCAACAAAAGGATATGATGAACCGATGAACAAGATCATATTGGGCCAAAGGTAAACGAAATTCAAACAAATTCGGGATAGGAGCAACTGCTACAGGAAATAAATATCAATGGTTTCGTAAAACATGGATGATAATACAATATCATACCTGCTTCGAGAGGAACTGGGTAGATAAGCTCAAAGACAGCAGTTACATTGTCCCCAGGCATAACCATCTTTACATTTTCGGGCAACTCGACTGTACCAGTGACATCAGCTGTTCTCAAGTAGAATTGAGGTTTGTAATTTGAGAAGAAAGCAGTGTGGCGACCTCCTTCCTCTTTTGTGAGGACATAAATCTCTGCCTCGAATCTTGTGTACGTTTTAATGGTATTTGGTTTTGCAATTACCTAAACAAAAGATCCACAAAATATATGAATCAAAGATATAGCGGGTTACCATAGGCAGGAGTTATTAATGTGTTCAAAGGCGATTAAGTATTAGTATCAACTTTAGTATGCACGAAAGATGGGATGTGTCTAGTTTATGGCTATGCAAATATCGACTTGGGTTCTATCTCAGTTGGGTCATGGGTGCTAAGATATCTGATACATGGATAATAAAGTACAATGGGCCCAGTACTCCCACAGTGGAATGGTGAACTACAATTTGGGTTAAATGAAGGACATTAGCATAAGACAGAGCACTAGTGTGGGTCATGGTCAAGTTTATTTTAATGAGCATGGTAGGCGGTCATATATATAAAAGCCAATGTTATATAAGCAGATTAGGTGAATCCAAAATTTTAACAATTTCTAGTATTAAACTATCTATCAATTCACCAAACAAAATCCAAGATTGGGAACTCTGAACTAAACGTCCACACCCTTATATTCAAGTGCCTTAGTGTTGGAAAAAATGAAATGGTGAAGTTTGAAGTGAAAGTAATGTATGACAAACACAATTTCCCATGAGTGGTACTAACCATCCCTCTTTGGACATCATCACGTTTCAAGCCTCGTAGAAGCAGACCTACATTGTCACCAGCCTAGCAAAAGGTAAATTTTGTCAACACATGCCACATAGCAATACAAGGCCAAAAGCAAACAACGGTAATCCTTACCTGGCCATAATCCAAAGTCTTCTTGAACATCTCCACACCAGTTACTGTAGTTTTAAGTTTGTTCTATAGCAAAGAGAGGTTTGTCATAATGATCCAGTGGGGTGTGTTAAAATGCTAACTTTTCTTAAATTGCTAACCCATCAACGTAGTGTATTAAAAATGTCAACACAGTCAACACATATTTGTGTTGACATTTTAATAAACTGTGTTGACATTTAAATATCAATGTCAACATAATGTATTAAAATATTAATTTAATATTATGTTGACATTTCAGTATTATCGTGTTGACAACACAACTATTTTGACAAAAAATAAAGAAGATCATGAATTTAGATGTAGTGAGAAAACGACATTAGTATAATAAGATTGAAAAAATCCCAATTAAGAGTAGTATGTAATACTCTCTCCGTCCCACAATAACGGTCACATTTTGCCATTTTGGTTCATCCCACAATAAGAGTCACATTTCACTTTTACCATAAATGGTAAGTAGGTCTCACGTTCCATTAACTCACTTCCCTTACATTTTATTATAAAACTAATATAAAAAAGTGGCCCCATATTCCACTAACTTTTCTAACCCACTATCCTTTACATTTCTTAAAACCCGTACCCATACCAAATGTGACTCCTATTATGAGACGGAGGGAGTAATATTTAAGTAGTTAGAAAGAAAAAAAAAAGACAGGACATCAAGAAGCAAAAATTTCAGGAACAAAGTTTCAGCAGTCTGGTGTAGTTAGTATGACAAGTAATTAGGACAGAGAGAAAGAGGGAGCATCCACACAAATCTGATTGCTCACCTGAGACAGCCCTAAAATTTCCACTTCCTCCCCAGGTTTGATTACACCCTGTTCCACACGGCCAGTTGCAACAGTTCCACGCCCCTTTGATATGCCAAGGTGAAAATATCAAAGATTACAAAAGGTTCAAAGGAAGTAGCAGTTTTTTAAAGAAAACTTTGCACTTTAAAGTTAACAAGATCTCATGATTATCTAATAAGACAACATTTTAAGTTTTCAACAATGACCCACCACATGTTTAATTAATCGATTATAAATGCATCTAATAAAACATTATAGGAAATTTTGATTAGAAATGGTTTGGCATAGAAAGGTTGAAGAATGCTTAGTACCTGAATGGTAAAAACATCTTCAACTGGCATCAAGAAAGATTTATCAAGTTGGCGTACAGGATCAGGGATGTACGAATCTACAGCATCCATTAACTTTAAAATAGCCTTTTTCCCAATTTCTTCATTTTTACCCTCCAACGCAGACAAAGCTGATCCTCGGACAATGGGAATGTCATCCCCGGGGAACTTGTAAAAGCTAAGCAATTCTGCGAATATTATTAGGTAATGTCAAAAAATAGTACTCCCTCCGTTCCCTCATAGTTGAGTCATTTTTCCATTTTGGGAAGTTCCCTCATAGTTGAATCATTTCCATATATGGTAACACTTTTCTCACTCTTACTTTACTCTCTTACTTTATTATCCCCACTTTATTCACTTTCTACTTTATTCTCTTACTTTTTTATCTCTCTAATTAACACACAAACATCCCTTTCTTAAACTCCGTGCAAAAAAATACCGCCTCAACTATGAGAGAACGGAGGGAGTATCTTTACAAAAGAATACAATAATTCATTTTCTGAATTCTGACTTACCACGTAGTTCCATTTCCACAAGTTCCAGCAGTTCTGGGTCATCAACGGCATCAACCTTATTCAGGAAGCATACAAGCGATGGCACACCAACCTGCAGTAGTGTAAAGTTTGAAATTACAAAACAAGCAGCAAATAGTAAGGTTTATTTTTGCATTTCATGTTCAAAATCAAACCTGGCGAGCAAGCAGAATGTGTTCTTTAGTTTGTGGCATTGGTCCATCTGGTGCAGATACAACAAGAATACCACCATCCATTTGAGCAGCTCCAGTAATCATATTCTGATTATTTTTAGAGAATGATGAGCACCAAAAATAACATGATTAAGACAGACGATACAAAACAATTACCCAGAAATTCATTTCAAGTTTGCCCTTGCATAGACAAACACTACTAATTATTGGGTTTAGCACTTAAAACATTTTCAATTTCATTAATAATCCAAATTTCACAAGCAGCATACCTTTGGGAGCTATTTGTGATTTCCATACAATTGCTTTGTCTACATTTTACTAGCATTTACTTTAGTCAAAAATATTTTTTTATGAATTTAAATGTCAAAGTCACATCACATAAAGAATCTATTTACATTTTCAACTTTTATATGGGTGAAAATAAAGAAAATGATTTTTTGCAACAAGCTAATATAATAAGCCCACTAACCACAAACCTAAATAATTCACGAACGTTGGAGCACAAAAAGGACATCATTCAATAACTGTTGCATCTCCTATAGTCAATTATAATGCTCATAACAATTAGACATCATGCGAGTTATCACTTGATTGTGCTAACACAACTAAAATAGACCTTTTCATCATTAGATATCCAATAAAAGAGGGATGGTTCAAATAGGTTTAAAATTGATATAAGGAAACCCCTGAGCGCATTATACTGGATATGTTCGTTTCTAAAATCTTTTCTAATAGCAAGTCACAGACTACGTAACACAAACCATTAGTCAAGCACCTGAGATAAAGCTCAAACTAAATTACTCAATGAGTACAACAAGAATCTCCACAATTTTCGTAGCAAGTAAATAGTTTCTTCATCACAATATTTTCCTTTTTTTTGGGGGGGGGGGGGGAGAAAATCAAGGAAGCAAACAAAGCCAAATCTCCATGGAAAAAGTGTAGCTTGTACGCATACCTAAGGACGTTTCTCTAAAAGCTTATAGATAAAATAGCTATAATCCAAGCATTATCTCCAGAGAGCATATACATACAAGTTAAAGATGGCCAAATAACCAGAAAAGATAAATAACAAAAATTTTCAAATAACAGCATAAGTTAGTTTTTTATATCTCACTTTAACATAATCAGCATGCCCTGGGCAATCTACATGAGCATAATGCCTCTTTACAGTCTCATACTCGACATGGGCCTGCAACAATAACATACACATTAAGTGAATAGAGTTACACTTGTAACTGAACGTCAGCAGAAAAGCAAACATTAAACAGCAAATAAGAGCCCACCGTAGCAATTGTAATCCCTCTCTTCTTCTCTTCAGGGGCTTTATCAATTTCATCGAAGGCAATAGCTTTCGCCTTCCCTTCTTCTGCTAAGACCTTTATACACATAAAGCAAATGAATTTCAACAGACATGAGAACTACACAAGCTATCTGAGTTTTTTTTAATTACTATTGAACACGATTAAAGGTTATATTCCCCTATCCTTTTCACACACTACCTTGGTAATAGCCGCAGTTAAGGTGGTCTTTCCATGGTCAACATGCCCAATGGTTCCCACATTTACATGAGGTTTTCTGCCATCAACAATCAAATGAACAAAAATTTTACGATCTCAATATCCAGCCTTCTACTCCCAATACAGATCAGATGCTCATAATCAAATCTCCATCCTTAGATTACATCACCAGGATAAAATTCTATAACAACCACAAGTTATTTGAATATGAAATGTTCCTTCACATCACACCGAAATGCTAATAGCAGAAAAGGGGGAAACATATGCAAATAGAAGGTAAAACATAATTACGTTCGGGTAAAGGTGGCCATGGATCTCCACCACGGATTGAGCATCTGATGAGAACCTATCGGCGATTCGGAAACGGGGAACGGCGCGGCGAGGGCGGATCCTCGGCAGCATGATGAGTAAATTTGAGGAGAGAGCGTGAACAGTCGCTTCGAATTTAAGTTCCTGACCGCCACCGAGGCCATTTGCTGCAGTAGCTGAGTGAAGCAGCGATGTAGAGAGATGAGAGAGAAAGAGGTAAGACTTTGAGGAAGATGAAGAAGAACAAAGGTTTTTGGATGTCAGGGTTTTAGAAATTAGCTAGTGCTTTTCCGGGTTCGCCCAAAACGACATCGTATGGATGCTGTTCCTATTTATCATTTATGGGCTTTTGGTCATTGAAAGCCCAACTCCAAACACCATTGGCCCAAGTCCAGGTCTAATTAGATAACTTTATCATGTATTCATGTTCTATTATCCATCTTTGGATATATTGCATATCTTGATCACAAAACACGACTTTTACGTGTATAAGAAAGTCGCATAGCGATTTTGTTGGATTGCTTCGGTCTGGAATTTGGTGTCGGGATCTGATTCTGTGCTGTCTGCAAGCACCACGTCTCTTATGCAACCACTTTTCTCTATTCTTCATCATCTTCAATCAAACTATAGCTTTTCATCTTCAATCAAACTACAGTGCCCTGTCTTTTGTTCCGTATATTCAGTTCTACTTTCAAATCGATTTCTTCATCCTTTTTATTTCAATTCTATTTCTACTTTTTATCTGTATATGTCAATCGCCAAATTTCCAGTTTGATTGAGGGCTGTAGATGTTTGGGAATTTGGTCGAGGACAAGCCGAAGATTTTACGTCGATCAGTACATTTCGGATTGAATTTTTTTGTAAGATTAGTTATTTTTTTTGTAAGATTAGTTATTTAGTTTTGTCGGAGATGATTCCGGTTGGGGGAATTACGTGTTGCCTGAGTGCTGCGGCGCTATATCTTCTGGGGAGGAGCAGTGGAAGGTTGCTTGATTTGATTGTTTTTATTTTTTATTTTTTTAATTCTTTTCGAGGAACATTTGTCGATTTTCTTTCCTTGGAGAAACATTGTTTGATTGTACCATTTTTTTTTGTTTTTGTTTTGGTGTGTTTAGAGATGCTGATGTTCTGAAGTCTGTCACTCGAGTGAATCAGTTGAAGGACTTGGGTTAGTTAATTTTTGAAGCATTTTTTTTGTTTATTTTCTTTAATATGACTGACTGTATATGTAATCTGCTTATTATTCATTTTGTTTTCTGGTGGCAAAATTGCGCCTTTTAGTTTCACTTGATCATGAATCATTGAATCGTGGTGGCAAAGATTAGAATTTTAGTTCATTAAGTTCTTGCTTACCATGGATCTTTTTTGGCTAAGTAACCGATAGAGTGATTAACACAAGAAGCTGGGACACAATGTATGATATTATGCTGTCATTGAAAATTTATCAACTGCTTCATTTTTCAGCTCAATTATTGGATGCGGCAAGCAAAGTGCTGCCGCTGGTTGTCTCTGTGTCAGGGAGAGTTGGCTCGGAGACACCTATTAATTGCGAGTACAGTGGTTTACGGGGTGTAATTGTCGAACAGACGGTACATGGACTAAGTTACCATGAATTTAATTCTAGCTTTAAGATCATAAAATCATTACTGAGAAAATATCCTTTGATGTTCCAGGCAGAGCAGCATTTTCTGAAACACAATGATGCCGGATCTTGGATACAAGATTCAGCTTTGATGTTGTCCATGTGTAAAGAAGTTCCCTGGTATCTTGTAAGCTTTGGCCCCCTTATCTCTGGGCTCACTTTTATAAATACAAACCCATAGGTCTTTCTTGTAATATGCAGAATTTTCTAAACCGCTTGAAATCTGTATGTGTTGCTTTAAAACTTGGGGGTAGAGTTTTGTGACGACGGGTATACTATTTTACGTGCTAGGATGATGGTACAAGTCGTGTCCACGTTGTTGGAGGACGTGGTGCCACAGGTTTGGTGCTTACAGTAGGAAGTGAAGTGTTTGAAGAGTCTGGACGATCACTAGTGCGTGGAACATTGGATTATCTTCAGGGCCTAAAGGTTCAGATTGTTCTTTATACATATACTTGTTGCAATTGCAAAAACACAGTTTTGAACTCTCTAGTGATGTATTATTTGCTTAGATGCTTGGAGTCAAGAGAATTGAACGTGTCCTGCCTACTGGCACGCCCTTGACAATTGTCGGCGAGGTATATGCACTGCTTCTATTTATTTATTCTTTAACTCTTTTGGATGAAATGGACTGGCAACTTCTACTTCTGAGACCAGAAATGATGAAATCTGAGAACATATATAAAAAATATGTATTGGAGGCTTTTCAACTAGGACAGTAGTTAGGATTGTTGGGAATAGTTGTCTAAATTGCTCAAAAATGTCTTTCTTTTTAAAGATGTTTTATGTCACTAAGTGCTCTCTTTTCTTCCATCGTCAGGCTGTTAAGGATGATATTGGGTCGGTTCGAATCCAGCGACCACATAAAGGCCCTTTTTATGTCTCTGACAAAACTATTGATCAACTGATTGCGAATCTTGGGAAATGGTCAAGGTTTAGTTATCTCATTCTAACTTCTGTGGACATACTCACCTGGAACCAAATTGTTGAAGCTTAGTGGTGTTGTAACTTCTATTTTACTTTAGTTCAGCTTAATGTGAGTGTTTGGTGATGCATACCCGAACTTAACATTAGTATGATATTATCCGTTTTGGGCCACTTCCCAAAAGGCATCATTTTAATGGAGTTGATGAAACTTGCATATTGATTGCAAATTTTCTTATTCACCAACGTGAGATGAGTTTGCACCCCAACACTTATATTCGAATATTGTTTTTTTCTTTCAGATTGTACAAGTTTGCATCATTGGGTCTCTCATTGTTCGGGGTTTATCTTGTTGCTAAGCATGCATTCCAATTTATCATGGAGAGAAGACGTCATTGGGAAATGCGAAAGAGGTAATTGGTATGGGTCTTTCTTGTTTGAGTTTTTTAAAGTTTCTAAGACGACAATCCCCTGCAGGGTTCTTGCTGCTGCAGCTAAGAAGGCTGCTGGGCAAGAGGAAGGAGGTAACTGCTGAATCCTTGTCTGGCATCCCTTTTATTCACGGTTTCATTACGTATCAACATATCTTCTGCATGTTCCTTGTATGACGGCAGCAGATTTAAATGGCAAGGCTGAGAGTGGATCAGAAAACACCAATAAAGACAGACTCATGCCAGATTTATGTGTGATATGTTTGGAGCAAGAATACAATTCCGTTTTTGTCCCGTACGTTCTTGTCATTAACCCTTTTCACACCGAGAATCCATCACCATAAAAATCTAAGGTCGATTGTTTGCAGGTGTGGCCATATGTGCTGTTGTATGACATGTTCTTTGCACCTGACGAACTGTCCACTATGTCGAAGACGGATTGAGCAAGTGGTGAGGACTTTCCGGCACTGAGATGGCTGCTCGAATACATCCCCCTCGCATTGCATATCCTGTTGCATACCGTTGTTGTGAGTGGTTATCTGGATCTGCTCATCTTTCTTGTACTAGTGTTATAGATTTATCTCCCTTTAAACTGTACATAGAGAGAGCACCAAATTCATGGTACATGCGTGACCATGCGTCGAATACTATGGTTTTGGAATTAAACCCTAATGTTGTTTAATTTAATGTAGATTGGAGAATCTCTACCGCAGTGCGGAGTACTATATTGAACTTAGCTATTTTTGTATCGAATGCATTATTACAATTCCCAGTGTTTTAACTTGAATAATCTTTTATATATGCGTCCTAATCAACAGTCTCTTGTACTATTATTAGGCTTAAATTTGTAGAGTTAATTAGTTAGGAATGATTTTAACCAATGATTTTAACCAACTCAACTCAACTCAACTCGTATATAAATGTTGCAATCACTCACTTAAAACCATGAGATTGAGGACCCAAACCATAAACAATAGTATCTTGGGTATGAATCTAGTTTTGAAAATTAAGACATTTTCTGTGAGATAAATTACTACGTATTTTATAAAAAATAATTTGGTAAATTAAAAATTAGAAACGGAGCCCACAGGCTCCATTCAAGAATTGAATTGACAAGAAAAGAGACATGTAGAAAGGACAATGTGTGCAAAGATGAAATTTGATCTTCTCGTAGAAGACGCAAGGATATTTCTCTCTCATACATATATGATATCAAGAATCATAATTTTGCACATAATATAATAAGTGTGATTTTATCGAATGGCAAGATTTGAGTGAGGTCAGGACCTAGGAACGAACTCTGGCAAGGCGAGCTCGTATCTCTTCCATCTCTTCCTCGTCATCGACATTTTCCTGTAGTTTCATATGCAAGAAACAAAATCTTTTAAAACATACCTCTACGTCCTCCAGTAGTTTCATATCATAGGAAAGAACATACGACGAAAATATTCACAAGATGGAGATGCAATAAAGAAATTATTTGATAAGATACCTCTACGTCCTCGCTCGTGGCAGGTTGCTTTAGTTTCTGCTTTCTAACGGCTTCAGGAAGTTGTGCGGCAGTCTCTCCGGCAATGGCTGTTAGAACCTTGTCGATTTCTTCCTCGGTCTCCTCTTCAATGTCCTCGGAATCCAGTGCGTCATCAACGGCCTCATTGACCATCTCCTCTATCACACCAGCCTGCAAAGACACAGAACCTCAATATACTTGATGATTCGTCAAGGCTAGATAATGTCATCCTCCTCCTCCTCATACTACCACTGATACGAGACCAGATTATGTGAATGCCTAAATCAAGACTAAACTAGCAAAAATCATCACATACACCACGGAAATTCCACAAACAAGGCTTAAGAAGTCGTATTATTTTGAAAATCTAGCAATAATTAAGTGATTGTAGTCAGCTTCAGAAAGTTTCATGGCCTAGCCCACATGTGACTTTAGAAACAACAAAAAGTCAAGAGTTAAGAATGCACAGAATAGGATCAGCCAGCATTCCATGACTGTTTTAGCATAATGGTAGGGAAGATTTTATTTAGAACATTGCTTTTTAAATTAAAGGGCCAATATGATGTATTGGATTATGGGATGTTTTGTGGCCCTTAGGTATTAGGTTATGCTTGGATAAGGCAGGAAGTCATTAGTTAGTAGTAGTATTATCTTGTATAGACAAAACTCAGGTGAGAGGCACACCTTTTGGTGGATTCATACATTTTATTCTTCGATTTTAAAACATCCATCTTTGGCTAGATTTCTCACTGTTTTGGCTGACAAATTTTGTGATCCCTCAACTCTACCGACTTGAAGACATAGAGATGCATAAAATCTACCTCTTTTTCTTCCTAGTGTTTCTAATTTTCACAGCCTCAACGACTTCGCTAACAACCAATATTACTATAAGAAAGCCAAACCTAGATCAGAATATCAGCCCGACTTGTACGTGACAATGGACAGCAGACAAAGCAAAATTACCTTGGTCATTTCTTTACTAAATTCTTGCATTGTCACAGCCATTTGTGGAGCCTTCATCAGATTATTGACCATCTTCATCACTTCAGCACTTTTGGACAAATGTCCCACAGTTCGAGCGACAGCTGAGAATCAAAAGTGAAAAATCAAGGAAAGATAGTAAGGAAAAATGCCCCCTGGCTAAAAGAACAAAAACATAAAACCCTTTGAGAAAAACAGAAACTTCACTGACAACAGAGGGATTTCCTTCTTACCCATCCTCCTCCTTTATAATGCAAGAGATGCATTAACTAGAAATTGTAAGTTTAGATTCCATTTATCACATGGCATAGAAACTAGCAATTTTGAGTTTAAGAGAGCATCAGAGCAGGAAGAAATAAAAGGAGAGCAGCCAGCCATATCTGAGGTACCAAAATTAGAAGGCAAAGAAACTCGAAGCACCACTATATGATGGTTGACAACCAATTTATATTGTTTATGGGTATGCCTCTGCAAGAACCCAATAACGAGCTTATATCCACTTATGATCTGACATATGAGTTTTTTTAACTTTAAGACTCAAGAAGTTAAACTGTGAGTAGCCCAACTTGCGTCCAAATATAAAAATATATGCCGCATTTCTTTTGTAGGCTAAATGCAAACATTCCAGCATACATGCACTGATGTACTATGACAATCTGAACAAATGCATGTGTGTTTTCTCAAAAACTATCATCGTCCCTACCCAAACAATAAATATGGAACACGTCACAAATAAAAAAAACAGCAAAGCATTAAATTGCAGCAGATCAGCACTGACTATCAAGGAGAAAAATGCAGGGCCCAAAATGAAAACCTATTCAAGCATTTGATAGTCTCAAATACAGGATTTACAAGAACTGTTATAACTTATGTTTTGCCTATCACTTTATCGGAAAGGATCAAAATGAACTCCAAACAAAACAAAAGCAAGAAATAAGTGAAGAGCACAGGCACATACCAACACTTTCACCGAGATGCATTGATATCGAATTCAACTGAGCCTTGTTCTCATAAAGACGATTCACAGTTTTCCGAGATCTCACAAGTTCTTTTGCAAGCGCCTGCTTGAGAAGTAATCAGCGAAAACATCACTCGTGAGAAAATCATCACATAGCTATAAGTAAGCTTAAATAATCCATCAATGACCATTTACATAATTTACTGATTCAGCTGAAGTATTCCCTCACAATATAGGCAATCCATAGTTCAAAACGAATGATGAACACCAAACGAAGATTCAAAACCTTTAAAAACATAGTATGACCTAATTCCCCAATGAGATTAGTGGGAAAAAGAAAACCTAAAAAAGTTAGAGAGAAAGAAAGAGGAAATCCTCAATCGATCTCCCCAAATTCCAAATCACATTACAATCATAAGTCGAATTATCCATTAGAGTTAGAAATTCACAACAGATAAAAAGAAAAAGGGAAAAAAACACCTTAGCTGAACCCATGTCATTCCGCTTAGCAGCCTCTTTGATCGCTTTCTGCACATTCTTCTCTTCCCTCTGTATATCTAACCAAAACCCACCGATAAAAATTACCCCAAAATCTTCAAACACTTCAATTTTTTCCTTGAAAACCAAACAAAACCCTCGCGATTAAATGCAAACATAGAAATAAGGACCTCGGATTTGGCGTTCAATATTGCGGCACTCTTGGCGGAGGCGTCGCTGCCAATCTCTGAGCAATTGCTGTGGATTTGGCTTCGGCTTCAATATATTCATCACTTTTTCCATTTTTTTTTCTTCTATTTATTTTCCTTCTTCCCCGTTTCTGCTTGTTCTTTATTGGAGATCAATTGAATTCTGATAGAAAATCAGATTCTGATTTCACCTGGCTTGCGATTACGCAGCGTTTTGCTTTATGTTTACTTCCCTTTCACTCTGCGTTTGATGACAAACTGATTGAAGAATGAAGGCAATAAGGATAAGAATATGCTTTTATGAACATTGTTGAAAATTGGAATACTTACTCTAACTATATGCCCAATCATAAAATATGAAATTTCTTTACTTTATATTTTTATAAATATTATTTCTCTTTTAAGAAGAGATACATATTTTAAATGATCTCACAATCACAACTAGTAATACATTTATTTGACATAATCGAGACTTTATTTGAAATATATTCGAAAAGGTTAAAAAGTAGTTCACCAAATAGATCTTCATGTTGTATCCACAATTTAATGGATAGAAGTTGGTGTGTTTTATGCAATATACAGTGAATCATTAAGCTTTCTGGATGGACCTCCTTCCTTGAATTTTAAGTTTAATTTACGAGATACTCCTAATAATTATAATTACATAAGTATTTTATGATGATGTGGACTTTTACAAATTTTATTATCCAATAATTCATATTTCTTCTGTCTTCTAATAATTATCAACTTTGATTTCAATATGAGTTTTAACAAATGTAAATGAAAGTGAGTTCAAAAAATTAGTGGAATATGAATTCCACTTTTATATAGGAGTATTAGTTTTATGGAGTAATAAAATTGAATGAAAAGAATTAATCAAATGTGATGAGGTCTACTTACTATTTAAAATAAAAAAAATGTAATTAGACTATTAATGAGAAATAAATAAAAATGACATAAATAGACCATTAATGGAGGAGTGATAGAGTATGAATATCAACAATATTAACAAACAAATCTATTGAAGGGGCTTCCGACTATGCATAGAAAAAAAAATTGATGCTCCATACTCCATAATGTTTCTTTGTATAATTTTTATTAAACTCTATAAAAAGATTGTGCCTAGAAGAAGCCAATCCAATTCAATATATTGTCGTAGGGATATACTAATATGCTAATCAATTTTAAAGTGTTAATATCCATTCAATCATATGTTACCACGTGACACGAAAAATGCAATATTGTATACAGAAAAATGCAATACACATTTGTAGAAGCTATAGATGAATTTCGGCAGATTCCATCTTTGTTATATGTACATTGCATTTTTTATTGTTGAGTTTTGCCTTTTAGATATAGGCTGTTTATTTGCATTTTATATATAGACGGATTGTATTTGTATATAATTTATTTTGCATGGTAGACAATTTATGTTAACATGCAAAACTCAACAATATAAAATGCAATTTTCCTATAACTAAAATGCAATCTACGAAAATGCATTTACAGCTTGACAAATGTATATTGCATTTTTCTATATATAATATTGTATTTTTCGTACCACGTGGCAACACTTGATTGGATATACGTTAGCATTTTAATTAAAGATACGCCCTAATGCTCCCCCTATTGTCGTATCCTTTTTTTTTGCATATTTTAATTGTGTTTTCTAACAGTTTCAAAAGCATATAAATGCGTTTTTATATAGAAATCTAAGTTAGATGCGTTTTCACTATGACGTGACTTAAAATTTTCAGTTTATAAAATAAAGAGAATGGGTGATTCCCAAAGATATTCATCGAAAATTCAATTCACATATATGCAGAGAGACAAATTCATGTAGTAGTAATATTTATAAATCCAAATGAAATAAAGACATACACATTCTAGTCGAAGAGTGCGACAAAGGTGCGATGTCCTAACCTTGTGTTAAATTATTATACAATATTCATGAATACTCCCAAGTTTCTGTAAAGTCACAAGAATATAATCTATCGTGATATTTCAACGCCCGCCACCACTTATTATCCCTACTTTATCACACATGTATCCATTTATAAATAAATAAAAAGCCTCATTCAATAATAATTGAGTCGATACATCTATCTAAAATAGCAATGGTGATAAAAAAAAAGCAATTTAAAATCGAGAAAAATCATAAAATTTAAAATATTAGAAAAGATACAATTACTCATATAATGATTGAAAAATCGATGGTACATAGGGACACAACATTTCTTGTATAATACAAGTGTCACAGGTGTTTCTTAACTTTTGTCTCCTTTGCAAACCCATAACTCCAATTTCTCTATTGTGGGGCTCTCTCCATATTCAATATTGCTATTTATAGCACTCTATTTTCCCTAAACAAAATAAGCTCACTCATCACTTCAATCTACAGTGTCTCCTCCCAAACATATGGCTCTCCTGATTTCTATCATCATCTTCATCTTTTCAATCTTCCCATTTAGCAGCAATGCTCAAGCTCCACCTTCACCCGGCTACTACCCTAGCTCAAGAGTTGGCTCCATAGGCTTCAACCGAGTTTTCGCCACCGAACTTCAGGTACACTCACTTCTCGTGTTTTGCATTGTATCATACTTGTTCTATGTGTACTGCAACGTTTGGCATATGTACTTTGATACCTTATCATGGGAAATTCTGTAGAATATGTATATGTACTTCAATACCTTATCATGAAAAATTCTGTAGACATATACATATTCTATAGAATTTCTCATGATAAGTACACATGGCAAGTGTTGCAGTATACCATCTAGTTGCCATGTAATAATATCTTAATGATAATGTAATAAAATATTATTTTACGTGTAGTCTTCTAATATTCATTGATCGGGCTAGTAATGTAGTCTCTTGGTTGTAGGAAGCGGGTTCAAATCGGTTAAGTCTTACTCTTCGTGCTATTTTGGAGCTGCCATTAAGCTCCAACCGGGTTATACAGCTGGAGTGATCACCTCTCTCTATGTAAGATCACACACTCTCATTCACTATACATGACTGAAGTTCCTAATTGTGTTATAGTCTAACACATGCTGCACACAATGAAATATATCGAATCTAAGTAACGCGTTGATTATGTGGCAGATGTCAAACAACGAAGAGCACCCAGGTAACCATGATGAGATTGACATAGAATTTCTTGGAACCCCAGAGAATGAGCCCTATGTGTTACAGACAAATGTATACATAAGAGGGAGTGGGGATGGCACAATTATTGGAAGAGAGATTAAATTCCATCTTTGGTTCGACCCCACCAAGGATTTTCACAACTATGCCATATTATGGAATCCATCACAAATCATGTGAGTGTGGAGTTGGGTAAATAATCTTGCATCGCAAATTTCAAAATTTTTATTTCACCTTCTACATTGTTACTTTCTGCACCTTTTAATTATTTGCATAATGCGACAATACCTAACAAATTTTGATCATGACTTTTGCAAATGATAATTAGTACTACTATTGTATTTCAATATAATTTGTACAAAATGAATGAAACATTATCCCATATGGTGGGATGAAATTAATTATGACAAATAATATAACCATTGGCTTTTTGTAACGTGTCTAAAATGCCAAAATTGATGTTTACATATAATTGTAGATTTTATGTGGATGATGTGCCAATAAGAAGGTACCCTAGAAAAAGTGATGAGACATTTCCATTGAGGCCGATGTGGCTCCATGGATCTATTTGGGATGCCTCTTCTTGGGCAACCGACAATGGAAGATACAAGGCTGATTACACTTATCAACCCTTCATTGCCAAGTACAACAACTTCAAAATCGACGGCTGCGAAGGCGGTCGTGGTGGAGAGTGCCGCCCCATTTCTGGCTCTCCGGGGGGCTCGGATGGGCTGAGCAGCCAGCAAAGGGCGGCACTTGCCTTTGTCAACCATAATTACAAGGTGTATGACTATTGTAGGGATCCCAAAAGGGACCACAAACTTACACCAGAATGCTTATAAGTCTAAATGTACTACTACTTCATGTATCTTAATTATGTGTAATTGTTTGTTACTAAGTGTGTTTTAATTTGGAGTCATCAGACCAATATTGTAGTCTTGTTGGATTCAAATATATTTATTATTATGTGATAAATGGTGATAATCATTATTAAACTATTGCATTTTTAGGTTTCTTTGGATATAGGAGTATATATTTAGAAAAGATTCTGTGATAAAAATGTGTAAAAAACAACGTTGAACTTTTTATATTTAACTCGATAACAATCACCGTTCACCAACACTAGAGAAAAAAAAGCATATTTAATTAGACAAGTTAAATTAATTAATGAAATAAATTAAGACCCTCTAAATTACATCTTGGATATATGTACAATATTTTTGACCTATTATAAATGTAAATAGGGAAATGATATTATGAATGCACATGTACAAGTTGCGACAACAATATTTATGACAATACATTCGTCTGACTTAGGGAAATAGAGGATTATGTAGGGCATGTTCACAACGACATTCTAAATAATAAATAGAATTTTATTTAATAGATATTCGTGTCGTAAACTGGGCTTTTTTAAGCTACATATTCGTTTCTTAAATACCCCACTAGCTAAGGACACACGAGACTATTGTTTTCTCCAAAACAGTACTAGCCCACTTTCCATTCTAAGCCATTAGGCGCATATATAATGTAACCAAACTACTAGTATATCATTATGAGAGTTTTAGGGCCTCCACTATAGGGGCAGGGCGCCGGCCGCCCCGCCCCGCCGGCCTATAGTGCAGGCAGCGTCCGCCCCGAGGCGAACGCCATTTCTGGGGCGGAAGGCCCTCCGGCGAGAAGAGTGCGAGGACGCGCCGGGCACGCCTCTCCGCGCCTAGAGGCGCACCCGCCGCCGCTCGGAAATTTTTTTTTTCGAAAATTGTATTATAAATATCACTCCTCCACCACCCATTTTACACTCATTTCAAACTCTCTCCATTAATTCACTCTCTACGTTTTCACTCTCTAAAAATGCACGGTAGAGACGACGAATCACCCGACACTGACGAATCGGGATATGACGGCTATCCTTCCCAGCCGTGGGGTTGGAGTCAAACTTCCCCTCCGTGGGGGTCGAGTCCCACGCCCCAACCTTTTCAGAAGAATTTGAGCCGCTCGGCGTTTGGAGATTACCGTCCCAACCTGGACGCGCTTAACCATCCGCAGCCGGAGACCCCTTTCCAATCCAGCAAATCTCCTTTCACCGTTGCAGATCGAGACGCACTTGACACGATGATGGGTCTGCTCAGTCCGGGCGTACCGGATACGCCGGCAACACGCGTGGATACGCCCGTTCCGACGAGAGTCAGCGGGTCCGGTGAGGTGGGTGGAAGCAGTGGCGGTGGGGGCGGCGAAAGAGGCGCTGTGGCAGCGGCACCAGCAGTGGCGGTGGCGGCTCTGGCAGCGGCGGTGGCAGCGAGGCAGCGGCGCCGGCAGCCGTCGGTGGACGGGCCACGCACTACACCAAAGCGGAGTCCATTGCTGTGGCGAGGGCGTGGGATGCAGTCATATCGGACCCCATAGTGGGCACCGATCAGACCGAGGGGATCTTTTGGAAGCGCGTCCTGTTGGCATACAACGAGTTCAAACCTCGAGGCGCCAAACCGCGTGACGGGGAACAGCTCCGCAAAAAGTGGTCTAGGATTCTGAGAGCCACCAAGAGGTTCGTGGGCATATACGAGAACAACCTGCTCAGTGCTGAGAGTGGCAGAAGCGAAACTAACGTGAAGGCGTTGTCTATGACCCAATTCAACACGGAAGGCTGGCCGAAGTTCAACATGTGGGAAGAGTATCTCATTCTCGAGCACTGTCCGAAATTCTAGGCCATCTGTGAGCAAGAGCGGGCAGGAGCTCCTAGGGCGAAGCGTACTAGACACAACATAGTCGGGACTACAGCAGCGGCAGCGGCTCGCAATCAATCGACCTCAACGACGAGCAAACCGAAGAGCCCTCCGCTACACACTCTAGGCGCCCACGCCCTCTGGGCCAACAAGCCTCTATCCGAAGCGCTAGAGGGGCTGCAGGTGCCTCCCGCCTCTCATCGGCCGCGTCTGGATCGCGCATCTCACAACCCGCCCCTATACCGCCATCCATGGCCACTGGTTCCCACGAGGCCTTGAGGGCGAACCTAGATGTGCAGTTGATGAAACAAATGCAAGACAACTGCCGTTTCTACGAGACTGCAACCGACCCGATCACCAAGGGTATATACTACAAGCTCATGTGTCGGATCCAGAATCAGCTGGGTTGTCTGAGGATGCGGGGGGGGGGGGGGGGGGCGAGCGGCACCGGGGGAGGCGGCGGAGAAGAGGAGGATGAATCCGATTCCGCCACCGAGTAGACGGTGGCGGTGTTTTTATTTGTATTTTTTTTAAATGTTCGTTGTTTAATTTTCCCGGTTCCATAATACAACGAATATTTGGTCCCAATACTTTTTTTACATTTCAGTATTACCTCGGTTTCTAATTATTTACATTCCGATAATTTTGATTACAATTGATTTAAAATAAACGAAAAATGAAATAAAATGAAAAGTGGCTAAAAAAGTGGCGGGGCTATTGGAAGTGTCCGGCTTATAGCTGCGGACACTTTTTTTGTGGGCGCGGACAAATAAACGGGGGGTTGTGGACAAAAAAAGTGACGGGGCTATTGGAAGTGTCCGGCTTATAGTGGATACCCTTATAGGAGTATCATATTATCTAACAGACCCATTGGATCGTTCAATAATTTGAAGTTCACTTTAGAGGAATTTGGTTACTAAACAATGTCAATATTCATATCACTCTTATTAGTTACTCCCTCTATCCGTAAATACGAGTCTCGTTTTTCCATTTTAGTCTATGTACAAATAGGAGTCTCGGTTCATTTTTTACTATAAATAGTAATAGAGTCTCACATTCCACTAACTCGTTCGACTCGTATTTCATTTAAAACTAATACATATACAAGTAGGACATATATTTTTCTAACTTTTTTCACCCATTTTCTTGAGTATTTCTTAAAACTCATGTCGTCAAGAAATAAGACTTCTAATGACGGACGGATGTTGTATTATAATGTCATGCGAATTTGGTTACTAAACAATGTCATACTACTCTACTTACTAGGGGGAAATAGAAATTGAGAAAACGAGAAGAATTATATTTTTTATTAATAAATAAAAATACCAAGGACCTAATTTAAAGTTCACTCTAGAAAAAAATGATATGCATCACTCTTGTTACTAAACTACGTCGTAATACTCTTTAATTTTTTTCATTAATGAATGAAAAGAACTTTAAAAGCTACATCAAGATACACTCGAAGTTGAGGCTTTTGGCATTAACAAATTTACAAGGCCAATACACAAGCAATATATTATACTTTGTTCATCAACATACTCGAGATCATCGCCCCTTTTAAATTACCAAAGTATTCATTCCCTCTAAGATATTAGGAAAATGTGTTAAATATATTAAATAATGATAGAATAAAATAGGAAAGAGAATAGTTTTTTATGAATAAGAGAATAGTTTTTTCTTAATATGGACTAAGAGCACCCACAACCATGCTCTTGCCAACGAGCACGGTTGTGGGCCCGGCGCCACTATTCCTGTCTGCTCTTAGGCAAGAGCACAACACCCACAGTTGTGCTCTTTCGCAAGGACGAACCCAATTCATTTTAAATAAAATCATTTCCATAACATTAAAATTCATTAAAAAAACTGAAATAATATTTCAAATAAAATAAAAAAGACATAATTAAAATCCTAAAAAATAAAAATTACATAATTAAAATCCTAAAAATTAAAAATTACATAATTAAAATACTAAAAATTAAAAATTAAATAATTAAAGCTAAAAATATCCCTGTGGAAGACTACTCTTCCGGCGGCACTACCCCCAATTGATTTTGGAGGCCCAATATCATGGCCCCGTGCGATCGAAGTTGCGAGGGGGTCATAGTTGACCTATCGGACATATTGAGTTGGGCCAAAAGGGTCCACAACGAGTTGGTGGGGGTGGAGGTGGCGCATATGGACGAGAAAGGGAGCGGGGTCGGGAGCATCGCCGGATGGAGTCGCGGCGCGACGGCGGTTGGCGGCCGCCTTCTTCCTTCCTTGCGGTCGGCGTTGGGAACCGCTCGGGCCGGCGTCGGGGCTACCCAAGTTAGCTCCGGCGAGTTGGCTAACCACGTCTTCGGAGACGGAGTCGGATAGGGATACCGACCTTGACCGTTTGGAGGAGCCGCTAGAGGAGGATGTTACGTCTCCCCTATACTTTGGATGTGACCGCGTCTCCTGCCAAATGTTGAGGTACTTGAACGCCTTGTAGTTCATGGGTTGGTAGGTCGACATGGCGAAACTGATGATGTCGACCTCGCTTCGGCCGCTCCCCGCCGACCGCTCTTCCTGGAGGTAATACCCCTGAAACTTGTTAATTTCTTCGTTGGCTCGGTAGATGGCATTATTCACCATACTCTCGTTGCGCTCGATTGTTCCCTCCGACCGATTTTCATTGTACCGGCGACAGATGCGCCACCAAAAGTGATCGCCGGATTGGTTCGTGCCAACCTCCGGATCTTTGGAGATTGACAAATACGCCTTGAACAATTGCTCCATCTCCGCCGGCGAGTACGGTGTGCGGACACCGCGAGTAGGAGGAGTCGGAGTTTGGGAGGGGGCGGTCAACCTCGCTCTAGGTTTAGGAGTCCACCCGTATCGCCCTTCGGGGGCATCTTGGTCGTCAATTGGGTATGGCCGGTAGCCACCCGGAACGCCCGAACTTTGGGTTTGAGGAGGGGCCGAATATTCCGTTTCTGGACTAGGAAACGGTTGTGAACCGAACCAATCGGGGTTCCAACCGTGGGAGCCCAGAGGGTGATCGCCTTGGCCGGACATTGTTATGTTGTATGTGTGGAAGAAATGGAGATGAGAGAATGTAGATGAGAATGGAAATGAGAGAATGTGGTGTGAATTTTTGGGTGTGAAAGTGGGGGTATTTATAGATGAAAATGTGTATTTTTGGGGGGGAAAAAATAAAAATAAAAATAAAAAGTGGTAGAAAACGGTAAAAAATGGATATATTTTTTTGGGAAGTGAAAAAATATTTTTTTTTTTATTTTTAATCAGCTTTTTTAATTAAAAACTGATTTTTTAAAAATAAAAAAAATCAAAGGCAACGGCATAGCCGTTGCCCAATCGCAGCACGCCACGTCACCTGCTCGCTGGCACGGACGTGCTCGATGCATCGAGCAGCGCCGTGCCAGCAGCGCGAGCGCAGCGGCGGACGAGCTCTTCCGTGCCGCTGGCACGGACGGACGGACGTCATTCGTCCACCGTTGCAGATGCTCTAATGGAGTAAATATTTTTTCTTTTTCTGCATTAACCTTTTCAAAGTAGCTGTGGTTCTACAAAAGTAGTGTTTGCCCTAAATAAGTAGTAGTAATAAAGCCAAGTTCTAATTTCTATTGACAGCTACAATTATGAAGCATAAAATTAGGTATTCAAATTTAACTTATAATTTGAGCAAAATAGCTAAAATTAATTTTGGTTCGGTCCGATTCAGTTAGGGTATATAAAAATAAAAAAAAAATTTGGTAATTTAATATTTGTACTGTATTATATACCTAAAACAAACAAATAAATTTTCTCGGGTGATTTTTCACAATATTACAATAGAATTAGGATTATTAATAGCTTTATGTTGTCTTGATTATGGATGAGACAATTGTGAAAACTTAAAAATTCATAATATAATAAGAATGAATTAATATAGGTATTTTAAAATAATGATACATGGTAATCAAATTTTAAAATATGTAACTGTTTAGATAGGTTGCTTGATATGTTACATATTTTTCTCTAAGTACTAGAATATTGATTTTTTTATTTCCAGATTTTAGGTTTTTTGGATAATTTATTCAGTTTTGGCTTTTAGGCTGACTATTTTTTTTGTTTGTTTGTTTGGATTTTGGCATTTTTGGATTCAATTTGTGGATTATTCGGTTTGGTCATACATTTCTAAAAATTTTGATCATTCGATATAATTTAGGCTAAAAATTAAATTGGAAATCGAATGTTCACCCCCTTGTGCTAATGCCATAGAAAAATATATAGAAAATCATTTAAAAATAAAATTTGTGGGGTTTATGTTTATCAGCTAGCATTTTTTTTGATAAATAAAAATGCTCAAGCCTGAAAGGAGGCGAGCCAGAATTTGTTACAGAGAACATGAAAAAACAAAAGTCAATCCGCTAGAGCGACACACCAACCAAAACCAAAAACAAAGACAAGGCTGCCCACGAAAAGTCCCAACAACAAAGCTACAGAAGTGACAAAACAGACCAACACCAGCACAGAACCAGACAACTCACTCAAGGATAAAGCTGTCAAACCTGAAGACCATTCCCTAGTTTGTTTGAGCTATGGGTAATATCTTTTGTCTGACCATCTCCTCAAATCATTTAATTTTTCGAGAGCTATTCTGGAGAGAAGGGAAAATCATGGCACCAACCTCGAGTCCACCAGCTAGCTACTAGAAAAGTTTCCTTTTTTCAAAATCACAGTTCAGATTCAAGCCTTGAAAGACCACCTTATTCTGGACATTCCAAATGGACCATATAATGATATAGAACAGTGACATCCAAATCTTCCTGTCAAACTTTACAAAAGGCGCCCCATTCCAAGATAGAAGACTTGCCTTTGCTTGGTTTGAGAGACAATAAGAAAAGTTTCATTGATGACAACAATAGTACCACAAGCTGCTGGAGAATCTGCATTTAAAAAAAGATGATTGATGGTTTCACTTTCATCCTTGCATAGCGCACACCTGTCATCACCAATCCCTTGTGCTCCATACCTGAATAATCTTTCCATTGTATTGATTCTTTCATGGAGCAAAAACCACGTATGCAATTGCGCTCGTGACGGAGCAATTTTCCTCCAAACCAATCTTCCATCTTCCATAGAAAGGTCTCTTACTTCCATTCGGCTATTGACCTGTAAAATAAATTTAGAGACGGAAGGTGAAGTATTGAGTATATGACTTTCTTTGTCATGATAGTTATAATGTAGCATTACTGCAATAGCATTAGGTTGCAAAGTTACTATTTTTTTTATAATTCAAGCTTTGAACTTGTGGCAAAAATCTAAATTCGATACAATTTGAATAAAAAGGACCACAATTATAATTGCAATGTATGTATTCTTCCTACTGACTGGTACTGAATTCACAAATTAGAAATTTATTTAAGTTGCGTGGACCAAAGACGGTGAAGATCAAGGAGAAAATTGCAAGATATTTATTGAGAATTAAGATCTATACATCTCAAAACGAAACACACGTTTGAATAGTCATATTCATTAACTTTGATGTAATGGAAAAGGTATTTAGTACAGAGAAGTTTCAATATAGAAAAAAAATAGAATAGTTTGTCCACATTGGAAAACGACTTAGACCATCCACGCTGTTCCCCCACCGTTCCTTAAACTACTATTTGCGGGCCCCAACGTACTTTTTAACTCCATTCCTTAACTAAGGAACGGAACCTGCAACCCTTCGTTCCTTATCCGTTTCTTAACCATTCCTTAAATTACTATTCATTCAATTTCATTTTTTATTTTATTTCCAACCCAATTCAATTAAAACAATCACACTTCATTAAAAAACACACAACATAAAAAAATTACAACTTAAAATTCTAAAAAATAAAAAACACACAATTAAAATCCTAAAAAATTAAACGTTGCATAATTTAAAATACAAATTTAAAGAAAATAAAAAAACTACTCCGCCGGCGAATCATCCCCCGAAGGCGGTCGAGGTGGAGGGGGAGTCGGAAGGCCAAGTTGTGCTGTCATATGCACAATTCCGTTCCACCAGGCCGCGTATTGGGAGGGCGAGAAGCGGGAAGTGTCCGCCATTGTGGCGGTCATGTACACCGCCATAAGGGAGTTCGAGCATCCCCCCGAGCCCGCCTGGCTTGATTCGCCTCGGCCCTTCCTCGCTCTAGCCGCCTTCACCGCCTTCACCGCCTTCGTCCCTTGCGGCCGACGGCGCGCACGGCTGGATCCCCCGTCATCGCCGGCCGTACCCGCAAACTCCTGCGGTGCACCCTCTTGTCCGCCGCTGCCCTCACCGGTGTCACCAGACGAGTATTGGTCACTCGTCGTGTGCTTCGTGCGCTTCGAGGTTGAACCCGAGCTGGAGCGGACACCGCCGGCCCACCGTTCCTCATCCTTGACAGCCTGCCAAACATCAACAAATCTGAATTGTTTGCCGGTGTCCGGGTTGTAGACGCGCAAAGCCGCCCTCAGAATGTCGGCTCCCGAAGCTCCGCTTTGGTAGTGCGCCGCTTCGGTCGAGTAGATGCCGCTGAATTTTTTTACCTGTTTGTCGACTCGGCCAAAGTGAGAGCGGAGCATTGTATATGTGCGCTTCCGGGAGCCTTTCGGCTTAATCTGGTGGTAGATCTCGGTGACCTTTTCCCAGAAGCGCTTGTGGGCTTATTGATTCCCGACGATGGGATCGTACGAGATGGTGATCCAGGCGTTGTACACTGCCATCGTTTCGTTGTTGTTGTACGGATGCCGGCCTAGATCCTCCTCTTCTTCTTTTTCCTCCTCCTCCTCCTCCTCCGCTTCCTCCTCCTCGCCCGCCTCGGCCTCCTCCCAGAGTGGGTTCAACGGGGAAATCCTCCCGAATATGGGATAATCCTTGTGAATACCGCGGGGCGGAGGGTCGAGCGTATGCATCCACGTCGAAAGTGGGTGGTTGGTATCCACCCGGCGTCGACGAACCGAAACCACCAAGTGTGTTGTATATGGTATCCCAATCGGTAAACGTGCTGAGATCCCACCCGCCGGAGCCGCCACCGCCGGAGTTGCCGTCACAGGACATTTTTTGATGAGATGTTAGATGAAAATTGGAGAGGAAATGAAGTTGATTTTAGGAAGAATAGATGTGTAGTTGTGTGTGAAATGAGGATGAATTAGGAGTATTTATAGAGTAAAAAATAAAAAAGAAAAAAAGAAAAAAATGGATATAAAATGGTAATATTACCGTTTACACATTTTAAATTTTTTTTATAAATTTGAATTAAAAAAAAGATTTATTGCGTCATAAATGACGACGCCCACTCGCGGGCAGACGAGTGGGCATCACACACGACGCAGGAGCGCGCCACGTCGCCGAAGCGCGTGGCGACGCAGGCTGTGCCGCGTCTCGCGACGACGGCACACGACACGGCATGGGCACGGAACGCATGTCGGCAACGCGTCACACGCCCGTTTCGTTCTTCCGACATGAAACACGGAACGCGGGCGGCGTGCATTGTGGATGCTCTTAGGCCACCTGCAATGGCACGCCCGATGTCGTCCATCGTCCTCGGGCGCGGACGATACCCACACTACGGGTGGCCGCCATCGTCCGCACCCTAAGTCCGCGGCCGATGCATAGGGCGCGCCCTACGTCGTGGACGATGGCCTATCGTCCGCACCATCGTCCGCTCCATTGTGGGATCGGCGGACGATGGCGCGGACGATAGGCCATCGCCGCGCCATCGGGCGCCCCGTTTTAACCTCGTTTCTCATTCACTTGTTCGTACGAACATCGCACCTCTTTCATTTCGCTCATCTGTCACATTTCTACCTCTCTCAAATACAAAAATGAACCACGACGATGATGCCACTAGTTCTAGCTCCTCGGAGTCGGGTAGTTCGACCTCGGCCACCTCGGAAGCCTTAGATGCAGCCGTTGAAGAGGCCATGGCGGAATGCTTAGCCCAACTGCAGCGCGATGCAGCGGCGGCGGCGACGGCAGCGCAGCAGATCTACAGGCCTATTCAACGTCGGAGGTCTGTCCGACATGACCACGCGACAGCTCACGAACGTCTGATTGCAGACTATTTTGTTGATCAACCACGGTGGGGACAGAATGTTTTCCGCCGTCGGTTTAGAATGCCGCGTTACCTTTTTCTCAGCATTGTCCGGACGTTGTCATCACGTGATGAATACTTCACGTATCGGGAAGACCGCGTCGGCAGACCCGGCCTTACACCGTTGCAAAAGTGCACGGCTGCACTCCGTCAGTTGGCCTACGGCACCGCGGCGGACATTTTCGACGAGTACCTCCACGTCGGGGAGATAACAGGCCGGGAGTGTCTGAAGAGATTTTGTAGGGGAGTTGTGGAGGCCTACGACGACACATATTTGCGCAAGCCGACTGCCGTTGATTGCCAGGGCCTGATGAAGATGCAGGAGATGGCGCACGGCTTTCCTGGGATGCTAGGGAGCATCGACTGTATGCACTGGCAGTGGAAGAATTGTCCGACGGCGTGGAGAGGCCAATTCACAAGTGGATACAAGGGCAGCCACCCGACGATGATCCTCGAAGCCATCGCTGACCATCGGCTCTGGATCTGGCATGCTTACTTCGGCGTATCCGGGTCGTACAATGACATTAACGTCCTCAACTCATCTACCCTCTTCACCGAGCAATGCAATGGCAATGGCCCGGCCATCGAGTTCACTGCCAACAGCCGCCAATACCACATGGGGTACTACTTGGCCGATGGCATATACCCACGGTGGTCTGTTTTTATGATGACGATCAGCTGCCCAATTGGTGAGAAGGGGGCTTTATTTGAGCAAAAGCAGGAGTCAGCGCGGAAAGATGTCGAGCGGGCATTTGGTGTGCTCCAAGCACGGTGGGCAATTGCGAAGGGGTCGTCTCGTCTCTGGTTCAAGGAAGTCATCGCCGATGTCATGTATGCGTGCATAATCATGCACAACATGATGGCCGAGCGTGAGGGTGGGAGCATCACCGACTGGAACGATGATGACGGTGCATCTAGCTCATCCAGCACGGCGATCGAGCCCCCCGCTGGAGGATTACTGTCGGGCTTCAATGAGGTTCTAGCTAGACAGGCATCAATGCGCAACCAACAAGACCATGTTCAGCTCATGAACGACATGATTAAAGAAATGTGGGCCCGTAACCGCCGTCGTTGAGTTTGCGTATTTTTTTAATTCGTATTGTAATGTATTAATTTCTATAAATGAAATGAAGTTTTTTCCCAATTTTTGTTGTTATTTAAATATTTAAATAAAATGAAAATTCATAGGGCGCACCATAGGGCGCGCCTTAGGGCGCCACATTGCAGGTGGGGGTAGGAGGATAAAACTGATGACGTGGCGTGCCATAGGGCGCGCCTTAGGGTGCCCCATTGCTAGTGGCCTTAGGCCGTTGAAAAAAGTAGAATAGTTTGTCCACATTGGAAAACGACTTAGGCCATCCACAATGGGGCGCCCTAAGGCGGGCTCTAAAGTCCGCCCTATGCACCACCACGTCAGCATTTTATCATCCTGCCCTTTCACCTGCAGTGGGGCGCCCTAAGGCGCGCCCTAAGCATTTTCTTCTATTTGAATATTTAAATAACTACAAAAATTAGGAAAAACCTTCATTTCATTTACAAAATTATTACATTACAATACGGATTATAAAAAAATACGCAAACTCAGCGACGGTGGTTACGGGCCCACACTTCTTCAATCATGTTGTTCATGAGCTGCGCATGGTCGTGTTGGTTGCGTATTGAGGCATGTCTAGATAGAACCTAATTGTCCTCGAGCGGGGGGCGCGGTCGCCGTGCTGGAGGATCTGGATACAATTTCGTCATCGGTCCAATCGGTGATGCTCTCACCTTCATGTTCGACTATCATGTTGTGCAAGATTATGCATGCATAAACGACATCGGCGAGGATTTCCTTGAACCAGAGAGGCCCCGGCCCTTTCACTATTGCCCACCGTGATTGGAGCACACAAAATGCCCGCTCCACATCCTTGCGCGTCTCCTCCTGCTTTTGCGCAAAGAAAACTCTCTTATCACCAATTGGGCAGCTGATCGTCTTCAGAAAAACAGGCCATCGTGGGTATAGGCCATCGGCCAAGTAGTACCCCATGTGGTATTGGCGCCTGTTGGCAGTGAACTCGATGGTCGGGCAATTGCCGTTGCATTGCTCGGTGAAGAGGGTGGATGAGTTGAGGACGTTGATGTCGTTGTTCGACCCGGCTACACCAAAGTAAGCATGCCAGATCCAGAGCCGATAGTCAGCGACGACTTCGAGGATCATCGTCAGGTGGCTGCCCTTGTATCCACTAGTAAATTGGCCTCTCCACGCCACCGGACAATTCTTCCACTCCCAGTGCTTACAGTCGATGCTCCCTAGCATCCCAGGAAAGTCGTGCGCCGTCTCGTGCATTCTCATTAGGCCCAGGCAATCTACAACCGTCGGCTTTCGCAAATATGTGTCGCTGTAGGCCTCGACAACTCCCCTACAAAATCTCTTCAGGCACTCGCGGCCTGTTGTATCCCCTACGTAGAGGTACTCGTCGAACATGTCAGCGCTAGTGTCGTAGGCCAACTGCCGGAGTGCAACTGTGCACTTTTGCAATGGCGTAAGCCCGGGTCTGCCGATGCCATCTTCCCGATACCGGAAGTATTCATCGCGTGACTGCAACGTCTGGACAATGCTGAGAAAAAGGTAACGAGACATTCTAAACCGACGGCGGAAAACAGTCGGGCCCCACCGTGGTTGCTCGACAAAATAGTCTGCAAATAGATGTTCGTGAGCTGCGGCGTGATCGCGTCGGACGGACTTCCGACGTCGAATAGGCCTGTGGATCTGCTCCGCCGCCGCTGCCGCCGCCTCCTCGCGTTGAATTATGGCTAAGCATTCCGCCATTGCGTCGTGCACGACTGCATTTAAGGCTCGAGTCAAGGTCAGACTACCGTCCTCCGAGGAACTCCGGTCGTCGTCGTGGTTCATTTGAGCTTGTGAGATTTGGAGAGATTTGATAGATGAGAGAACTGATGCGAGAAATGTTCGTATGAAAAATGGAATGACAATCGAGGTTTAAATAGACAAATGTCAAATTTAAAAAAAAAAACAAAAACAAAAACGCATTGCATCGTCCGCGTCATCGTCCGCGTCATCGTCCGCGGCTCCCACAGTGGGCGGACGATGACGCGGGCGATGCCCTATCGTCCGCTCTTCGTTCGCGGACTAAGCGTCGGGTGAGGACGACGCATCGTCCGTTGTCCGCGGAGCCACAGCGGCGGACGATAGCGCGCCCGATGCATCGGACGCGCTATCGTCCGCCCCATTGTGGATGGCCTTAGACCAATTCAAATTTTAATATTGCTATAAGTGACAACAGCCTACATTCATACCTAAACCAAATTGGTATATGGCCTGTTAAAAGTCGACGTAGAATATGTTATATAAGTAGATTAGTAGTAGAAATGTATGATCGGAAGGGATTTAATTTCACATTATCTGTTTTAAATAATGATCAATTTAATTGAGCGTAAAATATTGATCTTTAAAAAGATCATCACACCGACTTATACTTGTTTTAAATACGGTTTTTTTACCATTATACACTTTCAAATTTGAGATTTCATGTTTATCATCAATATTATTATATTAACTCATAAACTTCATTAACCATAGCATGGAAAGTTGTATTAGTTAGTGGGTGTCATTTGGAACTAGAAGAAAATTGACACATTTGAGAATAGAATCTCATAGTGTTTGAAAATTAGATGTAATTTTAAGCAGAATTCAATTTCAATCTCATTTGGAGTTATAAAATTACCTTGATTTAATATGATATGATTGTGAATTTGTCATAATTTTAGCCTGATAACTCATTAATATAGCATTATTTAAATTTAATAAATCGAGTTTGTATTGGTTGCAATTTTGCGGTGTTAAAAAGCACATTTTATAACTGAAGATGATATACAGCACAATGCGGATGATACAACTTTCGAAATATTTGCGGTGAATAAACAGAATCAGTTTATTAATATAATTCCTGTGACAACTTCAACCGAATAAAAGAAACAATTAAAATATATAAATTGTAATGATTATTGAGCTAAAACTGTCTCACAATCATATATTTCACACTAAGGGCGTGTTCAAGTACCCAGTAATGTGCTGAATTGAGCTGAAATCTTGGACTTGGAGGGTGTTCAAGTTTCATGGGTTTGTCTATTGAAGCCCGTTGGTATTTTCCGGGCCCGCACTGTTCATTCTTGGTATACATTGAATCCATTTCAGGTAAAGGAGGTACTTTATGAAATCTGGATCGGATTTCGGTTCCAGATTAGAAGTTGAATTTACCATTTTGACCCTGCAATTTTGATGACACACTGATTTCAGCTTCTCCTTCACCCCCATTCAACAAATTTCGGACGACCCCTAGATCTAAATCACTTGAACGCGCGCATTACCATTTGGCTAATCTGGTGGACTAGTGCACTGTTCGACTCCAACAGGTCCCCATTCAATCCAGGTGTGCCCTTAATCGGTTGTTTCGTCGCAATTTACACAGACTGATGAATGTTGGTTTTTTTTTGGACAATTATCAAGAAGCAGGAAAATTTTCAACATCAGAGTGTAGGGGTCGACACCGTGCTTCCGATCTTGTCCAGATATTCCCTAGGTAAGCCACAATTACGCCACCAAAATTCGTTGACTGTTTATGTTCCCTATTCAATTGGTTTTGGCAAGGACATTGCTCCCGCATCGGTCTTATTTTGGGATAATATCGATTTGGACTTTGTTTGTTTCAGAATTTATAGTCTGTTAAGTTTGTATGCACACAACCCCAGCGCGTATGTTATTTTTTGGTGTAATTCAACTGTGTGCGCTGAGTTGATCATCCGCCTACTTGCTCATCGATTGTTAGGTAGTTAAGGCCAATAATCACACCCAAAAAGATGAGTCTTTACTCAGCCAAAACAGCTCATCTATGTTTGTTGCTCGAGGACATTATGCTCCTTTATCGTGAAGAAACCACCACATTGTTATGTCGCTACATCCGTGCCCGTTGTCGACGTCAGCGGCGTAAGGTTGTTGAGCACGCTCGGCGACATAGCGTGCTCAACAAAATCTCTGCACAGTTGAAGTACTTAGACCGGTTACTAGACGTCACAAATTCTGCCTGCGTATCAAATTTACGCATGGACCGTAACACGTTTGGTAGGTTGTGTCGTCTCCTTTCTGAGATGGGAGGGTCGACAGTAGGTAAATGCCTTGGTATCGAAGAGCAAACGGCAATTTTTGTATCTGTGTTGGCACACCATCAGAAGAATCGAGTTGTCGGGAATACTTTTTGGCGTTTAGGTGGAACTGTATCGTATTATGTACACAAGGTACTTGCTGCTGTACTTAGCCTTTACCCGGTGCTCCTAGCGAAGCCGGCACCCGTTCCGGATGACTGCACCGACCCTCGTTGGAAGTGGTTTAAGGTAATACGATCACAAATGTATATTCCGTTTTACTATAAACTTTGATTATATGGTTTTTGTTGTCTTACCAAATAATACAGTGTATCATTTCATCTGTTTAACTCCAGTGTTGTCTCGGCGCGCTGGACGGCACCCATATAAGTGTCTTAGTACCTACCGATGACAAACCACGTAATAGATCGAGGAAAGGCCAGATAGCAACTAATGTTCTAGTTGTATGTGATCGTCAAATGCAGTTTGTGTACTTGCTCCCTGGCTGGGAAGGGTCTGCGGGAGACTCCCGCGTCCTCAAGGATGCAGTTTCACATGCTGGAGGCCTTAAAGTACCGCAAGGTTAGCATATAACTTACAACAATGGTTTATATATTCAGCTGTTTTTATCATATCCGTAGCATTAATTGGGTCCCACCTTACCCCAAATAGGTTGCTATTACCTTTGCGATAATGCTTATGCAAATTGCAATGGGTTCCTCACACCATTCAAGGCAACACGCTATCATCTCAAGGAGTGGGGTCCAGAGGCTGAAGCTCCCCAAAATCTGAAGGAATTATTCAACATGCGACATACCAAAGCGCGAAATGTGATTGAACGCGCATTTGGAGTATTGAAAATGCGGTGGTGCATTCTAAAGAGCGCTTACTTTTACCCTGTTAAAACGCAAATCCGTTTAATCATGGCATGTTTCTTACTCCATAATTTCATTCGACGTGAAATGGAGGTGGATCCTGTGGAAATTGCGTTAGACACAAACATGAACTTAACGAACGCCGAGGAAGATAACATTGGTGAGGATTATGTTGGCTGTGTTGAGCCGTCTTCCGATTGGACTCAGTTCAGAGACAGTATAGCACGCAACATGTGGAATAACAGATGAATGATCCTTCTATTTGGATATAAGTATCTTTGAACTGAGATTACACTTTCCTATGTTAATTGACCATATTGTACTCCGCTTTATAAGACTGTGCTACTGTTTTATGATATGTGTATGTTGCTCTTTGATTCCTCCTGTCATTAATCTCTAATCGATGATGTACATATGTGTTATCTTTTGGTTTGATTTTCAGCAATATGCATACAAAAGAAGCAACACCAGAATGCGTTTGCAGGAGTAGGAACATGACACTTAAGCGTGCCGGGCCGTCGGCGACCAACGCAGGCCGCTACTACCTGAAATGTCCAGTCGTCGGCAGGCATCCTGGGTCTTTTAAATGGTTGGACCAAGTGGTTGGCGAACCTTCGTTCCGCAGCTGCAATATCCAGCCTGAATTAGGTAAACGCACTCGAGCTGTACGTGGAACAGATACAACCTCTGAAGCAACGTCCCCATCCGTGATATGTGCTCCTTACTACAACACCCTTCGAATGTTGGAGTGGAAGAGCAATGTCTTGATTGTGTGCACCGGACTCTTGTTGGTAATGGTCGGAATTTTGATTGGGAAGATTGTCTTAAACTAGGTTATTTGGCACTTTCAGCGGAAGCTCAATTCCCAAACATAAAAGCGGCGTTGATGTGTTTTGTATTGTAAATGTTGAATTATGTTCCGAACGCCCAGTTAGTATAATTAGTACTTAATATACACATGTCCATCATTATCATTTTTTACTATGTTTAAAAGAATATACTGAAATAACCAAAGAATCTGATTTGAAAGGTGATCTAAAAGCGCCGGTGCAAATGGACACAACAGATTCCACCGTTTTCTGTTGCTTTTGGCTGACTTTGTAGCTAAACACGCGATTGATTCATTACTTAAGTAACAAACATTCAACATTCACCGGCTCTTGACCAAGCAGTGTAGCAAGTTACATGAAAATTTGCCATGGTCACATGAGCGTAGACACCATTCATTACAACCTACACAACGATACTAGGGAGCGTACTTGAACAAGATGTTGATAACTTCAGCTCTACCAACGATTTTAAGGACGGTCAAACACAACTTGAAATTGGACACCAAAGGAATACACGAGCTTGAAAGTGCAACGCACCCCTACAACCAGGTTGTGATCGTGCTTGAAGCGAGCCCAGTCATGCTTCGCCCATATCTTCCTCGAGTTGTGTTGGAGTGTACAGAACCACATCCCCCGTTCGGTTACGAGATACACGCCGGCTTGTATTGCCCCCATCGGGATATGACGTTGCCAAAAGCTGTATGGGATCTCAAGTCTCTGATTGATGGTTGTCGAATTGAGAGTGAACTCGAATGTTGGGTAACCATCGATATTGAGTGCCCTGCTATCGTCCACGTATTCTTCATCCATAGTTGTGTCAGTTTCAGTCTCTGATGGCACGTACTCGTCCGACGTATCCATGTCCGGGGCGTAGCTACCTTCCACATCGTCGTCTTCAACAAACAAAAAAAAATGAGATTGTGTATAAGACCCGAATGACTAACAAAACTGATGTGAAGGGTGATTACCGTCCACGTCTCCCTGAGGGGGACAGTGCGTTGCCCTATCAAACCGCTTGACATTGAAAATTCCTACATCCACCAAAGTGAAGGTGAGATGATCGCCGTGTCCGACGCCGGTAGCACGCACAAAATCTCTCCATCCGGTTGAGAAGTAGAAGCCAGTGTCAAGCTTCAGGATTCGCACCATATATCTGCTTCCATTCGGCCAAACAAGCCTGCAGTCGAACGGAAGGTCATGGCCGTACAGCCCCACGAATTCGTCTGGAAGCCTCTGCAAGTTACAATTTGACGCTGATTTTATCACGCTATCAATGTGATTTTGTAATAAAGCAAAATAGCAAGCCACCTACCATATCATCCTTGCATCAAACACGATGGAACACCTTCATGAAGGCAGGGAGACTTAGGTATTTCGGAGCTACATGCGGTACCGAGGAAGCGCCTGCAACTGCCATTTTCGACCCTTGTGTGAATTCAATTTAGCTTAGTTGTGTTCAAGGGTTGATATACAAGTGAAGAAAACAACCATATGCTTTAAAGAGATGGTCAATTGAAGGTGAAGAACATTTATGATTTATGATTGTAATTGAATGTGTGGCCGACGCCTTTGGTTATTGGCATGCATGGCTTCATCGGTTTGTGTGATGGTGGGGGGTGTATTCTACTTGTGTGTTATGAGAACTCACCAAGGTTACTTACAAGACAAATTTGCAAATAATATTCGAGCAACATGTGTATAGGATATAGAATTTTGGTGTCTTTATAGATGGCCCTACTTTATTTTACCCAAATAATACCTGCAAGTGTACAGGGTGAGCGTACCTATTAGCAATCTAGCGTGTATCGTATCTCACATATACGTGAATTATAGGAGTCTCAACTAATATATGTGAATCAATTTATGTTGTAGGCTTTGTAGGTGACGCAATTAATGTTGTTGACTTTATAGGTGAAGCAATTAATTTTGTTGAAGTTATATGGTAATAATTCCACCCGACCGGGTGTGAATTTCTGGACAACGTATTGTGCTTAAAACGGCAATAGATTCTTATACGGGAATCATTAAGAGCCGTTTAAGATACTCATTCGAAGCTCTTTCCCAGACGATTACAATGATATACATTGGCGGGCCGTTGGACTTCGAAATTTCCATTCACAAATGTCTCAAATCAAGGCTGTTTCCCAACCGAGTATATTGCAAATATTTTTCTACAGTTTCTTAAAACCATGGCCAACAAATCCTCTCCAATAGTGAATTAGATTAATTTTGCATTACGTTGACTACGTTATTTTGTATGCTCTTCCTCATATAATTCGCTTTGAGCTCTGAACGCTTTTACTAGACAATGACTACCATATGCACACGTACGCATACATTGTGTGGATCGAGTGTGCATTCAATGGAAGGTGGGATATTGCAATTTTCAAGAATTGGTAGATAAGTGTCAATCTAATTTAATGCATCCCCTCCTACTTAATCAACAAGCCTTTTCAGCTTTCGGTGGACGCCACTTCACTACAATCAAACACATAGCAAACACCACAATGGCTATACCTCCACAAACAGAGTTCTTCTATAAAGGGAAATGGTGCCCGGCATGCGACGATGCGTTGGTGGACTGCCTCATCATGCTGAAGGCAGAGCGCAATGTATCGACCACAGAATACCCTGCATGGTTCCTACTTAATGCATCAGATTGGATCAAGAACAAAGCAGGTGTCATTTTCTTCGCGCTTGAGCTTAAGGATCGCATAGCCATGCTGCGGAAGCGGTAATACACGTTCAAAGCAGTCATCCACCTCCGAGGTGCGTACTAGAACCCCGAAACAAAAGCGGTAGTGGCACCCCAAGAGTCATGGGATAATATTTTGAAGGTATTGTATTCGTTCTGGTTGTTACAGGTTGAAAATAAACACTAATTACTAACACTTTAACATGTGCTATAACATGCAGATGAACTCATTTGCGGGTTCCTATTTCTATCAGGAAGAACCCATATGGGCACGCCTCGCATGTGTTTTTGGGTTCCACGATGTAAAGGTGGAGGGAGAAAAGGATGTGGTGATTATCTCCGACAACACCGTCGAGCTACACGAAGATGAAATCGTTGTCAACGCTTTCGTCGGCGGAGAAGAAGAGGTTAACTCTCCAGCCGTGTTCCCGGGTCCAAAGGTCCGCCGGAAGTTGTTCGAGGCTGATACAGTGGCCAAGGATCGCGAGTCCAGTACCGACCCCAAGGTATTTTTCATCGACTTAACATCAGACGGGATGATGCGAACTCGGGAAGAGAAGGGGCGGATTCTGTATCAACCTCCCAAACTGTTTCCCAATGAAGGGGTCGGCCCTTCAAACGCGAAGTCCCCTCGCGTAAGTTCGTGTGGCTCTAACTCCCCGATGAACTTGTATCCCCATATATAGACTTAACCTGCCCTGACCTCTAACAAGCTAATGTTTGGGTGAAGTCATACCATGATCGGCTTCAAAGCATGGGGGCATATTTTGTGATTACGTTCTAGTATTTTGGATTGTCTAACATATATGGAAATTCTGTATTTTGTAATATGTCAAACTGGGTGGTGTTGCTCGGCAAGTAGGGTATAAATGATGGCATTGTAGTGGTTATAGTGCTTTTGTAATGTCTAGTATGAAGTCTAACCATTGCAATTTTCCAACTAATCTTGTATCCGTTTGTAAATTATAGTAGTCCTCAGCAATGAAATGATGCCAAGATTAAATAAATAAGACTGCATATAAGATCCGTTATGTAGTTCAACACCAAAATGCAAAGTGTTCCAGTTGCCACATATAACAAAAAAGCATGTGATGTAGTTGCCAAAAGATAAGATGTATGTGCTCAACCTACATAAGGTCACATACGTAGCAAAAAAGACAGTTGTGGTGCCTACAGCGTTGACAAATGTGCTGTAATCAGACTTCAGCATGCTGTTCCTCGATAAGGCATAAGAGATATCCAAGCCGCGCACTGGCCGGCATGCCAATGAAAACTTCAAGCCGTTGAGGTTTGTCACCCAGAATATTGCACAGACGGTATCGTTGGGGCAGGGTAAGACCTTCAACGGTGCTGAGCTTGTCAAAGACTTCCTGTCGTGCTTGGCCCATGTCGAACTCATATCCGATGCATTTAGAAATCATCTCAAGACGCGCATCTGTTCTCTCATGGAGGTTGCCAAGGAACTCCATAAGATCGGAGTCGGGTGACGGCTTTTTGTTCTTTCGATGGATAGTTTTGTTATTTGCCGTTTGTTTCCCACTGTAGTCGGAGCTGTCATCAAGCACCTCATTGTTGTTGGACAACGGTGTAAACGGTTCGGGGATGAAATCTTCAAAGGTGGGGAGGTAGTCGTTTTCATTAACCTGACTGATTCCAGATACTTGAGCACGGAGACTTTTCGCAGCTGCGCCTATCTCTTCAGCAGCACTCCCTGAAGCACGGTCCTTACCAAATATAGTCTTCCACATCTCCCACAATGGCCACGATTTGTTCCGCATATATTTGGTCTCTTTGTCTGCCTGCATTTTCCACCAAATGCTAAGTTTGTGTTTACAATAAAAGTGAAACATATTGATAGCATAATACCTGTACTATCCGTTCCCATTGCTCATCACTACAATCAAACTTGTGATCACCGTGATGGTTCCACCCTACCCCAGTGCGACTAAGTATGGAGCGGAGCAGGCCATAGCTCTTCTTCCATGACCCCATTTTTTAGTTGATATGCGGGTTGCCTTTCAAGTCAGTGTTAGGGAACTCGGCACGGAGACTGTCCTCTATCTTACTTAAGTACCCCGCTCTGAAACCGTTGTCCGATTTCCAACCAGTTGCAGTCAGCTCAAGCAATGTCGCTGCTAGTATGTCTTCCTCCTTTGGAGTCCACATTCGTCTCGATCTATCCTCCTTGCGAAACTTGTTCCTTGGCGACTCAGACATAACTTGCAGAGAAAAACCCACAATCCCATTAACTAACTCATGTAAAATCAGCATGAAAACAGACTTGGCGTTAACAGACACAAAGGGTGTACATACCATCGCTATCGGACCTGATGCTGGAGCTACCACCCCATGGACGTTTTACTGTGTTGGGGGTACCTACATTCAAGACGCCGGATAACGATGACAGAATTTAAGTTGAAGAATATTTAAATTATCACTTCAAAAAATTAATGAATGAAAGATGGAACTCGCCATAGTCAGCACAAAATTGCAAACAATATAGCATAGGGCCGTCATTGGCGCCACAGACTCAGCATTGCATACGCAAATAATTAGAACATCACATTTTCGATGGCCGACGATGCACAGTTGGATAAAGCGTAAAAAACATTATCAGCCGGGGATGAACATGAACTGATGAACAATTGGAAATACATAAAGCTTGAACATCGGACAGAATCGTTCATACCTTTCCCGTGCTCGTTACCCGAATCCATTGATTTTGTTTTCCTTCCTCAGGTTGCACACAGTAGCATCTTCCAATATTTATCCCCAATTTTGGATTGAAGCGCGCAAAAATAATTTCATGGCGGGATGCGAAAATGACGATGGGCTTATTAGGAATTACACATTGTTAATAAAAATAAATGAAAATTACATAGCCTATATCTGTTTCCATTTCTTCAACCTTGAACACCATGAACCTTTTTCAAAAACCCTGGTGGAACAGTACCCAATTAGGAACAGATTAGATTTGGGCTGATATCATTTCGCGTAACTTGAACGCGCCCTAAGTCAAGTGTATTATTTACTCAATAGTCAATATGCAAGTGATTGCTGGTTATCCACAACACTATAAAACAATGAAAGAAGATTATGCCTGCAGGGGCGTAGCGCAGTTGGCAACGGAGGGGCATATCTTGCTGCAATGAATGATGGGTTAGGTTGGGTTATTCTGCTATCAATAGAAAAATAAAGATTACTCTGTTAAACGGTTGAATGGGCAATGTATGCAGCACCGCTTCACAACTAAGATTCAAGGATTTTAGTTAAAGAGTGAACTGCACCAAATGGCCCTAACTTTTCGCTGTGTAACGGCAGAGGCCCCTAACTTTTAAAAATCCCACCAGAGGGATCTAACAAAATATGTAATCACAAATCATGTATTTTCGGACCATAATATCCTCAGGGCTTGGAAGGGCAAAACCGGCCTTTTGTATGGCCGCCACTGTTGCATGGACTGTTGATGAGACCTGCGAAAAGATTTGATGTGACTGCAAAGCATGGTTCTTGTCCCCTATTATTTTCAAACCCTCGGACCTGCATTGTAATTTCCAATTTTGTAGCCATTTCGCCAAAACAATTAGGCGGTAGTTTCTCTTTCATTTTTCCCTCCAATCCACTTTAACTGCATCATTTTCGTTTGCATAACCGTATCTCACCACAATTTTCTACTAATTCTCGGAAAACGCCGCTGCCTTTCACGCCATTTTCATCAATGCCTCCAAAACGGAGACGAAGTTCCAGCCGTAGTTCAAGGGGCAAAAAGAAGCCGCCAACGCCATCTTCTGCGTCACCATCACCTCCGGCATCACCTGGATACGGTAGAAGGGGTCGATCGGAGATAATCGACGTAGACCCAGAAACGTGGAGCATTCGCGATCCTCGACTGGATTTCTTTGTTCCGGAAGACGAATATAGTAAGTTCAAATTAAAAATTCCAAGCAATCCGAAAATTGGTTGTTTTGTGAAATTGTTTTGATGTCGTCACGTTTGGGAAATTAGGACTTTATATGTGAAATTGTTTGGTTTAAATTTGGAAGTTTTCTAATTCTATACAAACCCCCTAACAGGGGACCATGTCGGGATGTTTTCCGTCGCTTTTCATCACGGAGGGTCAATCTTCGAAATCAATGGACAGAAGAAGTATGTTGGGGGGCAATTAACATTCTTCGACTATTGCTGGATTCGCCAATTCGAGCTCTTAGATCTTTCCGCAATGGTGTTGCGGTTGGGGTACAATAGGAAAACCATCTGTGAGTTCTATTACGTTCATCCAATGTACAGTTATGGTTGTATGGGCGTGGACATAGGAGGTCCATTGCTGCCCATTACGGACGATCCACATCTGGCCCCTTTTCTCGAAGTCGCGGCTACTAGCACAAAGCTTGTTCACATTTATCTCGTGGAGCTGACAGAGGCGGCCGCCTTGCTCAAGAAGCGAAGGGAAGAAGCGGAGGAGCTTCTAAAATTTGTGAACGCTTGTAAAAAAACCATTATGGTCATTGAAAAGCTTGACGAACCGGACCCAATTGTGCCGAAGAGTAAGAGTAAACCGAAAAGGAAGAAACATCAGCACGAGGAGCAGAGGAAACCATCGGCACCATTATTGATGCTTGAGTGGTACCCCAGAGATATCGAGTTTGAAGTGTATTTGACCAAAAGCTTAGAAGACAAACGTCGCGAATGGAAGAGGGAAGAGGATGCAGCAAGTAAGAATTTGATGGATGCATTTGCATCATGTAGTGCAGGCCAAGCAGAAGCTGTTGTGGTGGAGGTTGAAGAGAATGATGCAGTTGATGGAGTTATTGGACAAGGAGATGTCCATGAATGCGAAGATGGAGATGAGATTGAGGTAGAAGATGGAGATGAAGGTAGCAAAGGTGAACACGTTAAACAACATGAGGTTGAGGTTGAAGCAGTTATAGACCATGCAGAGGTTAGTACACCACTGTGGAATATGTTTGTGATTTATTGTTTATGTTTGGTATTCATATGTGATTCATCTTTTGGTCAGATTCTCCTGCATGAAGATGAAGCAATTGTAGACCCTGATAGCGTGGCAGAGGTTAGTGCACACCTTTTGTAATATAGTTGTGATTTATGCTTGTATATATGGTGTTCATTTGTGATTTTATGTTAAATCAGATGGGGCAATCTATTCATAGTGAAGATGTTCAGCATGTTGACGATAGTGTGTACAACCCGACCCTGGATTTTTCAGCCGAACCGCAACGTCAACTGCAGGCGGAAGTTCCCATTATAGAGGAGATTCCGGATGAATTGCTAATGCCCGGACTTGAACGTGATGTGGAACAAGCTGGACAGGAACTGCATGATGGGCCTGAAGTGCATGTTGGACCGGAAGTGCAAGCTGGACCCGAGGTACAAGGTATTCCGAAAGTACATGATGTTCCGGGAGTAGAACCTCAAGAGGAGGTATACATTCCATCGTTTGAGTACGTTCCGGACGGCTGTCATCTACATAACGAGGGGCCGCCGACTGATGATGAAGATGATGAGATGGACCATTTTATCTCGTTGGCACACATGTGCCGAGATGAGCAGCTTTTCACCTCATATTACGAATCCATTTTCCAACAACAGGCGAGACAGGAGCCAGAGAATGCAGACCAGCCGGGTCAAGGCGAAGCCCAGCCAGTTGAAGGCGAAAACCAGCCGGGTCAAGGCGAAGCCCAGCCAGGTGGACGTGAAGACCAGCCGGGTGAAGGCGAAGCCCAGCCGGGGTCAGGGGATAAACGGCGGAGGAAGTATTCGCCTTATGTGGACAAGAGGAACATGACAGACAACCCACTTTTAGAGGAAGAAGCTGTGGACGAGTTACAAGATGTTGATGACCTCGAGGATTTGGAGGGTTTGGAGGGTTTGAAGAAGAGCGGCATAAAGTTTACCCCGTTCAAGCTCGAGAGTAATGAGCTTTCGGTGTGGAAGCCGGGTGATGTTTTTAAGCATAGGGATTTCTTCTATGACGTGTTGAGACAGTACGCAATAATGACCAGAAGGCGGGTGCACGTGAAAAGAAATGACGGCGACAAGCTTTGAGCCATTTGTAAAGGGCAAGGGTGTGAGTGGTATGTATACTTGAGGAAGCACGAAATACACAACGGTCATGATTACGTTGTGATGAATATGCAACGCGATCACGCGCACACATGCTCTCAGGATTGACGGGCTTTACTTAATCTTAAAACTTTGTGTTTGTTTGGGATGGGTGAACAATTTACAGTGGCAGTGTTGATATGATGTGTATGGTAACTACGAGTTTGTATATTTTGGTGGCAGTCATGATATGATATGTATGTTATGTATGTTACAGACTAGTTTGTAACAAATTACTCTAGTATTTTGGTAGAAATGATATCATGACATATTTTGGTGGTATTTGATAAGAGTACTTTGTCGGTTTGTATCCATTTTTTACATAGAATGTGATTGTGATTTCAATCATAGTTGGGTAACTTCATTCGTGATTTCAGGCATAAAGAAAACAATCATCATCAGACATTTGTGATTTCGGTCATATTTTACTAACCTCAGTCGTGATTTCAGTCATAGTTGAGTAACCTCATTCGTAATTTCAAGCACAGATTAAAACAAAGCTTTGCAAAGCGTAATCAATCCACAGCAGAAGATAACGACGGAGTGAACACGACATAGCTATGTTATAACAGTAGAAAAATTACAATACATAAGAACAAGATAGTGATATTTAACCGTCGGAGAGTTTTTGCCGTTTTACCAATTGTTAGCGCCAAATCGTCACACTCTTCAGTTTTCATGCCCAGTTGTAACTTCAAGGTTTCAACCTCCTCAGTTTTCATGCACAATTTCTCCTGCAGAACACCTTCAAGTACCGATTTGGCTCGAACTTCAAATTCGAATTGGTCTCGCTCAAGTTTCACTCTCTGAAAGTAACTGTCTTGACTTGTGGATAGACTCGCATCAACCCATCGAAAAAACTTGCAATCATCTTCCTGCATAATACTTCCTCATTAATCTTTATGCCAAGAAAATTAATGGAAAAAGGACCAAAATACATGGTTTTAACCTTCCATATTGGGCAGCGATAGTAACGTCTACCCGGGTTAGCAGCCGTCCTAGATGTCACAAGCTCAGCCTCAAGATCGTGATTACATTTCACAATTTCGGGACGAGGCCAATTCCAATTGAAGCTTGAGACGAAAGATTGAGAAGAAGAAGAAGAAGAAGAAGAAGAAGAAGACATTGCAACACGACCTGAATTCAATTTGACAATATAAAATTCAAATCAGCAATGCAAGAATTCAACACGGCCAGAATTCAATTTCGTCGAAAAGATGGCACATAGCACAAAAACTAAAATTTCCGCCCAACTGTAAACTTCAACCAAGAACAGCAAAATTTTCCACATGCCCCGACTGTAACCCTACAACCATTAAATTCGACCAAGAATTGCAAATTAGTTTTTCAGATGTTAACCCTACAACAAAAAAATCAACCACCAATTGCAAAATAAAATTCCAGCTGAAATCGCTTAAACCCTTGTGGATACCTTAAATTCAGCGAAATCCAGATGAAAACCCGTAATTTCCAGATGCCGAACCAGATGCCGAACAAAATATAATCGCCTATTATGTTAGAGAGGGAAATATGAAAGACGAAAATGAAACGGATAGGGAGGGAAAGGAGAAAGAAAATAGGAGAATGGAATTATGACGACTATACTGTTTGACAAGACCGCCCCTGCACATGCAGACTATGTGCAGGCATAGGGAGCAGGTGTAGTACGTAAAAGTTCTAAACTGGTCTTCAGCCCATTTGGGCATTTTCGTCCGAAAAATGGCAAAATATACACGTTTTGTGATTACATATTTTGTTAGATCCTCTAATGGGATTTTTAAAAGTTAGGGGCCTCTGCCGTTACATAGTAAAAAGTTAGGGCCATTAGGTGTAGTTTACTCTTAGTTAAATAGACAACTAGTATAGATTTTTAAATAAAAAACTCAGATTCCAACGGTTGATTTTCTCGTATGGACAGACGTGAATAGTTATTATATTGAAAAGCATCTTGAAAATGCATAGCATAGCATAGGGCACTCTGAGCACTGTCGTTTATGTATTACTGTATTATCCTCCCCGTGACTCTACTTTTTCTATACAAACACCTCTGACACCTCTCAATGTTATTCATGACTATTTACTCCCATCACCAACTCGCTTCATTTCTCCAAATCATGTTCCCACTCTATTCCAAAACTTTCCACCTATTTAACTTACTTACCCCAAACCCACATCCCCATTTAATTCCAAATTTATCCAACTCATTCCAATTCACACTTTGAACTATCACAAGCCATAAATGACAACCAATTCTATCCCTTGTCTAATTCAAAATATAACTGAAATGATTATGCTGCTAATTTGAAATACTACATTTCACTATATACCCTACATTTACGACCCAATAAATGAAAGCACACGAAAATTGCACTATAAATAATTCAATTCTCCCACATTCCAAAAAGAACAAACGAATAAGGACTCTAAATTAAGTCACCATATTTTGTACACCAAACCGGACCATGTGATCCCATCTCCCTCCATAATCAACCCACCCCTCTATCAAATAATTGAGCACATATTATCAAATGTACACCACTCTCAGCGCGAAGTACCACCATTCCGAAGAAAAACGACCTCAGATGTACAACCATCGCCCAGCGCACACCGGGGCCCACCCGGTACGGAAAAAAATTCCCGCCAACGCATCACCAAAAAAAAAGTGAGAAGTTGTTCCCTAGAGAACCGCCACGCGGCAGCTCCTCATTCGGTGCTAACCCTCGACCTCCTGTGGGACCTATCCAGCTTTCCGGATAACGCAATCAGTACCTGCCACGTGGCGTCGCCTTCCGATACAGTGTCATCAAACAGCAACGCCTTCCTCGCCCGCGGGTCCCACAGGTTCCGCTGTATAGCAGTAAGGTTGGTCGCCGCCACGTGCGCGAGGATGCCACCGAGCTTGCCCACGTCAGCCTCCGCCACCGTGAGGCTGATCTCCGCCCACGGCACGGCGGAAGGGAACGGCAGCCGGATCCCGTCCGCTATGATCACCGGCACACAGCCAAGCGCGACGGACTCCACCAGCCTCGGGCTCCACGGGGCCCACCCGAGCGGGCACAGGCAAAACTTCGACCGCGCGATCTCCGATTGATATCCAGCGAACCTATGCCGCCGGAGGTAGAATCTACGGTCGTTGCCGTACTTACGCAGAATCGTGGTACGCACGCGCCTGCCGGAGAAGGGGGATTTACGTCATTTCGGAGGCAAACACCAAGCAAAAAAATGAAAAAAATAATTTAATTGAGTGAAGGATTTTACTTGCTGTAGTAGCGACCGCTGACATTTTTGGGGTGGACCTCCATTTTACCCCTGAAAAACGCGAAAATGTCGCGGCGGCCGGTCACCGGCGACGCTTCTAGAGTGTTGGCCACGCTCTCCGGCGAGATGTAGGGCGGAACCACCACGTTCTCGACCTCTTGGCATGGATGCTTACCTTTGACGCCAAACGTTTGTAAAATAATCGAATTTCTCAGAACCTCCGGTATGCCCTCCGAAACCGCCATATCCTCCTACAAATGAAATCAATCAAAATCAGTAACAATCGAGATAAATATACAGAATTAGGAAGGTGTAAATGGTAATAGGTAAGTACCATAGAGTGGAAGCAGGAGCCGAAATCATGAGAGGCGACGAAGACGTGGTCGGAGCCTCGCGAGTGGTTCCAGAAGGGGAGGTCGGAGGAGAGGTGTTGAATTGCAGAGGCGATGAGAGCGCGGGCATGGCCGATGGCGGGGAAGCCGTTGACCTCGCTGAAATTGCATGAGACGTAAACAGGGACGAAGAATAAGTCCGCCTGCCAGGGGTCGAACGTCCTCACCTCGCTGCTCAACACAGCCCGGTGAATGGCTACCTCCGAGGCGAAGAGATGCCGGCTGCATCGCTCGTTCTTCAGCCAGTCGCTGTTGAATTGCGGCGGCAAATCGTAGACATAGATTTTCATCCCATTGAATTTGGCGCGGGCGGAGGAATCGAGATGGGGGTTTTCGGCCATGAGAGCGCGGGAGGGTTTGGAACGGGAGATGGTGGTGGTGGAAATGGTGGTGGTGTGGCGGGTGATGAGGAAGGAGGAGAGGAAGTAGAGGGAGATGGAGAGCCAGATGGCATATTTGAACAACATGTAGCAGGATTTTTTGTATGGATTGCTGTTTCTGGCACTGTGCAGAAGTTTCATTTTAGCATGGAACTACTACGCTTTGTTTCTCTTCTTCTTGCTGTGTCGATTGGTTTACAGCTGCGGGGTGCAGTCTCATCAGTTTTCCTCTCTCTTAAACCTCTCTGGAGAGAGAGAGAGATTGAGAAATGGGGGTTTCTGTATTTGGTCTTGAGATGAAGTGAGAAAACGGGATGAATGATGGGTGGAACTTGGAAGGATTTGCTGGGAATTCGTTTTTTTTTTTTAATCAAGGCTGAATAATTATGGATTTAGCAATTTTTATTCGGGCCAAATAATGTACTAGTAGTCTGAACAGAATATATTAATTCAACTAAATAGTAAGACCATCCACAACGGGACTCGCCGGCGTCTCGCGTCTCGTCTCAGCGAGACGAGACCCCGGCGAGACGCGTTGCAGCCTCCATCTCGTCCCGTCTCGTCGCGCGTCTCGTCGCGCGACTCGTCTCGCCGAGCCAGGAGACGAGCTGGCTCGCCACGCGCCTCGGCGACGTGGCGCAGCCCGGCGTCGTGCGTGACGCCCACTCGCCGGCCCGCGAGTGGGCGTCGTCACGTGCTGACGCAATAAATATTTTTTTTTTTTAAAAAATCGAATTTAAATAAATAAAAAAAATTTTGTAACGGTATTATTACCGTTTTTTTGTTTTTTTTTTATATTTTTTTTGTTTTTTATTAAATTTTTTACTCTATAAATACTCCTAAACCCATCCTCATTTACACACAACTACACATCTATTCTTCATATCATCTAAATTTTCTCTCAAATTTTCGCTGAAATTTTCATAACCCAACTCAAGATGTCCGGCGACGGCGAGGGCAACTATGGCGGCTCCGGCTCCGGCGGGTGGGATCTCAACTCATTCGGCGATTGGGAGAACATGATCAACACATTGGGCGGTGGAGGTTCGTCAACGCCGGGGACCCAGGGTTCGGCGACGCCGGGGGGGTACCAACCACCCAATTTTGACCTTGATGCATATGTTCGTCCCAACGTCCCGCGGTTTTCGCAGGGATTATCCCAGATCCGGGAGGATTTTCCAGTTGATCCCACGCCGGGAGTAGGCCGAGGCGGTGGAGGTGGCCGAGGCGGTGGAGGTGGCCGAGGCAGTGTACAACCCCAGACGGGCGAGGACGAGGAGGAAGAAGAGGAAGAGGATCTTGGCCGACATCCGTACAACAACCTCGAAACGATGGCGGTGTACAACGCCTGGATCACGGTCTCGTACGATCCCATCGTCGGGAATCAACAAACCCGGAAGTGTTTCTGGGAAAAGGTTGTCGAGGTCTACCACCAAATAAAGCCGAACCGCTCCCGCAAGCGCACAGTTAAAATGATCCGCTGTCACTTTGACCGAGTCGACCGACAGGTCAAAAAATTCTGCGGCATCTACTCGGCGGAAGAGGCGCGCTACCAAAGCGGCGCCACGGCCACCGACATTTTGACGTCCGCTTTGCGCGCCTACTACCAGGACGAGGGACATCAATTCAGATTTGTTGATGTTTGGCGCGCCGTCAAGGACGAGGAACGATGGGCCGGCGGTTTCCGCTCCAGCTCGGGCTCAAACTCGAAGCGCACGAAGCATACGGCGAGTGGTCAATACTCGTCTAGTGCTGGTGCGTCTGGTGGTGACGCTGCTGAAGGCATCAGCCAACATGATGCTGAATCCCAGGAGTTTGCGGGTACGGTCGGCGATGCAGGAGGATCCGCGAGTAGGCGCCGTCGGCCGCAAGGGACGAAGGCGGCGAAAGCGGCTAGAGCAAGGAAGGGCCGAGGCGAATCAAGCCAGCCGGCCTCAGGATCGGGCTCGCGAGGAGGCTCAGACACACTTATGGTGGCGTACATGACCGCCACAATGGCGGACACTTCCCGCTTCTCGCACTCCCAATACGCGGCCTGGTGGAACGGAATTGTGCATATGGCAGCACAACTTGGCCTTCCGACTCCCCCTCAACCTCGACCGCCTCCGGAGGATGATTAGCCCTTCCGATTAATTTTTTTTTATTTTGTGTGTTTTTTTATTTTGTGTGTTTTTTTATTTTGTGTGTTTTTTTATTTTGTGTGTTTTTTAATTTTGTTTTAATTTTAATAAAGTGTGTTTGTTTAAATTGAATTGGGTTTTAAAAAAAATTATAAATTAAATTGAATGAATAGTAATTAAGAGACGGTATAGAGACGGTTAAGAGACGGAGCGTTGCAGCCTCCGTCTCTTAGTTAAGAGATGGAGGAAAAAAGGACAGTGGGGCCCTCAAATAGTGCTCAAATAGTAGTTAAGAGACGGTTTAAGAGACGGTATAGGAACAGCGTTGTGGATGGCCTAATGATTAATCCAACGAAAATATGATTTTTTTTATTATTATTATTAGACAGCATCATTTTATTCAATGAATGAAATGTTTTTGGCTAGTAGTAGTATAATTTTACTAAAAATTTCTATCTTGAGATAATTATGGAAAAATTCAATCTTTATCGTATTTTCAGCTGATTTCTAAAACTATATAGTATATTAGAATGTGACGAACTATCCGCGAATAATAGTCTCATTTCTTTTTGTCATAGATTTTAATAGGAGTGGATGAAAAAAGTTTGTGGTATATGAGTCTTACTTGCATATGTTAGTTTTAAATAAAATGAACTAAGACTACTATTAATAGACATACCAAAATAGAAAAACGAGACTCATATTAGTGGATAGAGGGAGTAATAGATGTAATTTTTTTTGTAAAAATCATACTCCCTCCATCCTTAGATTTTGTTACATTTTTCTATTTCCATCCGTCCATAAAATTTGTCACATTTAACTTTTTATCATTTTTGTTAGTGGACCTCATATTCCACTAATTCATTACAACTCACATTCTATTATAAAAATAATATATAAAAATAATATTCACTCACCACTAACTTTTTTTACTAATTTTTTATTATCTTTCTTAAAATTTGTGTTCGGTCAAAATTTGACAAAATTTGAGAGATTGAGGGAGTAAGATGTATAGTACTACTAAGAGCATCTCCAATGGGAGAGATAAATACATATAACTATCACATTTACCTTTTATTCATGAAAAAATCATTCTCCAATGGGAGATGTATTTGAGAAGGTATTATACATTTTCCCATTTTAAAGATGTATCTTTACCTCTCCATCAATGAAGAGGTAAAATCTTATAACTACTATATTTACCTTTTTTTCATGCAAAACCATTCTCCAAGGGAGAAGGTATTTGAGAAGGTATTACACTTTATGTTTTTTAATGCATTTTGTACTATTATTTTAATTTTTTTTAAATGATTTACCTTTCTATATATTTTTTTCCTTTAGAATGTGTTACTTTTTGGAATTGTATAATTCACTTTTGAGAAGATAAATAGATGATATACCTCTTTCATTTACCTTTCCTTGTCGGAGATGCTCTTTAAGAAGGTATATTTCTCATTTACCTTCTTAAAAAGGTGATTATACATTTTAAAAAAGTAATGGATTCCAAGAGAAGAAGGTAAATGAAAAAGACATATAAAAATAACTAATTTTTTACCTTTTGTTCCAACAAGAGGTAAAGATACTTTCTCAAAATGAAATAAGGTATAATACCTTCTCAAATACCCCTACTCTTGAAGAATAAAATTTTATACAGAAAAGGTAAATATGGTAGTTATTTCTCTTTACCTCTCTATTTATTTGGAGATGTCTTAATGGAACATTTATCTTTTCTATAATCGTATTTTTTAGAAGAATCACATAATAGAGGATTAGAGGTGATGCATTCGAGAGGTTGGACAGAAATAGAATAGACATCGGATTTCCAACTCGTCAAAATGACGGAAACACCCTGCGCTTGTTCATAGCATTCCATCGATCATAACGAAGTGCAGCTGTTTTGTTAGTCTCTTGTCATTAAAGACTTAATTAAGTAATGCAACTCAACAACTTGATTCACCTTCTTTAGTAAACGCTACTTACGAGTAAGGACCAGCCATTCACCAATAAGCTTTCATTACCATGTTTCCTATCCTAAATAAATGTAATGTTTTATAGTATCAAGTCATCAACTGCCCTGTTTTCATCAAATTGTTATAGGTAGGTAATACATAAATTGAATATTTATTACATAGATTGACCACTTGATCGCGACTACAATCATTTCCCCCTAACTGTTGCTTGTGAAGTTTGTAGTAATGTCATCACAATTATTATATTTCTTGTTAAGGTTGCGAATTGGTGAAGGTGGATGCCCTTTTATTTAAATTTTAAGCAGAAGTCGCTTTTAAGTAGTAGTAGTTAGTATATTTTTTATACAGGTAACAATGTCAAAAAAAAAGTTATGAATTTCGTATATTTTTTTATATAGGTAACAATGTAAAAAAAGTTATGAATTTCAGTTAGTTACTCGCTCTATCCCACAAAGTTTCTATTTTACCATTTTTGTCAGTCCCGCAAAATTTGTCTCACTTAAAAATAGGGTTCAAAATAACATTTCTCATTGTGTGAGCATCAATTGCTCGAGATCGATAGTTCAATATAGAATTGATAAAAATGATTGATAGTTTTGGATATATCTAAATATTTGATCTATTCATAAATATGATAATTCATGGAGTAGTTTTTTTTTTGTGTGGAAATAGTTTGAAATTGAAGGAGTAGTTATCCTATGGAGTATAAATTTAAAGAGTAGATATATAACAATTGTTTATTACTGTCGTGGTGAAACTAATATTTGTTCATCGAGTTAAAAAGTATAGTAGTATGTCGAAATTTAAATTGTTATCCAGACAACTCAGTTTCCCAAATTAAATTTTTTTGTGAGCAATTATAGTGTGGTGGATAACAGATGCATTAAATCAAGAGCAGGCTGTGCGCACCGCAGAGAGAGTAAAGGAAAATAGTGAAGAAATTAAAGACAGCACCAGATTCTGAACAAACTGCAATTACTAATACAGAAAATCAAGGGTGATATGGGAATTTCATTAAATATACAGGGGCAAAATTGGAATAACAATATTTTAGAAGGACGTGCTCCCTGCAACAGCCCTTCTCACTTGAAAAAAGAATTTTATGGAGTTTTGTTTTCTTTCTCCAAAGTTGAACAATCTTTTTCTCAATTTATTTAATATGATTGGATGAATTTTGGTGACTGTTAATCAATAATCATTGTATGAAAAATGCAATTTATAATATGGAAATTAAATGAAAATTGTTGATTTGGAAATTAAAGTTGAAACTATTTTTAATGAAAAAATATCCGGACTCGATGTCTATAATTATGACTTCAACATGAAAATCATCCCTATGAGTGAAATTATTTTTAGAATAATTACTTTAAATTTTTCACTTGATAATTCGACGCAATTTATAGGTTATCTCATTTAAATAGATAGAGGTAATAGTTAGCAACACCTTCTAAAAGCTCAAACATAATTAAATTAGATTTGAATAGACTATATAATGTCATTCATCCTATTTTTCTTCGCTCTTTTTTTCAGTCTATTTATCTCACTACTTTTCAAAATAATTTTCGGAATCGTCCATAACCATCACAATTATGGTTACCGAAATTTATCTTGTAAAATAGAGTAACAAATTTATCATGTACTATAATTTAACAAATTTACCTTTTTTTTTTTACTTATTTACCTTTATATTTCTTAAAACTCATGCTGAATTATAGTAGTACCGATGATGAGATACAGAACGAGTACAATTATTTCTCCCTTGTAATTTGGTGTTGCAACCATTTGATTTTAGTTTGGAAATCCTAAAAACAAAATTAAATGATTATATTATTTTGGAATAGGGCCGTGACAAGTGAATTCCTATATGTTCCGCGTCAAGGAACATCCTATGATCTTGATATTAAATCTGGCATCAAAAGTTATGCTCAATTTAAAATTATTTGAGGATCACTAATTTTTGCTCAATCATTATTAACCACGAAATCAACTACATATTTGGCATTAAAAGTTTCTTAATATTGGTCAATATTTAATCAGTGTTACGTGGTGTAATGCACTTATCTGCCTAATGGTCCATTTTATCTCGTTTAAGAAATTATCACTTCAATGATACATTTTCTTCCTTATAAGAAAACAATTAATCACTCATCATTAGGCAAATATAGGTATAAGTCTCCGGTGTTATTACTTTTTTGGCTAAGCCAGCTACAATTAATTAAGAAATTAGATAAGTACAAGAACATTTACGGTCAATTCATGTTTTCTGATTTATTTTATTTACATTTACATAACATCCTTAAACTGCTGTGGCAGTATTCCTCGAAAATGAAAACATAATAAATTATATAGTGGCAGGCTTTTTATATTGGAGTTTAAGCAACAATAACACAACATTATCTCAATATTATTCTTCTTTTCATCATTTATGTATATACTCCATAATGATTTGTAGGAGTAGTTTTTAGTATCAAACTCAAATAAACACGTCGTCGTTATTCATTTGCTTAATTCATTAGTGATGGAAGTTTTTAGGAGTATTTTTTAGGAAGGGAGAGTGGTTTTTGGTGATCTCTAATTAATTAGTACTATCAATTATTGATTCATAGTTTTTGTTTTTAAGAGCTACTATTAATTGTTTTTGTTAAGATTAGCCCTACCAATATATACAAAAGTTAAATGGCTTTTGGATTTAAAAATTTATTAAGATAAAAAAGATTTTTTATTTTACATAATAGCCGAAAATACCACTTAAACAGTTTAATTTTATTATTTAAAAGATTGGAGTAGCCAAATCATTAAGCGGGTCAGATATTGCTCCATTCTGCAATCTGCATGTGATTGCTAAGATGCAAAAATGGCATTAATCATTGAGAGAAATATATGGAGCCCCATATGATACCACTATAATTAGATTCTCCACCAAATAAAGTACTACTCAAATTCCATTTCCTTGACACCTCGATCACATATGATTCTTTTTATCCTCCTATTTCTAAATATAATAATAGTACTATCATTTTAGAAATTATATACTGTTAGAATGTCTGATGAATCAAACATTTTCTAAACAGGTCGATACCTAGATATGGAGTAGTAATTATGGAAACATTTTATTATTATTATTATTATTATTATTATTATTATTATTATTATTATTATTATTATTATTATTATTATTATTATTATTATAATTATTACTATATATTTTTTAAGAGCATCCACAACCGTGCTCTTGCCAGCGGCACGGTTGTGGGCCCGGGCGGTACTATTCATGCCTGCTCTCTGGCAAGAGCACAACACCCACAACTGTGCTCTTCCGCAAGGACGAGCACAATTAATTTAAAATTCAATTAAACAATAACATTTCCATAATATTAAAATTCATTTAAAAACCACAATAAATATTACAAATGACAAATAAAATTAAACATTACATAATTAAAATCCTAAAAATTAAAAATTACATAATTAAAATCCTAAAAATTAAAAAAACCACTACTCGTTGCCGAATTTCGCCCACATGTGGTTGATTAGGTCTTCTTGTAGTTGATTGTGGATTCGAGTATCGCGCATTGTGTGTCTTGTCTCGATCCTCTGGCCAACCGTCGTATGCTCGCCTCGGCGTAGGGGAGACCTCGCTGTTGAGCTTCCGGCTTCGTCCTCGTCGTAGAAGCTAGCCGCCCTCGGCCCTTCGTCGGCTATAATCATGTTGTGTAATATAATACACGTGAACATGATGTCAGCGATATTATTCACGTACCACAGCCGAGCCGGGGCCTTCACAATGTTGAATCGAGCTTGAAGGACCCCGAAGGCTCTTTCGACGTCCTTCTGCGCTGACTCTTGACCCTGCGCAAAAAGAACCCGTCTCGGGTCGTGCGGGTTGTGGAGCGTCTTCACGAACGTCGACCACCTTGGGTAGATACCATCGGCGAGATAGTAACCCATGCGGTATGTATTTCCGTTGATGGTGAAGTCGATCGCCGGTGCTACACCATTCATCACATCATTGAAGAGTGGTGAAGAATAGAGCACGTTCGTAAGCGGCACGATGTTGTTCGTAGTATTCTTGTTCTTCGCGCTCCGCTTCCGCCATGAGATGAGTGAAATCCATTTGATGTTTTGAGTGAAGGTTGAATGTGTTGATAGTTTGTATAAGAATTATGAATGAGAGATGAATGAGAGATGAATTGATGTGATAAATGAGTGATGAATGTGTGTATTTATAGATGATTTTGGGAAAAAAAATAAAAAAATAAAAAAAATTCAGAAAAAACGGGAAAAAAACGGCCATATTTTTGGGATTTGGAAAATATATTTTTTTATTTTTTAGCATTATTTATAATTAAATACCGATTTTTAAAAAAAATAAAAAAATGTTTAAACACAACGGCTATGCCGTTGACGAATGGGAGCGCGCCACGTGTGCGTCCGCTGGCACGGACGTGCTCGATACATCGAGCAGCGCCGTGCCAGCGGCGCGAGCGCAGCGGCGGCGGATGGCGTCCGTGCCAGCAGCGCGGACGGCGGTGGCGACGGACGCCACCGCTGCGCATGCTCTAAATAGTATGCACTATTTTTTTTCGTCCGTCCCAAAGAGTATGAACTTTCAATTTTGAAAACTCTCTTCTCTCTAATGAGGTGGGACCCATTCTCCACTAACAATACTTAAAAAAAACTTTCACTTATATCTCTCTATTACTTTATCAATAATGCATTAAAACCCGTGTCAAACCCAAAGTTCATCTTCTTTAGGGACGGAGGAGGGAGTATATTATTCTAAACCCTAAACTCGTGTCTAAACCCTAAAATGTAAAAGCGATCATTCTTTCTTGAGACTTGAGTGGTTGCACCACCCTGTTCCAAATTATTACTAGCATTTTATACATTAAATTGAACCTTTGTTTAGCTGTCCGTCTGCCTATATGCATATTGAAAAATAAATGAGCCATCAACATTTTAATAAATATGATGCCATCAAATTTTGGACAAATTTAGCCAACACTTAGGTTTTGTTTTGTTTTGTATTTTTTTAATGAATAAATAAATTAAATATAACTGAACCAAACGTTTTCAGCATACACTCGGGCATACCCTAGGAAAGTACAAGTGAAAAGCCACAAGTCGGCTAGTACAAAGTAACATGGTAAAAAACCAAGAAGCAAGAAGCAAAAGGCAGGGGCCCAACAAGATCGAACACAGTTCAAATCACCCATCGAAACCCAGAGTGGGCGGGCCTCGTTAAAACCCCATGGTATAAAACTCCCCAAGGGGAAAAAGAGTACCCTGATGAGTGACTCAAAATGTATCGAAAACCAAAACAACCAAAGCCTGTGAACACCATCATCTGTATGGTAAGTGAAGGAAAGTGTGAGTACAAGATGTTGTAGGTGGCTTCTTGGTTCATGGTTATCTGGCTCATTGAGAAGGTCGTTTCTTCCACTAAACCCTCACCAATAATCATTTCCAAATTTCGAGGTGTTTTGTTTGTAATATAGAGAAACCTAAAAGTTAGTAATTTATAAAAATTGTATGTCAAGAAAGTGAATAAATCTACCATTTCTATCTTTAATGATTGAATGAAAAAAAATGAGAGTGTGATGAGAAGTTAATTGTTTGGGAGATTAATGTGCCAATTGTTGGGTATATTAGCTGTGCATGCAGGTTACCGTTGGAATGCATCTACATTATAATTGCTTATGCAAGTCACTTAACATATAAAATAATTTGGTCAATAATACATCGAACGAATGAATTAAATTTTATATTGCTCTTGTTCCTCTAGTTAAACCCGTTGGTGAATATTACATTTTCCCGTGTAATTAATTTCATACATATATACGAGATAAAAAATAAAATGATTATATTGATTAATAGTCAATTCACTTAATTCAATCCCCAATAATTATATAAGACGGTCCAAATTAAGACTTGTCCTACTATAGTGGCTACAAACTAATATGCACTATTTCATCCTTCTATGATCTACGATCATTGTATTATATGACTAAATATTATCTTAAAACTAGCATAAAATAGCATGTAACGAAAAACTAATAGTAGTATCTTACACGAAGCATTATTGCGCACGAATTCTTTAATCAAGATTGATGGACTATATATATTGGTTCATAATACTTATAATAAGGATGCCTTTTTATAGAAAACGCATTGTTACATCTATTGTATAGCGAATGTCACAGAAATTTAAAGCAAACTTGGGTTGTAACTTGGACAATAACCAGATTTTATTTTAACTAATACTTAAAAAAATATAATCCAATAATAACTACTATTATCATTTTTAGACCATTAAAATTTCAGACTTTTATGTCAAAGATGATATTGTCAACACAATGTCCCATTTAACCCTGATTGATATTTTTATGAAACGAGTTGATATTCGTGCTCATTCTTTAGATCCAAACATCTATATTAGGTACTACTCCCTCTATTTCACAGTAGTAGGTCATTTTGCCATTTTGGTATGTTCCATTATAATGGAGTCATTTTTTTTTCTAACAAAAGTCTATACATTTCTTTTTTCTTACTTTACTTTCTCTTACTTTATTCTCTCTTTATCTCTCTACCTTTTTCATTTTTTATTTTATTCTTCTTTTACTTAACTCACTTAACACAAATTTTCTTAATCGCGCGTCGAAAAAAACGTCTCCACTGGAACAGAGGGAGTACTTATTATCCATTAAGACGGTGGTAGTATTTTCTACTTAGATATGTATATCATTATTCTTTAAATTCTAATAGTAGTATATAAATACCTTGGTGAATAAGGAATCCTATACGCATTAAACCCGGACGTATAAACCGAGATAATAGTTGATAAATAGTGAACGGTCTCTTTCTCTCTCTCGTGAAGACATGTGAAATTATTAGCAAAGAGAGAGAAGTGAAAAGTGGGGCAAAGTTGCCAATGCTAAAGCAAACTATTGGCATGTGCCCATGTCTCCCTTGCATGTGATTTCATTTTTATTTTTCCAACTATTTATACTAAATCATGGTTGTTTTAATTTATAGATAAGGTGGTGTTACGCCAATTATTTCCAATGAAAATATTCCGTTGACATGTGATTTCGTTTTCAATCCATGCTATGTTGATTTTCTAGACAACATGACACACACTATGCCAATTATATCGGGTGCAATATTTACTAAACTAGATACTTGTATATTTACAAAGAAAATAAATAAGAAGTTGTCGGGTTTAGCAGGGATTAAATTACACAATCAAACACAATAATAGTAATTGCTTCTAGATAGAAGCATGAAAGGGAAATGTTTAGTCAATTCGATGGAGTTATAGTAGTCCATAAATTAACACACTCTTTAAAATATTAATTTTCTTCGATCCTAACTTGGGCAGCTCAAATAATTGTTTTTGATAAGATGATAAGAGAGAACCCCGTTGTATAAAATTATGTTATCCCATTTAGGGTTATAAATTAGTAGTCCTTAAGAGTATAGAATATTGTTAAATATGAATATACCGCAGTCTTTTTTTTTTCTTTCTGAAATTTAAGTTTAGGGAGATTTAATTCTTCTTTTGGCGTCACTGGTTCTAGTGCTATGGAATGAATTTAATTAGTTATAGAAACTGCGAGTTTCATGAATATATTAAACTAGACATACAAGACTGTAGGAAAGAAATAAGGGAATCAAGGAAATCATTATATAATTGATACACAATCATAAGTTACCATAGATACAGTATGCAATGAATGTAAATTAGGGTTACCTTGTATTATGATTATGTAGCCTATATAAAGGCATATTGTCCTTGTACATTAACAGAACATATTGAATAAACGATCATATTGATTTCTACATGGCACCAGAGCAGAAAAATCGATCCTAGGCTCAGAAATTTTTTTTTCATCATAGCCAAATACCAAATCCCGACCCTTTTCAACCAAGATCAAATCCAGAAATCAAACCCTACAGTCCAAGATGTCAGATACAGAGGACGAAAAAATCAACCCAGATGAAGTCAAGAGCTTGAGAAATAGTAAGAGTATCACCGTAGCGTTTAAACTCAATGGGAAAAACTACCCGTTGTGGTCACGGTTGATGAAGGTAAAGATAGGCGGCAGGGGAGCCTATCCTTACATCCGGAACGAACCTCCAAGCCCCGGGAGTATGGGGTTTGAGGATTGGGAAGAAAACGATCTCATCGTGTTCTCGTGGATCGTAGATAACATCGAAAACGACATCATCTCCGATTTTGCGCACCACCAAACATCAAAGGCGTTGTGGGAGAACCTCGCCGTGACATACGAAAGTAAGGCAAATAAGTATCTTATTTACGATTTGGAAGAAAAAGTAATTGCAATCAAACAAGGAGACTTGGATTTAGAGACCCATTACCGGAGGATCCACGGATTGTGGATTAACATTGACCGCTGCCAGAAACAGCCAGTGACATGCTGTGACAAGGGAATCGACCAGTACAGAATACACTTAAACGAGAAGCGGTTGATGGGGTTGAATCAAGAATACGATCCAATAAGGCGAGAGATCCTTAAAGAAGAGCCATACCCATCAGTAGAGGCAGCCTACGGGTGGGTAAAGACGGAGGCGGCTCGACGCCGGATCATGCCACCAAAATCCGGCATACCCACCGTAGATGCCGACGGCGAGAAAACCGATTCGTCATTTGGGGAAATTGGCCACGGATTGGCCACACAGAGCAGCCGACCACCGCACCGGAGTGGGCCATCACACCGCACGGAATGGAACGGACCACCACAGCGACCCGCAGCCACCACAGCCACCGGCCGACAAGGGAATTTCTGCCCCGACACCTCCAAGTTATGGTGTTCCCACTGTGGAAAACAAAAACACACATGGGAAACCTGTTTCAAGCGGCTAGGATATCCGGAGTGGTGGGAGGAACGGCAAAAAGCGCTGCCGCCACAGGCGAAATTCGCCGCTGGAGTAAGCGGTGAGGGACAACACCGACCGATGGAGGTCGGAAATCAGAGGGAAACAAACGGTGGCGGCACAGGAAATCGCCAAGAGGGCCAGACCGGCGGCGGCGGCGTGCGAGGCACCGGGAATCTCGCTGAATGGGCGGGGAGCGGCGCGACGACGAAAGGAGGTAAAGGGTTTGGCTTTAAGCCAAACCCTAATGACTCTCTTTTTTTATGTACATATCCCCACAAGTTTACAAAATTAGAAATGGGACCCCATCCTATTAAACACCGCCCCCCAGACTTTCCGAAATACAAAGTTGACCCCACTTACTCCCTGAAAATTCGAAAGAACCCTATTACATGTGATTATGTATCAAAAAACCCCTTTGCACCCTTACATGATATTTCCGCTGCATTTCATGTTGATAATAGGACTGATACACGTACTAAGAGTTGGATTTTTGATTGTGGGGCAACTGACACGATGACTCCAGAAAAAAATGATTTTATTAATCTAAGTTGGGAAGTCGATAAGTCCTATATTAGAACTGCCAATGGGGAACTAATTACAGTTGCAGGATCCGGAACTATTGAGATATCCCCCACTCTTCGTCTCACTAACTGTCTATATGTTCCTACCTTGTCTCAAAGACTAATGTCTATTAGTCATGTCACCAAGGAATTAAACTGCACACTCCTCATGCACCCTGATTTTTGTATTCTGCAGGATATTCAGACGAGGAGGATTCTTGGGCGTGGCACTGAGAAGCAAGGGCTCTATTACGTGGATGAGATAGCTCAACTTGGTAGTGCGATGCTGGCTCACGGATCCACGAAACAAGAAACTTGGCTTTGGCACCGAAGACTAGGACATCCTTCTCCTAGTTACTTCAAACTTCTTTATCCAAACCTTACCATTCCTGTTGATTTCTCTTGTGCAACTTGTGTTTTAGCCAAGAGCCATAGACATTCTTTTAAACCTTCAAATACTCGAATGAATTCCATGTTTTCTTTAGTCCATTCTGATGTGTGGGGTCCTGCTCCGTTTTTGGGTGGAAATGGTTTTAGATATTTTGTGATATTTGTCGATGATTGCACTAGAATGACGTGGGTTTATTTCTTGAAACATAAATCTGAAGTATTTGATAGATTTGTCTCCTTTCTGAAACTTATCCAAACACAATACCACACCACTATTAAAATCCTTAGATCCGATAATGGGAGGGAATTTGTGAACACAGCCATGACCCAATTATGCAAGGAAAAGGGTGTTATCCACCAGACCTCTTGTCCCTATACTCCCGAACAAAATGGGGTAGCCGAACGAAAAAACAGAACCATCCTAGAAATGACCCGAGCCTTAATGATTGAATCCGAAGTCCCAAAATTCTTTTGGCCCGAAGCAGTTGCCACTTCTATCATCCTCCTGAACCGACTCCCTACAAAAATCATTCGCATGAAAACCCCTCTCGACACCTTATCTAAGTTAGCAAAAATCCCCGAGCACCTAAACCTCCCACCAAAAGTCTTTGGCTGTACCGTTTATATACATATCCCGAAACATGAAAGGACCAAATTTTCACCGTGCGCTACCATATGTGTATTTGTCGGGTATGGGCAAAATCAAAAGGGATATCGTTGTTTCGATCCTCACACCAAAAAGATTGTCACCACTATGAACTGTAACTTTCTGGAAACTGAGTTCTTTTACCAAACCCACCTTAGTAGTCAGGGGGAGAGTGATCCAGGTAGTACCATCGACTATCTAAGTTGGGTTGTGTCATTGCCAAGCTCTTCGATTGAGGATCTAACAGAACCAGGTGTCACTACCGCCGAGCAAGTCTCACCACAAGAGTCATATCAACCACTAACTCAAGTCTCCCCTCCGACGATATCCGAGGTAATTTCCGACTCAGAACCTACTTTATCTCTACCTATTCCCAGTGACAGAATTAAGACAGGACCTCTCGAGGAGGAAAATGGGATCGACGAAGATACTGGACAATATGTACTTCCACCTCGGAGTACAAGGGGAATACCGCCAAAGAGATACTCGCCGGAGAAAATAGGAAAGAAAAGCCGGTATGGGGTGGCGAACTTCGTGCAAGGGAATCTGACAAAAATGGCTAGAGCGTTTGCGGCTGCACTGTATGAGGAGGAAGAAATTCCGCGGTCAGCCGAAGAGGCAATGAAACATAAACACTGGAAAGAGGCCATGATTACTGAAATGAAAGCTCTGATGAAGAACAGCACGTGGGTGAAAGGCAAGCTACCCGAAGGGGTAAGGACTGTTGGATGCAGATGGGTATTCACAATCAAACGGAGGCCAGACGGTACAATAGAAAGATACAAGGCACGACTCGTAGCAAAAGGATACACTCAGACGTATGGAGTGGATTACGCTGAAACGTTCTCCCCTGTGGCCAAAATCAACACTGTAAGGGTTCTATTTTACGTCGCAGCGAACAAGGATTGGCCACTGCATCAATTTGATGTGACCAATGCCTTCCTCCATGGGGAACTACCGAAACCTGTCTTTATGGAACCTCCGCCTGGGTTCACAGAAGAATTTCAAGATGGTGAAGTCTGTCAGCTGAAGAAGACTCTCTATGGATTAAAATAGTCCCCACGAGCATGGTTTGGAAGATTCACAGAAGTAATGAAGAAGTATGGGTACACACAGAGTAACTCAGATCACACTCTGTTTCTCAAAAAAAGAGGCGGCAAGATCACGTGTCTTATCATATATGTGGACGACATGATCATTACAGGAGATGACGAAGAAGAAATTAGCGAGTTGAGAAAGAACTTGTTCAGAGAATTTGAGATGAAGGATTTGGGACTCCTCAAGTATTTTTTGGGAATCGAGGTACTCCGATCAAAAAGGGGAATCTTTATAAATCAGAGAAAATACATACTATACCTATTGGCTGAAATTGGAATGATAGATTGCAAGCCAGCAGATACCCCGATAGTTCAAAATCATGGGCTGCAATTGAAGGAAGGGGGAAGATATACCGACAGGGGGAGATACCAAAGGTTAGTAGGGAAACTAATCTACTTATCCCACACTAGGCCGGACATTGCCTATGCCGTGGGAGTAGTAAGTCAGTTCATGCATGCACCTCAAGAAGAACATTGGGAGGCTGCCTTGCGGATAGTTCGCTACTTGAAGGGGACAGCTGAACATGGACTTATGTTTGAGAAGCGTGGGCATATGGAGATTCATGGTTTCACTGATGCTGATTGGGCTGGTAACCCAAATGACAGGAAATCAACCGCTGGCTATTTTACCTTCGTAGGAGGCAATCTTGTAACATGGAGAAGTAAGAAGCAGAAAGTGGTAGCGCTGTCCAGTGCAGAGGCAGAATTTCGAGGAATCAAGAGTGAATTAGCGGAGATATTATGGCTAAGGAAACTCATGACAGAGTTAGACCTTCGTCATACTCAACCATGTAGGTTGTTTTGCGACAACAAAGCAGCAATCAGTATATCAGAAAATCCGGTTCAGCATGATCGAACTAAACATGTGGAGGTAGATAGGCACTTCATCAAGGAGAACATTGAAGCTAAGGTGGTAGAGATGTCATATGTCAAATCGGAAGACCAACTGGCTGACATTCTGACAAAGGCGGTGAACTCAAAATCATTCCAAGAAGTATTGGGCAAGTTAAGTATCGGGAATCCCGTCACTTAACTTGAGGGGGAGTGTAGGAAAGAAATCAGGGAATCAAGGAAATCATTACATAATTGATACACAATCATAAGTTACCATAGATAGAGTATGCAATGAATGTAAATTAGGGTTACCTTGTATTATGATTATGTAGCCTATATAAAGGCATATTGTCCTTGTACATTAACAGAACATATTGAATAAACGATCATATTGATTTCTACAAAGACTATTCACAATTAGGTTATAATGAACCATTATGTATATATGGTTTGTTTGTACACATAAACTTTATCTGACATACTTATAGATGATATCGAAATAAGCTTCTTTAAATTATTATAATATTAAATCTCTGAGATATTAGTGTTGGCTAAAATAATATAATTGCATGACTTAATTTAAAGATTAATAGACTAGTGTAACAAATTATTAGTAGTTGTGAAGCAGCATTTGGTAAATATTTTTTGAGGGCCCATTTGTGAAATAAAGGGTTACAGCCCATATTGAATATGAGGCTCTTTTTAATGGGCGTGCTTGCTTGATTTTGGTTCACTGTCTGGATCAATATGTATGCAAGTATGTTTATTATTGGATATCCCGAACCCAACATGACCCAAATCGAACCAACCCGAAATCATTGGATTCTTATTGAGTCAACCGGATAAGAATCCTACCAATTAATTTTGTGTGAATTCGTGTCGGATTATCGTATTATATCAAAAATTACCAGGCCCTTATCAAGTGAGCTTAAATATAAAATACAATATTCCTATTAAGATAAAAAATGGAATTTCTTTTCCATCACGCAATAATTCTTATATGTGCTTTTAATCGTATGCAAGGCTATTGGGCCCATTTTTTTTGAACAGCCCATATCCATAATTCAATCGGTTGAAAAATTTTCCATTAATATAACTGCGAAGCCCAGCCCATATTAAGCCGCCGTCCCTTCAAATTTCTCACTTTCGAATTCTGAAAGTTAGCCGCCAAAAAAAATAATAAATAAATAAAATAAATAAACATAAAGGCCATGTTTGGTTGCCAGGATTCTGTCTGGGAAAGTAATCTGATTCCTTAAATTTTAAATTCCTGTGTTTGTTTCCGTTTTTAATCAAACTGGGAAAGTAATCAAAATCCTAAAACAAAGAAAGTTAGTACAATTTTCCAGGATTCTGAATCCTAACTTTTCTTAGGTATTCTTTTTCCCAGTTTTAGGATTCTTACATATTTAATGCAATATAGTACAATTTATTATTATTATTATTATTATTATTATTATTATTATTATTATTATCATCATCATCATCATTATTGTTATTATTTATTACAATGTTTTAAAAATAATTTAAAAGTATAAACCATACTTAATTTCAGGATAATAAATAACTATAATTCAAATTATCATAATTATAACTATATTATTAATATTTATTTTTATTTTTATTTTTATTATCATAATAATAATAATTTATTAAATAATTAAATATAATTATAATTATATAATAATATAATAATTATTAATTTATAAATTATTAATTAAAAATAAAATTGTAGTGAAATTTTAAATTATAAAATTTATTCAATTAAAAATTAAGTAAATATAATGATAATAATAATAATAATCTTATTTATTATTATATTATTTTATATTATGATGTATAATCCATATTTAAACTATCCATCGTAATAATAAATAAAATAATATAATTATTGTCATTTGTAATTAATAATTTATTAAATAATATGTATTATTATATTTTATAAATAAAAAATGATAAGTATGTTTTTAGTTTAGTGTTTAAATCAAATATATACTTTCAAATCTTGATATTTTCCAAACACAGGAAAGTAAAGTTATTAGAAATCATATTCCCGAGAATCATTTTCCCAGGAATCATTTTCCTTACCAACTTTACTTTCCCGCCAACCAAACATGGCCAAAGAGGCAACCTTTTGAATTCCCAGGAACAATTTACCAAATCAATTTAATCCCCAGAATGGGCAGTAAATTGTAGTCCGCTGTAAAAAAAACCGAAGAGTTGAGATGGATCCGAAGATGGAGGTGAAGCCTATATTTTGCCCTTCTCCCGTTCAAAACACCTCCCCTCTGAAACCTATATTTTACCTGAAAAATAGAGAACAAATCAAGAAATTCGAGGAGAAGGAAGAGTGCTTTATCCTCGAATTCGATCCCTACAACAATTCAGATGTGTTAAAGTTGCCTACCACTGTGAATGGTGACAATGTTGACGCCGACTTGAGCGTAGTATCTGAGAAGGGGCAGGTAATTTTTCATTCACATTTTGTTTACTTATTAGTTGGTTTTTATGTTTTTCTTGGAATTTCTTGAATTAATTGTGTTTCTGGTATTTCATTTTTTTTGTGGTGGTGATCATAGGTTTGGAAGTAGTCAATTGTTGGTGAATGATTATTGATATGCCTCTAGTTTCAATTTCATAGCATTTAGATGAATTTGTATTTGGTCCATTTGATTTATAATGATTGCATATTGACAATAGGGTTACAAATTCATATAGTTTACATATTCTTGTGTTAGGTTTTAGTTTTTGTTTGAGATTAGAGGTTTTTAAACAACTTATTTAGTTGGATGAATTCAAGTAGGTTGCCTGCAGAGACTTGTGCAAGGTTTCTGGTGCAGAATTGGGGTCACCGGGGCTATGAACGGTCACCGGAATCGCACCTACACAGATGGAGTTACGCGAGGGAGAAGATAGAGTAGAGGAAGAGGAGTTTTGCATTAATTCATAAAACGTGTGTTACAAATGAAGTGAAAACAGCTTATATAGCTGCATTTCAACAAACAAACAATCTAACAAACTTCACTTAACTAACTAACTCACGCTATGTGTTGATTTGGAGCTTATATCATACAACTCTCGCGTGCATGCATCCATGCACACTCTTATTACGTGTAAAACCACCTCAGCGTTTATTTGCTCAGCTCATTTCATGCACCAGTTTCCCTTAGATAAGACGCCCCACGACAAGCACTGCGAAATGGTAAAATTTGCCTATGTTGCTCCGTTGTTTTAAAAATTCAAATCTAAGCTTACATCATGTTTTTTGCTTAAAAAAATTTGCAGTGCTACTGTTATGTGTGTGATCTATCTGCTCCGTGTCTGAAGTGGACTGGGACAGTCGGCGGCCATTGCCATGCGTTTAGCAATGAAGAGGAGGGTAACGAGGCAACTAACCAAGACTGTATAGCATAGAATTGGTAGTGTGTATATGATGAAGCTGCTGCAAGAGGGCTGATGTTTTACTTTTGTTTAATGCTGAACCTGTTTCTAGATGATATGGGAGTCGTTCGAAGGCGATTTTGTTACTTGAGCAAACTAGAGTTTCAAAATTGAATATTTAATACCTGTGATTTTTTATTTTCCAAGTCACTTTATCTGATTTTTTTGTGTAATTTGGGAGGGAAACTAGAGTTTCAAATTTGTTAATGTCACTAACCAGTGGCGGAGGGAGAGGGGACAATGGGGGTACGAGTGTACCCCCAAATTTTTTTTTTAATAATATTATATATTTAAATATAAATTGAGAGAGAGAGGATGGTTTGAGTTTTTAAGAGGAAAAATCGTGGCAAGTAGCGATAATTGAGGTGTGGAATAATGGGTATGACATAAGCTGTCACTGTCGGAAGCCCCACAATTTACATTATTTTTTTAAGATTCAAACATACAAACAAAAATACAGCTTCAAATATTCAATCATTTCTTATCTTTAGTCTACACTTTCCAATTCAGAAGTTTCCGTTGGAAGTTTTAGAATTATTAAAAACGTTTCTTGGAAATTTCCTTTAGTCAAGTAAGGTTAGCGGTGACTTTTTTCAAAAGTAGATGTGTTAATGTGTTACTCCATAAATCATAACCGAAATATTAAAATTGGTCGCAAAATTTATAAATTTAAGCTTTGTAGTCAGTATTGATGAAAATAATTTTTTTCAAACATTGATTTGATGGACCTTGAGTGCCAATTTGATATATTCATTGGGAGATATGAGAAGTGATGAAGACTTTCAGAATTTGCGAGATATTAGTTCTCTTTTGGTGAAGCTTGTTGAAACAAAAAGATATGTGGTTTATTCGCGTGTGGTTTTGCTTATCAAGTTGATTTTGATTCTTCCGGTTGTCACTGCAAGTGTAGAGAGAGTGTTTTCTGGAATGACGTTTGTGAAGAATAAGTTGAGAAATAGAATGGGTGATCAACCTTTGAACGATTGTTTGGTCAATTTCATTGAGAAAGATGTGTTTCTACAAGTATCCGACGATGATATAGTGAATCGTTTTGAAGAAATGAAGACTCGTCGAAAAATAAATTAGATATAATGTAGTTTATTTTTGTATTTTGAAATGTATGACGGTAAAATTTGTATATTTCAAAATATATTGATTTTAGTATTAGTTTTTATTTTTGGTATGTTATATAATGATTTATCATATGACTCGCACCCCCGAATATAAATTCCTGGATCCGCCACTGTCACTAACTAAATTAAGTAATTCCAAAAGTTAGAGAATATCATAATCATACTTCATTACTTGCATTTATGTTAAAAATGTACTATTATTATGATTTTATGATTTCCCTTCTGTTACTCGGCCACATTATAATGATCAACATAAATGGGGGAAGTTTTTAAGCCATGTACAAGTTACAACAGATTCCAAATAAACATGAGTTATTCACAACAAACTTATAGCATGTGAATATTTAATTAAATATAAATCGTAATAACTACAAATTTATTACCTAACTTAAGCCATTAGAGCATCCACAATGGATGCCCTAGTGGAAGCCTTAGCGGTTGCCACATCATCATGCCCCTTCTTTCTGTAATAGTTTGGCCCTAGTGGATGCCCTATCAATTAAACTCAACTTACTTTTAATTTTTAATATTATTATTTTATATTTTATTTTTAATTAATAAAATACTAAAATATATTATATTAAACACTTCAAATTTAAAAAAACAACTACATCATCATACTTATAAAAAAAACATTACTAAACTAAATTACTAAATTACTTAAAAAAACTTATAAAAAACTACATTGCTAAATTAATAAAAACCTAACTAGTCATCTAAGTTCAACTTCTGGCTAAGGTTCTTATCATCCTCACAGTCCTCCGTCGGGCATCCGGATCAGTTTCGGTACGAAGACTGTTTTGTGCGTCAAGTATAAACCTATACTCAACTACCTCGCGAAAACCATTGAACTCCTCGATTGATGAGGCCACGAGCTGAGTAGATGGAAGAGGCGCAACCAGCGGGGGAATCGATCAAGACGCGGCCGCCTTTCCCTTCCCTTTGGCTTGGGCTTTGGTAGTCTTGGTGCCAATGGGACGTCTAAAAGTAGATGTAGGGGTGCCGGAACTCCCTTCCGGCTCAGCGTTCAGATCCACAGGAGATGGGCCACTGCTCGTGTAACCGCCAGCGGCAGTGTTCTTCGTCCGCTTCGCAGCTGATGAGGATCCAACCGGTATCCCTCCGTTGAACTTCGCCTTGTCCTTCAAGATCAACCAAACATTGTATAACTTGAACTGCCCGTAGTCCGAATGGTACTCGGCCATCGACTTTCGGAAGACATCCTCCATGCTCTCACCGTCGGCCCTTTCGTCCCTGTTCATCCTGTTGTAGATATAGGAAAAGTTATTGACGTGGAGCTTGATCCGATCCCAACACTTGCACAACTGAACCTTGGAACGTTTGTACGCCCAACTCGGTTTCACCTCGTTGTATCTGGTCTCAATGCGATCCCACATCCTGGCCGAAGTCTGGTTGTTGGAGCATATCGAATCCTCCGATATATCGACCCAACACTGAGCCACCTTCACATTACAGAAACAATTCGATAATAAATTAAGTGGATTACTTTTAGTTGACCTTCATCTCATAAAAACACTCTCTTTTTTGTCCAGCAAATTCTAATAGCTTTATGATGTGAGTAAACTCGTATCGAATGAGAAATTCGAAGTATTGTTGAGAAGATATTGGTTCGTTCGCGGAGAGATTCACGTCGAGCAGCCAATTTATCGATCAATTAGGACTTTTTGATAAGATAAATTGCAAGGAACGAAAAAGACATAAAAGTAAAAGACGAACAAAAATGATAATTCTGATTATTGATTGAATAATATGAAGGTCTCCTACACATATTTATAATATGTGGAGATATAATATCCTACCAAAATATAATAAATCAAGTATAATAATATCCTAACTAAAAGATATAGTGAATCAATAAACTATGGTAAAAATAATGTAAATCAATACTAAATGAATAATAAGATATAGAGGATATTCCCAAGGATATGCTCGTATCACTACACCAACCACTTGAGCTTCATCTCATTATTACTTTAGAAGCAAGATATACTTATTAAAATAGTAGTAGTAGTTATTTATCAGCTAAATTCTCTTATTCGGCTTCAATATTTAAATATATGGAGTAGTAAAACTGATCTAAATACAGATGATATTTAGGGCCCAATATCATTGCTTAAGTAATTAAAGCCCAAATTATTGGGCTAAAGCCCGAAAAACCCTAGAAATAAAAACCCATTCATTATCGTAAAGGAACTGAAACACTCATTTCACTCACTTCTCACTCTATAATCTATCCCTCATCTCCGACGCCATGCCTGGTCCCGTTGTCGAAGAGACTGAAGCCGAGAAGAAGCTTCTGGTATAAATTCGCTCTCGCCTTATTTTTCTTCGATTGATTTCGTTGTGTAAAAAATTTAAATCATTTTTGTTTGGTAAAGGATGAGCCATTGGTGGAGGACGTGAAGGAAGATGAGGAGCATGATGTTGATATGGATGACACCGACGATGAAGATGATGACAAGGACGACGAAATTCTAGGTCTCTATCTCTTTAGATTTATCTCTGCATTTGTGTGCTTTTTGTTCAGAATCGTGTCTATATTTTTCATTAAGCGTGTTGATTGTAGAATAGTTTCGCTCCTGTTGTTAGCTTTTTTAGATTTGATTTAATTTAGGAATAGTGATAGCATATTGCGACGCATCTCATTTTTCGTTCTGAATTTGAATTTTCCTTCAAGGATATATTCTGTGTTTTCGAGAAGCCACATTGCATATAAATTAATATCAAATGTTTTTAATCAATCATTGGACTCATTCTAAAGGCTACTAGATATCTGCTTCTATTGTTCTTGAGCCTGTAACCAAGTTTTGAATATCTTATTTGTTCTAAATTCTGCAGCAATGAGTATTTGCGGTTACACTGTTTTAGCTAACAACCGAGTTATTGATGATCTTGCTCCTAAGTGTTATTTATTCTTAATTGCTATTGCTATTGATGAGTGTTCTTTGATTATTCGTAGATGTTATGTTATACCCTTATATTGAGTTAGTTAGAGTATTGGTTTCTCCTTTTTCTTTGAGACTTATTAGCTAGCTTGTTCAAATGGTTGCATTGTTATATGGAAAACTTGAACAGGAGGAGGAACAGAAGGTTCCAAGCAAAGCAGGAGTGAGAAAAAGAGCCGTAAGGCGATGCTAAAGCTTGGCATGAAGGCCGTTCTTGGTGTCAGCAGAGTCACAATTAAGAGAACCAAAAATGTAAATATTTTGCTTAATTCTTTCTTGGCCTTAGATGTGCTTGTCTAATCAGTTTTACATATCCGCAGATACTGTTTATCATCTCGAAACCTGATGTCTTCAAGAGCCCAAATTCCGAGACCTACATCATCTTCGGAGAGGCCAAGATCGAGGACTTGAACTCTCAGCTCCAGGCCCAGGCTGCTCAACAGTTCAGGGTGCCAGACATCAGCTCTGTGACGGCCAAGCCAGAACTGTCTGCTTCGGCTGCATCGGCCCAAGTGGATGAAGATGAGGAAGAGGTTGATGAGACGGGTGTCGAGCCTCGTGACATTGATCTGATCATGACACAAGCGGGGGTGTCGAGGACCAAGGCTGTCAAGGCCCTCAAAACTCACAGTGGAGACATTGTGAGTGCTATCATGGAGCTCACAACCTAGACATTATTATCTTAGCCTACTATTTTTGCATCTTGTTATATTTTTTTGAATCAATGGTACAGTCTTAGTTTCATCGTCTCGATTCACTTGACAGTTTGGTTTAAGTTATGAAAATGTGCCCCCCATTTTTCTGTTAAACTCAAGTTTTTTCTTTGATATTTGACGCAATAAACATGCCAAATACTTGGTGTTTGGATTTATTTTGATATTGAATTCTAAGCATAATGTGGCAAATGATCAAGATTTGATATTGCATTAAGACAACTCTTTTAGCTAGGTGTGTAGTATTAATTAAGCAAAGATTCACACATACTACAAAACTATTTGACCCACTCACATTAGTTATTTTACCAAAATCCAAGATACTTAAAAACAGCCAAGATTAACAAGGAAATTTTCACCAAATATACATGAAATCAAGAATTTAGTATCCTAAATTCTTGATATACAGAGACCATAACACATTATGTTCAAAGTGAAATTCGATCACCACAAATTTTTTTCCCAATTTACAAAGTGATGTGACAATCTCAAGAGGGGGAAGAAGTTCATACTGCTATGTCCCGTTTAGTATTATAGCAGTTTGCACACAATCAAATCCAACAACTTCGCTAGTTTTTCCAAGAAAAATCCTCTTTCAGCACATGCTCCCACTCCGACGAGGATGAACTATCGCGCCACCCCGACTTGTTCTCACCGATTGTCCTGCTCCCGCTCTTCACCAGATCGATTGCTGCATCGTTAGTGACAGAGCCGCTACTGTACTCAATGGGAGAATCATACCCGGAGTGCTCAAAATACGAGTCAAACTTACCACCCCCACGTCTGGGCCTACTGTACTCAAGGCTGCCAGCTTGATAATGGAAATTGGGCTGCATAGCCACCACCACGTCTGGGCCTGCGTCTTCCAACTGACCTCTGACGAGTGGCCGGAAACATTTCTCGCCTGCAAACTCGTCACTGATCGACTGTGGTGGTTTTTCCTCTTCCACATCAGCCAGTTTTGATCTCTCTCGCGATTTCAAGATGTTGAATCTGGCCATGATGGAATCTGCATGCTTATCGTTGATTATCTCAGGCTGTTGCTGCTCTACAGTATTTACGGGATTCGGGTTCTCCTCTCGAGATTTCAAGATATTGAACCTGGCTCGAACAGAGTCTTCAATATTTATGGGATTCGGGTTCTCCTCTCGAGATTTCAAGATATTGAACCTGGCTAGAACTGAGTCTTCCATATTTATGGGATTTTCGTTCTCCTCTCTGGATTTCAAGATACTGAACCTGGCTAGGGCAGAAGACTCGTTACAACCAGCAGGGACACTCATGCCCGAAGCAGATACGCCCGGTGAGGTGGGTTTGGGCAATGTGTCGGCTTGAGCCTTTGGAGCCAACACCGACATGATAACAGAATCCGGAGAAATGCAAGGCTCAGATGCCACATCTGCAACATCTTCATCCTCTGATAACATTTTAAGCAATTATTAGGATCATAGTAAATGAAAAAGCTCGTAACGAATATCTAACCTTTCGGAGCATTGAGCTTAATGCCTTCCATCTGAATCTTCATTCTCTCAAAACGAGCTTTATAACTGATGGAACACAGTTTAGCCTCCGCCTCGAGCCACAGATTCTTGAACAGAAGTGCTTGCGAGTGCACGTCCTCGTCTATCTCGAAATTCTGCTCAAGGACCTTCTTTATAGCCTGCAAGTGAGGCCTATTAAAATGGACAGACTGTATCTACAAACGAATACAGTGCTATGGCTTCTACACTCTTAATATTTACCATAGTACTTGACAAACAATGGGAATATTAAAAACACAGCACGCACCTTCGCCATATCATCGTCTCCGGTTATGTGAAAATCATCCCTCAAGGGTGAAACTATTGGTGATATCCCATCTTTCTTACCATGAATAGTGTTGATTCTCTCCCCCTTATGCAATTGCAGAGAATCGGGATCGGTGCAAGAATTCATAACTTCACATTTTGTATGAGGACCTCTTGAAACAACACCCTGTGAAAGAAGGGAAAACATTCAAATTATTTGCTTAAGAAAGATAGATTTGTTGTTGCATGAGTAGGCTTACCTCACAATATGGCTTCCCTAGAGAGGAGGTTTCTCCAGAAACATCTTTCGGTTCTGGCTTATTCTTTGGTTGGACCTGTAAGCCGTTTTTACTCAAACAAGTACTGAGATTGCTTATAGCATGTTTAAGCATCTCAGTATTTTCTTCCCCCAAAGGGCATGCGTCACTTGAAATGTGAAACTGAAGCAACTCTGAGAGGCTATGCATTGACTTAACAATTGGTGACACATCCAGTCTCGGATCTGGTGCTGCACTATGCTCAATGGGATCTTCCTGAGAAGCAGGAGAGGCGAGAACCTTCTCTGCTGCAAGGACTGCCACGGCAGCACCTTCAGAGACGTCATTTACTGTCATCCCAACACATCTTTCACCGAATAAATGCTTGGTGTCAGACACTTTCAAATCAAAAACATTAGTTAAGTCATTGAGTTGATTGGAATCCTTTGTAAAACCACCACTCAAATCAACTCCCTTGCTCCTTGTTGCAGGCGGGATCCAAACTCTGCCTGTTATACCATCCAATAAACTCGGTTCTGAAGTCGAGCAGCTTGCATCAAGAGTCTTCTCAAAACCAAGCTTCATACCATTTCTTCCACATTCATTTTCATTTCCCATGTTGCACTCAACTTTCTCAGTAAAAACTCGGTTAGAATCAAATAAGTGGAGACTTGGATGCTCTCCGTGACCAAATCCATATTGTTCGACCAAATTTACCTTGACATTATCACAGTTTCCCGATTCAATATCAAATACTGAAAACGGAGAAGATGGTGCTCCTTTCCAACAAGGTGAATCTACCGCAGTGCTATGATGATCTATATAATCCGAAGACTCCTCGGTGGAATTAACAACTTGAATGTTATCACCAGTCTTTGGAAAACCACTCGATACATTCACATCCGATATTTGAGGTCCTAGCGTTGCTTTAACCTTGGAATCAGAAGTATCCTTAGCATTCAGTGGCCTTGAAAGTTCTTTCATGGAAGCTGAAGAAACGGGAGAGTTCTCTTGCTTGAAGAACTTGAAAGCACTAGTCTCAAAGAAGCCGTCTTTAGGTTTGCAGATGGGTTTTAGACCAGAATCCTTTGGCTTCAAGGGATTGGAATAATCAGAATCCGCACTCTGCACTCCAGCAGCATTCTCACTACCAGCAGGTTTACGAGAAGTACCTTGTCCCAAACTGGAAGCTGGCGGTGGTCTAATGACCACTGTGGGCGATGATCTCCCAACTGAAACGCGACCCTGATTGGGTGCATCGACGGGCCTGCCACATTTTTCATACGGGATGCACGAGTTTTTGTAGTTTGGAAAGATCTTCTCTGTTGTACATGACTCTAGAGGAGGATAAGGTTCAGGGTATGGAGGACTCGATGCTGTGTGAAGTGTTTTACTTGAATCATAGTGAAAGAACTCAAGGCACGATTTGTCTTCCATGTATCCAGTCCTCAAGGACCCAGTATAGACTTCACGGTCGGGAACCTGATGGGGATTTTTATATAAAACACCAGAATCTTCCTTGAATTGGTTCCGGTTTTCACTGCCAAACCCACCTGATTAACAGAAAATGAATTTAAGATGCAATATGATATTTCTTATACCAGAAAACTTCACATAATAAAACCATTAAAGATAAACTAAGTAATTCTAAACTGATGCTCAATGAGCGTCAATCTTTACTTATGTATTGAAGATGTACCACCATCTAACATCGACCATTATCACTATTGCAAATAAGAAAAGATATTATATTTACCGGAAGTCCGGTGAAATGAGACCATATAAAGACCTCAAAAGATATTGGAATACTGATTGAAGATTTCACTCTTAGTTTTGCCTCATTCTAAATAATTATTATAAAAGTATTGTGATCTTACAGTAATTCACACCATCTTTGGAATCACACTTAACCACAGTCTAACAAAAACAAACTAATGAAAACCAAGGTTCAAAAGAAAAAAACCGCTGGAGAAAACAAAAATTATGTTATTTCAATATCACGTTTAGAATTCATAAACGGATCAACTCTCCGTCGTGTTCTCTCCACTTGTATTTCAATACACTAATGGTAAAGTTCATTTATATTCGTTTCTGATGGTGGTTGCAATATTCAACATACAACTACATAGGGGGAACTTTTACTGACCCCTCCATTCTATAGAGTTTCTATAACTCATTGCCACGTTGCAGTTTCTAACTTGCTAATCGTTCATAGTTCCCCATTTCCAACCAATTTTTACAAGAAAACAGAAGCACAAGGTTTGCACAAACTTGTAAACTTACTTGCTATCTGTCATCAATATAATAATATTAACTTTCACAAGAAAACAAAAATGCAAGGATCGAACTAACAATCACCGAGTACGAGCTTGTAATCACTGAATAAGCATGCAATCTTTTATCAATATCACAGTATATACAAAGACCATGTTGTTCAGGAGATGAGGTTCTTACGAAGTTGCTACATATCAGCGAAGGCGATCATGACTCAGAGATAAAGCATCTCAATTTCAACCGTTTTCAGAAGAGGCTCTAAATGATCTCAGTAAGAGCTAAAACATCTTAGCAACAAATACAACATTTTTAGTAGTAAAACTGCAAAAGATAAGAAGACATACCTTGGTACAGTTGACTTTCATAGCCATGTGAACCACTGACAAATAGCTTTTCCGACGAGAATTTCCCATCAACTTCTGATCTTTTGGCCCGTTTTCCATCATCAAAGCCCACACCATCCACCCAACGAGGCCCGTACTCCATGTCAAACAAGCTTTGAGTATAATCATGCTGAGGTGCCACACTCATTCCACGAGTAGGCACCACATCGTAACGAGGCCCCCCATCCTCACCCAAAACCCTATCCTCTCCAACCAAGGGCGTGATATACGAGGAATAATAAGGCTTCACATCACCGCCATAACCAGAATTATGAGCAGACCACTGGCTGCTAGGTGACTTGACAGAAGCAGAGGCCGAAAATCGATAATCATCTGGCGCAGGCACGCTAATCATCTCACTAGAATCAAGTGCAGCCTCAGCTCTAATCGGATAGTGAGAGGAATGGGGAAAGGGCTCAACACCATAGTCGGAGTAATGCAACATAGGGTTTGAATTGGGCTTAGGGTTCAATCTATCGACAGTAAACGGAGGTGCAGAAGCAGATAGACTGGATGTCGATGAATTCCCCCCTCCCCCAAAAAGCATGGAGCTCAAACCCATCATTCTTGCTGAGAATCAATTCACTGATCAATCCAATCCCACCAAATAAAAATCTCAACTTGAGCAACAAACATAAGGAATCAAACGTTAAAAGCATCAATCAGCAGAAGATAACATGATTCTTGTTAAACCCATGTGAGAAATAAGAGATATTAACACAGAAAAGGGGGAATTCATACCAGATAACGAAAGCGGAGATAGAGAAAACCCAGATAAAAAGCGGCCACTTTTCTCCTCTTGACTACAAAACTTCACCCTTACAAGCAAAGTATCGCATGTGTTGTTGGTTTTGTTAATGAATTGTTAGCTCAAAAGCTACTGAATTTTCACGGAAATTGCATTCCTAATTGAGCACGTTTTTATTTTATTTTTCTACACTCAAAACGTCAATTAGATAGTAGAATCCAAAAAAGCTAGTAGTATAGTATTTGGGTGTTGTACAATTTGGGGAAAATTATTTTTCCTACTGAAATTAATTAGTCATAATTTATAAGTTTTGTATTTGTTTATTTTTTAGCTTAATAAAAATTAATTATTCAAATAAACATTTATGTTATGTTGTTATACTATTGTTTCGTGTGTTAAAAGAAGACAAAAGTGTTTCTATTTTCTAAAATTAGTTATATTTTGGGACAAACTTAAGAGGAAATTGGATCATCTTCGTTGTGATGAAGAGAATATTATTTTTCACAGTTTTATAATACTAGTGCATATTTAGATATTTTAAAGAACGATGGAGTATAACGTAAATAATCACCGACCCATATTTTTTTATTGTTGGGAACCGAGAAGAATTTTCTTACCGAAATTATACCGAAATACCGTAATACCGGACTTACCGTACCGGAAAAATACCGAAAATACCGATTTTTCGGTATACCGCAGTTTCCGGTACGGTATGATACCGTACCGCAGTGTTTCGGTACGGTAACGGTATCAATTTTTCTATACCGCGGTATACCGAATCCACGGTATACCGGTATACCACAGTATACCGAAACTTATCCACGGTATACCGATATACCGTGGTATACCGAATATTCGGTATATACCGAAGATTTGGTATACCGTGGTATACCGGTATACCGATAGATTATTATTATATATATATATATTAATATTAAATATGTTGTAATATATATATATTACATTTATATATATATTATATTAAAAAAAATTAATACACCAATTAATACAATAAAATTAAACATTCAAATGATAATTTATTCAAACAAATTCAAAATTAACCTGAATTATTTTTTATCAACTCATCCTATTAAATATAATAAACACAATAGCACATAACACCAAAAGAAGATTGGAAATACGATATCGGGAATATGTTTCAACAGAGCACACTTGAAAGAATTTGTATTAACTCACACCATTTAGTATATGATTCTTTGTGTAATGTCATATTCCAAATATACAAAGTAATTAAAAATTTTGTTTTATTCTTCGTCCCACTTCATAAAATGTCAATTAAAAATATGTGCAGCTGAAAATGAATCAAATCGTTTAATTAGTGTTTAATTCATTGTATGTTATCTTATTTTATATACTACTTAAATTGAAGGATGAATAAATAGGATACTGATCAGTCATTCTTAATTCTTAAAGAGAAATAAATGTCCAATTTAAATTACTAACTAGTGTCACGCCCGTGCGATGCACGGGTCATTTTAATTTCTTCATATTTATTTCATTATGCGAAATAAAATTTGTGAAATGATAAACAAAAGAATATTCGACATCATGTTACTTTGGATTATACTTTTTCAATCACATTAACCCCACATAGACACAAGAGTGTGTTTAAATGCTACCTTTTCTTAAAAATGTCAATACGATCACATTAAAATTTCAACACATATTTGTGTTGACATTTTAATAAACTGTCTTGACATTTAAATATCAGACTTAAAATTAAAGAGCATTTTAAATCTGTGAAAATATGAATTAACCGTTGAGTTATAACTGTAGGAGCAAGTTTACGTTGCAATAATTTAATATTGCACTGGTGAGACACTTTCTAGTCGAGATTCATTTCATTGCAATATAGCGACCCTATACACTAAAAACCCAAACCTTGAAACCTAAATCCTAAACCCTTAACTTTAAAATATACTCATCATAACCAACAAATGAGCCAAATTTTGATATATGTTGAATTTTAGTATTTTCACATTAAAAAAATATTATTTGCTAGTATTTTAAAAATTTATTCAAATCAAAGGAAGACCGTGCCTTGTTAATATTTTTGAGAATTTGTATGCATGTTTATAATGATAGATTGAAATTAAAGTATAGGGGGAAAAATTGAATCTTTATTTCATTACACTTGTAAATCTATTTGGAGATTTTATTTATAAGACCAATTATTACTACTATTGGTCTAAATAGCCAAAAATAATCAATAAGTACCTTCATTTTATCATTAACCACGATTATGGGATAAAATTCTGAATATATGTAATCAAAATAATCCATAAATATATATTAAAAGATACTTAAAGATCAACATCATCGGCAACAACAAATATAATATGATACTTGATAACATGCTAACCAAAATATAAAATTGAATAGAGTGATGGACGAATTACCGATAGCAAAAAATAATGAACAATCGAGAAACCAATTAGTAAATGAACAAATCAAGAAACCAATTATTTTTCGGTATACCGTTACCGTTACCATACCGTTATTACGGTATACCGTACCGTGTTTCGGTATACCGTTTTTTAACGGTATACCGAAACACGGTACGTTATACCGTAATAACGGTATGGTAACGGTATCAAAAAATATCATACCGAATTTCCGGTATACCGGAATTTCGGTATACCGAAAATTCGGTACGGTATCGGTATTGAATTTTGTCATACCGTACTTTCCGGTACGGTATGCGGTATGGCACGGTCGGTACGGTATACCGTACCGACCCACCCCTGCTTACAAGCAAAGTATCGCATGTGTTGTTGGTTTTGTTAATGAATTGTTAGCTCAAAAGCTACTGAATTTTCACGGAAATTGAATTCCTAATTGAGCATGTTTTTATTTTATTTTTCTACACTCAAAACGTCAATTAGATAGTAGAATCCAAAAAAGCTAGTAGTATAGTATTTGGGTGTTGTACAATTTGGGGAAAATTATTTTTCCTACTGAAATTAATTAGTCATAATTTATAAGTTTTGTATTTGTTTATTTTTTAGCTTAATAAAAATTAATTATTCAAATAAACATTTATGTTATGTTGTTATACTATTGTTTCGTGTGTTAAAAGAAGACAAAAGTGTTTCTATTTTCTAAAATTAGTTATTTTTTGGGACAAACTTAAGAGGAAATTGGATCATCTTCGTTGTGACGAAGAGAATATTATTTTTCACAGTTTTATAATACTAGTGCATATTTAGATATAAAGAACGATGGAGTAAAACGTAAATAATCACCGACCCATATTTTTTTATTGTTGGGAACCGAGAAGAATTTTCTTAAATAAAATTAAACATAACTACGACTTAAAAACAAATCATAATATTGAAAAAAATGATTGCATCAGAACATCGAGTTCTCATCCATTTTACAAGGAAAATGAGGAGTACTAAAAGGATTGAAATGGCCTTTACGTGAGTAGGTTCTTAAAGCTTGTTCTATGAAGTTTGATGGATAATTTTACTTTAAAAGATATGCTAAATCAATTTCTTTTTCATATTTTTTTCGACGACTTCTAAGTTGGAGAAGTGAAAGTCCATTTAGAGAAAAGATGAGACCTGCATTGAGAGAGTTTTTAAAAATTGATTCATGACCTAAAAACAATGAAATAAGTATATAACAAAATCAATTAATCTAATATTAAATCCCTTGATCCAAATTAAATCAAATAATCTCATATTTCATTTTGTTATTTTTCAACTCAAGTAATTGATTTCCTTTTTTAAGTAAAAAAAATACTCGACTTTTTTTATAATTGTATTCAATCTCTTACTTTGTAAAATTATATTAGTTCACAAATATAGTATGCACGCTGGTTTACAAATAAAGTATGTATACTGTATCCAACTGTTATAATGTAGAGTAAATGAATTTTTCATGCATATATTGATCTACACTAGTTCTATTCATTCATACACTAGTTCTATAGTAAAGTACTGTGCTCTACATAAAATCTTTTATATTTGTCAATACAAACGTAATTAGTAGTAAATTATATGTGGCTGTCATAAACCAATAATTATTGAACTATTCATAAATTTGCTTGTTGTTTGACTTAGGATTCTTTATATGTGGTAGGCCGAAAATATAATAGATGGACTAAAATTCAGTAATAGTTAAACAGATATAAACAAAAGGATATTGATCAGGAGCTCAATCATTTTAAATATGTGATAGGTTGCATATTTATCACTGCAATTGCTCAGATTTCCATTTTGGCCCTTTTTTAGAGATGTCCCGAAATTTATAACTTCCAAGCTCATGACATTATTATTTTACTCTGTCGTTACTTTTTATTTTATTATTATTCCAATTAAATTATTTTACATTGCACGTTTAAAAGTAAGATAAGTTGGAGGTTAATCGTCAATAATTTTATTAATATATAGGCGTCACGATATACGATTGCAATTTGTAAGTTTTAAAAAAGAAAAGCTTCAAAATCTTATAAAAAATAGTTTCATTATTGATATTGTCCAACCTCAATCTTATTATGAAACGTAGAACCAAATATATATACAGATGTTATTATTAGGTCATTATTAATTTATTTTTTAGTCATCTTAATAAGGATGACTTGAAATGATCTAGTTTTTTCTCTAACCTAGGAATGATCTTGAATTCAGATTTTATAAAATTACCAAAACTGAATCATTTGTATTTTTAGTTAATTATTAAGCATTGACAAATCTCATAGTTAATATTGAATTGACCTGCTTAAGATCAATTTTTGTTTTGATCACTTTCCCTTCTCTATGTATTTATATGTTCTTAAAACATGATCAAACCACATCATGTTAAATTAGAAAAAAAAAATTCAATGAGAGTCACAAGCACATTTATAAATGCGTATAATATATGTTATCCATCTTATCTCATAAAAATAGCAACATGGTGTGGGACATGAGAATGATAATAAAAGTGGCTCTAAATTGATTAAAATGAGTCCCACTGGGTATGATGAGCCAATTCATTAACGTGGAGGTCAAATCGCCATATCATACGAGTGGCTCTTAATCAAATCTACAAACCACAAAAACTCATCCTCATTCATTTCAATGCTAACATTTCATCAATTTTTTAAAGCTAGCTAGTAATATTAAATTTCAAATTTTCCCATATTTCAGTACAGTTTAATTAGTTGCAATACACTCGAATATATTCACATATATTTCAAGAAAATGCTAGTGGTGCAACAAATTTCACAATACATATAGTTCAATGAATCCTGACTATGTATATGTAGATATCATTATAGGGGTGCGTTAAGGTGACATCAGTCTTAAACTGACAACATGACAACAACGTAACATGCAATTTGCGATCATAGGCAAGCAACTCGGCATATGGTTCCAAGTAATCTGCGATACGAAATCAGAGCACTATGGTGACACCATAGTTAAAATGACAATCTAGGTAAACAATATGCGATACATAGACAAACAATCTGTTATACATAGACAAGCAACTTGGTATATGGTTCCAAGTAATCCGTGATACGAAATCAGAGATAATCAAGCAATACGCGATACATAGGCAAACAAGTCTGCCACATGGTAGTTTGAATCTACTCCTAAATAAGGGTCCTCATTGGTGGTAGGTTTTTATTTTAATTTGGGTTGTCATTTTAGTACAATCTTTGATTATATTATATATAGGGATAGCCTTTGAGGTTCCATCTTAATTATGACCAATTAATCATTTATAGGATACATATTATTTACTTACAACATTTATGTTGGATTTGATGTGTGGGATAACATTGGAACATGGCGTGTTGGTAGGAATAGGGTTTCACAAATGATTACCATCATCAGCATTTAATTAACTCCACGTTTTATGTGAAATTGTTCGAATTTAAACATAATTAACAACTTTAGAAATTACAAACACGTTATTAGATGCGTGTTTGACTTTCGATTATTGACATGTAAACTTTTATAGTATTATTATATTTGGGACGTTATGAAAGCCAATAACAGATATAGTTCCGTAATTAATTTCTATAAAAATGATTGCAGTATCATACGTTTGAATTTCAGTAATAAAGGCCAATAGTAGATACAGTTTATTAATTGATTTTTATTTTTAACTTTTTATACAAGAGCACACAGTTCATGCTTAGTTTATTTTTTATTTTTTTGTCATAATATGATCTGCCCGCAACATGACATCGACTACTATTTTAAAATGACAGCTTTAAATATCCAAATTCAGTGAACCTATTAATCGTATGACTCTGGAATTAATATTTAATAATGACTCAAATTGCAACCAGTAATTTTGTCAGGACACAAAAAATGTTTACACTATAAAAACTTGCACATAATCATATTTCATACACTAAAAAGAGAATTACACAAAACGAAAAGAAAAATTTATATTCCATCCAACAAATATAAATAAAATTTATTTTGATTTACAACAGATTGAACAGCCTAAAAATGACATTAAAAATCTCGCATGTATAAAAAAGTAAGAGAAAAATGAAAGTGTAAAACTAAAAATAGATGAAAAAAGAAGAATCTGCAGAAGTGGAAGTAGAAGCAGAATGCAGAGACCTGAAGAACTGAAATTCGATACGACGTCGCGGCAGAGAATTGATCTGCTCTCTCATTCTCGCCATCATCAACCTGTATTCTTCCATCAATTCAACCATTTTCCCCACTTTTATCATCTCTCTCTCTCTCTCTCTATGTATATATTAATATACGATTTGATTTGTCGTTGAAAACTAAAAGCTTAGTGTAGGAAACTCACTATATATAGCAAAGCTGGGCCCTTTGGGTTTTTGGAAATTTATTTCTACTATTTACAACTCTCTAAATATTGGAATTTATATTTTGAAGTTTGATCAACTTAAATATCGGAGTAATTTAGTTTGTTTTTTTGGGATTATAATTTTTATATCTATATAGGGTTTGGGAGATGGGATCATATGAATAACTATCTTCTTAAAATGTCAAGTCTTACTGAACGAATAAAGTTTATTACTCATAAATATGAAATTAAATCAAATTTTCATTTTATGTAAAATTCGAATCCGGATGTTGCACTCGTCTAGCAAGGAAGATGCATCAATTGTAAATCTTTGTTATAGGGATGAAAATAGTTTTCCGATTTACAATAAAATTGAAAACACTAAATTGAATATATAAAAGTAATTGCATTATGAAATTAATGTAATAATTCGAATCCATCATGTTATAATTTAATTATATCTGATGTTTGATTACCACCAGATGAATAGAACTCTAGGTCCACGCTATCCTCTAATTCAATTTTTTATTATTAATAGTATTGACTACTCCAAAGCTCCTTTAATTAATTAAATTTGGTTTTACGTTCTTATCTCTTGACCAATTTTAGGTTACCACATGAGTCACTTCGACATGTGTATCGCATTTTCATCTTCATATATGCACATTTTATTAGTGGTTTAGAAATAAAAGGTTTATAATTCAGTTATCCAAATCATTAGTGATTGTTAATATTAATTTTAAAATTTATTAATTTATCTTATGTTTATTTAATAATTTTGATTTTATCAATGCTAGATGGAGAAATACTATTCTACTATATGAATGATTTTATCAGCAAATAGACTATATTATGACAAAAACAAAAAGGTCATTAATTTTTAATTCTTTCAAATATCCTTTTGACTATATAGAATTTGTTTTGTTACACTTTTTCAACATAGCTTTTGCAACGTGTTCCCATTGTTGTTAAGGGAATAACGTGTTTCGTTTAAGAGTTAGGTTAAGCCTTTAAGTCATTGTTTAAAAAGGGATTTTGCCGACAAATTCGCATTCAAATATTGTTAAAAGTACAAATATTCGATACACGTTTTGATGATTCACTTTCATTTTATTTTATGTAGACAATTTATTGAACTGCAGATTGTGTCAAATCAAAATTTGAAAAAGACTGGGAAAAGGTTAGGCCCATTCATATAATTGGATCCACACTTGTTATACATGTATTGTGAAGGCCCAATTACATAATTTGGATCCGATATTAGCAAATTCTGTATCTTCAAAAATTTATTCTCTCCCACGAACTTTGAAATTTGCATAAATTATGGTGAACATAAATAATTGTTGAATTTTTCGACCAGCAAAAAAAATAGACTTACATTAAAATGATATAGACAATCATATCTGACTTCTAGGGACTTTGTAATCAAATCATTATCATTTTTAAGTGGTAGCCACATATCATATGTGATCGAATAACAAATGAAATGTAGTCGGATTTTATCATTAATGTGAAAGATTCAACAACTATTTAAGTTCATAATATTATATGTCAACTTTAATGTTTGTGGGTAAAAACAAAATATTGAAAAGTTTCGTAATACTAGTCACCAAAATAATACCGTTACCCAGAAATCATCTTTTACATTATTTTGGGAAAGTATTACTGAAAATATTTCCAATGGTTACCGTTCTAGACACCAATTTGTTTTACCAAAATAAGAAAATTAAATTGGTGTCCAAATAGAATCAAACACGTGATCTAAGCAATGAGAAATGAGTGCAACACCATTGGACCATTGTAATAGCTTTAACATTGGTTACTCTCAAATAACAATAATTACAGAATTTTGGGGGTACCACCATCCCCCTTGTCCTTAATTGGCTCCGCCAGTGCCATCAACCATAAGGTTATGCCCACTCACATACTTGGATTCATCACTCGTCAAATACAGAGCCGCCTCCGCCACATCTCCCGCCACCAAACTCACTCCTTTCAAGTTGCTATAACACCCTCTGATCCAATCCCTCCCGAGCCCCATCGTCATCCCCGTCTCCATAATATACGACGACATGCAGTTCACCCGCACCCCGTGGGCCCCGAGCTCCACGGCCGCGTTCCTCATCAGCCCCACCACCCCCGTGCTTCGAGCTCGTGTACGCGTGCGTGGACACGCCGCCCATCACGGAGCACACGCTCGCGGTCGCGACGATGCTCCCGCAGGACCATCACGCGCGCTGCGTGCTTCGTCCCCAGGAACGCGCCCACGAGGTTCACCTCCACCACGCGCCTGAATTCCGAGAGGCGCGTCTCCGTAATCTTGGACTGCGGGGCGCCGCCGATGTCGGCGTTGTTGACCATGATGAGACCGCCACGTTGACCGCGATCTCGACGTCGGATTCTTCGGTCACGTCACAGTGAACGAACGTGGCCGGAGATAGTAAGTCTTTGCAGGCATCCCGGACTAATTCGTCTTGGATGTCTGCGATAACAACCTTGGCTCCGGGCGGGAAAATAACTGGGCGGTGGCCGCTCCGATGCTGCTGGCGCCGCCGGTTATTAGGGCTACTTTTCCTTCAAGCGTACATCATTAATTACACTAATTTTGGTTAATTGAAAGTTGGTTAAGTGATGAGAGAATTAAGTATGAAACGTAAAAGGAGGTAGAGAGATGAGGATAGAATAAAGTAAAAGAAAAGAAACAAGTTTGCTTTTTTTAAAAAAGAAGAAGAAAGAAATGGCTCGCGAGAGTGAGACAATCCAAAAAGGAATATGATTCAGCTACAGAGGAACAAAGTACAATCAGGATGAGGTCGAAGGTAACGGAAAATGTGAAAGTTCAACATACATTCTTAGAGAGGTTGAGGCCATATTTACACAAAAAATTTGTTATGAGTTTCATTAGGTCGTCGATATTTATTAATGAAATTTGGAGGGCAAAAACATGCGTGATACACGTCTCTTGATTTTTGAGAATCACCAACCTAACTACCATTCTTATTGTTAATTATATTAAATCTATCAAAATAACATTGATTAGCTTTGCAATCTTCACAGCAACTAACTGTATTAATTTAATTTCTACTCTATACTTACACTACTATGAACAAATAGATATATAAAACTAACCAAATCATAATTTCAATAACACTGCCATGGTATGTCAGTTGACGGTTGGAGTTGGACTTTGGTTGCGATATAAAAACTCTCCAACCCAATTGCCAATTGCATCACTAATTAATGAGTCATTAAATCCACTCATATTACTTTAATAGTCACAGACGCCACCCTATTCCTAAATGCATATTATGGAGATATTAAAACGAGATTATAAAAGAAATAGGAATAAAGAAAAAAATATACTAGTATTTATTATAGTGAAACACAGCATTACAAACGTCATCAATATAGAAACACACCAACATAAGATGGCCGAATTTGAAACTTTCCAAGCACCCAAGTATTCAATATTCAATAACTCCATGCTGGTTGATCGCAAACTTCGAGGTTTCGAGCACTCACAGCTGTTCGCAAAAAAGTCCGAGCACTTCGTAGTAATTGGAAACGTTCGCATATACACTTTTTTGGCCCATGTGGGGTGTTTTTCTTACCAAACAAGTTGAACCCCAATTTTGGTATTAAAGGATGTCCCGTTTGCATGCATGCATGCACGCACATGTTCCACTACCAAATTAATTTTAAAATATTATATTCATTATAATAGAATACATTTTAAAAATTTTGAATTAAAAAATATATATATATATATATATATATATATATATCTGACTATTCATTTGATCAACTTTACCAATCACTTTTAACTAACATAACTGATGGTAATAATTTTAAAACATACTAAATCCGTTCTCTAATATGATTGGTTGGAAATGGTGTCCTACCTTGTTGGATCCGCCACATATACTCCAAAACTATACACCTCGGATTTTTTATCGGAAATTTCCCATGTGCACAGCCACACAATTTCTCTTTTGCTTTACGTTAGGGCATTAGCAATAGGGCGTGCCACGTCAGCAGTTTTATCTTCCTACCTCCCCACCTGTAGTGGGGCGCTCTAAGACGCGCCATAGCGTCATAATTTTTTTAATATTTACAAAATCCATACGAATTTAAAAAAAAATAATACATTAAAATACGAATTTCAAAAACTTCATTTCATTTAATAAAAATTAATACATTACAATGCGAATTAAAAAAAACGCAAACTCAGCGACGGCGGTTACGAGCCCACACTTCTTCAATCATGTCGCTCATGAGCTGCGCATGCTCCTGTTGGTTGCGCATTGAGGCCTGTCTAGATGAAACCTCTTCGAAGCCTAACGGTAACACTCTATCGGGTGTGTCGGTCGATGTGCCGGAAGAGCTAGATGCACGGTCGTCTTCATTCCAGTCGGTGATGCTTCCGCCTTCACTCTCGACTATCATGTTGTGCATGATTATGCACGCATATATGACATCGGCGATGACTTCCTTGTACTAGAAACGAGCCGGTCCTTTCACAATTGCCCACCGTGATTGGAGCACCCCAAATTCCCGCTCGACATCCTTCCGCGCCGCCTCCTGCTTTTGCGCAAATAAAACTCTCTTCTCACCAATTGGGCAGCTGACCGTCTTTAGGAAAACTGGCCACCGTGGGTAGATGTCATCGGCCAAGTAGTACCCCATATGGTATTGGCGTCTGTTGGCAGTGAACTCGATGGCCGGGCCGTTGCCGTTACATTGGTCGGTGAAGAGGGTGGACGAGTTGAGGACGTTGATGTCGTTGTTCGACCCGGCTACGCCGAAGTAAGCATGCCAGATCCAGAGCCGATGGTCAGCGACGGCTTCGAGGATCATCGTAGGGTGGCTGCCCTTGTATCCACTTGTGTATTGGCCTCTCCACGCCGTCGGACAATTCTTCCACTCACAGTGCATACAGTCGATGCTCCCGAGCATCCCGGGAAACCTGTGCGCCCTCTCGTGCATCTGCATCAGACCCTGGCAATCAGTGGCTGTCGGCTTGCGCAAATATGTGTCGCCATAGGCCTCTACTATCCCCCGACAAAAGCTCTTCAGACACTCGCAGCCTGTAGTCTCCCCACAGTGGAGGTACTCGTCAAAAAGGTCTGCCGTGGTACCGTATGCCAACTGGCGAATAGTAGTCGTGCACTTTTACAATGGTGTAAGGCCGGGTTTCCCGATGCCGTCCTCCCGAAATGTGAAGTATTCATCACGTAAAGACAATGTACGAACAATGCTGAGAAAAAGGTACCTCGACATTCTAAACCGGCAAAGTAGTCTTCAACCAGACGTCTGTGAGCTTCCTGGTGGTCGCGTCGGACATACGACCTATGTCGAATAGGCCAATGGACTTGCTCAGCCGCAGCTGCCGCCGCCGCGGCCGCCGCCTCATTCTCGCGCTGCATTTGCGCATAGCATGCCGCCATGGCCTCTTCAACGACTGCATCTAATGCTTCGTCAAGCGAACCACCGGATTTAGACGAACTAGAACTATTGGTGTCGTCGTCGAGATTCATTTTGGTTAGATGTAGAGAGAGAATATGTAAAGAGATAGTCGATATGTTCGTATGCACAACTGAATGAGAAACGAGATTTAAATAGAAAATCAAAACCGCGTGCCATCGTCCGCGACCTCCACAATGGGGCGGACGATGGTGCGGACGATGACCATCGTCCGCGACAGCCGCAATGGGGCGGACGATGGTCATCGTCCACGCTATCCTCCGTGACCGAAGTATAGGGCGCGACTATCGTCCGCGCCCTATGGCACGCACCCGCAATGGGTGCGGACGATGGATGGCGCGGACGATGCGCGCCATCGGGCGTGCCATCGTCCGCCCATTGCGGATGCTCTTACATATTTTTAAATGATAAAATTCTCGACTATTTTAAGGAATTTGTTTTCTTATGGAGTATATTTCGAAATTTGATTATTTTTTATGGCCATATTACTTTTTATGCCATTCTTATTGTGTTTCAGAATTTGTTATAGGTAGTGTTCGGTTTGCTAGATAAAATAATAGCAAGATATAATCTAGTATTGAGTTGTTAGATAATTTTAGTTGGAGTGGGTTGACTATGGTTAATTATCACATTATTATCCATCTTGAATTGAGTTATGATATTCAATCTCATGAACTAAACACACTAAATATTTAATTTCGAGATACAATCTTGCAAACAAACAGCCCTATATATGTATTAATCAAACATATCATTTTTTTCGAAAGATTTAAACTGTACTAGGTTTATCTATAACTTTATATAACATGTATCTACACACACGTACATGTTTAATAACTAGTGTATTAGATAAATATTTGGTCACAGCTATAGTAGTATAACATTTATTTTATTCATAAAACCCTTCTTTGAGTTTATTCTATTTTTCCATTACAGGAGTATGTTTTTATATTTCTTATTACCGTTGTTGTCATATATATAATTATAAACTAAACAGAGATCTAGTTGGTCCAATAGCTACAGTACTCTTAAAAGAATCAAAGATGTTGTTGGGAAAATGTAGGTTAATTTTGAGTTGGACATAATTAACTGGAACCCCCCAATTAAAGATTGTGCTTCTTTATATATTTGAAAAAAAACAATTTTGACTATACTTATACATCTTTCATTTCTTTTTTTTTTTCTTTCTAGATTCTCTGCATGCATACTAGATCCGTAGTGGCCACCTAACACTTTCTATTTTTTTTAAATTATGATTTTTGAATTAGCTTTATTTGAGAATCTGGAAATTTGTAGCTTAAACTCTGTAGATAATTAATAATCCTTTTTTTACCACAGGTATATATATTGAATAAGCCTTTAGCGGAATCCAACTAATCAGTCATTTCAAAGCCGAATGTTTTTCAGGGTGTGGTGGTGTTTGAACCCGTGACCTGAAGGTCACCACAGCTCCGCGCTGCTAACTGCACTAGTATCCATTGGTAATTAATAATCTTTCAATAAAATAGGAATTTTTTAGATTTATAATGTTTTAATTTCAAGAGAAACTTTGATTAAAAAAAGCTGAGAAATATGCATAAATTTATATTTGGGAGATTAATTACAAACTAACGCATTTAATTAAGATAGAAAATTCTGCAGTAATATCTTATTATAACTAAAACGCAAATAAGATACTCATACAGAAATCATAATAAAGATTCCAATAAAAAGAAGGCTTTTTCATCACATAATAAAACACGCATTAGGATTTTCGTCGGAGAAAAGCTGCGGCGCCGGCGGCATTCTTTCAACCACATACATTGGCTGATAATGATACATCATTTTGTACATCCCTTGCTCCTCCATGCCCCTCTCCTCCTCCTCTGCCTCACCGCCGCCCTCTTCCGGCGCCGGATCCTTTTTGTCGCCCTCCTCTTTCTTCTCCTCCTCCGCCGGCTTAGCTTCTTCCCCCTCGGCCGGCTTTTCTTCCTTCTTCTCCTCGGGCTTCGGACCCTCCTCTGCCGGCTTCTCCGGCTCTGGATCCGGCTGCGGCACCACCTTGGCTTGCTTTTTAGTCCTCCGGTACACGTAGTCGACGAGCCGGCCGGCGTCCATGGTGCCCGTTACCGTCACTTTGCCGGAGCTCAGCTCAGTCTCCGCCGTTCTAACTCCTGCATTTTTTTTAAAAAAATGTTCACTTTTGTAACCCAAAAAATATATGAAAATTTGAACCTTTTACAAATTTTCTATTGAGTCTGTCAACCAATACTTGTCACGTGTACTTTTTTACTAATTTTGGTAAATACATATTTCATTCATACTACTAGTATTTTATTGCACTAACTTCATCATTCAATTGTTTTCATTTACATTTCTTAAAACTGAGTGGAAAAAGAGTGTACCTTTCATTTTGAGTATCTTCTTCTTGAGTTGTTGGGCACAAGCCTCGCAATGCATGTTGACATTGAGTTCTATCGTAGCCAATCCACTAACCTTCAATCGCAAAAATATTTATTTATTTATTTATATTTTTCGGAACATAATCTACTCATAATTGCAGGAAGAGAAAAGACTATTTTTGCAATTGTGATTGATTTCACACTGTAAGCAACAATATGTCGAAACCATTAAATTTGTATTCGAGTGGGACGAGGCTAAGGGGGCCGAAGCCCCCTTACCCGAAAAAGGTATATTTAATTCTAAAAAGTAGGTACCTGAGAAGCAACAATTTCCGGCATGGGTTCACCTTCAGCTTGAGGCAATGGTGATAAAACTTTAGCTCTTCTCTTGGTTTTCTTCATGATTCTGCTGCACACTGCTTGAGGCTCAATCACCCCTTTTATCGTCACCTCATTCTTCGCCATGTCCATTGCCACTCCCTCCACTCCTGCAATTTCATTCATAATTTAGAAATTTTCACTTAATTAATCCCACATAAAATTCTAGAAAATAGATGACCTCTAATCTTGAGTATAGAGCGCTCAATCTTCTTGGCACATCCCACACAATGCAAATCCACAAACAACACAAATGGCATCGCCGGCTCTGGCTTTTCTTCTTCCTTTTTCTCTTCTGCTTTTGGCTCTTCCTTCTTCTCCTCAGGCTTCCTCTCCTCCTGTTAAAGTAAGCCAAAATCAGGGTTTCAAATTCATGCACATTAAAAAACAAGTTTATGAAAGAAAAGATTTTATGAACCTCTACTTTAGCTTCTTCCCCCATTGTGATGAGCAATAAATGTTTATTTAAATAATAAAGAAAAGGAGTAGGAGAATTTTGTGTTGGAGAGAGAAGGAGGGAGAATTTTGAGAGAGCGATGAGTAGAATTTATATGGGAAACTTGAAAAAAAGACATGATGGATTTGTAAAGAAATGGACGGTGTGGATTGTAGTGCTTTAAAGTAGTTTGTGTGATGGCATAGCACATGCAGAGTTACACACTAGAGAAGGAAACCTCGAAAACAAATTAGTATTTATTTAGTTGATTAGTTAAAGAAAATAGGAGTAGTTGGTATATTTGGTGAGGTATAACTAATATATGCACACATAAATATATATAGCAAAAATAATTGTGTGTGTGTGTGATTTTGAATGGTGGAAATTGGAAAAAGGGTTGGCCTAGGTTTGAATGGAGTTTGGTGTGTGTTCCCTCTTGAATCTTCATAATCACATGCCTAATAAAAGGTTAAATACCGTAAGTAATTAGGTAACTACACAGTAAAGGGTCTAAATTCTATGTTTTGTGCATGTATGTACACTTAATTGGTAGTATGATTTTTTTGTGTGTATGTTAGGTTGATGTATGAGTTGTAATCTAAAATATAAAATATGCATATCATATCGAAATATGTCTTTTAGGGATAATGATTCCTAAAATCACAAACTTTCGCCGAAATTTCAAATCATAGTACATTCAATACACTTCATAAGTTCGTGATTATTGCGACCATGTTTTATGTTCTTGGAAATGTACCAAATTTCAAAAGTTTATGATTTTATAGACTAATAGCTCTTTTTTAATTTTGTAGTGCGTCACAGACATAGACTTGCAGATGTCCAAATTTTCATTTGCACACATAAGAGTTAAATTACAGCAAAAATGCCATATCTATATAATCTCCACTCAAAATATGTTGCATATAATGTTTAATAAAAAGTATGCCTTTTACATGAAAAATTCGTGGTTTGGTTAAACTCTGGTATACACCTACATTCTCTTTCTGAAAAAAGGAAAAAAGAAAAGGGGCTACCTACTATACTCAAAAGAGTGAATGTAACTATAAATTGAAGTAGTATATAATTTCTTGATTAGAGGAAACAGCCATTTCATTGATAGATTTGCAAGCAAAGGATAAGCCATCCATTAATCAAAAGTGCCTTTTGATGGCACATTTTTCATTTGGTACATAAGCATTAAAATTATATCTTGTTGTACTGTATTTTAGATCTATGGTAATTGGCCTAGATTAAAACTTGTTGGAATGTTAAAGTGATTATGACTTGCGTGTAATTAAATATGTTAATCATGTACGATTAGTTGGTGTCACATGGGTGGTTTATATAGCACATCTTAGTAGTTCAAATAAAAATTGGAAACTTCAATATTTTTTCTCAAAAAGATGAAACAAATAGGAAAAGTCCCTTTTTAATATTGATTAACATTAATAAGAAATCTAGATGTTGCTAATTCATTTTTCTGCTATGGACCGTTATCAATTCGAGTTGATGAAAATATTATTATTGACCATAATTAATCGGTAGAGAACTTGGATGCATGTCACCTACATTAATGTTTTATCCTAACCTACCTTAAGTAATCAAAATGAAATGCTCTTAACCCCAAATTGGAGTAATATTGTTGGTACCCTACATGTGATAGCTCCATGACCTACCTTACCAAACAACAATGGTGTGTTGGCATAACTTTATAATAGCAGATTTACTCATATAACCCTAACAATGAAGAGTTTCTATTACCTCCGTCCCACCATAAGCGAGATGCTTCTTTTAGGAACGAGATTCAAGAAATTGGTACTTAAAGAGTTACGATAAAGAATAAAGAAAGCGAGAGAATAAAGTAAGAGGGGGAAATGACTCATTTATGATGCATGGGATGGCTGGAGTACTATAATTTCCTTTAGATTCGACCCGATTGATCTTCTCAATCTAACACATCAATAAAATCGACATGTAATTGGACTCGTCCATCCTTAAGCAAATGGTCAGATGATCGATTCTTGCCTTTGAGTATGAAGTAACCTTAAATCCTTATATTAGTTCCCACACTCTTCGAGGTGCCTACAAATCAATACATGGAATAGTCACATGATCTTCTAACCCCAGGTCTAAAAGAGAGTATTTACTTTAAACTATGGCTGGCAAATCGTGCGGATTGGGTCGTTATCGGGTCAACCTGATAATGACCCAACCCAATAAGGCCTAACCTGAACCTGACCTGTTAAGGAAACTGTAAATCCGAACACGAACCCGACCTGCTACCTTCAAATCCGAACACGACCCGCACCCGACACGAACCCGTTATCGACACGATATAGTATGAGTTGACACGACACGATAACAACCCGAACCCGATATTACACGATTAAAACCTAATATTACACAATTAAAATTCATTTTATACTATTTAAACCTAATTTATAAGAAATTAAAAAATTAAATTAATATATATTTTTTTAAATAATAATAAAAAAATAAAATTATTTCTTAATGGGTTACCCGTATCCGACCCGAACCTAACACGAAATTATCGGGTTCTTAATGGGTCAACCCGATAATGACACGGATCCAATAAGACTTGACCCCAACCCAATAATTTCGTGCGGATTCGTGTCAGATTATCGTGTCGTGTCGAAAATTGTCAGCCCTACTTTAAACCTTCTCTAATATTCCTGTACAGTATTTCTATTTCATGAATCCATCTTTTCCTCTTACATCAAAATCAACCCTACACTTTCATGTCAAAGACTTGAAAGATGACTTCTCTCACTATATTTTTGTTGCGTGGAAATGAGTCAGCAATGTCAATAGCACCAAAAGTTGCCACCTCCAAAGTCCATGCCAAAGGGTTTCTTTCTCTAATATGGGATGTCCACAAAAAAGATATCATCAGCATGCAGTTGTGCCAAAAAGGGGTTGCCAAATTTTGATTTTTAGGTCCACCCCATTAATTTGAAATCATTCACATTTATTGTGTTTCAAGTGAAAATTGTAGACTTAATCAAGAATTGTGGATTATGGTTTTTAAGAATGTAATTAATTAAGTTTTATTAGTGAGGGCAACTGTCATTCCAAGAAAGGCCCAGACACATTCTCTCTGTGGCTATAAATGCAATTCTAATCTCAACCATTCATTCTTTTTCTTGAACTTTTTCTTGCTACTAGTTTCCCTACATTAATTAGTGCGTGTGTGTGTGTGTTTTCATAAAGCATTAATAAGTGTATCATACAAGTGGATGTAAAGAAAAGAAGGGACTCTCTCTCGGTAATAGAAGCCACATGAATTACTATCTAAATAATTAAGATATGATGGATGACAATCTCTTAATTTAGACATTGTTGAGTCAAATAAACACAATTTTCAAAGAATTTAAAAGATGATTATCCTACTATATATATTGTGCATGGCCTGATCGAGTAATTGTTTTATACTTTTATATAATATGGTTTTTCATTCTCTTAAATTTTTACTGCAGTTTATTATTCTAACAACTGGCTATACACTAGCTAAATTAATTACTATCAAACAACTAATTAAATTGCTAACAATGGATAAATAATGTTATCTAGATAAAAGGAATGCTCTCTCTTCATACTATATTTACATTTTCCATTCGTTTTTTAAATGATAAAAAAATGAACTCAATCAAGTTTGTGCGCATTGCTTTCCAACCTGGAATTGTGGACTTTAGACAAAGACATGTGTATTAAAAGTGAAAGTGTAGACAGAGATACAGTCAGTCTTAGGTGGCATGATTGGAAATTGGTATATCCTTTGAATATTTGATCAAATAAAGCCTTGGTTATATAAGTATATAGGTATAGAATCTTGGTATTTGAACAAAAGCCAAATTGGAAGGATAAATTGGATTCATGCATTGAATGTATGGAGAAAGCATGGATCTCCATGTATTTTTGTTGTCCTTGATGAGTGTTTCACAAGAAAATTAATTTTGGGGGAATTGATCTCTCTTAATATAATAGCCTCAAATTGAGGAACTTCTCGAGATGGACAACTTTCTCCCCCTTACTCTTTTGTTGTGCTTTATTAAGCTAGTGAACTACAAAATGTTACTCATTACATAAACAAATTATTGGGCGTAATATAATTTTAAAAAGTTGAGGAAGAAAAAGTACATGAAAATGGAACTACAAAGAGCTTTGTAGCATTACACCGAGTAGAGGAAGGACCTTTATCCACAAGACGAAATACGACCCGATTATTCTTACGATTCAAATGCATTCACTATTGCTGGTAACTTCATTTTCAGTGGATGTATAGTTCTACTAGCATTGTAAATGACTCTAAACAACTCGTCTCGTACCATTAGGAGATGCATCACTGGTTAAATCCCGTAAAGGCACCGAATTTTTCAAACGATTCAACTAGCAAAAAAAATGCATTCATTATTGATATTCTTAATTAATAAGATCATAGAACCATTTTAATACCATATAATTCATTATATGTTATATAAAGCTTTAACAAAAAGGGGTGGTGGCGCAGTTGGCTAGCGCGTAGGTCTCATAGCTTCTGAGTAATCCTGAGGTCGAGAGTTCGAGCCTCTCTCACCCCATAAAACTATTTTATTCTTTTCTTTTTGTTTTTCATTTTTGCCTTCTTTATTTTAGAATCTTACTTTTTCTTTTTTAATTTGCTCGTTCATATTCTTCACTGGATTCTTTGCTTTTATTTCCATTTTGGCTTTTTATTTATTTGGGAATCTTATCCTCTTTTAATTTGCTTGTTCATTTTGTTCATTGATCATGTGATGGTGTGTATTGGATAGTTATTTCTCTTCTTGAGAAAAAATCTTAATCACAATTCTTTAGGTATAATTCGATTTTATATGCCCTCATTCATATATACACATTTGGAAAGGACACTTCCAGTCTAGCTTTGCTCATGATAACAAGTTGGATTTAAAAAAATGGGAAGATCCACATCGGAAAGAAACTTGAAATTTCTATTCACAAAATCTAATTGTTACAAAATTTCTATTTCACAGAACCATCTGAGAAAGAATGTAGCCTCCACCATCCAAGACAACATCTACAAGGAAAGCAGCATTAACACCTAGCAATCACAAAAAACCACAATTGTATCCTGTAAATCTCTCTATAAACATATAGGACAAAAAAAGTAATCCCTGATATATGTTACAAAACCATGTACATAAACGATAAACCATAAAGCTAAGCAATAAACAAATTCGAAGCATCCAGGCATAACATTTAGCTTTTTTAAAACGACAAAATATCAGGCTCCGGTGTTAAACTATCGAACTAAACAAAAAAGAGTTGATTACTTTCTAGTTAGTTTCATTTATAGGTAGAAAATGCCCACACAGCAAGAAGCATGACTATGAGACTCATGGCCATGACTACCTTAGGCATGTATCTCGATGATGAAACTGAAAGTGCACAACCGGAGCGCTGTGAAACAGTATCTTCTGATTTATCATATGGTGATTCAGCTTTGGCCTTTGGGTTTGTGCTTGTGTCATTTGAGTTCCCATCTGTATTTGCATCAACAGAAGTTGAAGCCCTCGATTCATCAGGAGAGACCGTAGAAGCCTTTCCATCATCCTGTAGTACCATTTATTTTGTGAGGTTAGAATGCCATAAACTAGAGAATGGTATTGATTGGAGTTAACGATCAGAGGAACATCGCACCTGGGCTGTGTCGTCTTCTTGCTTTATTTTAGATTTAGTTGGCTCGTTAAGAAGGCCACACTCAACCGATCCAACTTGAAATTTACTCTGCAGACGAATTCTTCTTGGAGCAGTGCCTGATGCAGTGTGCTGCACGGTGCTTTGATTAGGAATCTGACGTTTCCTTATCACAATGCCAGTTCCGGAATTCGTGGCTTCCACTGCAGGGCTATAGAGACCAGTGTTTTCAACGTTTGACACGTGTCCGATGTAATTGACAGAAGCTAGAGTTGAGGAATCATTTGGCAATCCAAAGAGGTTAGTTGCGTAACCCAAGTTCCCCTGGTCGTGACCATTGCTAACATAAGAACTATGGCCATCTTGATCAACAGCTAGCATTTCAGAAGAAACTTCACTCTGGAATGGAGATTCTTGCTTGATATTGTCCTCGAACGACTCAACTGGTAGCATAAACAGATCACCCTATAGTAGAGATAATATTTGCTATCAGGTCTCCGTTAGAAAGTAAATCCAGCTCTAAGACGATATTATTTGCAGTAACAAGGAAACTTCCTTACCTGTTTCTGAGACACCTGACCCTCCGACTCAAAATCAACAAAAACAGAGCTCAAGAACTTTTCAATATCGTCAGTAGCATTGGTTCCATACTGGAACGGGAATGTTTGTTGACTATCGCTGATATCACCATTAATGTTGTTATAGAAGTATGGGTTTCCAAGCTCTGACTGCATCTGGGAATGCAATGGGGAAAACATTTTCCCGTCTGTAGTCCGCACAGGGTAACAAAACTCATCCAACAGCTTCTCCAGTTCAGGGTTAGGCTGAATCAAAGAAGAGGCAAACATAAGTAGAGTCTCATGTTATTCAAGGAAAAATAAAAGGTTAATATTAGATTACAGATGGGTAGATAATTATTTCTAACTCACAGGAATAGATTTAATGTCTTGTACATTGTCCTCAATCTCATAAGCAATGCCGCAGTTATTCTGCCAATCAATAGGTATAGCAGTGCCACCTACAACTTTCTGGGTACTAATGTTCCGATGGCTTCCAGCACTAGAAGGTTGTGGTTCAGCACCGCCGCCTAAACTGGGACTCACCAATTCTAATTGTTCATGTTCAGGAGGAGAAGCAATTATCTCTTCAACTTCATCTTGTTTCAGCTCAGCCTTTCTAAACAAACGGCAGAGTATATAGGCGCCCTAGCAAGAGAAATCACCACATTTAGTTAGTACTACAAGAAAACGGAAGAAATCAATGCTTACTGTTATATTCCTTGTGCAAAGCGACAATATTCTAGATACATACTCAATCCAATTAGTGTCACAATACAAGCAAAGGGTTTCTTCACAAGTTCTCAAAATGTGCATCTTTCACAAACTATGCAAACTAACCATGGCAACAGAAAACATAGCTCGCTCTTAGAGAAAAAGACTATAAGCATAATAACAAAGTTCCAACCTGGCCAGGATGCGTGCCATCCAGAGACTTATCCGTAGCACGGTACTCGTGAATCACCCAGTTGGTCCTCTTTCCATCGGGTGCACGACCGATGTAGAAAACCAAGGTCTTTTTCATCCCAATCTTTACTCCCTTTCGGGTAGTTATAGTCCTATCCTTACCCGTTGCCTTCCAGTAACCTTTCTCTGTGGCCCGGTTCAATCTCTGACCATTTTGATATTTCCGATCTTTCAGGCAGAAGAAGAACCAATCATTGTCAGTAGACTCTACCACAGACAAATCTGCAAGACGGGGAAGAAACAAAATTTATGATCACTTTCAAGTCAAGCCAGGTGTAATCTCTGATAGGCAACAACAACTAATAACAAGAAACATTCAGAAAACTCAATTTCCATCAAAATCCTATAAATTAAAAGATAATGCATTCGGTAGTGCTTAAATTATGCTATACTACAGAGCAACCAAGTCATGCCTAGTTAAAGCATAAAACTGCCAAAATTAATCGCACCGGACAACCATAAGGCCATCGTCAATCATTTACACCCAACTCAAACCCAATTTTCATTATATTTCACATCAAACAATAATTTTACTCTTAGGGTGCGTTATAATGCTAACTTTTCTTAAATTGCTAACTTGCTAACTCATCAACGTAGTATATTAAAAATGTCAACACGATCACATTAAAATGTCAACACATATTTGTGTTGACATTTAATGATAATACAATGTATTGTTGGAGTGTATAATAATTGAAGTGAGGTAGTGGAAAATGAGACCCTTTTGACTTTTTGTATATTTAGGATTTCGTTTTGTTTTATTTTTATGAAAATAATGGCATTTGAGTGTAAATTTCATCAACAATGAGGTTACATTTTATGTCCAAATATAGTAAATTCTAAATGAGACTCTTAAATTGGGACGAACGGAAATGAAAAAATATGACTCTTAAACTGGGACGGAGAGAGTTTTAAATATCAACTTAAGTTTATGTTAACAATTCATTATCATCGTGTTGACATTTTTAATACACTATGTTGATGAGTTAGCAAGTTAGCAACGGATCACACCCCTTTACTTTTAACCATTTACCCCAAATCCTAACCCAAAAGAATATTCTTCATTCACCTACTTTTGTTACTTTTTCAATCTAACCTACATATTTATCTAAATTACACATTAACCCCACAACACTTATCAATAATTTATTTGATTTATTTAATTATAGTATTAAATCATGTTATATATAATCACATATTTTTAAAAAATTAATACTAATAATATATCTAAGTTTTATTTTAAAATGAATTTCAAATAATTAGAAATATGTGCCTAACTTATAAAATATATGCTCCCACTGCCCACATTATTTGTTAAATAGTAGTACTAAAATTAATTAAAAAACTAATTACGCCAATCTCTAAAATAAATATGCGCCAATCTTCAATCAAATTAATTAATTAGGCTTTACTTTTATTTACTAAAATTATCAGCCCAAAGCCCATTTGACACCTACAAATAAAGACATAAAAAACCGTCGTCTTCTTCGCGTTAACGTTTCTGGTTCATTTCTTCAACAAATAAGTTCTTCCTTCTCCATAAATTAGGTATATCTCCTTCTCTATTCGAAAATTCACAACAAGAGGGCTTTATTTGCAATTTTCAGAAATAATTTGCGGTTGCTATTTTAATGGAGTATAATCTTAGATCCACATAATCTTAACCAATCCACAACACAATCCTATTTTAACAAGCTAACAAAATACCGGCAAAATAAAAGCGCACAAACTTACCAGGTAAATCCCAGGGCTCCCATTTACAAACATCAATCTCACGAATAACAGTGACTTCCTTATCCCGCCTATTGATTTTAAGCCTCAGATAGTGATCGATCAGCTCCTCGTCGGTCGGCCGGAATCTATACCCCACCGGTAAAGCATCAACCGGAAGCACAGCCATTGAACAGAAAACACTGTTGCTTTTTGCAAAATTGAGGGTAAAAATAAAGAAGTGTGTTAAAGGTAAAGTAAATTTAAGAGAGAAGAAGCTCTAAGCAAAGAGGGTGAGATTCAGGGGAAATTCAGTGGGTTCCAGTTGAGGGTCAGAGATTATTTGAGAGAGAGAAATAGAGAAGAAAGAGATATAGAGATAATAGAGAGAAGAGTGTTATTTCTGCGAACAGAGCGAAGCGCGTTCAAATTCAGTGTATATACCGTGTGAACCTGAAATGACCGTTTTAGCCCTGCCACAGAAGTAAAACTGCATTTTGAATTGATGATTATCTTCCCAAAATATACTACTCCATCTTGTTGTAAAAGTGACTATAATTTCCACATAATTTTACACTACAATAATTAAAATATGTATATGATGGTTTTATCAATTAACGATTGAATTTTTTCATCAATTTCTTTTTATGACTGTTGCAACTTGCAAGTTATAACTACAAAAATGATAGAAGAAAGCATTAATTCAGACAAAAAATCATGTTATTTGCAAGTATGAGCTCTTATAAATTAACATCTTGTCATACATGGGAAAAACATAAATACTACTATATTAAAATCGTTCTAATTATTTATACTTTCATTATAATAAAAGCAATTCCGTGAATAATTTGATGAATTGTGAATGTAATTATGTAAGCAAGTGTTAAAATAATAGTAGTACAATAACACTAATATGAGACACGCTTTTGGGTTTATTTTTCGGCATTAAAATATAACACTAACAAAAATTGAATATTTTACTAGTGGAAATATCTTTATGGTCCGCAAATTTTATTAAATTATTATTTTTGGTCCGTGAATTTTAAAATATTATTTGAGGTCCGTCAACTACGAGTTAATATTTTACTTAGTTTTAGTTTTTATTTAATGTTCTAAATTGAAGTTATGCACACGACGGCGGACGCCACCACTCCTTTAGAAATTAGAATCTTCACACTTTTACATTTATTAATGAAATATATTCAAAGAAGTGTAATATAGAGCATATATAAATCGAATTAAACCAAAATAGATTATAGAGATATTTTTCACATTCTATGCAACAAATGAGTTAGGCCACATGGCAGTGTCCATATTCAATTTCTCTTCATTACCGTCAGACAATTTCCATTTCAGGTCTCTCGCTCTCGCTCTCTCTCTCGTTTGCTAATATTTGATGTCTTAGCATGGAGAATGGGCTTTTTTGCGCCATTCTCTAGCAAGCCGTATATTGTTCCCCGATATCATAGGCGCGAATCGCGGGAACATCGAAAATCCTATGAGGAAAAGTAGGGGAAGAAAAATGCAACTGAAAATGCCAATGTTGAGAATGGGAAGAATGTCATTCCTTCGCTTTCTGAAGAGAATAAGAAGGCAATGTCCATTTCAGGTGTCTCGCTCTCTCTCTTTCTCGTTCTCTCTCTCGTTTGCTAATATTTGATCTCTCTCTCGTTTGCTAATATCAGGGTTTATGGTTACTGCCTTCACTTCAAGTTGCACAAGGTTAAGGGTGTTCCGATTCAGACAATGCCCATATTCAATTCTCATCATTACCGCCAGGCAATGTCCATTTCAGGTCTCTCGCTCTCTGTGAGGTTCAACAGTACTTTTGGTTCCATCTCTAGCTCTGTTGGAGGAGAGTCTCCGGTGAAAGTGGTCCGGGGAAAGTGGTGAAGACATGGTTAACATTAGTGTCTTTTAGTTTTAGTTTCTGTTTAATGTTCTAAATTGTGTCAGATTCATTTGTTTGGAATGAAAAATTATCAACAGTTTTAAGAGACATAAAATTGCCACATACAACACAATTTTATTTCTACAAGTTATAATTTCCCCATAATTTTACACTAAAATAATTTTTAAAATGTAAAAGATAGTTTCATCAGTTAATGATAGAATTTTTTCATCAAAATTTTTGTAGGGCAGTTGCCAGTTATAACTACAAAAATAAAAAAATTTAGTAGAAAGCATTAATTTAGACAAAATCATGTTATTTGGAAACTGTAAATGTTGTACAAATTCTAAACTATGATCTGGATCGTTAAAAAATGTCAATAAATGACAAAATAATAGCAACAAAAAATCAATTGAAATATTATTATTAAATAATAATATTGTTTTTAATATACTAACATTTTTATTAATAATAAAAAATGATCATTTTTAATAGACTGTTTAAAATGAAAAATAAGAATATTAGTTAAATATAATCGTAAATAGTAGTAGAAAATTTGACTTATTGAAACCTCTAGTATTAATAAAGCTTATGCTACGCGTTATATACGTTACAACCCGATCCCCAAATTATAATATCTATAATTTGAAATCCATAGTTTCAAAAAGAATATTAATTTTAATTAATTAATTAGTATATGTTCCGACGACGTTCGGGTGAAGAAATTTGATAATTTTTATTTCATTTTGTATATGTTGATAAATATATTTTTTTATCAATAAATGTATAAAAATATTTCAATATAATGCATGTAAATTATCAATAAAACCGTGTTCATATTTTCGTGTATTTATGTTGAAAGACTCATGTAATTTTGTTCATATTTGTAATACACTATGTTGATATTAAAAAAAATCACGAAAATTATTATATGATAATAGAATGAAGATCTTATCTCCTTTATTTATATTTTGTCCACTACTTATTAAAATTCGTGAGTTTTAATCTCATCTACCTATCTAAAAATATAAGGGTCTAGATTCGATCTTAATTTTATATTATGATTCTATAAGCATTATAAGATGACCTCGTCCTTGGCCAGTATGACATTTTATGCAAATTTATTTTGTTTGTTAAGTGCAGAGAATAAAGTAAGAGAGATGGAATAAAATAGAGATAAAAATGTATCTATTTTTAGTAATAGGTCATCTTGATTGGGACAAACTAAAAAAGAAAGTGAGTCATCTTCTGTGGGACGGAAGGAGTACTATATTGGTCTTATTTAACTAACTACTATCTTTAGAGCATCCGCAGCCCAGTTTGATTTCATCTCAGTCTCGTCGTAGTGGTGAGACGGGAATGGGCTGGGGCTGCGAGGGCACCAACTTGAAAAATTGGTCGATAGGGGTGAAATTAGTGTTGCCCACGGTTCCAAAACCGGCGGTTCGGGTTCGGAACCGCCGGTTCCGGTTTGGTCGAAGTCGGAACCGGAACCGGACCGTGAGGCTATTTCACGGTTCCGGTTCCGGTTCGGAACCGCCGGTTTTCCGGCGGTTTACACGGTTCCGGTTCGAAAACCGGCGGTTTCGCGGTTCGATTTTTTAAAAAATTAGAAATTTGGACTTATACAATAAATTGGAACAAGACAATGGATAATTTAAATTGAAATAAGACGAATAAGGTGAAAATGATATCAATTTTATTGAATTTGAGTTGTAACGGACAACGATACATTACAATTTACAATACATATACAAGTATACAACATACAATAATGTAATATAAATTTAAAATTTGGACTTATACAATAAATTGGAACAAGACAATGGATAATTTAAATTGAAATAAGATGAATAAGATGAAAATGATATCAATTTTATTGAATTTGAGTTGTAACGGACAATGATACATTGCAATTTACAATACATATACAAGTATACAACATACAATAATGTAATATAAATTTGAAATTTGGACTTATACAATAAATTGGAACAAGACAATGGATAATTTAAGTTGAAATAAGACGAATAAGATGAAAATGATATCAATTTTATTGAATTTGAGTTGTAACGGACAACGATACATTACAATTTACAATACATATACAAGTATACAACATACAATAATGTAATATAAATTTGAAATTTGGACTTATACAATAAATTGGAACAAGACAATGGATAATTTAAATAAGATGAATAAGATGAAAATGATATCAATTTTATTGAATTTGAGTTGTAACGGACAACAATACATTGCAATTTACAATACATATACAAGTATACAACATACAATAATATAATATAAATTTGAAATTTGGACTTATACAATAAATTGGAACAAGACAATGGATAATTTAAATTGAAATAAAACGAATAAGATGAAAATGATATCAATTTTATTGAATTTGAATTGTAACGGACAACGATACATTACAATTTACAATACATATACAAGTATACAACATTATATAATAGAAATGTAGAAATATGGAACAATATATATTTTTTTGTTTAAGCAATTGAGAAAGAAAGACAACTTATAGAACTACGGGAACAAGTATAAGTGTATAACAATGCGTAATAAGAGTAGCACTTGAGTAATTAAATGGAAGCACAATAGCACAAATGATAAATTGGAGACAAAGAGAGAGAATTGAGAGATTGAAGAGAGAAACTCTTATTAACACACGAGTGGGGTGAATGTAAATGAGGATAGATTGGGGTATTTATAGATAAAAATGGGGGGAAAATGGAAGAATTCGAATTTGAAATCTGAAAAATAAATTTGAATTTTCGGAAAAACCGGCGGTTTTTGGCGGAAAACCGCCGGAACCGCCGGTTAACCGCCGGATTTCACGGTTAACCGGCGGTTAACCGCCAGTTTTCGGTCCAAAAACCGTCGGAACCGGCCGGTTTTCACGCTCGAAAAACTGCCCTCCCTGATGCCTTGGTTTCCGCGCCCGAGCCGGCGGTTCATTCGGTTAACCGGCGGTTCCGAACCGTCCCGAACCGGCGGTTCGGTGACGGTTCCGGTTCGAAAAATCTTGAACCTGAACCGGACCGCGACCCGAATCGCCACGGTTCCGGTTCGAGGAAATCGCCACGGTTCCGGTTCGAAACCGGAACCGGAACCGGTGGGCATCTCTAGGTGAAATTATCGAGACAACACCCCCCTCCACCCAAAAAAAATACTCCCACCCCACAAATATATACGTTATTTTACCCTTTTTTGCCCTTTTTTCATTTAATTTATAACCCATCTTAAATTCAACTATAAATACTTCATTCAAACACACCATTTTTAACACCAAAAAACTCCATATATCTTCATCTATCACTCATTCTCTCTCAATTTTTTCTTTCACATTGTGCAAAAATGGCCAACGCTTCAGGCACTCAAGGCTCAACAACGCCAGTCACCTAACATTTGTCCTCGCAATCTTAAATTTTGTATTTTAATTTTCTAGTATTTTAATTATGTATTATGCAATTTTTGTAGGATTTGAATTTTTATTTTTTATTTTAAAATTAATGAAATGAAATGTAGTATATTATTTAGTTGTATTTTCTGAATTGAAAAAATTAAAGATGGTGTTAGCCCATGAATAGTAAAAAGACTGACGAATTCAAGATAGATTGGAGATGATATTACGGACCTTTTGCAAAAAGTTTCAATTCAAATTGCTAATTTTGCAAGTGGCTGACAACTCCACTCATTATCTCTCTCTTTCAGAAATATTATTTTCAATAATAAATTAGTATGTAAAAGTTCCTTATGCAACAATTCAAGAAAAACTGCACATTGAGCTAAATAGGTTGATGGATAAAATGAGAGAGAGCTGTGATTTCCTATCACAACATTCATTGTAGATTTGTAGTAGTAATCTTCGGAGGTTTTCCTATCTATAAACGACGTCGTCAGCAACGGGGCGAGCGCGTACTGTGGTTGCACAAGCACACGACGCCATTCTGATGCCCGGCCATACAGTAGACCTAATCGGAACTCTTTCCGGTTCTATTCGCTGGTGTCACCCCGACATAATGATCTTTCAATCCGATGCCCTCGGTGATTTCTAGTTGGTCGTGGTCCTGATGTTGGTGTGCGACTCCTGTGACGAGCAACGGGTGTCATCCAGTGATCAGTCGAGGGCATGTCATTCTGACCGGCGAGAACACCACTGTGAGCCGAGCATGGTCAGAAAGAGAGTAGTCTTCCGGCCACATCCCCTTCTCTACCTCTGTCGGGAAGAGGACCGCATTCTTGACACTGAATCCGATTGCCTGCTCTGCATCGGTGGAGAAAGCATCATTGTCGTTCGCCTCGACTCCCTGCTCGAACCACGAGGCGCTCCATATCCGTTGCTGAAAAGTTGAGCGTATGATTAAGTAAAACCGTTGATCCGATCCATAAACAAAGTAAACGCGCAATACCTTAAATTCTTTGTAGTCAACGACGCCATTCCCATCCATGTCCGTCTGCACCCACAGGCCTTGTATCTCCTCATCGCTCAATCCGTTACAATGGCCAATCAAATTGAGCTGCAACGACGCCCAAATAACACGTTTCATTAGTATTCCGTTGAGAAACAAACACAGAGTAATATGTAACAGCGAAGAACTATGTACCTGTAGTAGTGCTTCACAGAAGCCCGCGTATGTGATGCAATCACTGTCATTATCAGCCTTCAGAAACGCAAAGGCATCTTCTTCCGTCAGCGAAGCTCGCTTAAGTTGATACTGCAACGAGAGATATCAAACCATCAAACAACTTTACATGTCACATGTACAACATTGAGGAAAGGAAGCCGCCTAAACAAGAAAATCGGGTTTTCTAAACGTCTATACACGTGCTAGGTTGGACGAGTTGCATGTTGTTAAGAGACTCGAAAATTAGGTACCTCACCTTGAACATCCCCAACACCGCCTCACTCCAACTAGCATTTAGCAATTTCCGGTACCTATTGGGGTTGAGAAGCCATATAAAATCAACACCACAGATGTTGCCTCGGTGGTTGCGGTGGCTCACCCACTGCACGAAGGTGTGACATTAATCATAACAATTTTCCAACTGACAAAATTCAAATGCACGAGAAACAATCAGAGCTTCAAGGAAATGGTAATTTACCTTGTGCGCGTCTGCATCAGTATACTGATGAGCTGTATCATATGATGACACGAATCCCTGAGATCGGAGAAACTTATAAATATGTCCCCTCTTACTGCCATTCCAATCACTGTTACCCCAAGAGAAATGAACATAACATTCTTGAGTCTCATATCGTGTTAGAATGGTTTACGAAAATCCGATAGTGAGAGGAATATATACCCGCATAATAAAATAGGCAAAGGTTTTAGTTTGTTTTCCTTTTGATATGATTCCGCATATTGCAATATTTTGTAGACCTGTCACAAGATAACATTGCATCACTCAAAAATTAATAATGAAATTGACCTAAAAAACATGATAGATAAGGTTTAGAATCGAGCATACCTGACGCAACCGCTCCAAACACATACTCGAATTATGTGGAAACAGCAAGTGTGTGTTCACTATGAGAAGTTCCTGGTGAACATGACAGTTCAGATTTTGTGAAAAGGGCGCGTTCAGCTCAACGTGCAGTAACTGAGCAACACGATCTCCAAAATCATTGAACAGCAGCTCCCGGTGGTTGATGACCCTAAAATAGTCTTTATGCACGGCAGTCAGCAGACCTGTAAAATTCAAAGAAATCTTCACTTCATATAGTACTAGGACTTAAAATCTGCATCTTATAACTCAAAGAATCACACGAAGTTATAAATTGCTTCCTAAATGATTCTTCTAGCAAGATATGAACACAAAAAGGCGTTTCAGTGACATCCACTACCTTGTGATTCACATCTTGTTCCTGTTCTATCCCTACCAAAACCACAAACACATCTGCAAAAACAGATGCATTAGCTGCACGTGGATCGTCGAAAGGAGAATCCTCAACATAACAAGAAGTCATAAAATCCCAGTATGCAAAGAGATGGCCGAACTGAACATGTCTAGATAAGACAAGAAAGTGATATCCAAGAATTCCACCATACTCTTTGATTAAACACATTCACACTAGCAAAGGCTACAAACACTACATCACAACGTGTATAACCACGGAAAGGGGTAAATATCATACCATCTCCGCGATTATTTGTCCTGGCAAGCTTGAAATTGAGGTAACCAGCATCACCAAGCCTCTTGTCATAGATGCTCACTAACTCCTCATTCCCAACCCAGAATTCCTGCAACCAACATGATCAAATTAACATTTTTATACAATAAATCAAAGAACACAGCTGCTAAAATTGAAACAAACAAAGGAAAAAAAGTGCAAAACCTGAAGACAGATTATGGAAGATCTCTCACACAATAACCAATTCAAAATCCTCTGATTTCTATCCATCCAATAATCTTTAACATCACTTTCTCTTAAGCTTGGGTCCTGCAAATCCACATTTCAAACAACATTAACCAAAAACCAGGTTTTACAACCAAAAACGCACGGCAACATAGCAATTGCTGCTAAAACAGAACAACCTTAGTAAGACAACATCTCTTTTTCCAACAAAACATAATAAAGAAGGAAACTTTCCAACAGAATCTACATAATCTGGCAACAAAAATCAAGCCCTTTTTCCTCAAAACACACAACAATACAGCCATCAATGCCAAAAAAACAACCTTAGTTTCGAGCAAAACACAATCAAGACAGCAGCTTTTTTCCCAGAATCCACGTAATTTAGCAACAAAAATCAAGCCCTTTTCTCAAAACCCACAACAATACCAATCAATGCAAAAAAAACAGCAGCCTTAGTAGAGCAATAGCCCACATAATCAAGAAAGCATCTTTTTACCAAAATCCACACAATTCAGCAACCAAAAACAAGCCAATTTCTCGAATTCTGACCTCGTGATTGAGTCTTTTGTAAATGGGGGCGAGGATGTTGAAGGTCGTGCAGGAAATACAAGAGGGGTCCTTAATCGACGAAGCTATGGCGTAGCTGCCAATTCTTGACAATCTCCCGTTGTTCAAGGCTCTGTTTTTCCTCCCCATTTACAACAATGTGCGGTTTTCTCAGAATAATGTGTTTCCGTGTAAATGATTGATGAAAGATGAACTGAATTGTGCAGATGGAGAATTTCAAGAATCAAGAAAAGAGACTGAACATTTCCTTCTCCTTTTACGAGAAAACGCAGAAGGATTTTCTTGATTGCGTTTGTATCAATGTATATATTAATATATATATACATTGGAGGGGAGGGACAGACAAGAGTGAGTTGGACAGGAGATAGAATCGTTGTGTATTTTTTTTGTTTTTATATTTCAATTTTTAAGTGGGTATAAGTTTATTCAAGTTGTAATTATATTAAATACGTATAAAGTATTTTGCGAGTGCGCCACCATTTTAATATTTTCATGCTGCCATTTGTTGATTCAAACTTACGCACACGACGCCACCACTCCTTTAGAAATTAGAATCTTCACACTTTTACATTTATTAATAAAGTATATTCAAACAAGTGTAATATAGAGTATATATAAATCGAATTACACCAAAATAGATTAGAGATATTTTTTCACATTCTATGCAAACGAGTTAGGCCACATGGTATCTGATCAATTCATATACTTTTATTGGACATGGACTGATAACTGTATATATGTTCGTAAATATTAAACGAATTTTAACCATTTTTATTAAATTATTAATGTATAGACAAAATGTGACACTATGGACTATGGAGTGTGATTCACCCTATTAATTGCGACCCAAATTTTAGATTTTCTTCTTTAGAATATTGGAAATTAGTACTACTATTTATATACATAGAGAGAGATTTACATTTTATGAAGAAAAAAAATACTCTCTCTGTTTCATGTTAATTACACTTTTCATTTTGGATCGTAAATTTAGGATTGATTTTTTAGTGTGATTAAATTAGTATTTTAAGTGTAATAATAGATCACTTAATAAAGAAATACTTAATTAACACTAATATATTAATTAAATACCTTAATTCCTACATCACATAGAAATAGTGTAACCAGTTTGAGACGAGCTGAAATAGAAAAGTGCGGATAATATGGTACAAAGGAGTACCCGTTTATACTTTAAACCATATAGTATTGAATTGAATAAATTGATGAAACCTGTCGCACCAATTATCTACCTAAAATCTTGGTATTGAGTTTTGAAACTTTTATTTAGTCGTGGAAATGAAAGACGGTTACGATTGAATCTATTTAGTTTTAAGTGATTTTATATAATTATTTTTTAACTAATTAATTTCATATTAATCTTTACAATGTTTATCAATTTTATGATCAAAATTTTCACTCCACGATTGAGCCGTGAAAGACATATGACATGGCAATGACATTATTTTGTAATTTGTTCCAATCAAAAAGTATAATTTGCTTAATCGGATTTAGAATAGTTAAAAAAAAATTAGTTGAAAGCACCGTCAACTTTATGGAATCCTTAATATGCAACTAAAACTTATAAATAGCCAATATTAGTTCTCTTAACAATGAAAAATGATTTGTTTAGATTATAATGAAACTTAAAGTAAAACATGTCACCAAATAAATAAAAAAAGTTTGTGGTTTGACGAAAATTGTTGTGAGTAACTAAGATAGGTGTTTGATTTGATTTCAGAGAATTGAACTTTTAACTGAAATTTGCGGAAAGGGTGTTTTTTGGTTACTACTATCGACAATATGGAAATCTTGATAGGCACTTTGGACAAAGTTGGGCAGAATTATTTAGGTGTATTGTCTTGTAACTATCGGTAGATCTAGAAAACAAAATTTGTGGGATAAAATTGTTGGATATGGGGCGGGCGACGATTCAGAAGACCAAAATTTTAAATTGTTCGTCCCTTTGTCATAATAGACTGTCAACACATAATCTTGTTGTAACTGCAAAATTATCTGAAATTATAAATATTAAAGCAAATAATGTTAACCTATAGTATTATTTTCAAGTTCCATATAATTGTAACACTAATTCGACCGTCTTAGTACTTAACAACTTTAATCCTCTCCACTAGCATTGTTCGGCCTGAATTCAAAGTATAGAATATTGGCTTCATTGATGAAACTATTGGGCATGGCATATATAAAACGTGTATTGCTAACTTACGTTAAAAGTGTAAGCAATCATCAATTGAATTTGGCCTTAATATCAAATACGCGCAAGCATTAATATAAAGTGTTTCCATGTATTGAATTTTTTTCACGCGAAATGTTATTAGATAAGTATAAGTTTGGTCACTATTATGAGGTTTTATAGCTTATGTTTATTATTATGTCTTTGTTAAATAGGTATTTTAGATTATTGTCAACTCCAGAAATTCTTTTCATATCGATAGTCAATGGAATACTAGCTATAAAATGATCAATGTATTTATAAACTTGGTCACTAAAAAAGTTGATAGTGTTTATCCTAATACTCATGTTTAATTACTTTTGAATTTATCGTACTAGATATAATATGATCAATGTATTATTGATAAACATGGTCACTAAAAAAGTTGATAGTGTTTATCCTAACACTCATGTTTAATTGCTTTTGAATTTATCTCCCTAATCAACCAAAGGCATGTCTTCTCTCATGGCTTGGCGTCCCCTTTAGAGATCTTGAAAGGAGATTTTGGACGGTTATGTTCTACGTCATTTCATGGTCTATATGAGACATCTGCAATAAGGTGCCTTTCAAAATTTCAACCCCAAATGGGAGGTTGAGAAGAAGCGACTTTTTTTCGTCTTGAAAATTGGATGAAAGGAGGTGGTCAAGTTCCATAGCCACAGGAGATTCGACCGATAAGGTGAGCCTACCTCTGCTTGTGGCTACCTTTTGGTGTTGGCTTTTTTCTTGCTTTTCTTTTTGTGCTCTCTGGGAGGGCTTGTGTTGGTTGTTTGATTTGGATTCTAGGTACGGTTGTTTGGGTTGAGCCGTTGAGGGCTTTGGTGGTGTGTTTTGTTTTTTTTGATTGGCTTTTAGAGTTTGTGATTTTGGGGAGTGTTGGTATCTTGTGGGGGTTGTGTTGTTTTGCTTTTTTCCTTTTTTGTTGGTTTTTTGTTGTACTTTTCCAGCTCGCCAATCTTCTGGCTTGAGCAGTTTTTCCTTAATCAAAAAAAAATTATCGTTCTAAACTTTAATCCCTACATCTCATCCATTCTGTTATTCTAATTTAGGTAGTGTCTTGTTTCTTTGAAAATGAAAATTGTATATACATATTAAAAAATACTTACTTTATTCCACAAAAGTATGAACATTTGGAACAAAACATGAATTAATGTACAAAATAAGAGAGATAGAAAGAAAAAATAATTAGAATATTATTAGTAGAGAATAAGAACCGCCCTTATTAAAGAGGAAGAAGTTAATTAACAAAAAATAGAAGGGGATATTTTTATGAGACATCTCAAATTGGAGGTCCTTATTTGTATATGACGGAGCAGTATTATTATTCTCGGACATGGAATAAATTATTATTTTACTATATCGAATAAAGCATATTAATTGGAATAATGCAAATGAGTGCTAAGGAATTGAATTTGCATCTTTTTTAGCCGAAAGGTAACATTGAATACAAAGTTATCTATAAATAAAATAATTAAATAATGGAAGGTAGACAGAATTGATGGATATTAGAGCATCTCCAATGGCGGACGTCCGGTCGGACGTCGCGACGGGCGACCGGGACGTCCGCCATTGTGGCGTTTAGGGTCGGATACGGACGTCCCGTGAGGACGTCGGGTGTCCTCGGACGTCCTGGCGACGGGCGGGCGGACGTCCGCCATTGTGGCGTCCAGTCGGACGTCCGGTCGGACGTCCCGTTTTTTAAATTTTTTTTTAAAACTCTATATATACAGCTCGTTGAATTTTATTTCATTCGCACCACTTGTGTTAACAAGTTTTTCTCTCTACATCTCTAATTTCAAGTATATCTAGAATGTCTAGTGAAAGTGATAGCGAGAATGAGTTGGAGGTCGCTGTTGAAGGTGCGATAGAGAGGCTGCTACAACAGAGGTTGCAGCGGCGGCAGCAGGCGGCGGTACCTCGGCCGATCCATCGTCGAACTCAAGTACCCCGTGACCACATTGCTGCACATATTCGGTTGTATGCGGACTACTTCGCTCCGCAACCGCGTTTTGGGGAAGCCTTATTCCGGCGACGCTTTAGGATGCATCGTCCGCTGTTTCTACACATCGTGGGTGCTTTAGAGAGAAGATACCTGTATTTTAGGATCGGAGAGGATGTAGCTGGCAAACCCGGACTCACGCCCTTGTAGAAGTGCACTGTCGCAATCAGACAACTAGCGTATGGAGGCGCGACCGACATGTTCGACGAGTACCTCCACATTGGCGAGTCGACAGCCGTCGAGTGTCTGCAGAATTTTTGCGCGGGCGTGAGAGCGATATTCGGGGAGCGGTATCTTCGGAGTCCGAGCCCCGAAGACTGCCAGATGCTGATAGATATGCATGGGTCGGTGCACGGGTTCCCTGGGATGTTGGGCAGCATAGATTGTATGCATTGGGAGTGGAAGAACTGCCCCGCCGCCTGGAAGGGGATGTACACTACCGGCTTCAAAGCCAAGCATCCCACGATGATCCTTGAAGCTGTAGCTGACTACCGGCTGTGGATATGGCATGCTTATTTTGGAGTCGCCGGGTCCAACAACGACATCAACGTTCTCCAGTCGTCGCCCCTGTTCAACGCTCAGTGCAATGGCGTTGGTCCCGCCATCAGTTTCGTCGCCAACGGCAACCAGCATAATATGGGGTACTATTTGGCGGATGGAATATACCCAAACTGGCCCGTCTTTGTGAAGTCAATCAAGCATCCGCTCGGACAAAAGAAGACATACTTTGCGAGCCGTCAGGAAGCAGCGCGCAAGGATGTGGAGCGGGCATTTGGTGTGCTCCAGAGTCGGTGGGCGGTTGTGAAGGGTCCTGCACTGCAGTGGTATATTCCCAACATCGGCGATATCATGTACGCATGTATCATAATGCACAACATGATTGTCGAAAATGAAGCTGCGGAACTGACTCAGTGGACCAATGAAGATGATACGGGTGCAGGTCCAAGTCACGGCGTGGCCACCGCGAATGTGAATATGGGGGTACCTCATGGAGAGGTCGCGCGGCTGCGTGCATTTGCCGACATGCGGCAAACAGATGCCCATGTTCGACTTCAGCAGGATATCATCGAAGAGGTTTGGACTCGGAGGGGTTGACGTGATAATGTATGAAGTTTTTTTTATTAGTATGTAATTTTTTTTTTCGAATCATGTATGTTTTTTCCGATGAAGTTGTTAATTTTTCCCGTTCGTATTCTCGGTCAAATTTTATTTCCGTAAATGTAAATTGTTTTATTTGTGAATGTATGATTTTTTTTATTGCGGGATGTCCTAGTGGGAAGGGCGGACATAGGAGGGGATGTCCTAGTGACGTGGCAGTGGGATGAGAAGTCCTAGTGACGTGGCAGAAGGTGTTTTTGGGATGTCCTAGTGGATGTCCTAGTGGGATGTCCGCCCACTGGAGATGCTCTTAGAGATCCAAACACGGTATTAGAGGGCTCCACACCCCATCAACAACAGCTTTAAATGAAATCAGAATAATGAATTTTATTTGCTACTGAAAAAAATCTATGTTTTCTAAGCACTATCCAATGAAAAAGTTGGTATTATATGATAAAACAGTCCACTTTGGTTTAGGATAAATAAATATAACACGATTAATTAATGTTTACATAACAAAATCAATTAAATTATGTTTTAGATACTCTATAATTAGATATTTCTAAGCACTATCCAATGAAAAAGTTGGTATATATGATAAAACAGTCCACTTTGGTTTAGGATAAATAAAGATAACACGATTAATTAATGTTTACATAACAAAATCAATTAAATTATGTTTTAGATACTCTATAATTAGATACCAACTTCAAGACTATAGTCTTAACGAGACCATAATTTAAAGTTGAAAGTGTTAAATTTAAATTCGAATATTATAAAAGTTGAGCATGTCAAGTTTCTCAATTGTAATTGAACATCACATAAGCATAGTTTGCTAATGCAGAATCTTCTATTTGTCCTTTTTTCACACCAAGTGTACTACTAGTCCAATATTATGAACAAGCGTGCTTTAATGATGGGATATTAGTTTAGTTGTTGAAGTGGTTTAATGGTCCTAAGATAATGATATATGTTTGTTCTTTTCACATTTAAAATAAAACTCTAATAATCTTGTACTCGTTCCATCTCATCTAAAGTGATTGACTGCTTCGCGGCACGTGTTTGGAGAAAATGATACTCCCTCCGTCCCTGAAAATTTGTCACATTTCAGTTTCTGCACTCGTTTTGGAAAAATGATACTAACTCCGTCCAAAATTAAGTGTCACATTTAATGTGGGCACGAATTTTAAGAAATGTAAAGAAAAGTGAGTTGAATAAGTTAGTGGACTATGTGTCCCACTTTTATTTATATATATGTATATAGAGAGAGAGAGAGAGAGTTGTGTTCATATCCTTTTCCCATAATTTCTCCTTTCTCCTTCTTGATCTCATGCGTTCATTTAATCAAATCCTATGGTCTAAATAATTTGCTGAATTCATTAAATCTAATCATTTTTAATTCGAAAAGGGCAAAATAGAGAATCAATAATGTGGGTTGTTATTTCCATGATTTCCTCCCTCTAGGATCTGTGCGGTTTTTTCAACAAATTTGATTAGGATTCGTTATCTTCCTTCTCCCCCACTGCACGATTCTGTAGTTTCCAGCGGTTTGCGGTAATGCTTATTGCTCGGAAAATTGATTTTGTCGACTTCTTCAACAGCCATCTGAAATTGCAAACCTTTGACATTCATGGTGCAATGTTTGATGCTATCTGTCAAAAGAAATAGCCTCAGAAATGTGAGCCCACGAAATTAGGAATTCAGTTGTGTTATCGTACTCGTTTGGTTCTCGTATGAGGGTATAACCATTTTCTCACATTGCAGGTGGACTCGAGGTTTCAAATTCTGTGTCTTGAGAAGGTTGTAGAAGAGGTTGCGCTGGTGAGTTGAATGGTTCAACTCGGGGTCTTTGAAGTGCTGGTGAACGTGAACTCGGTCGTCGATCCACATAATGTACACATATTGTATAGTATAATGCGTAGTTTAGTTTCTGTAATGCATTATTTGTGATATGTAATGAACATTTATACTAACGCGTTTAATTTAAGTTGTGTCGTGTTTCGATGTTTGGCGCACGTTTCTTGTTTTCCCTAAGGGTTTAACAAGCCTAGGGGCTAGGGTGTAGTATGTTCTAAGTCTAAAAAACATTGTCCAAATACACGAGCTGCTGTAATTCGTCTGGGGTTGCACATAATGTATATTTTGTATAGTATAATGCGTAGTTTAGATTCTATAATGCATTATTTATGATATGTGAACATTTATCCTTACCTGTTTAATTTAGGTTGTGCCGTGTTTCGATGTTCTACGCACGTTTCTTGTTTTCCCTAAGGGTTTAACAAGCCTAGGGGCTAGGGTGTAGTATGTTCTAAGTCTAAAAAACGTTGTCCAAATACACGAGCTGCAATAATTCGTCTGGGTTTGCACATGCATAGCGCGTAGGCATTTTTTAAAACAAATATACATAATGTACATATTATGTAGTGTAATGCGTAGTTTTAGTTTCTGTAATGCATTATTTGTGATATGTAATGAACATTTATCCTGCCCCGTTTCCTTTAAGTTGTGCCGTGTTTCGATGTTTGACGCACGTTTCTTGTTTTCCCTAAGGGTTTAACAAGCCTAGGGGCTAGGGTGTAGTATGTTCTAAGTCTAAAAAACGTTGTCCAAATACACGAGCTGAAATAATTCGTCTGGGGTTGCACATGCATAGCGCGTAGGCATTTTTTAAAACAGATATACATAATGTACATATTATGCGGTGTAATGCGTAGTTTTAGCTTCTGTAATGCATTTTTTGTGATATGTAATGAACATTTATCTTGCCCCGTTTCATTTAAGTTGTACCGTGTTTCGATGTTTGGCGCACGTTTCTTGTTTTCCCTAAGGGTTTAACAAGCCTAGGGGCTAGGGTGTAGTATGTTCTAAGTCTAAAAAACGTTGTCCAAATACACGAACTGCAGTAATTCGTCTGGGGTTGCACATGCATAGCGCGTAGGCATTTTTTAAAACAGATATACATAATGTACATATTATGTAGTGTAATGCATTATTTGTGATATGTAATGAACATTTATCTTGCCCCGTTTCATTTAAGTTGTACCATGTTTCGATGTTTGGTGCACGCTTCTTGTTTTCCCTAAGGGTTTAACAAGCCTAGGAGCTAGGGTGTAGTATGTACAATAGCAACCACGTGATGCATAAAACATGATAAATAATGCATTCAAATAGCCAAATAATGTACAGAATCACTCAAGTAATGAACATACAAATATTGCATTCATTCTTAGACTCATGTACAACATCATTCTAATGATGCATAAAACAGGATAAATAATGCATAGAAATAGCTAAATAATGTACAAATATTGCATTAACTCTTAGACTCATGTACGAGTTCCGTGACGGCTTCCTTCTGCCGTGGAGTTAAACTCTTTATACAATTTAGAAACTCTGTAGGGGTTCGTCGACAATACAGATGGTCGACGTGCCTACCCCTTGGTTTCCTATCCTCCATCTCTTCCGGAGCTGTACTAGTCCCGGCCTCTGATAATTGCTCCCGGAATTTCTGGGCAATTCCTACTGGCAGTATATCATCGACTGCCTCGTCGATGTCCAATCTTAGCTGCTTTGATGGTGTACAACATACACAATAATAACATACAATTAGTTACATAATGTACAGACTGAATAAATAATGTGGATAGTTATACTGCATTCACTTATACACCCTTGTACAGAAGCCTCAAAATAATGCCTAAAACTGATACATAATGCATTATAATAATCAAATAATGTTCAGAATAAATCAACAAATGCACCACGAATATTGCAATCACTCATTGTCCCATGTCCAACAACAGTCACATAAAGCATAAACCTTGATAAATAATGCACTAAAATAACTAAATAATGTACAGATCAGGTCAAGTAATGAACATACAAATATTTCATTCACTCTTTGACACATGTACAATAGCAGTCACATGATGCATAAAACAGAATAAAAATGCATTCAAATAACCAAATAATGAACAGAATCACTCAAGTAATGAACATATAAATATTGCATTCACTCTTAGACTCATGTACAACAGCGGTCAAATGATGCATAAAACAGGAAAAATAATGCATAGAAATAGCTACGTAATGTACAGATTCGATCAAGTAATAAACATACCAAATATTGCATTCACTCTATGACGCATGTACAACACAAGTCACATAATGGCTAAACCATGATAATTAATGCATAGAAATAGCTACATAATGTACAGATTCAATCAACTAATGAACATACAACTACCGCATTCACTCATTTACCCATGTACAACAACAGGCCTATAATGCCTAAAACATAATGCACAACACTTCCTACAATAATGTATACATTCCATCGAATGCATGACATAATATAACATTCACTCAACCCAAAACCATAATGTATACCAATGCATGCAATGTACAGAACAAATAATGCACAAACGAATATTAAAACAATAACAAATTTGGTAAACAACTCCCTACAATATTGAACAAATAGCAGCAAATAATGCACAAATGATAACAACATTCACTCATTTACATGCTTCTTATTAAACTGATTTCTGTAGCTTCAAACAAAAACATAATGCACAACAATTCCTACAATAATGTACACATTGCATCAAACAATGCACGAATAAATACAACATTCACTCAATTACAGGCATATTATGATGTCGACATTGCTCACCTGCAACCTGGGTTGGTTGGCTTTTGAAAGGCCTGCCTCGTTTCGTCATCCTAGATCTGTGACACAAACCAAAAATCAAATCGGATACAATCTTCTCTCCAAAATCGCTCAATACACAATTGTCAACCAGTCATTAACTACAAACTTCAATAATAGACAGAACCTAACACAAATTAACACGATTTTACGATTTACAAAAATCTCGACCAAAACAAGTGCGAAAAACATTGAATCGACGATTAGGTGGTGTGTCAGCGGTGATAATCGGTGATAAACAGTGGGTATTACGAAAATTTGAAGCGTTAAAACCCTACCTTGTTGTCGACTTAAACTGGAAGTCGCGCGCGAAGGGAGTGAGTTTTCGACAGTGAAACAGCGGCGGAAGGTTGAATTAACAGCGAAAATCGACACTAAGGTTGATTTCCGGTGGATTGGAGTGGCTGCTAGGGTTTGGAAATGGGGGGAATTAGGGGAGATGATGTTGAATCGTGGGTTTGAGGACTGGGACGGTGGGAGTGAGAGAGAGAGAGTGGGTAGATGGAAGGTCTATGAAAATCACGCTGAAATCTCGCTCCTTCCGTTTTAATTCGTTGTTGTTTTACAATTATACCCATATAATGCACAGAATGAGTCTAATAATGCAACACGGGATGATTTTGTGATGCTTCATCTAGTCCATCCATTCCATCAATCTAATGGTTGATATTAAGAAGGAACTTAAATCTAAGGGAGGAAAAGGAGATTAACACTACCCTATATATATATATATATATATATATATATATATATATATATATATATATATATAGGGAAGCGTTATTCTCCTTTTCACATCTTAGATCCTTTTTCTTTCTTAATATTACTCGTTAGATCTAAGGCATCAACGGATCAGATTGATTCTATAAAACTGGTTCCGTGTTGCATTATAGAAGGTGGTTGTATGCATTACAGGGTTATTATTGACATTTGACGGAAAAGTAACTGCCACATTTTGGTATCTGCGAATAATGCACCACATGGTCACGAGTAATGCATATAATTGACTATATAATGCACAATATGTGAACTGCAATGCATATGAATAAGATGTACCATGTTATGATGTTTGGACACACGTTTCTTGTTTCCCCTAAGGGTTTAATAAGCATAGGGGCTAGGGTATAGTACATAGACACGTATGTAATCTTCACATGGTAACGAGTAATGGATATAATTGACTATATAATGCACAATTTGTGAACTGCAATGCATACGAACAAGATGTGCTGTGTTATGATGTTTGACACACGTTTCTTGTTTCCCCTAAGGGTTTAATAAGCTTAGGGGCTAGGGTATAGTACGTACGCATTAATAACAAATTATAAACCGATACGAATAATTCATCAAATTGTCACGAGTAATGGATGTTATTAACTATATAATGCACAATATGTGAACTGCAATGCATACGAATAAGATGTACCATGTTATGATGTTTGACACACGTTTCTTGTTTCCCCTAAGGGTTTAATAAGCTTAGGGGCTAGGGTATAGTACGTAGACATTACTAACAAATTGTTGTTATTGGAATATACGTATGTGCATTATTTGGTTTAGGTAGTGCATTATGTAGCTGTTAATTGTCATTATCTCAGTATATTATGCATTATTAGAGGTATTGTGTATATGGGTTAATCAACGGATTGAAGATTACATACGTGCATTTAGTAATGTCTACGTACTATACCCTAGCCCCTAAGCTTATTAAACCCTTAGGGGAAATAAGAAACGTGTGTCAAACATCATAACATGGTACATCTTATTCGTATGCATTGCAGTTCACATATTGTGCATTATATAGTTAATAACATCCATTACTCGTGACAATTTGGTGAATTATTCGTATCGTTTTATAATTTGTTATTAATGCGTACGTACTATACCCTAGCCCCTAAGCTTATTAAACCCTTAGGGGAAACAAGAAACGTGTGTCAAACATCATAACACATCACATCTTGTTCGTATGCATTGCAGTTCACAAATTGTGCATGATATAGTCAATTATATCCATTACTCGTTACCATGTGAAGATTACATACATGTCTACGTACTATACCCTAGCCCCTAAGCTTATTAAACCCTTAGGGAAAATAAGAAACGTGTGTCAAACATCATAACACAGCACATCTTGTTCGTATGCATTGCAGTTCACATATTGTGCATTATATAGGCAATTATATGCATTACTCGTGACCATGTGGTGCATTATTCGTAGCGGTTTCCAGCCATTATTAGATTACTATTGTACCCTCATAATGCACAAAATAGGACAAATAATGCAACACGGGATTAATTACCCAATGTTGATCTTGACCGTCCATTTCTCTAATCTAATGGCTGATATTAAGAAGGAAAAAGGAGGAAATATAGGAAAAGGAAATGAATACATCCCTATATATATATATATATATAGAGTCACATTATTCACAAATCTAGTCTTAAACACCGAACTAGAGACCAAATTAGTGCCCTTAGATCTAGTTTTTAATGGATAAGATTAGACCATGTTATATTAATTTGGCTCCTTCATTAGGTACACAATTTACTTCATCCCAGGGATATTTAGGTAAAATTGTATTTAGGTAAATATTTACTACATCTCTTGTATTCTACTGTGCGGCTCGCTTGACGTCATCCGAATCGTCCACACAAACGGCCGCGTTGAGGAAATCAGTGGCGCCGTCACCGCCGCCGTGATCATGAACCTCCACCCCAAACACGTCCTTAAAAAGACGTTGGAATCCGGTATGTGCCCTAGGATCGTCATCGTGCCGCCCGACGCGCAGCTCAAGCGAGGCAAAATTTACTTCCTCATGCCTCTTCCGCCGCCAGAGAAATCGCGATCGAAGAGGAAAAGGAGAGATTCCGCGCGAACCACCACGACGACGGAGAAGACCGGATGCAGTATTTCCATGGCGAATCTTCTGATTTCCGATCGCTATCTGAGCGAGATTCTATCGAAGAAAATCTCGATGCAGAGAGATCGGCGGCGCTGCCGCGTTGGCTTGTGGCGGCCTCATTTGGAGGGCATTTCGGAGACGCCGGCAGCCAGATGTTGATTTCTTCTAAGCGTTTGATCACTCCTTAATTATTGTTTATTTTTATAAATAAATAAATACGTGAAATCAGTATGATTTGATAATTGAAACTATATTGCTCAAACCTTGTTTTGGTGTTTTGATGTTATTATATCAGTTTTTCTTGTACATAAGTATTTGATTCTTCTTCTTCTTCTTCTTCTTCTTCTTCTTTCTTCTTTCTTCTTACTTATGCATACAACCTAGTAATGCTAATATTACTTCATTGATTCTGGTGATTACTTCATTTAACTAAACTATTACTCTGTTTATTACTACAAGCGTGAAAAAATCGAACGAAACCTACTGGAACGAAATAATTTACTATAAGGAAATGAAGTAATATGGAATGAAGTAAAAATCTGTTCATTTTCAATATATTACGTGCTGGAATGAAATAATAAACTTACTTAAATGAAGTAAAAATCAACTGAAATGAAGTAAAAACCAACTGGAATGAAGTAAAAACCTAGTTCAATGAATTCGAATGAAACATGTGTTAAATCATTTGAAAACCTACTGCATGCAATGAACTAAAAACCTGTTTGAATGAAGTAACGACTCATTTAAATGAAGTAATATGAAGTAAAAGTCTGTTCATTTTCAATATATTACATGCTGGAATGAAATAATAAACTTACTTAAATGAAGTAAAAATCAACTGAAATGAAGTAAAAACCAACTGGAATGAAGTAAAAACCTAGTTCAATAAATTCGAATGAAACATGTGTTAAATCATTTGAAAACCTACTGCATGCAATGAACTAAAAACCTGTTTGAATGAAGTAACGACTCATTTAAATGAAGTAATATGGAATGAATTAAAAGTCTGTTCGTTAATAAACTTACTTAAATGAAGTAAAAATCAACTGAAATGAAGTAAAAACCAACTGGAATGAAGTAAAAACCTAGTTCAATGAATTCGAATGAAACATGTGTTAAATCATTTGAAAACCTACTGCATGCAATGAACTAAAAACCTGTTTGAATGAAGTAACGACTCATTTAAATGAAGTAATATGGAATGAAGTAAAAATCTGTTCATTTTCAATATATTACGTGCTGGTATGAAATAATAAACTTACTTAAATGAAGTAAAAATCAACTGAAATGAAGTAAAAACCAACTGGAATGAAGTAAAAACCTAGTTCAATGAATTCGAATGAAACATGTGTTAAATCATTTGAAAACCTACTGCATGCAATGAACTAAAAACCTGTTTGAATGAAATAACGACTCATTTAAATGAAGTAATATGGAATGAAGTAAAAATCTACTCATTTTCAATATATTACGTGCTGGAATGAAGTAATAAGCTTACTTGAATGAAGTAAAACATTTTCATTTTCAATTTATTAGATAATGAACTGAAGTAATAAACTTACTGTAATGAAATAAAAAACTACAAAAATGAAGTAATACCTACTGGAAATAAATTACTTCATATTGATATGTTTATTACAAGTGTGAAAAAATTACATTTATAGTTTATTACTTCATCCAATAGATTTATTACTTCATTCCAATATCTAATTACTTCATTCCAGTAGATTATTACTTCATTCCACTTTGAATTTGAATTTATTTAACCTTTTTACAAAATTTAAAGCAAATAGACTGTGTGAAGTGTTTTCAAAATGAAGTATTTATTCTTTATTATGATGTATGTCAATGTTGATGAAGTTATAACCTCATTTAATAAGGTAATGTACTGAAGTAATAACCCAATTGAAGTTCAATGAAGTAAATCATATTGTGATGAAGTGGTATAATTGTTATAATCCTATTAATGAAGTAGTGATCATTTTTCCTCATATGCTCAAAAATCCCTTAAAGTAATAATCTAGTCGAATGAAGTGATAAAACTATTTTAATGAAGTAATATAGAATAGAATAAAATGAAATAGTGATTTAATCAAATGAAGTAGTGATTTAGTCAATTTGGTACTGCTGGATTATTTGGCGAACAAGTAGTTAAAATGGAAGACAGACGTTCACTTTTCTACCAAGAATTTAGACATGAATACAGACAACCTCCACACTTTCTCTCCCTGCATATTATCTCTCATCATCATCATCATCTCCAAAATCTGCCATGCAGCAGAATATCGATACGAAGCCTGCGCGCCGGCGAGTTGCGGCAACGGTCCCAACATAAGCTACCTATTTTTCCTTCCATCTCAACAAAGACAGCAATCCTACTGCGGCTTCCCAGTCTTCGCGATCAACTGCAGCAGCACCGGATTTCCACTTCTCCACCTCTCGTAAAATGAGTATATAATCAAACACATTTTTTACCACAACCAATCTATCCACGTGGTTGACCCGCAGCACAATCAACAACAAATTGCACTATGCATTCAAGCCAAAAAATGACTCTCCCAGCTTGCATACTGAATTACGTCGGCGGTGAAGATTTCCTTCTGTTTTCCGGCTGCAGAAACGTGACGGGCGAGCTGCTGACTACACCGTGACAGCAGTGGCTCTGAGTGCTGCTCAGTGACGAACAGCCTGGAGCGAGGCGACGGAGTACGGACTTATGGTTGTTCCACAAACTGAACAGCAATGGCGGTTGAACGCCAACAACAGCGGCAGCGAGACCTTCTCCGAGACAGCAGCGGGCGTCGCAAAGGGAAGGCAGCAGTGAAGATGAAGGATGGAGAAAGAGAGATTTGATCTTCCAAAATTACCCTTTATCAATAAAAAAATATTATAATATTTGATTATTAATAACCATTAGATGTGATTAATGGGTGGATGAGATTTGGTCTCTAGTTCGGTCTTTAAGAAGGGTTCGACATTGATCACAACTCTATATATATATATATATATATATAAATGGATGTGATTGATAAGTCGCATTCTAGGCCTTGGTTACTGGTCAGTATAAGGTGCTTTATTGGATAATATCTGCAAAATAGTTGTTAAAGTGTGCAGGTTGAAGTACTAAATCAGGAGGGAAGGTTCAGAAGGAATTCGAGTGAAAAAGCTGCGAAGAGTGTGCAAACTGGTCAGTATGAGCAGAAAATACGCAAACTGGTCAGGATGGATGCTACAGAACTGGACACGAGAAGGAAGGACTTGCTTGGAATAATCACCTATCTAAAGAAGGGCAAAATTGTCATTCCACATGAAGAGAAAGCCCTAGAAATTAGGGCAAGCCACCCTATAAATAGGAGCTGAACATAAAGAAAAGGAGCAATCTACACACCACTTTACTTAGGACTTATCATCACTTTTGAGGAGAATAGCTCCTCTAGCTCTTAGTTCCATCTAAATCCAGCATCCTGACTTGAAGATTCCGGCCACCTGCCGGCGAGGAGCATCATGCCTGATTCATTCCAGCCGCCATAGTTCCAGAAATTCCTCCAGTTTCAGTTTCCGATGAGCCAAACAATCTTTTACTTGCTTTGTTTTTTAAGATTTCTTAGTTTAAGTACTTGTTTTTGCTTGCCTTTGATTTGGATTCCAGTAGCTACTTAGTTAGAATATCTTTTGGGTGATAATCTTGAATGCAATGAAGTTTATTGTGGTTTTATTTTGTGTTTCAGCTTGCTTATTATTTCTTTCTGCCAAGTAGCTAGATCTGGTAGTTTTACGTTGATTTCCGTGGTTTAAGTGCTTGAATCTGCTTTGCTTAGTTAGATCTAGGTTTTCTTGGAGTGTTTACAAGTTTTAATCGAGTTAAGTTTCTAAAAAATGCATGGGAATCGTTTCTGCTTGCTTCTGTCACCTTGTCTCGCTGACCAGTTTGCGTAGATCTCAGTTTTCTTAGCTTTCGTTCTCGATTTCAAGTTAAATATTGCATTTACGAATTTTCAAGCTTGATCATTCATCAATGGAGTTTTTTAGATCTTGTTGTTTAGCTTGGTGAAGAAGATAATGTCACAATCAAAGAATGGGACCACTTGTGTTGCTTTTGTTGCTTTTTGCTTTTGTACTTGCACTTTTTCAGCTTTTCTGCACACCCAGGAGGCAGTCTGCCAGCATGTCCTTTGATTCTGTTTACCTTTTGTCTAGTCATTTTAGTAAGTTTTGTCTAGTAGCTTCTCACATACACACTCGTACCCTAATTTACACACGCACTTTAATTTCTCTTAGCACGCAGCATTTAGAGCCCACCCTGACCTACTGGTCAGGAGGGGTATAGGTTCCATTTCATTTTCCGACTAGGTAAAACTCAACCCCAAAAAAGCGTGGTAGCTAACCAACCGCTCCCAGAATGTCATCACAAGTGTATCTCGCCTACATCCATCTCTGTGGGATTCGACCCTTACTCCACTATACTAGCCAGTAGAAGTGGGTTGAGGTATTTTTTTGTTGATAGGGAAGATAGACACAGACCCAACGACACAGCTAGGTCTAGGTACCCTCCTGGCCAGCTGACACACACACACAGAGTCATAGTCTCATCTTTTCCCTCCTATCAAATGGCGCCGTTGCCGGGGATGGATGGCGTTTTTGCATACATTTGTTGCATGACACTTTGGTGTACATATAGTTAATTATTTTTTCTTTTCTTTTGTTTATTAGTTTATGAGGAGTTTTGTTAAGAATTTTGGTGTAAATATTGTAGATAAACTTTTCTTTATTTTTTGTGTTCCGCAGTTAAATGAAACTGAGTCCAACTGGCCAAAGAAAGAAGGGGTGAATCCAGTCACCACTCATTCAGAATTAACCACTGCCTTGCCTGTTGACTTGGATGCGAGCGATGAGGAGGATCGCGGCACAGCCATCAAGAGTGAACCGGAATCAATATCCGCAGTTGAAGATGAGAAAGCCAACATGGCTGACGACCAGGAAGATGATCCCGAGATAAGCTCATTGTACGCCCACTTGGATGGTGAACCACCGCAAGCAATCGTCATGACCCTAGGACAAGAAGCAGTCTACGTGAAGCCTCGTATTATGGCCGTCCTGCCTGTGTTCTTGGGGAGGAGTTGTGACAACCCATACGAGTTCTTGCATGAATTTTGCAAAATCTGCAAGGCTCAAAAGCGGCCAGCGGGGTCGAGCGAAAATGATTACAGACTGAAGGCCCTTCCCCTTGCCCTTAAAGGGGAGGCGAATACTTGGTTCAAGAGGCTGCCACCAAATTGTATCAGAACCTGGTCTGACTTCAAGATGATGTTCTTGGATCAGTTCTTCCCAGCGGCCAGGACAAGCGCACTGAGAGAAAAAATTCTAGGAGTTACACAAAGTTATGATGAGACCCTTACTCAGTACTGGTCAAGATACATGGGTCTGTTGGATGCATGTCAGAACCATCGCATGACGGATATTGAGATACACCATACCTTCTATGAGGGGATGAACAAGGCAACCAAGGATCTTGTAAACTCATCGTCCGGAGGAAGCTTCACGCAACTACGGGTCAGCGAAGCGAAGAGGGTCCTAGGGAAGCTACTGAGTGCAAAGAAGGAGTACGACAATTCAAGGGATGGATACAGCCGAGAAAGGGTTGCAAGTGCCTCGTTTACTGATCAGGAGCAGAAGCTTGAACAGAAGATGGATTTGAAGATGGAGGAGTTGAAGAAGACACTTCTGAGTGCAATTGAGAAAAACACTCCACCACCTTCCTCAACTGGGAGCTACAAGGGTGCAAAGCAAGGGAATCAAGGGTTGACCTATGATCAGCCAAACGACTTGGCCAGTATGGAGCAGGTCAATGCTGCCGGCTACTTTAATTCAAGTGGGAATTGGATCCAGGGTAGGCAACGGGATGCACCATGGAGGGATCACCCGAACTTTCGTTGGGGAGATGGGAACCAGAATCAAAACCAAGGTCAAGGTCAGAACCAATATAACTCCCATCCGAACCAAAACCCAAACCGTGGCCTAGCAAACCCTGACCACCAGTTTAACTGGTCAGGAAGGAACCAACAACCCCAAAACCAAAACCCACAAAACCAAAACTCTAACCCTAACCAGCATCACTACCCCAACCAGTTCAGTCAGTACCCTTCATACCGAAATCAGCCAAACTACCCCTACAATAAAAACCATCCCATCTACCAGTCGCATCCCAACGGCCAGTATAACTCCCATCACCAGCAAAATCCCTACCTACACCAACTGAATCCCAATGACAGTCAACACCACAACTCTAACCAATTCGGCCAGTACCCATCTCATCAAAATCAGCCAAACTATGCCTACCACCCATACCCTACCACCCAGTATAATCTCCACCATCAGCAAAACCTTAACCATTTTCTACACCAAAACAAGTCAGGAAGATCTATGGAAGAGATGATGGGAGAGATGCTTGCTTACCAACAAACCATGAGGAATGAATTTCAGTCAAATAATGAAGTGGTGCAAGGCATGCAAAACGCCCAGAAAGAGCATAAGGAAAATATGGACATGCTGAATAAGCAACTGTCCTACCTGGCCAGTTCGATGAACGAGATTTGTGAGAATGAGGAAAGGCTCCCAGTTACGGTGCAAATACCTGACAAGGCTAATGTGAGCAAGGTGACATTGTGGTCAGGAACATCCTACAAGGAGCCTGAGCGGAAGGAGTCATTTGGGGAATCAAGCAAGACGAAGGATATGGAGGACATACTGACCAAGAGGAGTGGTCCTGATGAAACTGAACCAGTTGCTGAACCTCAAATCAACCAGGGTCTGGAAGAGAGTTCAAGGGAAGCCACCAAAGAACCTGATGAAGAGGATATTGAAGAGACTATTTGTCGGAAGTCAAGATTCGCTAGAGCCACTGGGGCTCACCTACTGGCCGAGAAGATGGCAGAGAGAAAACAAGGGATGAAGCGCGCATCGAGGCGAATCATCGGGTGTGGGATTGGGAAAAAGAAAGGGCCCAACAAGGTTCATGATCTTGTAGAGATCTCAAGTGAGGAGGACAAGACTCCTTCCAACAAAAAGAAAAGCAAGGACACTGATACTGACCAGGAAGATAGTGGACCTCCTACAAAACCTGGGGAGAATCCAAAACATGCTACAACCAAGTCAGAGACCTCTGCCGTTGCTGGACATCCGTCATCGACCCTTACTATCCAGGAAGGGGGTTCTCCTACAAAACCTGGGGAGAACCCGACTGCAACTCTCTCCCAGCCAGTACAGAAGGCCAACATCGACAATCCACTTGCCATCCCTGCTGCCCAGAAAGAGACACCAGTATCAGAAACTGACATACAGGAAAATCAAGACAAAGAAAGAAAATGCAACCAAGAAAGAAAGAGGAAAGGCTATGGGGCAGCAAAGCAAAAGAAGGAGACGAAGAAGCCCAGGGTGGTCCTATCGGCCATTATGATCAAGAAGCTGGGACAAGTGCCCAAACTGATCGGGAGCAAGGTCCCCAGCAACCATAATCTGCGGCCCATGGAAAAGAGGAAAATCAAGGGGACTTTCAAGAATCATAAGAAAAAGAGTGGCACCCCTGATGTGTACCAACAAAGGAACTCAAGAAGGAAACTGCACAAGGCTCCTGACCAAAGAGGATTCAGAAGAGAAGATGACCAACCCTACCAACTGACCAGTTAGCTTTCTTTTTATTTTCAGTAAACTTGAGTTTTTTTTTTTCTAGCTGTGTTGTTTTTTTTTTGTACATGTTTTAGCATGCGTATACCCTCATTCATAACACTTAGTCTATTCCATAGTCTAAGTGTGAGAAGAAGAGGGTTTACAACTTTATATGTGTTTAGGATGTTTAGAAGTTGTTTTTGTTTTGTGTTTTTTTTTTATGTGAGTCCTATACCTTCTCCCACTTAGCCTATTGCATAGTCTAAGTGTGAGAAGTTTTTGTTGACATAGTATGTTTTGCATATTAGTTCTTGTTCCACATTGTCTATGTGTTCTCTATGTTCGTTATTCTTCTCCCACTTAGCCTATTACATAGTCTAAGTGTGAGAAGTTTCATATATAATATGTTTTCCATGTATTATGTGCTTTCTGGTCTTTTGTGTTTCTATGTGTTGGATATTGGTCATCCTGTTTTCCACTTCACTAAACTTGCGTGAAGGCAAGCAAGGATGAAGTGGGAGGAGGAGATAATGGCCAGTATAATTGTATATATGTGTTGTCATGTGTTGTGTCAGTCCCTAATAAGTCAGTTTAGGTTAAGTTTTGTTTTTTTAGGACATGTGTTAAAACACGGGCTTAAAACTCAACTGCCTCAAACTGACGGTGAGGGGAATTGAGGGAGATAAGGCATGCTGGACAATGGAAACCACCCCCCTTAGTATCTCCTAGTCAGTATAGATGACGCAAGTATGAGAGAAAAACTCATCCTTAGAGCCAGATACAAAAGCCCTCTTAAATTGTGAGTTATAAGCCTAAGTGGAACCACTTTCCACCAATTTAGAAAAGAAAAGAGTGCCTACCACATGATGCCTAGGGTAAGGTGACTGCGTGTAGCAAGTCCTGAAGGCAGTAGGAAACCCCCCATCTTAAAAAAAAAAAAAACCATCCTTTAGAACCCCTCTTTCTAGCCAAATCTATACCCAGATATATAACCCACTAGCCACTGGGACTGTGTGTGCGAGGCATAAGGCAAGAAGGCGACTGGCCAGGAGGACATACAAGAAAAAAAAAACAACTAGAAAAAGAAATCGAGAAGGAAGGAGAAAATCGATCAGGAGAAATTCCAGGTCCAAAAAAATATAAGAAGGAATAAGGGTGGCGAAGCCACATAAAGAAATGTTGAAGAAAATGGTCAAAAACACTTGACCACAAAAAGAAAGAAGAAGGAATAAGGGTGGCGAAGCCACAAAGAAGCTACTGACCAGTTGGAGTCCAATATCAGAAAACGTCCAGCCAAAGAGAAGCAACAGCCAAGAGCTCAAATGCACACAGTTCCCCCACATCGAAATAAAGTAGTAGTTTTTGAACCTTAGAGCCTTAGGAACATCTACCCCATACACTACAAACCAATAGCCCCGTTACAAACCTTAAAGCCCTTCAGGAGCCGCACGTGAGATCTGAGTCCGAAGCATCTGTGGTTCAACATTTTGAGAGAAAACAGTCCTAATATCCCTAGTGAGGAATGAGCGACTGAGCGAATCTGGTGTTTGGCCGAGAGTTTGGGTGATCTTGACGAGCAGATATACTGACTGGGAAGGAAAAGGGGGGCGGCAGAAGTTCAAGGCTGTCTAAGGCCGGATTGCACCTAATCCCAAGGGGAGGGATGGTTGAAAATATAGCCCGTTCAATGTGTTTAAGTGCTTGTGAGTCTGTTTATGTGTGTTGTCCGTCGTTTATGTGTTTTTCTTTGCGTCCAAGTTTTAGAGTCTTAGGTCGGTCAGGGGTGTAACCAGGCTAGAATTCGACTTATTTCTTTATGTTTTTTCTTCACGCTTGAGGACAAGCATGTGGTAAGTGTGAGCAGTTTGATAAGTCGCATTCTAGGCCTTGGTTACTGGTCAGTATAAGGTGCTTTATTGGATAATATCTGCAAAATAGTTGTTAAAGTGTGCAGGTTGAAGTACTAAATCAGGAGGGAAGGTTCAGAAGGAATTCGAGTGAAAAAGCTGCGAAGAGAGTGCAAACTGGTCAGTATGAGCAGAAAATACGCAAACTGGTCAGGATGGATGCTACAGAACTGGACACGAGAAGGAAGGACTTGCTTGGAATAATCACCTATCTAAAGAAGGGCAAAATTGTCATTCCACATGAAGAGAAAGCCCTAGAAATTAGGGCAAGCCACCCTATAAATAGGAGCTGAACATAAAGAAAAGGAGCAATCTACACACCACTTTACTTAGGACTTATCATCACTTTTGAGGAGAATAGCTCCTCTAGCTCTTAGTTCCATCTAAATCCAGCATCCTGACTTGAAGATTCCGGCCACCTGCCGGCGAGGAGCATCATGCCTGATTCATTCCAGCCGCCATAGTTCCAGAAATTCCTCCAGTTTCAGTTTCCGATGAGCCAAACAATCTTTTACTTGCTTTGTTTTTTAAGATTTCTTAGTTTAAGTACTTGTTTTTGCTTGCCTTTGATTTGGATTCCAGTAGCTACTTAGTTAGAATATCTTTTGGGTGATAATCTTGAATGCAATGAAGTTTATTGTGGTTTTATTTTGTGTTTCAGCTTGCTTATTATTTCTTTCTGCCAAGTAGCTAGATCTGGTAGTTTTACGTTGATTTCCGTGGTTTAAGTGCTTGAATCTGCTTTGCTTAGTTAGATCTAGGTTTTCTTGGAGTGTTTACAAGTTTTAATCGAGTTAAGTTTCTAAAAAATGCATGGGAATCGTTTCTGCTTGCTTCTGTCACCTTGTCTCGCTGACCAGTTTGCGTAGATCTCAGTTTTCTTAGCTTTCGTTCTCGATTTCAAGTTAAATATTGCATTTACGAATTTTCAAGCTTGATCATTCATCAATGGAGTTTTTTAGATCTTGTTGTTTAGCTTGGTGAAGAAGATAATGTCACAATCAAAGAATGGGACCACTTGTGTTGCTTTTGTTGCTTTTTGCTTTTGTACTTGCACTTTTTCAGCTTTTCTGCACACCCAGGAGGCAGTCTGCCAGCATGTCCTTTGATTCTGTTTACCTTTTGTCTAGTCATTTTTAGTAAGTTTTGTCTAGTAGCTTCTCACATACACACTCGTACCCTAATTTACACACGCACTTTAATTTCTCTTAGCACGCAGCATTTAGAGCCCACCCTGACCTACTGGTCAGGAGGGGTATAGGTTCCATTTCATTTTCCGACTAGGTAAAACTCAACCCCAAAAAAGCGTGGTAGCTAACCAACCGCTCCCAGAATGTCATCGCAAGTGTATCTCGCCTACATCCATCTCTGTGGGATTCGACCCTTACTCCACTATACTAGCCAGTAGAAGTGGGTTGAGGTATTTTTTTGTTGATAGGGAAGATAGACACAGACCCAACGACACAGCTAGGTCTAGGTACCCTCCTGGCCAGCTGACACACACACACAGAGTCATAGTCTCATCTTTTCCCTCCTATCAGTGATCATATGATAACCCATATTTATGGTGATAACCTAATAACCTATCATTCTATGGATGAAATATATCATTTTATAAAATAGAATATAATTTTATGGATTAAAAGTATCATTCTATGCATGCTGAAAAAATATCATTTTATAGTGTATAAATATCATTTTTATTAAAAATGATATTTTTATTAAAAATGATATTATTGACCCATAAAATGATAGGTTATTATGTTATCACCATAAATATGGTTATCATTTTAACGCACCCCTATATATATATATATATATATATATATATATATATATATTAGTTTTATAATAAAATATGAGTAGAATTGGTTGGTGGAACGTGTGGTCTACATATCATTTACGGTAAAAGTGAAATATGACTATTATTGTGTGACGGACCGAAATGGCAAAATGTGACACCTAATGTGGGACGGAGGTAGTAATAAATAGTTAAAGTGGAGAGAGGGTCAAGTAAGAGAGAGAATAATAGAGAGAAGACTCTCATTTACGTTATTCTCTCTTTTACTTTACCCTCTATCTACTTTAGCTATTTATTACTCTCTCCGTCCCCAAAGAATATGCACTTTGGGGACGACACGAGTTTTAATGTAAAATTGGTAAAGTAAGAGAGATGTAGAGAGAAAAAGTAATTAAAGTATTGTTAGTGGAGAATGAGTCTCACCCCATTAGAGAGAAAAGACTTTCTAAAATTAGAAAGTGTATATTCTTGTGGGACGGACTAAAAAGGAAAGAGTGCATATTCTTATGGGACGGAGGGAGTATCATTTTTCTAAAACGAGTGTAGAAAATGAAATGTGACAAATTTTCAGAGATGGAGTAAGTAATAAATAGTTAAAGTGGAGAAAAAATAAAATAAGAAAGAGAACAATATAGATGTAGTCTTCTTCTATATTATTCTCTCGCTTACTTTACTTTTTCTCTCTTCAGATCTATCACTTACATATATTTCACATTAGTGTTTTTTCCATAACATCAAATAAAAAAATAACAACATTAATTTAATGTAATTTGTACCCTTGAAGATCATATCGTGATTTTTGAGGAACCATGGAAAAAAATTTATTAAGGCACATGCCAAAATAGAATATACTACTACTATGTTATAGTTATGTGCATGCTTTCAATAAGTTGATTTCAAATCAAAGTTTATTGGCTGCAAAGAAAGCTAAGTCGTTTGTGTGCAGTGGAGGAGGTGAGGGGAACTTTTTTTTTTAATAAATTTCTATTATAATTTTTTTCAAAATTAAAATACTCTATCTTCAGCTCATCCCAAATTTATATCTTTTACGTTTCATGGGAAAGAGATTTAGTGGAAAGGAGGGGCTGAAAGATAAAATTACAGAAAAAACTTAACTTCTTGAAACAATGGCCGTCGGAGAATTGGGACGAGGAAGAAGATAGAAATAAATAAAACCTCTTAAAATTTAAATAAATATAATAATAAAAGTTGAAAAAGTCAATCCCTACCCCCTACTTAAATGGTTGCACGATTTAACTTTTAACTCTCCAAATATTATGAATAGTGTAACTAAGTTTTAAATACTTATAGTAACATTTTTTAAATTGTTTCCTAAATTTAACGTTTTTATTCAAACGACAATTACAACTTCTAATTTGTGAGGTGATAGTCAATTTTTTTTCTTTTTCTTTTGTCATTCTCGCCATTTTTTAAAAATAAAATTTTTAGAAATAATACGAGTTTAATCCAAATTAGTCTATTAAAAAAATAGAAAAAGTAATGAAATAATACTAAAAGGTCATGGGATCCATTTCCTGAATGGAGAGTTTCTATTTTTAGAAAATAAACTAAAAGTAAAGAATTTCTATTTTTAGGAAATGGCGGAAGTAGTTTACAAAATCACACTGTATTAGATAATTATGTATTTTTACGTATTAGATATTTATTGTTTTAGCAAAACAAACACAACTAGAACATGAATTATATTATTCTTTTTGTCAAGGCACGACGAGGCAAGGAGAGCGAGAATGCGAATGGAGGTCGGTGGACCATGGAACTTTTGTTATTTCTTTGGAATGACGTGAAACGTTAGAGCAAGCTTAGTGTGTGAACCATTTTACTATTTTCTATCGTTTTTCGTGAACGATAAGGAAAAAATGCGAGGAAGATTTCAAGAAGATGAGGATAGAGAAGATGAAATGAAGCTTCAAACACGAAAATGGTGCGAGACAAGAAGAACTGATGCTAAGTGATGTAGCTGTGCAACGACAAGAGATCATACTCGTGATGCAAATTAATATAACATTATCTCGCATAATTTTGCTAAAAGTAGCAACACGATGGAGACGACCTTTATTGGAGGCAGAGAAGCACACGGATGATGAAAATGTTTTAAGAGAATGGTTGTTATAATATGCAAGAATATTAAGAAGAGATGGCCTTTGATTGACTACAATTATTTGGTTGTAATGACGTGATGAATGTCAACTTGGAATCCACGGTTTTTTAAAACGATGTTACCATGTTCGGCCTCAGAAAGACGAGCGAGGGAGTGTGACCTTCGTAGCTAGAATGAACGATTTTAAATCAACAGTACTTACTTGGATTCTAAGTTCTTTTCGATATGTATTGAATAACCGTGAGTCCTTGTCTATTTAAACACCTTGGTTGACTCATGCTTTGCAAGTAGTGCCCATTATTTTTTCCCTATATCGAGTCATGACTCACTTTCCGTTCTTGAAAATTGGTGCTTGCCTTTGTAACTTTGGACATCTTGATTAGTAGTCTTCTTTGATTCATCTATTGTAAGGACAATATTTTACCTTATGAGCTTCTGTCATTGAACTTCATTCCTAAAGTTGTTTGCAGTTATGACCTTCAGTCTGATCACATCTCCCATACATGTTTTTTCAAAGGATGGAATATTCTTCTTGGAACTTTTGTACACCTTTTATTTCGTAACTATGCATGTGGCAAGTTCTTTCTTGCATAAGTGAAATTCTTTTTAGCTCAGTTTCACTACATATATTGTTCATGCAATGATTTTTCTTTCTTGCAACACCAAGTTAAGGCTATCGTGTTCTATTTTTCCTTAAGGTGTTTGATCTAGCCGATTTTCCTAAAAAGTTCACTTCACGTCGGTTGCAAACCTGTGAATCCATTGAGGTGATTTCATTTTTCAATAGCATGATGTCGTCGAACCATGAACAGTGCTACTTTATGACATTTGTCTATGCTTCTAAATCCTCCCACGATTGATCATCTCATGTCATGACATGTTTGAGCCATCATTCATTGATGCCGAAATTTTGCAAATTTGATTTGACAATTGAAATATCTTATTTGGCAGCCTACTATGGAATTTGAGACTTAATTCAGTTTCATCATGTTTTCATGACCTATCTCATATTCTTTCGAGCTCTCATCAGAAGTAAATTCCCAAGCTCTATGGATTTTATTTGATACCGTTTAAACCATTTAAATCTCAGAATGGATGTGTTAAGTTCAATGGCTTTAGTCCTTGCTTTGTTTACAAACCAATTTTCTCAAGTTGGTGATGAGATTAAGAAGAGTCGAGCTAGAAATGTTATTCTTGTTTTCTTGATCAATTCTACAGCTTTTTTTTTTTGATTAAGACACTTTCAGCAGTGTTGCTACAATTTTTGAAATCAGTTCATATCCAAGTAAGACTGCTTGATCAATTTTCGAGTTCTTGATACTAGACTTGGAGAAAAGGGTGAGATAGAGCTTATCGAATGCACACGGGGGTAAAGAGTTTCTATAATCAGATATGCATAAAAGTGATACACCAACTAGAGGCAACGATATAACCACGAACACGAGGTGTTAAATTTTCTTTTTCAGCTTTTACTTACCGCTAATAGCGAGTTGCTAAGGGATCGAACATTATGCTATACCTCTAGATATTGGATCTTGAGCAACAAAATGTGGTGAAAATGCGGGCGTGACGTCTCGCCGCGCTCAACAAGAGAGAAGGTAAAATGTTTTTAAATGAGAAATGTTTATGCAAATGATGTTGGACGTGATGATGAATGGAGTATGATTGATGATAGTATGAGATGAGCAAATTTCGGGACGAAATTTCTGTTAAGGTGGGTAGAATGTAACGCCCGTACTTTTTATGGAAGATGACGCACGTAAATCGAGGAACGGTTGAAGGAATCATATTTGGAACAACACCAAATATTATAATTTTTTCGTTGGGCGTTTTTAATTGTTGTGAAGACAAGATAACGAAATTTAATAAAGTTCCCGTGAATTTTTTTAATTTACGGGGGAAAATACGAAAAAAATTATAATGTATGAATTTATTTTGGACTTTCCAAAATAATAAATTTGAAGTTCAATTATAAATAAGATAAATTAAATCTAATCACTCTTTAAATCCATCAAGTGATAGTTTTAACTTGGGCTTGTAATTAATTGTTGATTCCTTTCTAGCCCAATTGAAATTAAATCTTTGAAGCCCAAGTATGAAATTATTTTAGCTAAGCCCAATTTCTTTTCCTTTTCTCTTCTTTCTTCCTCCCCCCACGTCGGCGGTTCCTTCTTCCCCCACGATGACCGATCGGTTATTTCCCACCCCTCCACTTCCCTCCTCAATACCTACACCCTCCTCTAACCCACTCATCACTTCCACTTGACAAAAAAAAAGAGAAGAGAGAAGAAGGAGAAGCGACGAAGCCGAGAGGAAGGAGGAAGAAGAAGAAGTTGGTTCCACCATTTTTTTTTCCAACCACCATCAAATTTAAGCTTGAGGTATACCATTCCTTCCATTCTCAAAGCATGTGTTGTAGTAGCTTTGCATACATATTATACCTTCTTGTTCCATAGAATTCTTCCAGAACCAAACCATGTAACAAACCGTAAGTTTCGACCAACGATCGCCGCGCGTAACCGAAACTAAGAAAGAACGTAACTTTATAAACATAACGGGTGTTGCGGGTTGATTCGGGGTAGTTTCGAACGAGAGGAAGTTACCGCCGGCGACGGGCAGCGGCGGACATGCCGTGCTCGACGGTGCTGACGACATTCAGAGGCGGCACGGTTCGCGGCCTCCCAGGTGACGACCGCGACGTTCCCTCCCCGGCGCTGGAGCAGGCGGCGACGACGGGTGAAGAGGGGTGGACGGCAGCAGCCCTCGGCGGACGGTAGCAACTCCCAGCGGATTGCAGCAGCTCCTGATCTGCGGCAGCATCTTCCGGCGGGCAGGAGCACCTCCCGGCAACGATCGGTGATGGCTGGGGAGTCGACTTCCGCCGGCTGCTGCGATCGGCGAGCGGCAGAGAGAGAGACGGGGAGAGAGAAAGATAAGAGGAGAGAGAGAGAAGTGGGGTTGGGGAAGAAGATAAAAGATTGGGCCATGCATTTGGGCCTCTTTTGTTTGTGTGTTTTGGGCCTTGAATTAAATCTTTTTAGTTGGGCCATTATGAATTATTGGAAGATTAAGTTGAGTTTTGGGCTCTTCTTTTTAATTGATGGGGCTCACTATTTAATTTTGGAGGAATAAAGTGGTTAAGGAATTAAATCCTTTGGGCCGGAAATTAAAATTTAATCGGGGGAAAATATTTAATTAATTTCCGTAAGTTCTTTTTGAAGGATGAATAATTTACCTAAGTACGAAATAACACTTTTTCAACGGTAAATCATTACGAAAAGTTAAGCATGTGCTTGAATAATTTTTAGAAATTATTCCGACGACATGGAAAATACGAGGAGCCAACGGAGGAAAAGAACGAGCGTAAGCGGCCGACCGGCGTCGCACGCGATGCCTTGGGCGGTCGCCGAATAACTAAAAATGCATGAAAACCGAGAAAACGAATTAAAGGATTTAATTAGAGTGCATGCATTCTAAAATGGTTTTTGTTACCGAGATTGATATGAATTTTATGTATTTTCCGAGAAGGTGGTTTGCACGCACGCTAAAAGTCAGAACGAGGAACTTTTTACGGAAATCCTAAGCTTTTGAGGTGGGCTCTATTACTTAAACTCTTTTATTTGCAATGATATGTTTACGGAGAGATAAGGGTGGTTTGAATGTTATGTCATGCCGTATTTTATGTTTTGAATTGCCTATCTGATTGTCTACTAGGATAACGTCCTACTAGACTTTGATGGTTAACGAATTCGGGTCTGACTAGGGAGTGAGTCCCTACTCGGACTAGTGCACTGATGGGGATCGTGAGCCGTCCTTTGTGGTCGGCCGGTCCAGTGATCGAGTTTGTGGCCACATTCTCGTTTCACATGATGGTTCAGATATGGTATATGATGGAGGATGATAATGATATGTGTCTGCAGACACCTTTTAAGGAATGATTTAGTGTTTCTCGGCCTTTTAAAGTAAAACCCGAGTTTCACTCAATGATGGCTTGACATATCTTAACGATGAATGTATTCCGGGCATGAGTTCACTGAGTGCATCAAGTACTCAGCCCCTGCATATGTTTTCCCTATGTGCAGGTTGAGTGTGGACGGGGGACGGAGGATGTTGAGCATTGGACAGAGACAGTATTCAATAAATGATCCGGTTGCTATTGTGTCTTCATACATAGTAGTAGCTAACTCTCAAATGCTTCCGCTATGCCAAGTTTAGGAATTTCTTTGATTTCCTTTGAATTGTCAAACTATATCATTCACGTTATGTACCTTCGGGATTTGGAACCCTGTTGATAAATGAAATTTCGTATTTCGACCGATATGTCGTACTTCTTTGATTGTTTCCCTTTCTTCCCCGCTTCTTAATTCCCCCACTAGTCACGATTCCCCGTGTTTTCTATCCTTAGGAAGCGCGGTCGTGACAATAAGCATCATAGAAATAAGAAGTTACTACTTACTAGAGATAGTGGATAGAATTGAGAATTTAAAATAGGTATTATTATTATTATTATTATTTAATACAGACGCAGTGTGTATATATGCAATAAAATTGTTTTCGATTTCAAATCAAGATTAAGAAAAAAAATGAAAAGAGTGAAAGATAGTATGATTAATTCTTTTATGTCCAGTGACTATTATTGCTAATAAAATTATCAGGAATTGAAAATGTTAGAACCTTGTTTAAGAATTAATTTTGTAATTCACTCTAAACCTTATGATTGAGTGTATTTTAAATTAGGGGCAAGATTGTGAAATATTTAAAGCAGTGAAGGTAGCCCATGTGATTTCAGTTGCTGAGTTCTGTTTTATACTACTACTAATAGATTACGACATAAAGGTCTCATTGGAAAAATAAATGTTTACAAAATGGGGGGCATTTTGGAAAAAAATAAGTTGCTGGTAGTTATGCAGCTAATTATTTTATAGTATGTATATATATTACTAAGAGACACTGCTTTATTATTGTAGTTTGATTAATTATGTCAGACGTAAGTTAGATTATGGTATTACGGCAGCTCCAAAAGCTAAAGGACAAATCGAATTTAAAATTTTAAGACGGTTGAATTGTAGACAAGTGGTTGAGTTTGGGTTGTCAATTAAATGTAAAATTGATTGACGAAATATGCTCAAGGCACAAGAAAATTGGTAATGCTTTAGCTAAAATATACTCCTATATTTTGATTAATCGTCTACTTGGGTAATGGTTGATGAGCATGGCGGATGCAAAAATATTGAAATTTATAATTTTGATAAGAAAAAAAAGTTCTTATAGTAAGTAGTAAGTATTTTATTGTGATGATAGAGCCTTCCAACTATATGATTAACATGATAAAAAAATTGTCATGTGTTTTACGCACTAAAGTCAGCCAAGAATAATTTAATTTGCTTGCTTATTCAAATGACTTCTGCAAAAACGAAGGGATTGTTCGATACAACACTATTAGACATACACCGCAGCAGAATAGTGTGGTAGAATGCATGAATCATACCATGTTAGAAAGAGCGAAGTGCATGCTTTTTTCCATGTTGGTTTGACTTGAAGTCTTGGGCAGAAACAGTAAACACGACGTGTTACCTGATTAAGCGAGGACTTCACTGGCATTGACTGCAAGACACGTTATGAGGTATGGTCAGATACACCTGCAGATTACTCTTTGCTGAGAGTTTTTTGGAATACGGTTTATTATCCGCTTTGCCCAAAGTCCTCACGGTTATGTTTTTTGCAACCCCCCCAAAAAAGAGGCATCATACTATTGGAGTAAGGGCTACACTTAATAATGCTTTACACATTTCCTGATTCTTCAATGTAGGACGGTTGAATTACAACAATCATTCCCTCGAACCAAGACCACAAGACCAAAACCAACTCCAAGTTCACACAGGTCATAGGCCACCACAAGTTTTTATCGAGCTCACACAGAAACTTCAGAGCATGCAACCAATAGACCGAACGTCGGACCATGCAGGCCTAACTCTAAACCATGGCTCTAATACCATTGTACGTGTTTGACGATGCACACCCGAACTCCACATTAGTATCATACTGCACCGTCACTTGTCATCGATTTGGCGCTTGTTTATGGCTTGATTTTGGTAATTAGGTTTAGATTTGTGCGCTTTATTTTTTTAAGAAGTCTACAAAATTCTATTTTTTCTTGGTAATCCCTTGTATTTTTCTTGGTAAACAAGTACAAGTATTTGTAGAATGGTTAACGATATGAATTTTCATACCAGTATGAACTATTTTTGGCTAAATTTGGTTTTAGATACCTTTATTGTATGAATTTTTATACATCGTGGCACACTGAAATTTCGGTATGTACCATAAATAACAATATACTACAACGTAATTTACGGCATACCTTGTATATAGCGACATCAATATATATTGTAACTATGAATGCCGAATATATTTATAAATAATACTCCATCTGTCTCATTCTAAATGGAGCATTTCTTTTTCGGCACCAGATTTTATGTAATGTTGTTTTGTGAATAGAGAATAAATTAAGAGAGAGGGAAAAAGTAGAAAGAGTGGTATTTTTATTTTTAGAAATATGTAATTTAGAATGGGATATCCTAAAGAAAAATGTGTCAATTAAAATGGACCGGAGGATATTATACCTGAATTCGGTATACCGAAAAGACGGTAAAGATCATTTTGAATTTGGGGAAAGTTCAAACCGCAATTTAAATACTCACTCCTATGTGTCATTGTCAGCAACCCTTCTCACCAAGTTAAATTGTAGTACTCCCTCCGTCCCACTCAAGATGGCCACATTCTTGAGTGGCACGAAGTTTTAAGAAGTGTTGTTAGGTGGAATAAAGTAGAGAGGAAAAAGATAGTTAAATATTTTAATGAGTAGAGAGGAGGTCATTTCCAAAATTGGAAAGTGGTCATCTTAATTGGGACAAATACAAAAGTAAAGGTGGCCATCTTGAACGGGGCGGAGGGAGTACTAAGGTCATCCACTACGTTGTCTCTATACCGTCCCTTAAACTACTATTTGAGGGCCCCATTGTACTTTTTTACTCCATCACTTAACTAAGGGACAGAACCTGCAACGCTCTATCCCCTAACCGTCCCTTAACCGTCCCTTAAATTACTATTCATTCAATTTTAATTTTTTTTATTTTTTCCCCCCACAAATTCAATTAAAAAAACACACTTCATTAAAATTAAAACAACATTACAACTTAAAATTCAAAAAATAGAAAAAAGACATAATTAAAATCCTAAAAAAATAAAAATGACATAATTTAATTTGCTCAAAAGGATTCATTAGTTTGAGTTGATTTGAGATGGAAATTGGAGTGGATATAGAGAGGATTTGAGAGGAATATATGTGTGTTTGTGTGTGAAATGAGTATGAAATAGGAGTATTTATAGAGTAAAGAAATAAATAAAAAATAAAAAATTGAAAAACGGCAAAAAAGGTAACATTACCGTTTGAAAAATATAATATATATATTATTAAAATTCGAATTTAAAAAATTGAATTATTGCGTCATCGTGACGACGCCCACCCGCGGGCCAGCGAGTGGGCGTCACGCATGCATCGGGAGCTCGCCACGTCGCCTCGGCGCGTGGCGCGACGTCGCGTCCCGCGTCGCGTGGTCGCGGGCTACGGGACGGCATGGAGACGGGCTAGGGACGGAACGCGTCGCTGCAACGCGTCCCGCGGCGGTTCCGTCCCTCCGGAACGAAACGCGCGCCCGTCGCGGGACGCGTAGTGGATGCTCTAAGAAAATTGTATTTTCAAAATCTTACCACATGCATGGGAGCACATGCATGGACATGCCTCTCACTCCACTTTCTCATCATCTGACCCCACAAACACTCAAATTCACATTCCCTCATTTACATCACATGACACATCCCGCGCCATGCACCATCATATGCATGCACCTTCATTTACTTTCTTATAACACAACACACATATATAAATAAATCTAGAAACTCTTCCCCTTAATTCAACATGGCAATTCAGAATCAAGAAGCCACCACCTTCACACAACTGATGAAGCAAAAGTATTTGGCGGCGCGGAGGAGCTCCAAGACCGTGAGCTTCTCGGCCGAGCTGCCGCCCGACGTCGGCGCGGCCTTGCGGGAGTGCTGCGTGTGCGCGGTGAAGTACTCCACCAATCCTCTCTCCGATATCAGACTCTCCATAGTTGAGATGATACAGAAATTGGGGATTCGTGATTGGGAAGATATGGAGGAGTTGATATATTGCTATATTGCTCTTAATTCTAGTGACATTCGTCACTTCATTGAGGAGGCTTTCCTTAGCATTCGCTTTTCTAAATCGTGATAAAAATTTGATTACCACCATTTGTACTTGTAGTCAATTTAGTACTAGTATTAACTAATTTCCAATTAAATTTGAGTAATTCAAATTCACAAAATTTGATCGTTAATTATTATTTTTTGTTAAGGATAAATAGCCATTTAAATTACCAAGTTTGGTCAAAATCTGGTCTATCCTATAAAGTTTTAAATCTGCTAATTAAATCACGAAGTTTCAATTTTTCTAGTTTATCTCATGAATCGAATTTTAGGTGGAATCTTTGTTAAAGTGGATTGAGATTTAAATTACGAAAAAGATGCATGTATAATCCAAAGTGTAACCACAATGAGTTGATCTTAAATGTTGAATTTTGAGATTTCAAGATGGATTTCAATGTAGAGATGCAAAGATTCCACCTTAACTTCTGACCCATGGGATAAACTAGAAAATTAAAACTTCGTAATTTAATTACCGAATTTTAAACTTTATAGGATAGACCCGATTTTGACCAAACTTAATGATTTAAATGGCTATTTACCTTTTTGTTAAATATGTGATCTAATCGGTCATACCACACAAAAAGTGCTCGTAATACTATCATTTCCATAATGAATTTAGCATTTTCCAGAATAAAAAATTGCTGGAATTAATTAGTAGTAGTAGTAGTTGGAGCGATGGTGGCGGAGGATTGCAACCTTCCAGATTCCATTTTCTCCTCCACATTTTCTTTGATGGCTTTGGTATCGTTATCTGTTCCCCACAAGAATGAATACAGCCCAGCTACGATCAATGCCATGCCTAGCAAGCTTCATGCATTTACATATATTTCATCAATTATAAACAATAGTATATATTTACAATTTTATTATTATTATTAACCTGAATATGAAAAAATTGTACTACCTTCCAACAAAGAGCTCTTCACCGAAGAAAATAGCTTCGATGATGAGGATGGATAGGAGAGATAAAGGCTTGAACATGGAAGGATATGTCGGATCTTTCTTTGTTACAGCCATCGAAATCAAATCATACGTTACGTCAGTCGCTAGTATAGCCTGTCATAAATTCATTTTTACATTAGTATTACTTTTATTTACATGAATATATGTCAATCTGGTCGCGTTAGATGTTATATAACTTAATGTACTACTTGCCCACTAATCAACACATTATATTAAAAATATCAATACAAATTTATTTGATTACACCCCCTATATCAGTATGGTATGTATATTAGTGGCATTGGGCCTAATGGTATATCTAGGTAGAATGGGCCTATTTCAGGAAAAAGAAAATCCAATAGATATGATGGAAGTCAAAACATTAAATTAAACACTCTTATATAATCTACTATTCACTTCAGTCACCCTATTCTGTTTAACACAAATATTATCTTATGTAATTGAATTAAAAGTTGAAAAATAAGTGATAAAATAGAAAATATTACCGAGTATAAAATTGTAGTAATAAGCTGAAGATTCCAAGCCAGTCGCCATGACTCAGCTTTTGTATCCATGCACAAACCTACCACTGTGGCTTGAACTGATGCTATATGCAGCATATAATCATGGTCCCACAATATCTATAGGGAAATACTTTGAATAATTTCACCTGTTCATTTTGTAACCAATACAATCATGATAGATGATAAGTCAATTATAATTATAATTCTTGAAATAGGAGAAGGCTCATATCAATATTCTACACACACACACACGTATTGCTCCTAAAAGCACTACACTTTGATCATATTTGTCCTTTTAATCTGACTTCTGAACTGTAGCATTAATGTTTTGACCTTTTATTGTTTTATCAAATTAGGGGTTCCCTATTTTTTAAAAAAAATTTTGTGAAGAGGACATCCACCACGATATTTTTTGGACCCAAAATTTGGAATGGATATATTTTACATTAACCAACCCCATTTGAGTTTAGGATAATCTCCGTTCCATTAGTGTTGAAGCATTTCGTTTGAGTATAGAGATTAAGGAATACATATTTAACAAGTTAAATGGAGTCAGAATAAAGAAGAAAGTAAGGGAGAATATAATAAGAGTGATAAGCATGTATTTTTCCAAAAAAAGTAAACGACTCAATTCTAATAAAACGACCCAAAAAGAAAAATATGATCTAAAACTAATAGAATAAAGTGATAATATATATTTGTGTACCTGTAGAATGAACCAAAATCCATAAGAAATAGAGCTTCCAATCAAGAGCAAGGTTCCTCTAGTGTTGTTTTGGTGGGTTTGGATAACAATTTTATGATGATTGTGAGAACTAAGGTTGAAAGATTTGCCTTTGTGGAGAGCCATTGTTAATATTCCTGCCAAGCATAGAATCGCTCCCAAGCTTTTTATCTTACCACCCTTCGTATGCAGGTTCAACTTTTCTATCCTTCAATTCCAAATATATATTAGCATTCACTAATTTGCAATATATAATAAATTAATGAAGTTCACAAATTCACTAATTACCTTAGAATAATTGAGAAGATAAAGGTGAGTGAGTATTGGAATGAGGTTAAGGAAGTTGGTAGCATATGTAGCTGACGTGTCCTTCAAACCATAGTAAAATAGTCCCATAGCCAGCAATATCCTGCATTTTATTTATGCAAAATATGCATATAAATATATATTTTAAAATTAAATACGCCACAGAAAAAAAAATGGTCCTTTAATTTTGTCCTTTGAAAAGGGTCACCATTATCTTTTTATTTTGTTGTTTAAGAGAAAAGCGCGTGAGTTTTTGATTTGGCCTAATTAAATAATAGAAATTGAATAAGTTTGGCGACGAATATTTTTATGTAATTTCTAATTTTATATGTGTGAATATTATTGAGGGCAAGGATTAGGCTTCCCGACACTTTCGCGTGCCATTAATAAATTAATTTAAATATTATTATTCACATAAATAGCATCGTATATCATAGTTACAGAATATTTATTATCATTAAATTTATTAAACTATAATAGCTATTACTAAAATTGAAGTTTAAGAATATCATATACTCCGTACCTAATACACTAGTTACAGAATAGTCAACCACAAACATTAATTAGTAGTACTATAGAATTAAAAATTATAGTTCCTTGATTTTGTCCTTTTTTTAGTATCTTTGAAAGATGTTAGTAGTATATTTAATCTAAGGGATTACTAATCCTTGCAAAACAATTTGCAGATTAAATAAAGAAACCATATGTAAGGAAATTAAATTTGAGAGATGTTATATGCCTCAAAGAAAAAAACAAAACAAAAATGCACAAATTAATCACAACAATTTGCAGGTTTCAAAATTCCCAAAGTAAACTATATGTATTTTATATATTATGAATTACTTTTCTATAGAATAAAATTATCCCTTTAACTATGCATGACCTCAAAAAAAAGAAGATAAATCATGCCATACTGTTGAAAATTGAAATAGTTAAAGATGTATGCATGGAAATTAAGGGCATCAGCACTGGGGTGCCCTAAGGTGCGCTCTAAAGTCCGCCCTACGCACTGCCACGTCAGCATTTTATCATCCTACCCTTTCACCTGCAGTGGAGCGCCCTATAAGCCGCCCTAAGGGGCGTCCAAAGCATTTTCTTTTATTCGAATATTTAAATAAATACAAAAATTGGGAAAACCTTCATTTCATTTATAAAATTAATACATTACAATACGAATTTAAAAAAAATATGCAAAGTCAGCGACGACGGTTACGGGCCCACACTTCTTCAATCATGTCGTTCATGAGCTGAGCATGGTCATGTTGGTTGCGCATTGAGGCCTGTCTAGATAGAACCTCATTGAAGCCTGTCGGTAATCCTCGAGCGGGGGGCGCGATCGCCGTGCTGGAGGAGCTAGATACACCTTCATCATCGGTCCAATCGGTGATGCTCCCACCTTCATGTTCGACTATCGTATTGTGCAAGATAATGCACGCATACATGACATCGACGAGGACTTCCTTGAACCAGAGACGCGCCGGCCCTTTCACTATTGCCCACCGTGATCGGAGCACACCAAATGCCCACTCCACATCCTTCCTCGCCGCCTCCTGCTTTTGCACAAATAAAACTCTCTTCTCACCGATTGGGCAACTAATCGTCTTTAGGAAAACATGCCACCTTGGGTATATGCCATTGGCCAAGTAGTACCCCATGTGGTATTGGCGCCTGTTGGCAGTGAACTCGATGGCCGGGCCGTTGCCATTGCATTGCTCGGTGAAGAGGGTGGATGAGTTGAGGACGTTGATGTCGTTGTTCGACTCGGCTACACCGAAGTACGCATGCCAGATCCAGATTTTAATCCCTAATTATTTGCTTTAATTTTAAAATAAAAAAACGTGATCAAGTGAAAATTAAATCTACAAGTAAACAATAATCTAAAACCTCAAGTGAAACACAGAAAAAAATATTATTACATATGAATAAGGTTTATTTAGTACTACATATGTGTGCTGATAAGATTTTATTATTACATATAAATAATATTTCCAAAGTTGATAAGATTTACTTACATAGTTTCAAACACAGAAAAAATTTATTTATAAAAATTGATGCAGAATAGGTATTATTAAGTTTATTTTTTTATAGTCGGGTGTATATATATTACTCAATATTATACAAATATCACTAATAATATATTTAATTTATTTTATAACTATTCTAATACATTAACTTAGCTAAAATCACATTTTTGTAAAACACTTCTCCACTTTTCTTTTACTTTAAACAATTTTTTTGTAATTATTTTTTAGTTCCTTCTCTAACTTCACTCCTTTTAATCCTAAAAAGTCAAATCTGATGTAATTGGATTTTATTTGTGTCATCTTAATAAAATCTAAAGATAATTTAGAACAATTTCACTAAATTAATACTAATAGATAAAGTTACGGCAAGAGTTTGAACCAACTAAGACTTTTATTTTTGTTCGCCCTTAATTAATGGTACAATAAATATGATACGAAATTGTCACCAAATCATACCGTGTACAAAAATTGAAATGATAAATTTGTCACCAAATCATACGTATGAAACTTATCTACAAGTGAAGTGATAGTAAATAAATTAGAAAGAGCCAAATCCACCTATAAAACATTTACTAGAAACGGGTAAATCTTTTTTTAAAAAAGTCAACTTAAGCAAATTCCCATACAGTCTATGGAATGAACTGATTATATGGTCAGAAGATTATCACATCATAAATACCACTCGTTTAATACGCATGCTAAATGTTGAAACCTGTGGTTATCCTCATCCGATTTCGACCAGATGCCCTGTCCCAATACTCGGCTCGCACCCTGTCGGATAATCCCAATACCCGAGTCGGCTATACCGCACCTAATGGCGGAAGGTGCGACAAGGGTGAATGAATGGAAGAGAAAAGATTATAGAAATAAATTATAAAATAATCCTGAATTCCTAATAACACTAAAATTAAAAATTGAAAATCTCTAAATTATTAAAAATCGGAATTAGGCGGGTGTATCGTGTATACCCGTTCGAGTATACACGATACCCTCAAAACACATCATTATACTGAAATATGCTACATAACCAAAATGGTACAAAACCGAAATGGTCTTAAATTAACAACATGCCCTAAGTTCGTGAAACTGTATACCAAGTCGAATATTTAGAGAAAAACTATTAGGCGCTAATAAACCTTAGTTTATTCAAGATAGTCTTATTTAATAAAAAGACAAATTTCCTACCTTTTCTTTCATTTCGGGAGAAATACGATCGGAAGGAGCTAATTCAAACCCCTCCGGTAAAATAAGAACAGCCCCCACATTCAAACCCCCTTTCTTACCATTAGCAAGGACACAAATATAAATTTTTTAATTAATCAACAATTAATCCTCAAATGAAAAGTGATTCACTCAATCCAACAACAAAAATCTCTCCCCACTCGTTCTGTGTACACATTAAATTCTCCGCCCTTTTTTTCCCATATTATCAAATGAGAACTATAATGAGGAAAAAAAAACTATAATGAGAACTATAATGAGTATAATAAGCTATGAAACGACTTAGCAATTCTTATATACACCGTACATTTAAATGATCTCAATAGTGAAAAGTAAAAAATATTATTTGGTCATACTAGGCCCAATAGAGTAGTACAAACGGCAAATTACATATGGATCCATCAGAATAATAAAAGTACTAAACAAAAAGCCTGCTAACCAAGCCCAAAATGAACTAGGGTTTTACGATTCCATTATTCTTTTTCTTTTAATATAAATATGCTTCTCTTCGATTTTGCCCATTTGCTCTGAACCTTCTTCTCTTTCTCTACAGAGCAGCCAAACACTTCACCTCTCAAAATGAAGACCATTTTGTCCTCCGACACCATGGACATTCCCGACGGCATCAAGATCAAGGTCAAGGCGAAGGTCATCGAAGTCGAAGGCCCAAGGGGAACGCTCTCAAAGAATTTCAAGCATCTAAATCTCGATTTCCAGCTCATAACCGACGAGGAGACCGGGAAGAAGAAGCTGAAGATCGACGCCTGGTTCGGAAGCAGGAAAACCACCGCCTCCATCCGCACGGCGCTCAGCCACGTCAACAATCTGATCAACGGCGTAACCAAGGGTTACCGCTACAAGATGAGATTCGTGTACGCTCATTTCCCTATCAACGCCTCAATCACTAACAATGGAACCGCTATCGAGATCCGAAACTTTCTCGGGGAGAAGAAGGTATAAAATTTGTTTATTTCGGCGTCTTGTTTACCGTGTTTATAATTTAATTAGTTTGCTCATTGCTTTACTTGGTTGATTTTCATTTGTTTCTGTATATGAATATGCTATTTGCAATTTGATTCATTTGCTCACTGCTATATTTTCATTATTTAATCGATGTTTGCAAATTTGTTACTATTTCATGTAATTTATTCAAGCTGCTTGATTGTATGTGTTTCTGAATTTCATTATAAGTTGAAACTCTAGATTTATTGGTGATGTTATATGCTTATTGTCGAATTGGATTGAAATTAGAAATACTAAGAGAATAAAATTATATGAACATGCCATATATTCCTTTATGTTTGCACAAATGCTATTGTTTTGAATTTGGCTTATGTTTTAATGCTTGGTACAGTGTTGATATCATTAGTAAGTGTAGTCGATGAGATCATGTTTATAAATTAGTAGCTTCTTAATTTTAAATTCCTTGGTTGGTTGGGCTGTTACATGACATAGTTGTTTCTTTAATTTGTGCTCTGTGTGATGATTTGCAATTCCTCCTACAATAGGTGAGGAAGGTTGATATGCTTGAGGGTGTGTCGATTGTGCGATCAGAGAAGGTCAAGGATGAGTTGGTGTTGGAGGGTAACGACATTGAGCTCGTTTCCAGGTCTTGTGCCTTGATAAACCAGGTAATGAACACCCCAAAAACTCTTTATGGTTTTTGTTTTATTGTCTATATAGAGTTGCATAGCATCAAGTCCAAGCTTTGTTTTTCTCTGTTCTTAACACTTGTTGTTTTGTTTGTTGGACAGAAATGCCATGTCAAGAACAAGGATATCAGGAAGTTCCTTGACGGTATCTATGTCAGTGAGAAGGGAGCCATTGCCTCCGAGGAATGAAGTCGGAAATTTATGTTTTGATCACATATTTCCATTTTCTGTCTTGTTTCCCTGTTGACTGCTGAGACTTATATAAAAGATGAATCTGCAAATTTTGTGTTTGTTACTCTGATTGAGTGTACTCTTCTTGTTTTGTGCCAAAATCTATATTGCGATCTGCCAATTATATAAGTATGTTGCTTAATTATAATATGGTTGGTAATTTTCCTGCCAATTACTCAGGAAAATCTTAACGTGTTTGGTAATTTTGTTTAATTTATTTTTACCATTTAAGCTTTTAGCATGAAAATTCATTAACTTGTTTGCTCATGCCTTTTGTATATTTAATTTTCAAATTTTCAAATACTCTGTAAATCTTACTAGTGCTATAGTTATCTTTTCACCAATACACATCTATGTTTTGTTTATGTTATCTACATTTTACCTGTATTTCTAATTAATCTCGCGGCAATATTATCATGAAACTATACTAGTAATAAAAATGTTACTAGTACCTAATAATTACCGGAGAGGGTTATGAATTTCCATCGTATGCAACGAAAAGAGGTTAACTGGGGTCAAAAGTTCCAATTTGGCTGATTGTGTCTACTTCTAGTTACTAGAATTATAACACATACGTATATTATATGTAATTACTACTCCATTCATTTTAATGTAATTGAGACGTTTGTTTTGGATATTAAGATTAAGATTAAGATTAATAAATTTGTGTTTAGTGAGTTGAGTTGACAAAGAATAGAGTAAATAAGTGAAGATGAAATAAACTACCGAATTAGATGGGGCTTTTTATATAAAAACCAATTGTGATAGTACATAGTAACTGATTGTTACATGTTAGACCAATACATTTTATAATGACTAATTATATTTTTGTCAAAATAAAATAGAAAATACCGACTAATAAATTTAGTTGTTTATATAATCGATCATAAATAAATCATACTCCTATTGTAAGTGTTGGAGAAAAAACCAGTTCAACTGTAATTTAGTAGTTTCTGCAAGACATGTCATTGATTTTTGTAATATACAAACCAATTAATCATTTTCCTTTAAAATTTCTAACAACCTAGAAATGCAAAGTGAATGTAGTTGGATTTCGCTGCAGATTATAACAGTTTGATCTTCATTTCATAAGCATAGCAATTCTATTCTATTGAATAAAAATAGAGTTTAACTAAACTAGCACAAGTCAATCTCAATCTGGGTTTAACTAGGGCTTTTCTCAATACATAACTCTCAATTCCCCAAATCGATCACAGAGACTCTTCTCTCCGAATTTGAGGATGAATATCGTCAAATCCAACTCTTTCATCAAACTCGCCGCTCGATTGCCGCTCAATTGCCGCCGAATCTCCACCGCTCCTCCTCGCCTTCTCAACGACCCGACCGCTAGCGCTTCGCCGTATTTCTCCACCATCCGCCACATTCGTCATTTGCGCGACCCGGACACTAGGTATTCTCGATAGCATTTTATGTACTACTTGTAGATTTCCCCCTTTATATTTCCATCTGTTTGAATTCGTTTTTTTTTGTCTATTCCTTCGATATGCATCTTCTTCTATGTCTTGGTCGCTGCTGCTGAATCAAATTTAGCTATTTATCCGACATTTCTCATTTACTCTGTCATCTTCCAAGGGGCGGTGCGATTAAGTCATTTTTATCCCAGTAATAGGATTTCTCCAATCCTACTCTTTCAAGGGATAAACCCCAGAAAATTACAAAGTTCCAATCCTGCCCTAATCTGTCTAGTCTAGTCTAATCTAATCTTCTAGTGTAAACACCCGGTAATGGTTTTCATTTTCATTCTTCTCATATGAGGTATATGATGCCTGTCGCTGTATGCTGGTTGGTAATTACTAATAAGTTTTGATAATTCCATTGTACTAATTTAGTTTATCTATCATTTCTGTTACCTATTACTACTTGTTTCCTGTTTGATATGTGTTTTCTTTTCCTAGTTGATTATTACCAACAATGTTAGTTATACACAAAACTGCTACGGATTTACAATTAGAGAATGTGGCAATTTGTATGAGAGTCGAAATTTTCAAAAAAATAAGAATCAAGGTTTGGATAAACATTTTGGAATGCTTGTAGTTTTTAGAATAAGGCTTATAGAGAGTTCCTCCTATGACTAGATTTCCAAATTATTGGAATGATATTTGATATTAATTGGAAACCTGATAAAAGAATGTGCTGACTTGTGGTGAAGGTATGAGACTGCCCCGCCCATAAACTGGGGCGTCAGAATTGTGCCAGAGAAGAAGGCCTATGTTATTGAGAGGTTTGGGAAATATTTGAAGACTTTGACTCCTGGAATCCACTTGCTGGTTCCATTTGTCGACAGAATTGCTTATGTGCATTCACTGAAAGAAGAGGCAATTCCTATTCCCGACCAGTCTGCTATTACCAAGGACAATGTCAGCATTCTAATTGACGGAGTTCTCTATGTCAAGGCATGTAGACTTATGGTGCTATGTCTTGTTGTTTAACTTGCGTATGAATCACTATGATTGAGTATATGGACTGTTCACATTGTTATTTCCCTTTTTCTCCTTTGCAGATAATGGACCCACAGTTGGCATCATATGGGGTTGAGAATCCATTTTATGCCGTGATTCAGCTTGCACAGACTACCATGCGAAGTGAGCTAGGTAAGATCACTCTTGACAAGACCTTTGAGGAAAGGGACACTCTCAACGAGAAGATAGTGGTGAGTTATTGATATCTGATTTTTATACTCTGGTTCTTTTGTTTATTGGGAAAATCTTAGGCTTTCCTGCCTAGTGTGGTAGTTTATAATCTATGTTCTTTTTGTTCCTCTAGTGTATCATGCAGTATCTTTACTTGTGAAAATTACATTGAACAGTTGAAAATATTGAACAGCTTCCATGAACTCATTATTTATTAACAGAAAATAAACTGAAGAGGTCTAACAGATTGATTGGTGGGTACATTATGTCCCACATTTACTTGAAAATTGCCTTCATCAAGCTCTTATATCCATTTTGGGGCTTCATAAAATATGTATCGGCGTGTAGAAAACATATGCAGATATTTGTTAGTTGTTGGTAATTCATTCTGCATATTATGCATATCATCTAGAAGTCTAGAATTGCTGATTAAGCTTGCACCTTATGCACATACTTGACTGATTGTTCTATTCTATATGTGTGTGGTGCAGATTTCCATCAATGAAGCTGCGAAAAGTTGGGGATTACAATGCCTTCGTTATGAAATAAGTGGGTTGATTTTTTCAGAAGAAATATTTGTGTGTGCATTCGGAAAATATCATTCAAGTTCTGCTCCATCTAATTTATTTTCCGGGGTGCTTTTTTTTACCAAATTAGGGGATATATCTCCTCCAAGAGGAGTTAAGGCCGCCATGGAGATGCAAGCTGAAGCAGAGCGCAAGAGAAGAGCTCAAGTTTTAGAATCTGAAGGTAATTTGTCCTAAACTTAAGCCAGCTCTTGTCTTACAGTTGTTCTGTCTGCGAAAGCTATCTTACATCCACAATAAACACAAGTTCCGTTAATATGACTGACAGAAAAGTCTGACGAATACCATATTAATGAATTAATTGGTTTGCAATTTTAACTTGAGCATTAATGATTAGGCTACAGTCATTTATTCATTTATGAAAAAGTAAAGGTATGGAGTAACTCTTATCTGGCCAATAATGAAAAAATTACATGCTGCTTGTGGTGTTAGCATGTACAATGTATAAGAAATTTAAGATGGTGCATATTTATGATTCTTTCCATTCACGAGTTTCATTGTCTGATCTTAAACAGGAGAAAGACAGGCAAATATTAATATCGCAGATGGAAAGAAAACCTCTGTGATCCTTCAATCTGAAGCTGCGAAGATGGACCAGGTCAACAGAGCTCTAGGTTAGTTATCTCATTTGTGTTTGTTGTTTCATGCTGGTGAGACAATTTCCAATGGTTAATTGATATTTCGTGCCTAAAAAGTTGAAGTTGGGAGTAAGCTTGGTTGACCTTTTGTATTCTTTTTAAAGGGATTTTCCGTTTAATGCTTCAAGTTTTTATTTTTATATCAAGAATTGGGTTCTCTAATTATGCTTATCTCTTAAATTTTTGCTATATCAGGAGAAGCAGAAGCTATCCGTGCTAGAGCACAAGCAACTGCAGAAGGGATAGCTGTGGTATCCAAAGCCCTCAAGGAACATGGTGGTGTTGAGGTGAATCTCTTTTCTTTATTGATTATTATTTTCTGTTTTTATTTATTTTTGTTTGGGCTGCTCTGTAAGCACTACAAGTGCTGTGTAATGCATGATAAGACCGTAATGTACTGAGTACGCAGGCAGCAAGTTTAAGAGTTGCCGAGCAATATATTCAGGCCTTCAGTCAGCTTGCAAAGAAGGTAAAACTCAAAACATCTAGCTTAGTGTCAAATTATAGAGTCACCTCATTCAGTGAAAACTTTGAATTATTATTTTGTCGGGTTCATTCTTTCCTTATGATTCTTCTAGGGCACAACCATGTTACTACCCTCGAATCCTGCCCAACCTGCAAGCATGATGGCCCAAGCCTTTTCAATATACAAGAGCATGATCGTTGATCAGGCTGGCATCGAGAAAACAGAAGATTCAGAATCCAAAGCTGAGACAGAAGATCCTAGTCCGCCTTTGGAGCTTGGTGAGGAGAGTTCCCCGGCAACTAAACCTGATGGAGAAAAGCGCACAAGTGCACCCATATTTTCTCTACAAAGCACGAAGAACAGGAAGTGAAAGTGAGGGAGTTGTAATTTTGTGGTTCCATGCCTGACTGTCTGTTTCATTTTGAGATAGGTGAACTGATAGCTGTAGAGATAGAGAGTAAAAGTTGTGCTGCTCTATTTTTGTGCGGAGTTTATATTGCATTCTTTAATCCTGGCAAGCATTGCGAGGCAGCACCAGAATTTTAGAAAATAATTGGCCATTTTTCAATCAGGATTAATCTGATGTTATACACAGATATTTTCATCTTTGTGAATTTCTTTCTTGATTGGGAATCATATGGATTTTTTGTGCGTTCTTGCTCCCTAATGTTATTCTTTGCCGGTCAATTTAAATATATTTGGCGTTGACGCCAAAATGATTTATTTTCTTCTCTTTAGATATATGAATAAATTTGTCATTTATTTCGAAAGGATAAATTGTTCACTATTATTGCATCGCCATTTAGAGTTGCTGGATGGATCCACATTTGGACTTTTCTTCTTTGTATGCAGATATTAATTTTGTATTTTGTGATAAATTTCTGCTCTATTTCCTATCACGATATTGACAATCAATAGTGTAACATGGTACTATCATGGTCCAAAATAGTCATTCTTGATCGACAATGATATTACTTAATGAAGGCTTTTGTCATGGCCCCAAATAGGCATGCACACGATTCAAAAATCGAACCGGAACCGGCGGTTCATGGTTCAAAATTTCGTTGAACCTGAACCGGTCGCCAAGGTTCTAGGCAGTTCCGGTTCCGGTTCCGGTTAAAAAAACTAGCAGTTCATGGTGCGGTTTAAAACCGCTGGTTTTCAGCCGAAACCGCCGGTTCCAGGCTGGTTCGGTGGTTAAATTTTTTTATATTATTATTATTATTTTTTTCCGTTTAAGTGTTTATTTTAATGAGGCTACAAGTCACAACTTATAAGTAACAATTTACACTTAATGTTAGACTTGAACTTTTGAGTTGGATGTATTGCTATTTCTTTCAATGTGGGATAAAAGTCATTATTTATAACTACATGATAGGTTTTCATCATCTTTGTTTATATTAGTTTATATCTTGACTATCTCCTATTATTATAATTTAACAACAAATGTTATTCTTTAATTCTTTATCATTATCAATTAGTTTGTGTATATGTTAACTATTAAATACCATTATACACATTAAGAGAATAATTATTACAAATTTGTATTAATCTAATGATAACTATTATATGAATAATTATTTATCTATATACAAATCATATTACTCTAATTGTTTATTCTTATCTATCAAGAATATATTCATAAATAATAGTTTTATTTATATAGATTATACTACATCTATTAGAATAATAGGTAGTACAATACAAAATGAAAATCATACTATTAGTCTACTACTAATATATAAATATATAAACTATATTATACTGCTATACAAATCATTCTTTAATTGCCTATTTTTATCATTATTATACAAATTATATTAATTATTGTTTTTTCACATTTTAATCAATATATTGAGAAAATAAGCAACATACTTACATTTAAATCCAATTATTTGAACACGTCCACATTCTATAAATATACAAATTATGAGCAACATGCAACATTCAAATTTAATTAAACTATTCAAACTAAACTATTCTAGTTGATGCTAGTTGATGAATATTAAAGGAGATGTATAAGAGACAACGTTGTTGGTGGTCTTAGTATGAGGTCTTTTGGGAAATGTCCCAAGAGCAAAATCGTGAGGGCTTACCCTAAAGTGGACAATATCATACTCAGTGGCGGATTCAGAACTTTTAGATTGGGGGACGATAAAAAAATATCAATTTAAAGATTTAATATTCAATCAATGTTTTTTTTACAATCTCAATTACTACTACACTATTTATTTTCCAGTGAGCCAAAATTATTATACTCCGTACACTATAAAAAATTGATAATTTTTTTGAGTTATATTACTTGAAATAAAACAAAATATATCATATTTTCTATAAATAATCGAATATGAGTCTAATTAAAACTCATAAATAATGCAAGCCACATTCAATGAAAAAACAAATAATAAATTATATATAACCAATAATACATTCATATTCCCTCCGTTCCTTAAATTTTAGAGCATCCACGATGGATGCCCTAGTGGAAGCCCTAGAGGTTGCCACATCAGCATGCCCCTTTTTCTACAATGGTTTGGCCCTAGTGGGTGCCCTATCAATTAAACTCAATTTGCTTTTAATTTTTAATATTATTATTTTTTAATTTTTTTAATTAATAAAATATCAAAATATATTATATTAAACATTACAAATTTGAAAAAACACCTACATTCTTGAAAGTGTGAAAATGAGAAAAGAGAAGAGAAAGTGAGAGGAGTAGAGAGTATTAGTGTGTGAAGTGAAGAGAAAGTTGGGTATTTTTATAGTGGTTTAATTAGGGTTTAAAGAATTAAAATTAAAAATAATAATAATAATAATAATAATAATAATAAAATAAAAAATCTCCCGATCGGGCTCTGGGCTGCAATGGATGCCCGATCTCACGCCCGATGGATCGGGCGAGAGATCGCGGTCGCGCCCGAAGATGCCCGACGACGCCCGAGCCCGATCTCGGGCGATCGGGCGTGAGATCGGACATCCATTGTGGATGCTCTTATCACAGTTGATCGGACACAGATTTTAAGAAACGTAATGAAAAGTGGGTTGAAAAAGTTAGTAGGCAGTGAGTCATACTTTAAAAGTATTAGTTTTATAATAAAATATGAGTGAGAATGAGTTAGTAGAATGTGAGGTCCATTACCAAAAATGATAAAAAATGAAACGTGATAAAATTTGTGGGTCGGACGGAAATAGAAAAATATGATAAATTTTTATGGACGGAGGGAGTACTTTATTAAAGTGAAAAAACAAAAGGACAAAGAAAGGACAAAACAAGAATAGCCAAAATCGCGACTAAGAGAACTCAACCCGGGTCAAACGACATGACAAGTGGGCATATTATCCCTAGACTACTCACAATTTTGGGGGTATTTAATTAGAAATATTGGTTTTATATAAAAAATATATATATTATGTGAAACGTGACAAAAAAAAAGGGAAATCAATTGCTTGTAGTGTCATAAATGGAGTATTTATGCATGCATATGTGTATGTGAGAGAGAGAATTTGGGTACCAACCCAATCTAATTTTTGAAACACAAAAAATTCCCTGGGCACTATAATATGTTAAAATCAAAAGTAGTGTGTGGTAAATTTGACAATTATATAAACAAAATAATGTACTCCCTTAATTGCTTAGTTATAGCTTTGTAGTGTATTTTCACCTTTCCTCTAATATGCCATGTTATTAAGTTATACTACTGTCTTGTCAATTTGTCATAGTGATTTAGTAAATGAGTAGAAAATGATGATATGAAAGCAGATTTGAGCATTGAATAGAATTAATTTATACATAAAAACTACAATATCATTTTATAGTAAATCCCACTATTTAACAAATGAAAGTTTGTTTAAAATAATAAAATAACAAATGTTTGGCATACAAAGTCAAATATAAGTTGACAATTTCTTTGGGAATTGAAAACAATACCACAACCGTATGCACTTATGAATTCATTTAAGCACAACAGACAAAAGGTTAATTTCATTTCCAAATAGTAAGTGTTTATTTTGTGATTATCGTGTCATCTATACCAACTTGGCATAGTGAGTTGGTGTATCTTACCAATAACTCATTGACAAATGGAAATAATAAGAGTCCACATGCCACATCAAATGAATATCAATTCAATAAATCTAATTGCACAAATAGACATGTAGTATTATTCATGGAAAGTGGCATTATATTATTACTAATAAATTGGAAATATCATCATAAAATAGGCGTGCAATATAATTACAATATATATTGATATTGACCTATTAATGTAAGTACTTAATATTTTAAACAAAAAAATCATATTACATTATTTTTCATGCCAAGAAAAAAAAATCATATTACAACTCTTTGATAGTAGTACTATTTTGATGTAACTAAACTTTTCGGCAATCATCAAGCTGTTCTATTTAAAATAATAATATTTTTCAGATTGATTTTTTATTTTCTTATTTTAAAAATTTCTTGAATTTTTTACATGATAATAAGAAAATATTAAAAATTATAATTGATTTCTTAATATACTAACAAATTATAAGTTATAGTCATAATTTATATTTGTGTAAAGTTTTTGTTTACATATAAATACAAAACAAGAAAAAAAAGGTCTTATTCATAAAATCTCAAAATAGTGGAGTACTATCAAGGATTCATAATTTTTTTTCTTGGCATGAAAAGTAATGTAATACAGTATGATTAAATTTTTATGTGTAAAATATTAAGTATTAGAACAATAAAAGGTCAATGTGCATATATTACACGCCTATTCTAATATTTTGTGATGATAATTTCCATATTTAATAGTAGTAATATAATCTCACTTTCCATAATTAATAAATGTCTATTTTGTGCAATTATTTTTATTGAATTAGTGTTTAATTGATTTGGCATATGGGTCCTTTTTTATTTCTATTTGTCAATGAGCTATTGGTGAGGTACACCAACTCACTATGCCAACTTGGTATGGATGTACCATGAAATTTTTACTCGTTCATGAGGCTCTCTAGGTAATCATCTCTCTCTCACATAATGCAATAGGGATTTTTCCTAGCTATAATGTTTAAAGACAATTACTCCCTCTTTCGTCCCGGCTAAAATGACACATGATTTTAAGAGTTATGAGTTAATGTATTTAATTGAAGAGAGAAAGTGCGGGTGTGAGTATAGAGACAGAAAGATATAGATATTTTAATTGGAGTGGGAAAAAATAATTGAGTGTATTAATTGGAGAGAGAAAATTTTCAAAAAAGGAAATGTGTCATTTTATTTTGGACAAACTAAAAAAGGAAAACGTGTCATCTTAAGTGGGACGGAGAGAGTAATATATTCGCTTGATTGGTCATTTGATTCTTTTGGTGTGTCTTAAACTCTTAACCACACTAATTTCTTGAGCATTTGATTTTTGCCACTAAATTAGTCTATTATATCATAGTCAACTTTATAAGTTAACTTGGTTGCAAATCCGGAAATTGTCAAAATTTTCTTACTCATTCATATAATACTCCTACTGTTTATTTTAATTATTGGACTCTTCTTAGTTACGTTGATGAAAAATATGATGAACTAATGAATGCACTATCATCTCACTCTATGTAAGACTTTTTATCTGTTAGTCTTTTGGTGAATTTACATTTTATATTGGGAACTACTCTTGTCCGAAAACAGTAGAAACTAGAAAGCCGATTTCCGTTTTAAATTAATTAGTCCATGGAAAATAAACTTTCTAACTTTTAATTAAGTCCCTACAATTGGACAAAATAACGTTTCAAGAATATGGACAAGGAAAAATTGCATATGAAGTGCATTTGATAACCATTAGACGTTTATTTGTTTACAGAGGAGATAAATGAGAAAAAATAAATGAAATTTCGTGTTCAATATTCTGAATTTTAATAGTTATGTAATTGACTAGAATTTGACTTAAACTTCATGATTTAAATGGTGTTTTGTCCTTTTCAATTAATAAAAAATGTGAAATTACTAAAATATTTGTAAGTGAGAGAAAAAGTCCTGCATGTTTTTGTATTTTAATAAGTCAAATAAGAAAATCATTACAATTATGAAGAAATTTGGCATGTATTATTATAAGGATAATAACGTCATCCTAAAGTAATACTGAGATACTTATAAAAAAACTCATACAACCTTCATTTTAATTCATATGTAATTTTTTCTTTATCTATATTCTTAAAATATGATTTTTTTTCCATGTCATAGACTTAAAAGGTACAAACTACATATACAAGAAATTTATGAGTATTAAATTCACTCTTCCATTTAAAAGTGGTATTTCGATTAGTTTTTAACATTTATGTCTTTGTGAAATTAAAATCGTACTTCTAAATTCACTCTTCCATTTAAAAGTGGTATTTCGATTAGTTTTTAACATTTACCCCCATTTATTTCAGTTTGATGTCTTTGTGAAATTAAAATCATACTTCTAAATACTCTTTCTCGATGGTTAATATCGGAACAAACAAAACTCTTAACTCAAAAAACTCTAAATTTTGGACTTATTACAATATAAATTATGTCATCCAATATAGGCTGTATACTTATTTATTCTGAGGTTCAAAAATGACGTGTTTGCGAATATTTATGTACAATTAACTGCTATAAATACATTTTATATCCTCATGCTAAGTTGGCTCGTTTTTCAATTAACTTAACAGTGGTGTTAATTGCTAGTACTTGTTATTAACACAAACACAATGGATTCTCAATATCTCATGACATTAAAAGATAATCAAAATAAATTTTAATAGATTCTCCACAATATTTATAAGGGTAAACTGCCTTAAAAGTCACAAACTTTTTTCATTTTTTGATTTTTCCCACGAACTAAAAAATTGGCGTATAATATCATGAACTTTGCATTCGGTTGCCGTTTTCCCATGACTGGTTTTCCGGCCATAAAGCAAGTTGGCGTGTCTTTTTAAGTTGACGCGGCTGCTGAGTGTATAAGTTGACGTGGCTGCTGACGTGTCAAACTGCCCAAAAAGTCACAAACTATTCACATTTTCTGATTTTTCCCACGAACTCAAAAATTATCCTACTGACGTGTCCTTTTAAGATAACGTGGTTGTTGAGAGCGTGATGAGTGTGTACTGACGTGTTAAAATTAAGCTTACTCGTATTTTAATCCACAAAATCCCCAAATCTACCCTAATTCACCCCCATTTTTTACCCTAAATTCATCCCCAAATTCCTTTCACTTCACTCTCAAATCAGTTCCGACGACAATAAGCACGATGGCGGCGAGGAGCTTTTGCGCGCCGGCGGAGGAGTCACTTTCCTATTTTTTTAAAGCCGCCACGTCGACTGACCGCGACTTCTTCCTGCTCTGCTTCCTACACAGGATAAATAATACTCCCTCCATCCCAAGATAAGTGAAGCACTTCTTTTTGGCACGAGATTTAAGGAATTCATATTTAAATAGTTAAAATGGAGAGAGTAAAGTATGAGAGAGACAAAAATAGAGGAGTGAAGAGAGAATAAAGTAGGTGGAAAATAAAGTAGGAAAGAGAATTTTTTGCTAAAAAGGGAAATGACTCACTTATAGTGGGACATTCCAAAAAGGAATACTAGTCGCTTATATTGGGACGGAGGGAATAGTAACAAGAGAAACCGCCCTAAAACAGATCCAATTGCATTTCCCGCAATGGCACCGCTAGAGAGCTTCTTCTTCCATTCGCCGCCGCCACTCGTGGCAATAGCCAGAGTTTTGGGGCACACGATGTCAAGAGGCTTCCCACAAAGAGAAGTGTCGAGAAGTTATTCCTTTGATTTTCCTACAAGGCCTTTTAGAATTGAGTCGTTTAATTTATTGAAAGATACGTTGAATTGGTCGAGATTTGGGAGCTAGAGTGATTATTCTAAAAAAACAAAATTGAGATTGAAACCATACATTCAAACCAGAAAATTGACTAATTTCGAACAAATAAAAAAATCACACATTCAATCAATATTGTCCAAAAATCGATTGTTGAAATTGAAAAAATTGAAATTGGATTACGACAGAATTCCCGTGAGAAGAAATCGCGACGGGAGAATGGGAAAAGTTCATGGGAAAAACCGGAAAATGGGAAAAGGTTGTGACTTTTAGGGCTAATGAATTTCCGGCGTTTTCCACGTCAGATTTCAGGCTTGCCACGTGCGCAAGAGTTCGACTGAAAAACTCTAGGGTCAGGTCAAATGGAAAATTCCAACAACCTGATAAAGTTCATGATATTATACGCTAATTTTTTAGTTCGTGGAAAAAACCATGATAAAAGTTGGTGACTTTTACGACAATTTATCCTATTTATAAACATTTGCCCAATCGAATTCAATGTTCTCTCTGAAGCTCACACACCAGGCTCTCCCTCTACTGTATCTTCTACTTTCCCTCTCTCCCTTTATATGTAAAAACCAATGAGAAGCCTCATCGAAACTTCCAACCCTCCAAAATGAGAGAAATAAATCAAGAAAGGGAAAAGAGTCTCAAAGTCAAAACTGGGTTGCTGTAATTTCTCTCTCCCTCCACACCACTTCATTTCCCTTTGATCTCATTCTCTTTGCTTTCACTACTTTCTCTCTACCTGTATTTGGTAACAGGACTTCCAATTTCTGCGACCCATATGAGATAGCCAGGTAAAGTTTCAATCTTTTTCGCTTTTATTAATTTATTTTTATTTTCCATGCTGGGGTTCGATTAATGCGCTTCTGGGTGGTGGGATTGAGGCAAATGATTTGCTAGTTCAGAAAAGTTGTGGTTGTGGATTGAGCTTGGAATTGGTGTTTTGTACAAGATTTTTTTGTGATGGGATTTTGCTAATGCGAATGAGATTCAGATTATATTGATATGTGCATATATGCTTGCTTTTGTTTGTATATTTATGTGTATACCAGTTAATTCTTTTAAAAGCTTTATTAAGTATTCATCTGCAGATGTGGAATAGTGTTAAGATTCGAATGCTAACTTATATTAGTAGCCTTTTCCCCTGATTCTTGATTAATTTAGGTTTTGGCTGCATAGATGAATAATTTCTGTTTAATTGAAAAAATAGTAGTAGTAAAATATTTCAAGGACAGTGCTAATTACTTGGTTTAATTGTTGGGAGAAGATATTTTGCATATTCAATTGTGCACTGGTGTTGCTAATTTAATGCTGAACAGTCGATGAAGGTTGCTTATTTAGTTGCTCGATGGTCTATTATTTATTTTCTTTTGAATTCTTGTTGTCGTATATAAGTGCAGAGAAGCTTTGTAGAGGATTTAAGTGACATTGGGTACTGAATCTACTCGCTCCCAACAGTGATGCATGTACGCGTTTCAGCTTGAAGCTTCTATCTTGGAGATTATCAAGATTCCAACATGGAAGATGCTAGTCCTAGGACGGATTCGTCCACCGATGCAGATACGGAAGATAAAATGGTACTTATAATGCAGTATGATGTTTTTTTCCCCATTTTTCAGAAGTATATATGTATATATGATGTGCACATTTTAGCACATAGTATGAAATATGAAGTGATGCATGGATTCGGCTTTTAATTTATGTTTGATGCCTTATGTTTACATTCTTCTAACACATAAAGCTATTGTAGTTAGTTGATGATTTGATCATGGGATCTGTTCTTGTGCAGAGCAATCAATTACAGGGAATAGGTGCTTCCGATGGCAGTGATAAGTCAAGAGATCAAAAGGTTCTTGAACACTAAATTTTTTCCCCCACATGTTTTTATTTATTTAATGCAGATGTGTAATTGCCACGTCCTTCTGTAGACTCTCCGTAGGCTTGCTCAAAACCGGGAAGCTGCAAGGAAAAGTCGCTTGAGAAAGAAGGTACGTTTGTCGGTATTTTTAGGAAATCCCTTTTACTTTCAATCAATACCAAAATGCCACCTTTTAGGTCTTCAGTGGTATCAAGTTGCGGCTCTACTACTCTAGTAGTTCCGATAGTTTTTTGCTTTATTGGTATAGTTGTATATTGTCAATTCTTAGCAATTTTCTAAATTTGAAGTTAATTAACATTAAAAAGATCCAGTGAAATACCATGTTTAGAAAATCTTGGTTATTCGTCTTTGATATGATCCTAAGAAACCCAGTTATTTCATGTGATATGTGGTTGTAGATTTTTTGTTTTCCCAGCATAATGCATAGACGGGTTCTGGGTATTGGATAGTTGCAGTCGAAGGATCGATGCTGAGATGGGGTAATTGATTGGGGAGTTTAAATAATTTAGTCCGATACAGAGGATCAGTATGTGAGTTGGCTAAGTTATCCAGTCACCCCAAGTGTTCATTCAAACAAACTTTGTCTTTTTACGAACGCAGAACTGTCAAATTTGTCTGTCTTTCAACAAAACTACCACACATCCTATCCAGCTGTGCTCCGGGTTCCCACCACCGCCGATCTCTCATTGCCAGTTTCTGGTGCTGTCTGTTAACAGATAACATAATTATTTTTTCCGATTAGGGGAATGCTCCGTGAACATAAGTTAATTTTTAAAATTTGGGTGGGTGCTTGGCAAAGGTAATTTTGTACTACCTCCGTCCACAAAAAATAGACTACTTTTACCATTTTGGGTCGTCCACCAAAGATAGATCAATTCTAAATATGGAAGGTTTAAATAACATATTAACCTTACACATCATTTTATAATGCGGACCCCAAAATCCACTAACACTACTTCCACCACCTTTTCCCTCTCTCTCTTACTTTACCAAATGCGCATTAAAACCCGTGCCATTTACAACTTTGTCTATTTTTTTTGACAGAGGAAGTATAAAAAAGACAACACTTAGACATAGATTTGGTACAAGTAAGACATCATCCAAGGAAGATGAACATGTCTAAAGCAAATAAAGCCAAAACACCGAGTTTGCACAAGATAAAGTTTTTTTCATGCATTGTGTCAGAACTTATGCATCTATGTTATCATCGATTACGAAAATCCTCTTTCCAATTGAGTGATATAGATTTTGGATGAGCCTAGCATTTCCAAGCATCTTAATATCACTGTGGTTTCAATTTTCATTCAGTTGTGACTTTCTTAAGCATTCAGCTTGTAGGGCTTCAGAAATTATGTAATTGTGTCCCCATTATAGTTGGATAGTTTTATTGGTGAATTTGGTTAATCAAGAGGAATCCATCATTATTATTAAATAGTGATATCTTGGAATATTAGTAAGCTTGCTAATAGTAATCTTACTAAGAATCTATCTCCCTTTCAGCAAGGTTACTCATCATCTTGTTGCCGGACTCTATAAGGAAATAGAAAACCATATTATATTCATATCTTTGTCAGTTAAAGTGCTTTAGATGGAGTCTTGGAGTGATAATATCATTTGTTCCTTTTTCCTTTACTCGGAAACTGTTTGAGGACACTCACCCGCACAATATTGTATGATTCTTCAGAGGTGTTTTTCCAATATGATTTATCGCTACTTTGATGTTACCCAACTTCATTGATAACTTGCTTTTGTATTTGTCATATAGGCCTATGTTCAACAGCTAGAAAGCAGCAGAATGAAATTGACGCAACTCGAGCAAGAGCTTCAACGAGCTAGACAGCAGGTTTCTCGCTGTTTTCTTCTTACAAATATGCGATTCCCATTTCGTCTCTTTTTTTTTCAATTTAATGAATGAGGTTTTTTTTTCTGAAGGGGATATTTATTTCGAGTTCAGGAGATCAATCTCAATCAATTGGTGGAAACGGTATGACAACTTATTTTGACTGTTTATTTCTGTTCCTTATAAAAGAAGATTTTCGTCCAAATTGATAGATGTGTTATTGTCTTGTTTCTTTTTTGAAGAGGAAAAAGGTTATAAGCTTCTGTCTTTTGCATGCTAGAGCTTTCTGTCTGATCTAATAAATAAAGAAGAGTAGAAATCGATAATTTAGGAGGCAAGTCTGTGAGTCTTGGTTTGGGGCCGTTGCTTGTCATTTGGAGTTTCTAGATTTGAAAATTTGTTGCATCGCATCCCAAAATTGAGGAATCTTTATAGCCAGCTCGGAACTTGAAACTACTTTTTACTAAAAATTCCGTTGCTACTTTGACCTCCGTGAATATTCACTTCTAGGTGCCTTGGCCTTCGATGTTGAGTACGCGAGGTGGCTGGAGGAGCACAACAAACGGATTAATGAGCTTAGAGGCGCTGTCAATTCGCACGCGGGTGATGGTGAACTCCGCATAATCGTTGACGGCGTTGTGTCTCAGCATGACGACATCTTTAGGATAAAAGGCGATGCTGCAAAGGCCGACGTCTTCCACATCTTGTCGGGCATGTGGAAGACGCCTGCTGAAAGATGCTTCCTCTGGCTTGGTGGCTTCCGCTCGTCCGAACTTCTTAAGGTAAGTCACATTCTGATATCGGCCAACCTTGAAGGGTTTAAAGATAGAGATCAAGCTAGAGATCTCCATTATCTCTTGAGATTATTTTCATTGTTATGGAGATTTTGATGATTACTTTACATGTTTGAGAATTTGTTTCATTGGTTAACATAAGTTGATTTACTTTCCTAGTTTAGAATTCGTAGGAGTCCTATATATAGCTAGACTCCTCGGAAAATAAGGAATTCAGGACGGTATCAACCATAGGCCTCTTCGGAGCATTGTTCATCTTTAGAGTTTAAATTTCAGTTTCTTGATTCCCCTTATTTGATTTCTGGCTATTATATTTAGTTTTTTGATTATTTTTTTGCAATAATCTTGGTTGCAGCTTCTAATTAATCAGTTAGAGCCATTGACTGAACAGCAGTTATTGGCTATCAACAACTTGCAACAATCGTCTCAGCAAGCCGAAGATGCTCTATCTCAAGGAATGGAAGCCTTGCAGCAGTCGTTGGCCGAGACGTTAGCTGGTTCCCTCGGTCCAACAGGCTCTTCTGGTAACGTTGCGAATTACATGGGTCAAATGGCGATGGCAATGGGAAAGTTGGGAACTCTCGAGGGCTTCATTCGTCAGGTTAGCTACCACTCGCCTTAGCCTTTTTTCAGAATAATACCGTGTTCTTGGCTATGATGAGTTTACATATAGCGTGACGAAAGGAGAAATGTTGGTTTCAGGCGGATAATTTGCGGCAGCAAACCCTCCAGCAAATGCACCGGATATTAACAACTCGCCAGTCAGCCCGTGCTCTCTTAGCTATCAGCGACTACTTCTCCCGTCTGCGGGCCCTCAGCTCCCTCTGGCTCGCGCGACCCCGGGAATAGTAATTTAGATGGGATATTGCCTTATTGATGACATATTCGACTGAGTTTGTTGGTTTAAAACTTGGAAGCAGCAGCAGTGTGGGAGTTGATGCTGATTTATTTCAAAAATGTGGAGTAACATTTAGCAGCTCTCCTGCAATTTTAATAGTGGAAGTGCATGTCGTGACTGATTGTATAATTTCTCCTCCCATTGTATCATTTGTAGCATTTTTAGTTGTAAGTGATTGGTTTAACAATTTAGCTTAATATAAATCCAAGAATTGGTTGATTGTAGCCTTGTTGGGAAATCAATATAGGATATTATTAGAAAAACTAAAAAAAAAAAAAGGGTCTTGTCGATTACCGACTTTGAGTTTTCGTTGTTCTTTCTTCTACGCCTTTATCATCGTCTCATGCAAAACAAAATATATATAAAGAGAAAATAAAATTATGAGCAATAAAATACAAAAAATCTCTCTCATAAAATTAACAATGAATGGAGACATTTTGTTTTCTTCCACTTAAAACTTTGTTGTTTCTCTTCATATAGCAAATCTCATTCCATAAAAGATCTTAATTTCATTCTTATTTTATTTTATTTTATTTCATTGGCAAATAAACATAGATTTTAATGACTATATTATGGTGATATTTGACTTTGGGTTTGGATATTAACTACTTTGTCACTAAGCCAATACACGCATACATAATTTCATTCTTATTTAACTATACAAGATAGTGTTTGAAATTGTGTACTTTGGATGAAAAAATCATAATTACTTTTGACAAAGATATAAATCCGAATTGTTGGGAAAAGTAAGGAAATGAGGAAAATTAATGTTTCTTTTTGTTCAAGGAAATGAGGAAAATCAATATATACCAGATTTATCATACTGAAAAAATTAAATTTTTGGTATACTGTGATTTTTGGTACGTTAAGATATCATACCTAAAGATTTTGATACGTTAACTATATAAAATTTCATATACTGCGGCATATCGGACATACCAAAACTACGATATATATCGTAATTTATGGTACATTGTAATTAATGATATACCGTGTATATTATGACATCAATATATACCGTAAAAATAGTATGTATCGTGAATACCAAGTATATTTACATATACTCCATTTGTTCCTTCATAGTTGAGACACTTATTTTTGGTATGAAGTTTAATAAATGAATGTTTGGCGTGCTGAGTTGGTAGGTAATAAAGTAGATAAAGTAAGAAATGGAATAAAATAGAAAAACAAACAAGTAAAGAGAATTAAGGAATATAGAGAATAAATTAGGAAAGAACGAGCTAGTTACCTATATAAGTATTGCTACTATATAATGGCAATAGCGGTATTGGGCATACCATACCGAAATTCATTATGTCGTAAAATTTTGATATAACGAATTTCGTATGACATTCCAAAATGGTACGGTCATAATATTGAAATTGGTCATACTAATAGGTTGGTATACTGAAAATTTAGGTAAGGTAAAATAAAAATATGTATTTTACTTAAAATTTTCGATATAGTATATAGTTTGACAGTTTTGATATTATGTACCGTACTGACCCACCTGTACTTCCTTCCTTCGATTTGATCCTCTCATTTTATCTAATTTTCTCTCGCTTCACTCTTTCCTATTTATGTTATAGATATTGCATTAACTAGTGAAGCAATGAGTTGTGCATAAATTAAATCAACTATGCATATGCATACTAAATAATTGACTTTGGAGTTAAAATTGAAAACTTGGAATATAATTAATAATAAAAATAATTTGAGATACAATTTGACCCATTATTCCAATGTGTATACGCGTGCAAGGTAGAACTAGCCAAACTTTTGGACTTCTCTCGGTAGTAATATTATTTTATTAAAGATAGTATGCATATGCATACTAAATAATTGACTTTGGAGTTAAAATTGAAAATTTGGAATATAATTAATAATAGAAATAATTTGAGATACAATTTGACCCATTATTACAATGTGTATCGTGTGTAAGGTAGAACTAGCCAAATTTTGGACTTCTCTAGGTAGTAATATTATTTTATTGGCGTGCGATTTTAATTCATCAATTAGTAATTTCTTATGTCTTTATGTTTATGCATAAAATGCCTAAATTCGTGTGGTGATTTTTTCAAACAAACTATGTGTGGGTGTAGCAATTTAAATTCCTGAGCTTACTTTTCTCGCCTTTGCATTAATTATCTAAATACGTAAGCGCATACGTATACCTACAACCAACATCAAGGATACACAACACATACATATTTTATACAATAAAAAGACATTATAATAAAATATATGTAGACTCATATTAGGTATAGTAAATGATCGTGAATATGTGAATTCTCATATTAGGGGATTTACTTCTTCAACTAATTTTTTATTAAGTTATATGTGCAATGATATAATAATACGTTGCTGGATTAATAATTTTAAAACAAGCAAATGTCAAGAATGGCGTTGGATGTGAAATGAGCTAATAATAGTATGTGAATGTGATCACTAAAGTCTAGCATTTGACTTTCAGTTATACCCTTGACTTTGATTATTTGCATAATATTATTACATATCCACTTTTCTTACACAGCCATATCTTCAATTTCGCTTTGTACATTTATTAATAGTAGATTTGGTCAACGACGATGAACGTACTTAGTTATTATTTCTGAAATTGGCAATACGGTTTAAACAAGAATATCAATCGAGATCAAGTTGGATCTGTCTAATTTTGTTTAATTTAATTTAGAAAATACTAGAGTTAATTACTAGAATTTAGTTATTATTTCTGAAATTGTATTGTTAATTATTTATGGCATGTAAAGTTTCTTGTTTCTAACGTTATATATATATTTTATCTGTTCCATTATAATTATTTCATTTTCTGTACTAAAAAATAATTATAAATAGTTAAAGTGGAGAAAGATTAAAGTAAAAGAGAGAATATTATTGAGAAGAGTCTTATCTACAATATTCTCTCTCTTACTTTATTTTTTCTCCACTTTAACTATTTATAATTATATTTCCAAAATGAGTGCAGAAAATTAAATGACTTTACTATATGTTATATATTACATAGTACTTTATATGAGCGTCATTTATGAGGATTACTTTCGTTAAACTTATGTTTAGCATTGTTTATTATTTTATACATTTGATTGACTTCTAGTTTATTTTTATGTTATTTTAATAAAGGATAACTAAAATGATCTTGACGTCAAATTCAAATTTTATAAAATGATTTAAAACTGATTAATAATAATTTTCTGTATTTTTAATTAATTATTGATGTTTAGATGCATTTGTGTTTGATAATCTCCCCCGAAGGCTTGGCTAGGAAAAAACGTACCACTGCATAGCCACAAAACATGTGATTTGATTATAATAATACATTAAAATATGATATCACCTAACTTCCACGTTTAGTAAGTGTATCTACACCACAGCTTTAGTCAACCATTACTTATTTGGGAAAAAACTAAAGCTGATATTCAATCAGCAAACTCTCCTCCAGTTGCAAAAAATTGGCTACGCCGGAGCTACTCCACTCCGCCGCCGAGATTCTCTTCGGCGAGTATTTTTCCCTCTCTTCATTTATCTGTATTCGCATCTCCATTTTGTTATGATTCGTGCCTGTGTTTCAGATATTCCATTCGAGTAGATGTGTGTTTCAGCATTCGGCTATTGGGAAATTCGTTGTTGAGGATTTTTTTCAGATCTTTCTGATTTTCAATTAAAATCATTTTCATGAAAAGAAAAAAATTCTCTCTCACCGACCGACCAATTGCGTTCTGCATTTTAGTTCACAATTTTTTTTATCTTGCTTTTAGTTTCAATTATAGATCAATTGAAGCTTTCTTTGGATAAACAATAATTTATTCATACTTTATTTCCACGTTTTGTTGTGATTTATCCAGCTCAATTAAGAAATTAGATCCGAATCAGATGTGGCTGGGCCTCGGTTTGCTGATTTTGAGCTGGAATTTATTGAGAATCATATACTCAAATCGAGTAAATATATTCATCCTTGTTTTATGATGATGAATTCTGATATCCTCAAGTAAATGATAATCACCGACAGTGACGAATTCATGAAATTTGACGTTCACTATTTCCTGAGTTTTGTTTGAGTTATTAATTATTACTACTTCAGATCTTCCACGTTTTTTGTTTTGCTATGGATTTGATTAAGAAAACCGCAAATCCATGTGACTTATTTGCCTCGATTTGCTGGCTGTAAACCACAATTTGTTTTAAATTATATGCACAAACTACAATAACTTCAGTGAATTTGTGAATCCATAGGCTAGTTTTTAGTGTTTTACTTATGTCTGCATATACATATTTATTCTTTGTTTTGTGACATTGATCTCAGTTTGATATGCTTAGAACAGGTTTGCAAGATCGATCCTGCACTCTGATAATATGATCACCGACAACGACGATCTGTTGATCGAGATCCTCCTCTGGCTGCCTGCTAAATCCCTCATCAGATTCAAATTGGTGAGCAAGAAATGGTCCGACTTGATCTCGAGCCATCATTTCTCCGAACAGCATACTCTGCAGCAGCGCCACAGACGCCGTGATTCAAAGTTGAGGCCTTCCCTCCTCCTCCATCTCGCAGAGGCATCAAGCTACTTGTATCTTCACAGCAGTCCCAATGGTGAAAAGTTGGTGCCATATGCTTTCTCCTCGGCTCTAGCTTCTCCAACTATACGGAGCTTCTCCAACGGCCTCTTTCTGCTCCAGTGCCGCAATGTCGAGAGCCCTTTTGAGGTTTGTCACGTCTACAATCCAGCCACAAAGCAGTCCAAAAAGATCTTGCTCAACGTGGATCGCATGTATAGAAGTGTTTTGGGGCTCAACTTGGTATTCGATCCCCTGAAATCGCCTCATTACAAGATTATCTGCATCAAGTCTACTCCGAGGAGATCATTCAGCCTCTGCCGGAGCTGGTGGAGGCGCTGCCAGATTGAGGTGTACGAGTCTGAAACGAGCACCTGGAAGGTTTGTGGTGAACCTTTTCTGGCTCCACGAGAACTGGTGTTTGATCACGGGATAGAGTGGAAAGATTGCATCCACTGGTGTGGGGTCTTCTTTGATCTTCAAGAGTGTAGTATTGGACAGCATCCAGAAATTGTGGTTCCCGGGGATGCTGAAACGGGGGGTTTCCTCCAGAAGCACGTAGAGTCCAACGGCTTTTTGCATAATGTTGCTCACTTCCCCACAAAGAAATCTGTAATGGTCTTTGAACTGCAACGCGACTACTCTGAGTGGTCGTTGAAGTATCACATTAATCTCGATGGAGCTTCGGGGCCACTGTCCGTGCTGAGTTACATCAGGGGGGAAAGCGAAAAGGAAGAAGATAGCAAGTTGGTGCTTCATGAACCGGGCAAGATTAAGTTTTACGCGCTGCAAGAGAATTGCGTGAAGGGGCTCGTAGATTTCGAAGGGAAGGAGTTTTACCAAGTGGGACAGGCTCAATCCACTGTGAACCGTAGTTTTCAAGTCATTGAGACTCTAGCTTCTGTTTGATTCGGTAGGTTTCAAAGTTATGTTTTTCATGTTTCTTGATCTCACTACATATGGTTTTCTTTGTTTATTTATGTATTGGGAATTCTTTTACCTCCCAAAGTTTGTGATTCATGTCTTGGGCACAACACATGAATCTTACACAAAACTTGTGTTGTTCATGACTCTCATTTCTAGTCATTTCATTACGACAATGTAAATGAAATGATGCTTCATATCATTCCTCATTGATAACTAATTTAGGAGGCCACAATAAGAGATATATGAAGTTTTATTGATATACAACCTTCTTGTTACGGTAATCATTAATTCAAGATTGAATAATCATGCTACAAAAACACATCTTTCTCATTCAAAACAATATTTAATCCTGTTCCAATCATCAATGAAGACTACAAAACCATGCCCATTCAATATGTATCCCCAATCTGATAAGATTTCTGTTCTACATTAAACTAACCATATTAAACTAACCTACTATTAGGTTAAAAAAATTATAAAAAGTTTCAAGGCCAATTGGTCCAACGGATAATCCCAAAACTCTGAAATTTTAGGGTTATAGTTGACAATTTATAACTTGAAAACTTATAATCCAAATGATATGTAATCGAATAGCTCGACAACCCGACAATCCGATCGAGTTGACCCGATGGACATCTCTAGTGGTTATTTTCGCCCCTTCCGTTTTCCGACTCCGAAACTGCCACATTCCGCGGGACATCTCTAAGGTTTGCGTTATGCACAATGCGACCACCCGCGGGATATATTTTGTTGTACAATTTTAATTATCCACAAGTCGTTTGGTTATTTGACCCGCACTAGTTGTTTTAATTTTTCTTGCTCAAAATTTGTGCTGTCGCCATTTTTCTTGAGTCTTGACACACGAGAGTAAACTAACACTCAAAATGAATATTACTTATAGCATCCACAATAGCGCCTAGCGCACCGCCTAGCCGAGCGCCGGCGCTAGGCGGTGCACTAGGCGATCTATTGCAGCCGCCTAGCGGATTTCGCGAAAAAAAAACCGCCTAGTGCTCGGCGGTTCCGCGGCGCTAGGCAGTGCGCTAGGCGATCCGCTAGGCGCTATTGCAGCGTCCGGATCGCCTAGCGCACCGCCTAGCGCGAATTTTTAATTTTTTTTTCCCGAAACACTATATATACGCGACTTGCCCGTCATTTTCATTCGCACCACTTGTATTAACGAGTACTCTCTATCTAAATTTCTGTACAAGATCAATAACGGTAAATGGATCTCAACAACGAGCCTACTTCAGGGAGTAGCGGATCTCAAACTCCCCCGATCCCCGTGGGAGGTGGATGGAGTCAGATGCACCCGAGTCAGATGCACCCATACTACAACATGTACCCGTGGCAGCAGATGATGCCCGGGATACCAGCGGGGGGGAGTCCGTCGGGGGCGTTTCCGGCGATGTCGGGGTGGGCACCCAGTGTCCAGATGCCGGGGTGGGCACCCGGGATGCAGATGATGCCCGGGGGGGTACCGGCGACGCAGGGGACGCCCGCGACACAGGGGACGCCGGGGGACCCACTTTTTATTATTGTATTTTTTTTAAATTAATGTATTTTTTTAAAATATTGTACTTTTTTAAATTTTAATATTATTATTAAGCTTTTCCCGTATATGTCTCGTAAATTAAATTTCGTATATTGTGTGATTGTTAATTATTTCATTTCATTTTTTAAATTAATAGTGATGTGGATATTATGTGGCTGGGCTATGGCTGGGCTATTTGCTTGTTTTGATGATGTGGCAGGAGGATTTTTAGTGCTGATGATGTGGCAGTGGCTAGCCTATGGCTGGGCTATTGCTGGGCTATTCTTATTGTGGATGGCCTTATAAAGTGCATCAAAATAGGAAAAATTATTCTACTTTGATTCACACCATTATAGCATCCCCATCGGTGCTTGTGGGGAAGGACGACACGACACCCCTTCTCCGCCGCTGTGCTCTTGCCGACGACACGGCGCTGCTCGATGTATCGAGCACGTCCATGGCGCTGTGCAAGGCGGCGTGACGCGTTTCTATTCGCCAACGGCTTAGCCGTTGGCATTTTCTATTTTTTTAAAAAAAATCAAAAATATTATCAAAAATTAAAAAAAAATCAGATTCCCAAAAATATAGCCATTTTATTACCGTTTTTTGAATTTTTTTAAAATTTTTTAATCCCAAAATCATCTATTAATACACACATTCTTCATCTATTTTTCACATCAAATTATCTCTCATTCATATTTTTTCATACAACTCATCTACGACGGTGCGCGAGAGAATTGAAATAAGACGCACAATGCGCAATACCAAAACTCACATTGAGCTACAAGAAGACCTAATCAAACACTTTTGCGCGAAATTCGGCAACGAGTAGTGTTTTTTTTTTAATTTTATGAATTTAATTATGTAATTTTTAAGATTTAAATTATGTAATTTTTATTTTTAGACTTTTATTATGAAAATTTTAATTTTTAGGCTTTTAATTATGTAATTTTTAATTTTTTAGTAATTAGTAATAGTATTTTGGATATTTTGAATGCATTTTAATATTGTGGAAATGTTCTTATTTAAATTGGATAATAGAATAGTGGGAACCTTGAGCATGTCCTTGTAAAAGAATATAGATATGAGTGTTGTGCTTTTGGAGAAGAGTAGATAGTAAAAAATTAATAAATGTGGGTACTGGCCCAGGTCCATGCTCTTTTGCAAGAGCATGGATGAGGATGCTCTTAGCTCTTGACGAAGCACGAGCATCATGGTCCTTGTGCCCGAGTATGGCTACAACTCCCGAGGCTAAGGGACATGAACCATTGTGGAAACCAACAGTCTCTTCACATGCTGAGTGATCCCAACGTGGAAGACCATCCATACCCAATTAGACTTGGGCGAACCATCGATTCATAATGTGACCAACTTTGAACAATTATAGTATAATAGTACTACTACTCACCAACAAATTGGATTGAAGCAAATAAATAATCCACACTCACTTTAAACATAGATTAACAGTACCGCATTAATTCCTCAAGTTAAATAATGGCTAATAAGATAAATAATTAAGCCGCTCTATAATGACTTATTAAATATGATTTTCCAACACTATATTAGTAGTATTAACTTTTGTAAGATATACTGTATTAAAATACATTGCATAGTTCAGATTTGTATTAGGTTGAGCCCACAAATTGGACGGGCCTATTTTTTTTAGTGATCCAAAGTAGAACGATTATGCCGTTATCGACTTATGGTTATGCTAATCAACAATATCTGATATAATCAATTAATTATGTACAGTTTCAAGAAAAAAATAATGGACATATTCCTTCTCATTAGTAGTAAATAATGGACATATTCCTTCTCATTAGTAGTAATTTCATAGGGGTATGAAATATGATATTTATGAATTCGAGTTATATCATATTTTCGAGTATTGCATTGTTCCCGATTTAGTTTTCTTTGACTGAAGATTAACGGAGTAGTTAATGCACACATTCTTTTAAAAAAAACTTAAATAAAAATTCATGTATTTTGAATACTTCAGTTTTAGGGGTCAAAATGAAAATACGAATAAATTACTGTAGACTCTTATTCTATTCATAGAGCTCTCTTTCTAAAACCTTCACAAAACTGCAATCTCTCCCCAAAAATCTCACTACACACCTAAATCCTCTCTCAAATTCACCCTTGATTGGAGGGGGAAAGCATCGAATAGCGGTTGAAAGCTTGCAAGGATTCATGGCGGTGGAAGTCCCAACGAAGGCCGGCGGGTTGATTGGAAATTCTCAGCAAAATCCGGTGGCTTTGGCGCAGGCCAAGCCGAAGGAGGTGGAATTGAAGTTCAAAGGGTGGCTGGCGAAGCAATCTTTCCCGGTTGAGCCCGGGTGCACTCCCTTAACAAGATTCCGACGACGACGAGAGGTCGACGACAGAGGGATAAAAGTGGACGTCTCGGGCTATCCCCGAGATCAGCTCCAAACTAGGGTTGCGAGAAAATAAAGAAGACGATAAAAATAGGAAAATACGATAAAAGGAAAATAAAATAATTTGATATTTCTTGAATGAATAATATGAATAACAATGTCCACTATTTATAATAGTAGATACTAACTTAACGAGCAAGACAAAAGATATGAAAAAGATATATAAATTCATAATTAACTAACTAAATAATAATAATAATCGTATCAACTCCCCCACGGTTGAAAGCCACCTTGTCCTCAAGGTGGGATCCGCGAAGCAATCAAGAGAGTCAATGATAACAGAAGCTTTGAGTTATCTCCTCCTGTATCAAAAACATAAAATCGTTGTTTTGTACACCAATAATCGACTATCGCGTGACAACGTATCTGAATTATTATTTTTGTTCCAATAAATGATTCAGACTTCTTCCAATCATGATCAGAACTTTGGGCGATATTTCCTCCTGGATTAAATATACCAGACTGCTTAGTCCAATAATATTCTTCATTTGGCTCCATAGAAAGCCACCTGGTCCCCAAATGAGAACCATTCGCATGCACCACAAGAGAGTCTTCATCTACCCTTTCCATGACCTCAAGCATTGTATAGATAGGTTTCACAATAATATCAACATGAAGAAATGCATCAGACCTTTTCTCCTCTACTGGTACTTGAGGATCGTCTCCTCCATATTTCATTGGATGATCACCAGAATCCATGGGTTGATCACCACCATCATTGGCTTTATTGTCCTCAATCATCACCATATTGAAATTCAGAGGACAATTGACAACAACTTCATTAGGAATGAACTCATTCATGGATTCCAAACTGTCATAAATTGCATCGTTGTCGATGCGGCGGTCGATTTCATCAAAGCGAGACTCCATCCTTTTGCACGCCTCCAATAATTGTTCAAGCATCGCTTCAATCGGGTTTGGCGTTGTGGTGGCTGAACAAGGTGGTTGCGGCGCGGGCTGATTCCATCCTGAGTTATGGTTGGGGGGAGCGGCTGGTCGTATGCCAAGACCTCATGAAAGGGGCGTTGTCCCGGTGTCTCCCAGTAGGCAGGTGGGTCCCAGCAAGTAGGACGGCGTCCGGGCAGTGGTGGCGAGTACATATCTGGCTCATAGGATAGCGGTTGTTGATATGTGGCGGTCTGGCGCATCCATGGTGGGTCCCAGCTAGTGGGCTGTCGGGCGTGGTAGGGGTGACGCTGTTGGTGCCCGTTCGGCTGGTATGGTAGCGGCTGTAGGTGGCATCGCCAATCGGATGATTGATGATCTAACAGCGACTGCTCATTGGACAAGGGAAACGGACTTGTGGATTGATATACAGGCTGCCATGGGTTTTACGGGTACCCGGCTGTTGTATATCGCGGTTGTCCAAAGGTCCTCGTTGGATACATAGATGGAGAGTGAAAATGGTGACTTCCGTCGTGGAGATCTCCTTCGTCAAGATGCGTCGATTGTGGAGGATGAGCACGAAATGAAAGCACCAATTGTTAAGGGTGCACTCCCTTAACAAGATTCCGACGACGGCGAGAGGTCGACGACGGAGGGATAAAAGTGGACGTCTCGGACATTCCCCGGGATCAGCTCCAAACTTGGGTTGCGAGAAAATAAAGAAGACGATAAAAATAGGAAAATACGATAAAAGGAAAATAAGATAATTTGATATTTCTTGAATGAATAATATGAATAACAATATCCACTATTTATAATAGTGGATACTAACTTAATGAGCAAGACAAAATATATGGAAAAGATATTCAAATTCATAATTAACTAACTAACTAAATAATAATAATAATCGTATCACATCGTCACCGTCACCAGCGCCGCCCAAGGCGCCGCTATTGGCGCCTTTATGGGAACGCTGCTAGCCTTAATCCCGATGCTATGGCGTCGCTCAAACAGGCGCAGGTATACCTTTTTTCCTTTTTTTGGGGATAAAATTAAATAAATATTGGAGTGTTTGTTGTTTATTGATAGGCTTGTTTGATGGTTTTTGTTAGATAGTCTATTTTCAGTGAGCTAGGAGATTCTGTTATTGTGAGTTTGTGAAAGTATTGCATTTCCTCATTATTTTGCAGCTATATTGGTGGTTTTGGTATTGTTTTATTGCATTAGGATATATCGATTGTTTGGCATGATGTGATATTGGAGACGGGGGTGATGATGGGGGTTGCTCTGATGTAGGCATGTTTGGGTTGAGTTGTTTGCTGATTATGATCAGCTAAACTCGTATACGATTGCGATTAAAATTTGACGCCTATTATGCTTTAGAAAGCTTTCGTAACTGGACTCGTACTGTGTGAAATGGTCATGTTTATACCTCATTTTTTGGTGTTCAGGCTCTTGCTGGAGGTCCATTTGTACAAGCTCGGAACTTTGCTGTCATGACAGGTGCAAATGCTGGTATTTCTTGTGTTATGAAAAGATTGAGAGGCAAGGATGATGTTCAAACCATGTATGGGTTGCTGGAACCTTGCCAGTTTTGTATCTCCATTTTCAGGGTGAGCTGCAATTAGGAAATATGAACAATATAAAGTTGGTTTTCAATCATTGCTGCATGAATTTGAAGCTCTGTTTTTCACCAGGCTGATCAACAATTTTAAAATGTTTGTTGAACTAGAAAGTGCCCATTGACATCTGTATAGATGGCTATTCAAATTAAAGTTGAACTCTTTATCCAAAAGAGTGGTGCTGCACATTCCTAATTTTTCCTTCACATTTATCTTTCTTGACTAATTATATTCAATTTCATCATAATTCATAAAGGAGAAGAATGTTTACAGACTCTTAATCTGCTTTATGATATTGTGTGCTACATTGATGAATTTAAAATCCATTTGATGCCTGAGTGATCTTTTACTTCTGTGCAACTTGTATAACTGTCTTTTGGGGATATACTCTTAAGTATTACCTATAGATGACTCAACAATTTCATATTGTTATCTTAATTATGAGAACTGGGATAAGGTAGATTATTGAACCTAAAACGTTAAAGACTTGATATTATTATGAAGCTGAAGGTCTCAGTCATTCACTTAGTTCTCTAGCCAGATGCATTTGTTAATTGTCAGGGATATAGGCTTGTTTTGTTTTTCATATATTTTCCTTTCTCCTTTTTCGAACCCTAATGTTTGTCTTGTTCTCTTCTATTGTAAATGCTAATTCTCTGGTATTGGTCACTGTAGTATGGCTGCAGCTTTTGGTTCCGGGGCCTTGTTTTCGTAAGTAAGTGGTATGGGTGGCCCGAATCCAGCAGCAAATGCTCTTACTTCCGGTCTTTTCTTTGCACTTGTTCAAGGTGGAAATTTCCAGGTGATTTTACTCAGACTCCTTGGAACTTGTCCTTGTACACCTGTTATTTCTACTATACTAGAATTCGGAGTAGGGTATACTACAGTATGATGCTGCTTGGAATTCGATTCCTCTAATAGATGAAAATAAATTGGATATTTTGGCGTTAGGAATTCAGGTGTTGTTACCCTGAGACCCTTTTTCATTGTTTGAACAGTTGGGTCAGAAGTTTTCACAACCACCAGCTGAGATCTGAATTATGAGAAAACAAGATCGATGCTGAACAATCTTGGCCTGCAGACCTACGAGAAGAATTTTAATAGAGGACTGTTAACGGATACCACACTGCCACTGATAACTGACAGGTAAAAATTCTTAAAAATTTACCAGAATGGGCTAGAAATATGAAGTCGGAGTATTTGCTAAACACCAAGGCCTTTTCTCCTTTGTAAAATTTCAGTGCTCTCAGAGATGTGAAAATACCTCCTGGGACAAGATTGCTCATTCTGGAGCACATAGAGACGTAAATGCAAGGCTACTTTGCTGATTTTGTGAAATTTCGAAGTTGTGATTGTATCTTGTGTCAGCAGGGAACCCGAGTTCATAAACAGGCGAAAGGGGCATCGTTGAAGGGCTACTGCAACGACACACACTACTTGCTAAGATATGATTGTGTTGCTAGGGAGAGATTAGTATCTTTTCTAAGAGACAGAGAGTTGGCGAGAATTTTGTTGTAGAATGTTGTATTAGATTTTTTTTTATTTGGGATCTTAATTCGATAAATGTGATTTTCCTCAGTTATGCCCTTCGTTATATTCAAGCAAGTGTTGTTGATTGAAAGCTACCTCTCTTTTAATTTTTTTCACCACCACACTTATGATTGAGCCTCGTAGCTGTTCTATACCAAATATACCAAGCTCGAGATTGGAAAAGCTATACTCGAATGAAAATTATGTAAAGATTAAAGTCTTGTTATGAACCTCAATCTTTACTACACCAAATTTGTATTGGCCTAATTATTTTTTTGTGTGTAATTTCCCGTTTTGTTCGACAAAAAACTTGGTGAAACATTGAAGGACGAAAAAAGCGTGTATCAATTCCCAAGATCTCATTTTCGAGGCTTAGAAATTGAGCAACCTATGATCAAATTTTCTTTAAATTGAAAATCTTGATTTATTTTGTTTATTTTAAAAATATTTATGATAGAACTCTTTGAGCAAACTGAATAATTGCTGAACGGCTTAGTAAAATATTACTACTGTATTTTGATGGTGACATTAGTTGTATACATCTAAACTATTTTCGTGGTAGGGATGTTATCTAATGCAAACTCCAAACTATGATCTGGACCGTTAGAAAATGTCAACATATGACAAAATAATAGTAACAGAAAATGTCAAACAACAAAATAATAGTAACAGAAAATGTGAATACAATGTCATGTTGACATTTTCTGTTGCTATTATTTTGTCATATGATAATATTTTTTAACGATCAAGATTATAATTTAGAGTTCATACGATATATAGAGTTTGTGTCCTTTCCCTTTCGTGGTATTAGTTGTTGGTTTGAATTTCGAAATCAGACTTTAAATGTTGAAAATTGAAAAATAGTCGGTAAAAAGTCAAAACTAACATATTGTTTCGATAAACTCGTCCCAATAAAAACTCTGATAAACATCTAATAGTAGAAGTATCTATTTTCAAAGTTCATCGAGCTATACTATTTAAAACATTTTAGATTAAAATTTAATTACTAATATTTGAAGAATTATTTATTCTATAATCTAGATTGCTAAGATTCATCATTACTATAACAAATTGAAAATTGAAGAATAGTTAAATAAATGTTGCTTACTCAAAAAGAGAATTGAGAATCGTAAAATTGAAGAAAAGAAAAATAAATGTCATTGAGAAATGAGGTTTGCTTGTTGAGGCATTCCCGCAAGCTGGTCCATCAACTCCATAATCCGGGCCCTGTATTCCCGGGCCTGGCCCACGGCCTCGGCCTCGAGCTCGCCAAGCTGCGAGCAGAGGCGCTCCTCGGCCTCCTCCGTCACCATCAGGCGCTCCATTGTTCGTGTCAACTCCGCCCTCGTTCTCTCCTCTCTCTCGAGGCTCTCCCTCAGCTCCCTCTCCAGCTCCTCGTTCCTCCGCCTCAGTGCTGCCTCGCCTTTCGTTTGCTGCGCGGCGGCGGGAATGGCAATGCTTGGCGCCATTTATCAAAGAGTGTTCAAATTATAAAGATGTGTGAGTTTGTGTTATGAGTCGATGAAAAATAAATGGCAAGTGCATGTTGTTTTTATAGGCATGAAATTGAGGTGTCTAGGTTCAATGTATCTACTCATTGAATTGTAAGGTTCTAACTTCTTGTGACGTGTTTAGTTTGTGATCCCACGAGGTTGGTCTATTTACAAGACGGCCCCCTATATGTTTTATTGGTTGTGAAATACAGAATTAATATACTCCATATTAACTCGTGTATTTATAACCTCTAGCTTAATGTTATTAATGAAGATGCCATGTCATGATGAGTTACAAAATGGCATGACAGAGGATGAGGATTTGGTTGATTACATTACATTCGGATTATATCTTATTTCCTTGTCTAGGTTTATATTTGCAACTTCATTAATAATATAAGCATCGGATGTAATTATAATTTTCGTATCGCTATTTTTCGGCTTTTTCTTGTTCATTTTAGATAGTTGAATTGTATATGGTCTGTAGAGAATTCTATTGAATATACTTAATCAGCACTTTTTGAGATTAATGATGAACTTAGCAAATATTCGTCTCTTTCTACCTAGCTCTCGAGCTTCATCTCTCTTTCTCTTGTCATTCGCGAGTACTCTCTTGTCATTTATCTAAATTTTTGAAGCATGGGAACACTCAAAAATCAAAATCTATGTTCAATTCTGGAAATGTATCACTCAAACATAGGTAAAAAAATTAAATTTGATTTTCCAAAATTTGATATCTGAACCATAACACATCAATATTTAAAATCACATGCAACAAACTTATTTATAAGCGCCATCTCAATTTTTTTGGTTTATTTCATGATCATATTAACAGAGTCAAATCGCATGTGGTCTATACAGATTTCTATTGAATATACTTAATTGACAGCTTTTGAGATTAATGAAATACTTAGCAAAGACTCGTCTCTTTCTGTTTAGCTCTCGAGCTTTCATCTCTCTTTCCCTTGTCGTTCGCGAGTTCTCTCTTTTTATCTATCTAAAATTTTAAAGTATCAGAGGAACTTTCAAAATCTCTCTCGGTACTGTTCAATTTTAGAAATGTATCACTAAAACATAAGTAAGTAGATAAATAAATAATTAAATTATATTGACCAAATTTAATGTGTGAACCACTAAACGTATGAATATTTAAAATCAGTGTAAGGAAGTTTGCTCAATCATAAATAAAACAAAATATAAGTAGTATATGGGATAAAAATAGAATTCCCAACAAATAAAAGGACCAGTGATAAGTCGGCTAGATATGTATGAATTGTGATTGGTATTTATTCGGTTATCGTCATCGATTGCGTTTACGTTGATATAAAGCGCGTTGGTTGCAAACTTCGGGAAGCTTCTGATATATATTGACTTCTTTTTAGAGTGGGAACTGCTAATAAAAGTTTACTTTTATAAATGGATTTGAATTGTGTTATTTTCAAATTTCAAACTTGTTTCTTTCATTCAAGAGAAAATATAAAGTTATGACCTCTCATCGCCCATTATTTAACAAATCGAGTTGAGAATTAGAGATTAGGGATAAAATTATACTATAATCAATATTACTCCCTCCGTCCCAACTAAGTTGAGTCGTATTCCTTTTTTGAATGTTCTAACAAAGTTGAGTCATTTTTTTTAACAAAAAAAAACATCCAATTACGCTTACTTTATTTAATCACCTACTTTATTCAGTCTTTATCTTTCCTACTTTATTCATCTCTCATGTTTTTAAACGCAATTTCTTAACTTCCGTGCCTAAAAGTATAATTTTTTTATTAAGGGCTATACTGAGAAATTTGATATTCATGTATAGAAGTATTGTAATTTTAGTTTCAAAACCTTTAAATCGGCCCATAAATAAATTTTTGACCTAGCAGTTTTCCACTCAGTTGAATCACATTACACTATGCTATGCAACATATTTATACTAACAATAATTACATCCATCAACTATTTTCTTAGGTTAAATGTATGAATCAGACATTGCATACTATTGGTGGACAAAGGATTAATAAACTAATAATGATTTAGAGTTGCTAAGTAAACCGATCTGATAGCATGACAAGGTAACTTACTCTCTAATAAACTATTGTTAGCAATTAAAATGGTAGTACTATCTAGTTCCTACCATGACATAATTGCATCATTTATGGTCTACTTATAGTCAAATAATAGAAAGTTGGAACTCAAATAATTTCCAGTGATAGTGATATCACACCCACAAATTATCTTTTCTCATCGTGTGCTTGTAAATTGCTAAATTATGGTTGTATTTTTTTATTTAATAAATCTGGTACATATGTAATGCAATCACCTACCAACTGTACGAATGTTTTTGTCTTCTTATGCTTGTAAAACAACAATTATTTGACTCAGTGACATGAACAATCACAATCTTTCTTACCATGAAAACATATGGATTAAAGGCTACATCATTTTTAGGAAAAAATACAACGAAAGTTGTCTGACCCAATTTTAAAAGATAAACCTCTAAATTGAGCCCTATTCGTACCAATTACGCAATCTCTAATTTAATTTCTAACTAGTACAGTATTAATTTAGGTTGAGTTTTGGCACTTATAAAAATAATCATTTTCCGTATTTTATTTCAATTTACAATTTATTAATTTCTAGTTAGAGTACATAACTTCCTTAAACTTTAAATTCTTATAATGCATTTTTTTACATCATTATATAAGTAATTATTTTCATTAAGGATCATCAAAATAAGTAAGAAGGTAGTACTACATCTCTTTAGTACACTGGTAACAACATAGTAGAAACTAAAATTTTTAAATGTAGATAAAAGAAAGATGTTCATTAATGCTGACACGTGCCCCTCGTTTTACAAGTTACAATTTTTTAAAAGTAATTGTTAGATAAAAATATAACGAATATGTGACCGTAGATTTAAATTCATGACCTTTATTATCAAACATTAATTACTTTATTGCTTCATCACCACACCTAATCTTCTCGATTTAGTGCTCCTATATTTTACTAGTAATTTTGCGTTGTGCAAGACTGTTTTGTTACTCTGCCACCTCTACAATCCTTAATTTGATTTCAATTTTTTAATGGCAAAAGATGGCATGTTTTTAGTATTTTGTCAACTCCCTTAGAGATATGCTCTCTCTCTCTTTCTGCACTCTTTGACGCAATGCAATGGCCTTGATAGCCTCCATATTTAAACATAAGCAACACCTTATTCATATAAACAATACCCCCCTCTCTCTCTCTCAGTGTGTGTGTGTGTGTGTGTGTGAAGATGGAAAAGGAAGAACAGAAGTTGGAGGAGCAAGAAGCTGAGGAAACCAATCCACTGGTGAGAAATTCAAAAAAAATCCCTGCAGAGAGTGATTGGGTTCTTGACAATGAAACAGAAGCCATTAATGGGGACAAGAATTTTGAGGAAAATCTTGTTTTCCATCACAATGCTTCAGGTAGTAATACAAGCATTTTTAGTTCATCATTTTTTAGCAACATTTAATGGCTCCTTATTTTTATTTCTATCTTTTGTCAGTGTCTCTTATAAAATTCTAATTTTCTTGTGCCTTCAACTGCACTCCATAGCCCTACATGTCTGTAAAATATGTGGTGTAAAAGAAGTAAAGGGGCCCTCTTCAATGTTCATGTTGTTTCCATATATATATATATATATATATATATTAAGTTGTGGCATGTGGTCTGTTTTTCTTCATTTTCTTGACCTCAATCAGATTTGCAAATTAAAAGTTGAGACCACCAAAAGAAGTGTTTTTTTCTCTCACAATTTTCTGTTGTGTATGGAGTTGAAATTCTTGGATATGCAATGCTGTGAAGGATTGGTTGTTTTGAGTCTCGGAATTTAGTTCTACTTAGCCTTTGCATCTAAGAAACCAATGAGTTAATGGAAGTCAGGAAGTGAGGGCAGTGAAGGGTCAACTGCAAGCTGGTAGTTTGGTGAGTTGGGTAGGTTCTGAATGATCAATGAGGGTAGATTTAGAATGGTTTTCTTCAACTTCTGTTTCCCTCGTTGAATCGACCTATGCATTTGCTCGAATTGATGTTCCGAAAATTGAAGAAGATTGAGTTTGTTGGCATATTGGATGGAATTTCTAAAATTGTTGGGCAGCACTATTTGCAATTGTGACAGTTGCAATCTGTTTTTGTGGATGAAGGAATATGGAAGTGTCGAATCTGCCCTTGGACGTATGGCAATGGAAGTGTCTGTGTTGATCGGTTTCAGAATCATAGAGGACTGTTGCATAACATGACCAATATCAAAACTTTTAATTTTGTATATGAAGGTCAGTAGATAGCAGAATCGCACGAAAGTATCGTGGTTAAGATACGTACACCTCATAGTGTCTCAATCCTCCGTTAGTTCATGTAGGAATAACTTAACCAATGTTAGTGAATATGTTTCTTCACTGCACATTTATGCTTCTAGTAACAAAAAACACCAACTCTTGTCCCCCTTTCACTCTATTACTTCTCCTTGATCTGTTTATGGGCGAAACTGTGATGACGTATGGCTCTATATAAGTGAATGGCGTTAACAGTTGTTTTCTCGGTGTTGTTCTGTAGGTTTAGGCGTTAATCATATCGTGGAAGGTCCTGCGCTTACAACACAGGATGCCTCATCTCTTGATCCGGTGATTCAGTTCAATGGTGCTTCTGTCATAACCAATCAACACAAGGAAGCGGTCAAGGAGAATGGCGTTTCTAGTTCAGATGTCAGGCATTCAGACAGTTCATCTCAAGAAGGTAAGAACTAGTTATGATATGAGCTTTCTAATACTAGTAAGATCAAGAAATCCAGATAATGATGAGGATCTGAAATTTACAAAATTGTTTGCTCTCATTATTTTGTAGATTTGGTTGCAAAACATGTAAAACAAGTCTCGTCTCTTGATCCCGCTGTTGAGTTCAATGGTGCATCCATTATTAGGGATCAATACGAGGAAGGTGAGGAGACTGAGGCGAATGGCATTAATGGAACGAGTCATGAGCCTTCCAAAGAGATCGAGAGTGCAGAAACCGAGGATGATCTGGAAATAACAGAGTTAGATGTCGAAAGAGTCATACGGAACCAAACCACACATGATCTGCATTGTCCCAACTGCCACTCTTGCATCACAAAGAAAGTTATTCTCACCAAACGGAAGCGCAGAGTAAGGATTTCCGATGAGGAGGTGAAGCGTCCCAAAACAGGAACAGAAGCCACAGGGACTGTTTCGTCCGAGGACCAAGTTCATCAAGAAGGGGAAGTTGGTGACCAAGATGCCCAAACAGCACCTATCGATGAAGATGACCGTGACAGAGGGGCGACTGTATTTCGTTGCTTATCATGCTTCAGCATTTTCATTCCAACTGGTTAGCATTTTTTCTTTTCATTGTGCTAATGATGCTATTTTTCAGTACTCATGAGTGGGAAATGCAATGCAGGTGATGGAATCAGATTATTCCGATCATATGGTGGGAAATGTGGGAAAGAAAATGCACGGGGCGGTCAAGCACCAGATGTAAAGAAGAGCTGGTTCGACATGTTTAACCCGAATAGGCAGAAAACACCAGTTGAGGAAGGTACTTTTTTTCCCTTTCGGATTGTATGAGTGGCATCGTGCCTGCAGAGAGCGGAATGCATGTCTCGAGTTCAAATAACTTGGTTCTTTCACATGCAGGAAGTAGTTCTGAGACGAATGTGCAACAAGTTAGCTCAGGAATTCTGTCGTCTGGCCCTGCTCGTGAAAGTGGCCGACCATTAGTTTTAGAAGATACTGCACACGAAGGCCGGGATCTAACTCTTCCCGGCCTAGACCATCTAAAACTCCCTTTGTTAGTAGGTACTGTTTTTTAACTACATTTTCACATCATGATATTTTAGCATTGTTCCATTAGTTTGGTATTGTGGTGACTGCTGTAATGACTTGTCTACCTCAGATAGTGAGAGGTCGGATGATATGTTAGACGCGGATCAGCAAAAGGCATCAAAACCTAGCCGGGAAGTTCAAACCAGTCGAGACAAGGACATCGTCCAGCTCCCACAACCATCAGTTTCAATGGCTGAAGACGCAGATGGCACATTGAATATCTCAGTATCTGTTCCTCACGACGAGCAAGACGTTAAAGCCACAATTGTGACTACATCTGTTCTAGACAAGCCACTCAGAACTGGAAACACTTCAGAAATAGGAGATGCACCAGCTGCACAAGGTAACTTTAATTGCGCGTTCACTGTGTGAAGAGACGAACAAGGTCATCGTGTTTCTCGAGTTAACTATCATGAAATCTTGATGCAGGTGAAGGCAATGATACCAGGATAACAATAGATGCACATCCACCTGCGACTGTAATATCTCCTCCGACAGCATCCCAGTTGGGAACTCAAACTAGTACTGCTGATCGAAAAGGGCGTGGAGCGAGAGAAGAACACAAAGTTGAAGTGATTAAAAGCATCATCTACGGTGGGCTGGCAGAGACCATGACTAGCCTTAGCGTCGTATCATCAGCCGCTGGTGGAGGCGCAGCCACATGTACGAATGCTGCACACAACGTTTACTATTGCATACATAACCATAATGTTTTTTCATTCAAGATATGAAGAACTATTGCTTATCTTGGTTTGATTGGTCTACAATGTCACAATTTGCAGTGAATGTGTTGACTCTGGGAGCTGCAAATTTGATTGGAGGTCTTTTTATCATTGCTCACAATGTAAGTTGTTTTACTTGTCTAATCCATCGAATACTCATTTATATGTATTGCTGCTCTCTTATGGATTTGTTCTCTGCATAAATGTGCAGCTCTGGGATTTAAGATGCGACCGCCTCGAGGAGCAGCTCTCCAACCAAATAACCGAGCAGGCGGATCGTTACAGGCAGCTCCTAGGCCAGAGACAGAATTTCATGCTTCATGCTGTTGTCGCCATAATATCATACATCTTGTTCGGATTGGTGCCTCCGGTCGTGTACGGCTTCTCGTTCCACGAGTCGGACGACAAACAGTTGAAGCTTTTGATGGTGGCAGTGGCTTCCCTTGTTTGCATACTTGTGCTAACTGTTGGAAAGGCCTATGTGCAGAGGCCTCCAAAGCCTTACTTGAAAACAGTCACGACCTTCTTGATTCTTGGGATATCAGTCTCGGGCATGTCGTACGCCGCTGGCAGATTAGTCGAGCGCCTGCTGGAGAAGCTCGGTCTGTTCACGCCAAGCTCGGCAGCTCCTAACTTCCTTGTGCCGGAAATGAGACCAGTTGGTTCAGGATGGGCCTCTGACTGAGTGCTCTCTCTGTCTCTCTATAGTCACATGTTTTTGTTGGAGCTGGAATAAGTTTTTGCTAGTTATGGAACCCCTTTATCTAGACCTCGTAATTTTATTTTATTTATCTTGTACTTGATCTTATTTTACATAGGAATTTCCATAACTCTAGCCAATGTCTCTAATGTGCAGGTCATGTGTATTGATAGCAAACATCCCATAAAGGGTTTGGACTCTCAATAAAGGGCACAAGCATGCGACATTGTAGATAAAGCTCTCTATATGAAACAAATTCTAAAATAAATGACAAGTATAGACTTCTAACTTCTAGAATTCAAGTTTACTATCACAAAACAGCTCGACATTTTAAAAACATAAAAAGGCCAAAAACCTGCTGTGAGGAAAGAAACTGCACAAATAAGCAAACTTGGTACAGCAAGCTGTTTACGAACTCTCGTCATCCAATCCATGATTCAGTTGATGCAGCTCTAGCCTGCTTTTACCTCTTTTGATTTTTGCCTTAACCTTAGATTTTGTTATCAGGGTCTGCACCGTGTTAGAAAAATTTCCAACAGCCATGACTATGAGAAGTACCCCGCATGTAATCACCTAAAAGTTGTAGGTAAAAATCATGTAGGTGAATAAGATACCATAATAGTACGAAAAAATATTTGATGAAATAGAAATTGAAATTGAATTTGGATATCATCATATACAGTATTGAAGAAGAAAGCAACAACAACAAAAAAATCAATGAAGTCACGTGTTTAAACAGTTACTTTACCTGCCAATCCGAATTGGATCCGTTCAGAGCAGTATTAAGTAACAACACACCAACATAAGCTTCGAATCCCTGAAACCAAAGGACAATGGTCACGATTTGAGGAAAAATGCTGGCTATAGTGAAGTCATAAGAAGTGGAGCTGATTCCAACAAAATAAAGATTTGCAAAAATATCACTCGCACGAGGAGCTGATTCCAACAAAATACAAAGAAGTGGTAGTGTTCTCTTGCTACTGAGACGAGAATAAGGGATTTAACAGACCTGTAACACAAAAAGTATCGGGCATAGCAGGAGTAGCTGGCCTTCCACTCCAGCAGTTTCTCCCCAAACAATATCCATCCTCCTAGCCTGCATGTAGCAAGAGTTGAACAATATTGACAGGATAAGTTATAATATTGTGCTTCAATCAATTTGAAGGACAATCTTCTTCTAGTCTAGCCCATGAGTGAAGGCAAAAACTCATGTAAAATCACACATAAGGCACAAAAAGGTTACAAACTTCAATATATTTATTTAAGAAAAGGATAAACTACACCAGAATAATCGAACAGACAACCATTTTGCAAATTCACATGTAGCATAAATCGAAACAATTACTATTATGTATCTTGGCAGTTTGAACCCAACAAAGGAGCTTTTTTTTATAAAAAAAATAATAAATAAGCACATGGGGAAGTTGGTGGTAAGGAAATCAAATATCTCAGGTATGCTAAACTACCTTGCCAAGTGCAATACGTGTATAAAGTCTTTGTCTTTGGTATCTGTTCTGAAGAATCATAGCAACTCCTTGCATTATTGCCCATTTCAGAAATAGTTGTACACCTATCTGCAATTAACATATTAATTCATTTGGTGGACTGAAACACTTGCTTCTTATGTAGGTGGAAATGATGATATGGATTCACTACCTGTCTTTTAGCACAGTCAGGCCCTTGGTCTATTTCCCAAGTTAGACTGATGAGAGCCATAGCCATGGCAAAATAATGATGTTTAATCCACCTGCATAAGAGCATGAATTGATCAAAATCTTAGTCTGTTTCTTTACATCCAAACTTCAGAGAATAAATATAAATTTAAAATGACACTAAGCAGATTTTTATGTATAATATTGCTACAACAAGTTAGATAACATTTGATCTTCTTGTCAACATTTTGTCCACCTACACGTACACCAGATTGCTAACACAGAAAGTTGAACAGTCCAATCTTTTTAACTAAAATAAAAACTACACTTCTAGGGAAAAAAAGAGTGATTTAAGAAAATCAAAATACCAAGGACGTATATCACTTCCATTAACTCTCAAGATGTTTTCTCTCAAAGCCAAACCAGTGTAGAGATATAGCAACCATGCCTGTAATAGAAAAATTGACCAACATAAGTTTCACACACAAACCCCCCAAAAAATAGTACTAGTAATATTATTAATAACAATAATGCGTGAGAGAGAGAGTTCAAAATCAGAAGAACATGTGATACCTGGTAAAGTTGAACTGGTAATGCTGGTAAGCATCCACCCCAAATCCATGACCTTAAAATGAGCAATAGTGATGGCAAACATAGGAACAAAAATGCTGTTCTATCCTGTCATCAGTACAAACATCTTCAGTTACTGCAAAAAGGTGTATGCTTTTCCAACAGTTCTAGATAAGCAGGCTGGCACTCAAAGCGAACTAGATTTTCAACAACACTGCTATTCATTGTAGGATATGAGGCTTTCTTCAATCATTAAAATGCTAGCAGACACAGTCCCAATCAAATTAAGAGCACAATTGAATCATACCCTGAAATTATTGTATTCTTCTTTCACTTTCAACTGCACATCCTTCCTATTAGCTCTCACATTAATAGGCCCCAAAAACATCCTCAGAAACCTCCCTAAACAAAGAGAAACAAATAAAATTCACAATCATCATCCATTCTAAACATATGCAGCATAATCAACCAGATAAAAGTAATCAACACACCATGAGATTTGCTCGGAAGGAATGCAGCTGCATCTCCCTCGCTCAGTATATACCTCACTCTCGTCAACTCCTCATCAAGCTTCCAATTCCCCAAAATCCAATCCAAAAATCAGTACACACTAACAATAAAATGAATTACAGAAAAAATTAATGGCATGCATGCGCAGGAATGCACGCAGCTCATACTTTATCGAAATCCTTGGAGCCGCGGAGGGATGAGCGGAGAGAGCTGATGCGGGCGTCGAGTGCGGCGACGCGCTGGCGGAGCGCGTCCTCCTCACGGGAGGTGCGGGAGATGAGGGACGAGGTGGTATCCTGCAGCTCCTTGGCTTGCTCCGTCAGAGATGAGATGCCGGCGGCCGGTGAGTTGGCCATCAGAAGACGGCGGCCGTCCGATAAATCAGGATTTTCAGATTTAACGGATCGATATGAGTTTGAGTTTTGGTTTTTGGGGGAGTGAATGTGAAGGGAAGGGTATCTCTGTTTCCTTTTTTTGGAATAATAATTAAATGCTTCCGCTGACATTTTATTAAAGTTGAGGGCTTTTTCGTAAATTGAGGAAGTAATGGGTGGACTTGGTGGGACTGTGCTAAGAGTGTCCACTATGGAGTGGACGCGGCTATGTCCGCGAGGGTGAGCGGGCGGACTATAGTGGCGAGGTTGTCCGCCCCGTGGGCGGACGCGGCAGACGTGGCGAGAGACGGCGGACGTGCGATCGCCGGGTGAGGGGCGAGGACGCGGCGGGGGGGGACATAGCCGCGCCTGTAGGCGCGACGACTATAGTGCGGACATCCGCCGCGGCGCATTCGAAACAATTTTTTTTTTGTTTTTTTCCTCTATAAATACCACTCCCCACCACTTATTTTTCACCATTTTCACAAAATCCATCCACTCACTATCTACACAACCACTCTCTAAAAAATGCACCGAGGGGACGACGAATCACCTGACTCTCAGGAATCGGGATATGGCAGCAATCCATCAAACCCCTCGGCATATCCTTCGCAGCCGTCGGGCTTTGGCGGATATGCGCCTCCGTCCCAGCATTGGAGTTGGAATCAATCTCCCCCACCGTGGGCATCGAGTCCACCCCTTCCTCCATCTCAGTCGTGGATGTCTTCTCCAACTCCGCCACCTTTACAGCGGAATTTGAGTCGTTCCGCATTTGGAGATTACAGACCCAACCTAGACGCGCTTCACCAGCCGCGTCCGGGTTCCTCTTTCCAAGCCAGCCAATCTCCATTCACCGAAGCAGATCAAGACGCATTTGATACTATGATGGGTCTGCTCAGTTCCGGCATTCCAGATACGCCGGCAGCACGGGTGAAAATGCCCGTTCCGACTCGAGGAGGTAGCGGTAGTCGGGGTGGAGGCGGTAGGGACGGAGGCGGCAGTCGTGGCACCGGCCACGTCGGTGGGTGCACGAGCAGCGGGGCCGGCATTCCGAGTGGCTAGGGCAGTGGCACTGGCGGTAGCGGTGGCTCTGGTTCTGGGTCCAACCGGGGCAAGCCATACACCAAAGACGAGAGCATTGCCGTGGCGAAGACTTGGGATGCTATCACTTCGGACCCCGTGGTTGGCACAGATCAGGCCGAGGGGAGCTTTTGGAGGCGCGTCATGTTTGCATCCGAGGAGTTCAAACCCGACGGCGCCGAGAGGCGCGACCCAGAACAGCTCCGGAAAAAGTGGGGTAGGATTCTCCGGGCGACCAAGAGGTTCGCGTCCATATACGAGAACAACCTTCGCCACGCTGAGAGTGGCCGCAGCGCAGCAGATGTTAAGAACCTGTCTGAGGGCAAATACCACACGGAGGGCTGGCCAAAGTTCACCTTGTGGAAAGAGTATCTTGTCCTCGCGGATTGTCCGAAATTCAGGTCGATCGTGGCGCACGAGGTGGGAACAGCTCCTGGGCCAAAGCGCACAAGGCACAACCTTGCCGGTGACTACACCAGTGGAAGCGGCTCGCACGAGTTCGAGCAGTCCGACGAACAAGTCGAAGAGCCAGCCGATACTCACACTAGGCGACGACGGCCCATGGGACAACAGGCCTCTATCCGCAGCGCTAGAGGGCGTAGAAGTGCCTCCCGCCTATCGGCGGGCGCGTCCGGATCGCGCATCCACCAGCCCGCCCCAATCCCACAGCCCACGGTGCAACCCCATGAGGTATTGGCCAATACCATAGACGTGCAGTTGATGCAACAACTGCAAGACGTATGCAGGTCATACGCAGGGGAAACTGACCCGTGCGTCAGGAACGTCTACAAGAGGCTCATCACTCGGATTGAGAGTCGACTGGGGTTGGTTGATAATGCGCCTGGGGATACCGTGGCCGGCAGCAGCTAGAGAGGAGGAGGAGGAGGAGAAGAAGAATAAGAAGAAGAAGAAGAAGAAGAAGAAGAAGAAGAAGAAGAAGAAGACGAGGAAGCCGACTATTCGTTGTATTTTATTTTAATTATTCGTTGTATAATTTTACCGGTTTGCAATACAACGAATATTCGGCCCTAATTACCTCGTTTTCTAGTTATTTACACTGCGATTATTTAAATTACACTTGATTGAAACTAAAAATATTTTAAAATGAAAATTGATTATAAAATTTGGGGGCTATTGGAGGTGTCCACTATAGTGGCGGAAATAGAATTTTGGGGTTGTGGACAACAAAATTGGGGCTATGGACAAAAACTAGGGCGTGGCTATTGGGCGTGTCCGCCTTATAGTGGACACCCTAAGAACAACCACAATTGGCGCCCTATGCTCCGCCATATTATTATTCTATCCTTCTACCCTTCCACCTGCAGTGGGACACCCTAAAGTCCGTCCTATAGTTTTCACTACTGTTTTGTTAATTAATTTTATGTTTTCAAATATGTCATGCAAAATAATAAAAAAATACCACGATTTAAAGACAAATCCTACATTACTTAATTAAAAAAGAAGTTACAAGAGTTAGAAATAAAAAACTAGTTCACTACAGATAAAAAGGGCATACTCTACATCATTCCCAACTTGCGGCGCAGATCATCGATCATCCACTTGAGGTACTCGGCTTCGCCCGGGTCCTCGCACTGCCTGAGGGCATGGTGCGTGTCAACCAACATCCTCCGGTTGGCGGCCGCCACCAACTCCGCGTAGGCATGTCCTGCCCCGGGGTCGGGGTCGGGGTCGCGATCGGACACCGGAAGGATGTCGCCTTCGTCTTGCCCTTGTTCTTGGCAGCCTTGCTGTCAATGGGACACCGGGAGGACATCAGTGTGCCGGAACTCTCATCCTCGTACATCGGCTGGTTGAGGTCCATCAGAGGTGGGCCGCTGTCGCTGCTCGTATAATCACCGGCGGCGGTGTTCTTCGTCCTCTTCGCCGCAGCCGATAGGGGCAGAATCCCTCCTTGGAACTTCTGCTTGTCCTTCAAGAGGAGCCGGAAGTTGTAATGCTTGAAATCGCCGTACAATGAAATGTACGACGCAAGCGCTCTATCACGCACATCAGTCAAACTCTCGCCGCTGCCCTGCTCCCTCAAGCACTTCTCGTACTCCGACGAGAACAAATTAACCTGCTTCTTCACCTGATCACAGTGCTTGCGGAGCTGCTTCCAATGGCGCTTGTAGGCGGCCACCGGATTGGCCTCGTTGTAGCGATCAGCAATGCGCTCCCAGTACGCGATTTGCTTTTGGTTGTTGGCAAATACCGGGTCCTCTGAAATATCAATCCAACACTCCGTCAAGACAATGGTTTCATCCGAGTTGTAGTTCGTCCTCCCTGGGGCGAATTCTTCATTCTTCTCCGGAAGCGACAACTTCTGGGCTCTTTGCCTGTTCCGCTTCTTCTTGGTGGCGGAGCCCTAGGCGGCGGCAGCAGGGTGGGGCGCGGGTGCAGGTGGGAAAGGGCTCCATGGCTGACAGCCCGTACGAATCCGTGTTGAAATCGGGATAGTACTGGTGTTGGAGTCGAATGGTCGGTATTCATCAGGGTCCGTACCCGGCCACCGTGCACCACCACCGAACATCGGACTCTTCAGACTTGGGAAATTACTGGGATTCATTTTGTAATAAGTGAAATAGAGAGAATGAGATGAAAGAGTGAATGAAAGAGTGCATATATATATATTTTGAAGAATTGAAATAAAATGTAAAACGTGTTGCATCGTCCGCGTCGTCCACAGTGGGCGGACGATACCGCGGACGATGCGTGCTCCAACACCTATCGTCCGCGGACGATGCATCGGACATCGTCCGCATGGCTACAGTGGCGGAAGATAGTCCGCCCGATGCATCGGCGGACCATCATCAACCCCATTGTGGTCTGTGGATGCTCTAAGGTGAATAGAGGGGGGGTGAGGTGTTGTGCCTATTGATCACACTCACTATGTCAATTTCTTAAGATTAGTGCTAACATTTAATTATATAAATATTAATGAAATTTGACTTAGATTTGGAATTTCTTAATTTTATATTTATGATGAAATCAAATTATATGTGGCTTTTAACGTGTTTTAATTGCTACTTGTGTGACTATTGCTCGACTCTTGACGCATGGAATAGAAAAAATATAAATAAAAAAAATAGCAAAAACAGAAGAAGTGAATAGTGTTGTCATTCCTCGACTTCTGAAATTAATTTTGCTTGTTCGAAAACATAAGCCGAATCAAAATTCATCATATGAATTTGTAATCTGATTAGGAGCTAATTTATGCAATATGTAAACCCATGATTAACATCATTGCAATTAGCCGTTGTCAATTAACACAAAGTATAAAACAAAGAATCATTGTGAGATAAAGCAACGTGACATAAAAGTGGTAAAAAGGATACCTAAAATGTGATTATCTATCGTTCTGGACCCTAAATATGATCATTTAGATATTGGGTATCAAAAATGTGCGAACGCCATATTTTAGGTACCATTTTTATAGTTCATTCAATTAATTACCCCCTCCCCCATCCTATAAAAATATGTGTAATTTTCATTTTTGTTTTTTCCAAACTTATTACTCATATACATAAATTTATTTACAATTTATACCACTATATGATCTACCATTACAACTCATTAAACACTAATAATAATGTGGATCTAACTATCCACTAACACTAACTAGTTACCCTTATCATTAATTTGTGTGTCATTTCATATACTCATATTTTTATGGGACGGATGGAGTATTTACAAAACTTGTTCGTTACTATTATTTTAAAATAGACTTTGTTAATCCCGTCAAAATGGACTTCATTGGTGTTGACTGTCAAGTTTTGTCAGCTTCTTCAAAAAAGACAACTTCGGTCTTGTTTTCTTTTGTTTGGGATTCAAAAATTAAAAAGTTAAATATCATACACCAACTTTGTAAAATGACCATATGTTTAGAATTAAATATGGAGTTTACTCTTTATCAAATTAAATTCGACTAACCCAAGGGATGTGGTCGAGTAGCATGAGACCCGTCTATCCTTAACCAAATGGTAAGGGGATCGATCCTTGACTTTGGGTATAAAACAACTTTAAATCCTTGAGCCACATATTCCACCACCCTTCAAGGTACCTACAAATCAGCACGGAAAATAGTCACTGAAAGCTGCCAGTATAAACCCTTGGTCTAATAAAAAAAAGTTCGACTAACCTTTATTTTCGACTATCCATTTACTCTATCTATCTATATATCACTTCATAAAATATCTATATGATAAAAATTTAAGATTTTTAAAGTTGACTCCTAAAATTGAATGACTACACCAAACATGTGTGTTTTATGAACAAAATATCAAGTATAGCCTAATGTTGACATCTTTATATCATTTCACTATTCAAAATTCTAGAATGAATTCTAGTTAGATGTCGTAGGTCTTCCTTCATACCTTGAAATAGACATGTTTTAATTTATACAGGGGACCAATTTTTTTAAAGTTTTGATACAAAATTAATGAAAGAAAACAATTACTACCTCCGTCCCTGAAAATTTGTCATATTTTTCCATTTCTGTCCGTCCCCCAAAGTGGGACAATATTTGGGGGGCGGAGGTAGTAATAGATAAAGCCTTGGACGGAAGAAGCCTATGATTGTTTGATTTCTCAATTAAGATGAGTTAGGACTGGAAGAAATTAAAATTACGTACGAACTATGTGATGGAGAAAGAATTGGGCTCTGGTTTTCATAAATCTAAAAGTAAGTGAGCTATGTTTGATACTCCAAAATCTAAAGTTTCACTTCTTACATTTGATGAGTAATAGATGTGAAATTATTAAGATTGCGTGGCCTAAAATAGTGTCCAAGTTAGTTGAAAGTTGAAACATTTCCAAATCTGACATAATGGATTTAAGGAGTAAGAAATATGGTGACGTAAAGAATACTATTCTTAGCCACATTTGCCCAAAGTCGATGTTTGCTACGCATATACGTGTAAGTACGTATTACTATTATATTTATGAGAAATTTTTAAATATGTGATTCCAACCTAATTTTATTTAATTATAGTGTTTGTTGTTCAATAGATGAGAGAAAGATAGCATATTTTTCCCCAAAGAAATTGACAAGGTATTGTTAAAAAAGAATGAACACTTGAATATATCTCATACCTAACAACTTGGACTCCTGCCACCCAGAAACTTGCTAATTGTAACCTTCAAACAATAGTTAATTATTACTAATTAAATGGAGAAATTCTGTTTAGACCCTTATTTGCTTCATCCATAATGATATCACACTTCAAATTCCACATTTTTGTCCTACAAAAACTGCAAATCATGTGCAGTACTTACTTCTATCACATGAGAGTTCGAGGTAAAAATAGGACACATATCACACGATCCATGTCGTTAGGGTAGAGCCGTAGAGGTGACTAGGTAAAACACAGCACACCAACTCGAATAATTATCATTCGAGTTGAGGGTGTAGACTAATCAGCAGTTTCTTGGTCTGAGCTTACTGCAATAGTTAATTTCATGATATTACCAAATGCATATATATGTAAGAAACCAGTAGATTGTACATGTTTCAGACAAACAGCTACATAGTGTTTCAAGAAATAACAGAATACTACTTGCTTTTATTTCTTGAAACAAACATAGGACTAAAAATGTGTGCTTCTTAGAGCTTTGCTGTCTTTGGGCTAAAAAACAGATCCTTCCTAATATTTGGCATATGATCATGCCTGATGCATCGCGTTATTGCAAAGAAGGGAATTCTAATCTTGCATCAATCCTTGCAGCACAAGATCTTGAGCGTACGAGACCAGAATCCAACATCCTCCTTCGTCTCAGCTGAATCAACGGGCTCCTTGAACTTAGCCTTCTCAGAAAGCTCCTCGAACGAGTTCACCAGATTCTGCAGCCTCGCTACAAACTCTATCAAGAGAGACGTGAAGGTTGCAAGGGAGAGCGCGCTTGCACTCTCATACGTCCTTACTTCACGCTTATTCAATAGGGTCTCGCCCAAAACTGAGATACGCGATGGCCACATAGACTGTTGCCTGAGCAAGTCCTCTCCGGATCCGTACTGCGAACCAGAGGGACTCCTGTTCATGCTCGCGAGATGGGGATCTTGGTTCCTTATCGTCTGATAGGATCTCAAATGAGCTCCATCGCCTAGAGAGCTGATCACCGCGTGCCTCTCTTCGCTGTCTTTGTCTCTGAGCTCCTGAAGCAGTTCTTGATCCATGGCTGCCTCGGGCGGCTTTGCACCATCCCAGTTCTCTGCATTCACCAAAAGATAAGATTTTCGATCGATCATCATCTGCAAATCCTCTGCTGCATCGTGAATCTTTTCCAGCGGATCACCAGCCGATAGTTTCTCCATCTTTTCGACTTTTTCTCCCAGCAATCTCAACACCTTGGTGCCCTCCGTCCCGACTTTCTGAATCCCATCCTTGAATGCTTGTCTCAACTCGGACGACGCCTGCATAAAGTTCAGATCATAAACTATAATCATCTAAGAAGGCTTGACACAACCTAAGCTAGTCAAGTGCAGTTACTTTCTAAGATAGAATCGGCAATCAATACGCTATCCGACTAACGAGACGAAGCAATCCAAGCATGTGTAAAACATACTAACAACAGACAACAATACCTGTATTTCAGACAGTATACATCCATGCATTGCCATTACCATGAATGCACAATGCCTCAGAGCACCGCTCACTTTCACATATTCACTCCACGGATATCTATACATCTTGTAACGGCCATGAGGCGGCTCCCAAACTGCAAACCCCAACTGTCACAGACAAAATGAAAACCGGGGAGATGAGTTTGATTTTGAGTCTGAAATTTTAGCCTGAATGGCCATATAGATGCATACCAGCGTCTCCTCTTGGCTAGTTGACTCAACTGCAGCCCTGTATCCCTTGTACAACGGATCATCCGAGGCCTGGTAGATCAATATTTTAGAGGGAATCCTCGAGTATTCGACACACTGCAGGTACATATTTACACAGCCTATAGATGGACAGATATATCAGTTTCAAAGAGCTTCGTCTCTCCTTAGGCTAGCTTCTAAGGGCAAAGTGTTGTACCTTCGATAGAGCTAGCAACGCCCTTGAAATTTTTGACGACTAGTTTATGCAAATCTTCCCCGGCCCAAATGGGATACACGCATACATTTACAACCAAACAAATACCAGCTCCGACAGCGATAAGCAGCAGTCGAGAAAAAGCTGTTTGAAAAAAATTTGAAGTTCCAGATACTAGCACAATACAAAATGTCAGCAAGAACACGCGGAAGCCATACTCGTACTGCTTCATTGCCGGGTACAGCTTGAGATAACTAGCAAGAAAGCCTGAAAAATCACATTATCGATGTTTTGGGACCGAAAAAACACTAAGTTGCATACTTGAAACACTATTGATGATAGCAAAATCATCTGACCTGCAATGAAAATGCTGGTCAGAACAATAGTTTCGTGAAATTCACCAGCTTTCACGGACAACTCTGCGATGCCTAGAGCCAACGCTCCAGCAGAGAATGTTCCTAACGCACGATTAAATCCTTTGCTTAAGGTAGCCCCTACCAATCAAATTAAAGGCGTGTTACAACACTAGATTGCAACCAAAAATGCACACTTAGAAAAGCAAAAATTCAAGGAATCAAGAGCTAAACTAGAGGGAATGCCTTAAATATCAAGACCACCTAATCAAGATAGAAATTTGTCACCTGTAATGATTGAAAATCAAATAATCAAACACAAAGACTCACCTAAGCTAAATTTTTTGCTCAAAACACACACACACTAATACTTGTATATCAATTCCACCTTAATCAAGCAAACATTTGTTCATACACCATGCTTCTAACATCTATAATCCACAGATTTAAGAGCAGAGAATCAACAGCCACCGATGCCAAACAAGCACAAACACACTTGCATAGCAAATCAACCAAGAAAAGCAGAGGAATTAAGCAACACTCACCAATGCTAAACTCAAAGACAACAACAACAGTGAGAATAGCCCAGATTGAATTCTGGCTAATAAAATTGGAGGGCTGTTTGAAAAAGATGAGAACCGAAACCAGAGACAAAGAAGCCCCCATTTTGAGAGCAAACACCACTTTTCTAGGGTCGGATCTCCCCATTCCATGTAGCTTAACCACAGCCCCCTTAACATTATCCCACAACCTCGAAACCCTCTCTCCCGAAACTCGAAAAATCCGGTGAAAACAGCCCTCACGGACAATGTATGAATCGCCAAATCCCACCTCCGATCTCTGCTTTCTTGAGAACAACCTCTCCTTGCCTCGTTCCACGAAGCTCTGCCTCAAAGATCCGTAATTTGCAGCCATGAATGGTGGGTGCTGGTACCAAGATTCATAGGATGATCAAAGCTTCACTTTTATTTCTTGCAACAAGTTTTGTTGAAGTTTCTTTGAATTCCAATAGAATAATTGGTGTATATTTAGGGAGTTGATGTTGAAGGGACAGATGCATTGCAAAAGATTTACCTCGTACGGTTGGATTGAGTAAACTCGATTAGTGTGCTAATGATTTTAGTACAAGTGCGATATTGTTACGCGTTGAGAATCTTCAGATTCTGATACCGTTACTTCATTTGCCACATTCTTTTTAAGGAAATTGTTTGAAGATCAATAATAGTAGTAGTGCTTCAAGTAGCAATATTTTTAGCAAAGTCAGTTTATTTACTTTTTACGACGTCGAGTGGGATATAAATTTTGATCCCTGAAAAGTAAATAGAATGATATGTTTACCGATAATGTTACTACTACTTTTCTTTTAAAAAAAATACTTCATCTCCCAACAAGAATCACATTTGATGTGGGCACCGATTTTAAAAAATATAAAGAATAGTGGATTGGAAAAGTTAGTGAAATATGTTTTCCATCTTTTTATATTAGTTTTATAATATAATGCGAATGAAGTGAAACATGTTTATCATTTATGGTAAAAGTAAAATGCGATTCTTATCGTGGGATGAACCAAAATGTCAAAATGTGACTCGTATTTTGAGAAAGATGGAGTAATATCGTTTAGATTCATTTTCCCTTATATGTTTTAGAGTAAAGTACTATTTTGGTCCTAAACATATGACCGAAATACAAATTTGATCAAGAACATTGACTTTTTAAAAATCGAGTCCTAAACAAATGAAATCGTTGTCGGATCGGTCCTTTTTTGATGGATTCCGTTAAAAACTAACAGTCAACGGACAGTTAACGAATTTTGACTAAATTAAAATATTAATCTTATGATTAATTAAATTAAAATAAATTAGAAAATAAAAATGTTTCTTCTCTCCCCTCTCTCTTCTCTCCGACAGCATTCAGTTTCCATGGGCGCCACCCCATATCTTCTCTCTTTCTCTTTCTCCTCTTCTTCTCCCTTTCTCTCTCCACATACACCATTCACATTGACTGCCACCCTGACTCCACCGTCTTCTACACTCCCTTGCTCTCCGACTGCTTCTACTCCAGCGGCTCCACCTCCGTCGAGGGAACTCTCATCTTTTCCTTCTGCTCCCCCTGGCCCCAATCCGTCTCCCGCTCCGGCGCCTACTGCGACCTCTTCTTCCACCACACCGACTCCACCACCGACCTCTGCTTGTACAACGTCACCACCGATTCTCCGCTCGTCTCCTCAACTGACCTCACTCGAATCGACAATGATGCCTACACTTTTCAACTACCACATTAATTCGACCAATCATATTATTATCAATTACGGGCGCTCTCCTCCGACTCCAATCAATTGGCCCCGATTCACCAACGACACTGACGTATTGGCCGCTCGTAGCTCTCAGACTCCGATTTCATGCTGAAATCCGTCTCCATCACCAATGGTGCGACGATTAAAGCGATTTCCACAACCAAAGATGTAGCTTGGGCGGAAACAAGCCGCAATTACTTCCCCCGAAAGCTCTACGAGACGCCGATCACTACGTTCAGAGTTGGCGGAGGTGTTGGAGAACGAGCTCTGGGTGGACGTCAAGCAGGATTACTTGTTGTTGTTTCAGTCTGCGGAGATTGACGTCAGTGACGAGGGCTAGGCAGAGGGTTTTCGATGTGTTGGTGAATGGAGAGAATGTGACGAGGGTCGAGGTTTACAAGGAGTTTGCGGCGCCCTATAACCTGCCCTATAGGCGCCCTATCCTCCGTCACATTAGCATTTTATCCTCATATCCATTCACCTGCAGTGGGATGCCCTATAATCCGCCCTATAACATTTTATTTATTTGAATATATAAACACTACAAAATTTGAAAAAAAAACTTCATTTTATTGAAAGTTCAAAGAGTACAGTACAAAATAAAAAAACTACAAATTCAATGGTGATTACGTTCCCAAATTTCTTCAACCATGTCGGTCATGAGCCGAGCATGGTCTTGTTGGTTGCGCATTGAGGCATGTCTAGCTAGAACCTCATTGTAGCCCATCGGTAATCCTCGAACGTGGTGCGAGGTCGCCATGCTGGAGCTAGATCCAGCTTCATCATCGCCCCAATCGGTGACTCTTCCACCTTCGTGTTCGACTATCATGTTATGCAAGATAATGCACGCATACATGACATCGGCGATGACGTCCTTGTACCAGAAATGCACCGGGACCTTTCACTATTGCCCACCGCGCTTGGAGCACACCAAATGCCTGCTCTACATTCTTCCGCGCAGCCTCCTGCTTTTGCGCAAATAAAACTCTCTTCTGACCCATTGGGCAGCTGATCGTCTTCAAAAAACAAGTCACCTCGGGTATATGCCATCGGCCATGTAGTATCCCATATGATGTTGGCATCCGTTTGCAGTGAACTCGATGGTCGGGCAGTTGTCATTGCATTGCTCGGTGAAGAGATATGATGAGTTCAGGACGTTGATGTCGTTGTTCGACCCCGCCACACCGAAGTAAGCATGCCAAATACAGAGCCGATGGTCAGCGATGGCTTCGAGGATCATCGTCGGGTGGCTGCCCTTGTATCCACTATTAAACTGGCCTCTCCACGCCGTCGGGCAATTCTTCCACTCCCAGTGCATACAATCTATGCTCCCTAGCATACCAGGAAAGCCGTGCACCGTCTCGTGCATCTTCATCAGGGCCTGACAATCGTCAGTAGTCAGCCTTCGCAAATATGTGTTGTTGTAAGCCTCCACAACTCTCCTACAAAATTTTTTCAGGCACACGCGGCCAGTTGTCTCCCCGACGTGAAGGTACTCGTCGAACATGTCAGTCGTGGTGCCGTAGGCCAACTGCCGGAGCGCAACCGTGCACTTCTGCAATAGCGTAAGTTCAGGTTTGCCGATGCCATTTTCCCGATACTGGAAGTAAGGATCACGTGCCTCCAACGTTTGGACAATGCTGAGAAAAAGATCTCGCCGCATTCTAAACCGGCGGTGAGAAACCGTCGGGCCCCACCTTGGTTCCTCGATAAAATAGTTTGCGAACAGAAGTTGGTTAGCCAAGTCTTGCTAGCGGCGGACAAAAGTTCGACGTCGAATTGGCCTTTGAAGCTGCTCGTCTTGGACCTGCTTCGCCGCTTCACGCTCACGCTCCATTTCGGCCAAGCATTCAACTGCAACCTCATGAACGCAATCGAATAAGGCACGAGTCAAGGCCCGAGTAATGCCCTCCGAGGTACTCCAGTCGTCGTCGGGTCTCATTTTAGAGTGAGAAAAAGATTGTTGTGTGATGAAAGAAAATTGAGAGATGGGAAAGAGAGATTGGTGCGAAAAATGGAATAAGAAATGAGGTATATATAGATAAGAAATTATAAAAAAAAATAAAAAGGAAAACACGTTGCATCGTCCACGGTATCATCCGCGGACGATGGATTTGCCAGTGGTGGACGATAGCCCGCTCGATGCATCGGGCGGACTGTGGATGCTCTGAGTAGTTTCTATTAATAATGCTAGGCAGAACTCAATTATCACATTAATTAAGAATATAATGTGTGATTCCTATTTCCATGTGTGTTAGGCAATCTGAAACGCTTTCTCTTATCCGTCCCTTAAATTACTATTCATGAGCCTCACTGTACTTTTTTACTCCATCTCTTAACTAAGGGACTCGCAAAGCAAACATCGACAGATTTCGTTTCTTAGTTAAGAGATGGAGTAAAAAAGTACAGTGGGCCAATGAATAGTAATTTAAAGGACGGTTAAGAGACGAATAAGTGACAGTGTTGCGGATAGCCTAAGGTGCAAGAGACTACCTTTTTCATGTAGTTGCACAATAATGAACAAACACAAAGGCATCAATATTAACAGTGTGGGTTGGTCTAGTACTCTATTCATGTGGTGATTGAGTAAAATTGTACTATAATGATGACTAACAAGTTTGCAATTAATATGTACTTTCAATTTTCAATATAAAAAGTTGTCCGACCTGTAAAGAGAAACGGAAAATAACAGATCTTAAAACAGGTAATGCACCTACACATTTCAAATTTGAGCTCTAAATTTTAAATTTAAGATATTATTTAGGATCACAAATTTGATTTAAAACAATATTCAATAAAATTTTATAAGTCTATAGCTAAGGACTAAATAAACCTTATGAGCGACATACTCTATAAAAGTTAGAATTCTATATCCAAAGTAAAAAATATGATATTCGTCCATAATAACATAGTCTTTTTTTTTTTTGAACCACTCATAAAAATTAGTTATTTTTCAAATGATAGTTTCTATATCTAATGAAATAGACCTCATTTTTCATAAGCAATAATTTAACTATCCTTTTTTCTCTAATTTTCTCTATTTTCTCGTAATTTGCTAATATTGTATTGAAACATATACTGTTTGCTATCAAGACCATTAATAATAGATGAAAAGAGTCTTTTGAAAACCCAAATGGGTATAGTACTATTTTGGTCCTAAACATATGGCCGATTTATGATTTTGGTCTAATTTAAAATTTTTTGTATTTTATTTTCAGATTTTACATTTTAAATGTTAAATGAAATTCTGAAAATGGGTAATATTAATCGCTCTTTCTCTAACACTTCATTTCATTCAAATTTCTTCCCCTCTTTCTTCCCCCCAAGAACCCTAATTTATTTTCTCCGTCTCTGCAACAACCAAACACCTTCGAACATGGGGCGTTCGACGTGCAGCCGTGATTGCTTCTTCGTATGTGATTGTTTCTTTGTCGACGATGAGGCAATGATCTATGTCAATAAACTGACATCAAATTGAACCAATAAATGGACAACAAAATACAATACAAAGTTGTCCTTCATATTCATTTTCTACTTCGAATTGGTCCTGAACATTTACACGATCAAAAAGACATTGTCATAAGGTATTGCATCAACCTTAACACCAACAAAACCCAAAAAAACCACAGTTAGTGTCAAATCAACCCAAAAAGACATTGTCATATCGGGACTTCTTCATCCTCTCAAAATCGGGGTAGCTTTCTGGGGAAGCTCGACGGTCACCGTCTGAAGACCTAGGGTTCATTGTCCGCCTGGCTCCTCTTCGTCGTGACGGAGTTCACCGTCGTCTTCAACTTTTGGAACCGGAGAAGAATGGACTTCCGCTTGAGAGCTAGGGTTAGAACCCACAAATCCCGACGCCTCCGACGGCCCTTGTTCTTTGCCTTGTACGTTTGCTTCGAGCAATCAGCCGACGGACCATCTTTGGTGTCAGGCGGATGTCCATGTGTGGACTGCCTCTTCCTCGCATATGTTTTTTTCACGTCGATGAGACCTTCGCTGGAACGGTCGTTTGGGTACGACAACTTTCAACTCATGGTAACCAACAATAATCGGTCGAAATCGGGCTGTTCTTGGTCGGAATCGGAACTAGGGTTCTTCTTCTTAGGAGAGTGACGATAGAGAAGATAGAAAAGAGAGAGACTGACGGTTCATTTGGAAACTTAGTGATATTTTAGGTGAGTCTTGGAAGATTGGCTTTTCAAATTCAAAATATTGAAAATTGAATTATTTAGCAAAATAATTAACATAATATTAACCATCTAATAATCTCAGATTAAGTCTAATCAGGTCAAAATTGGGCTAATTGACGGTTGACTGTCAAAATGACGGAAACCGTCAAAAATGACCTATTTGATAACATTTTCGTATGTTTTGGATTCGATTTTCAAAAAGTGAATGTTTTGGACTAAAATCATAAATCGGTCATATGTTTAGGACCAAAATAATACTATACTCAACCCAAATATTTGGTAGACATCTCCCTCCATTTCTCTTATACTCACATGGTACACACTACAAGCATTAATACATATTAGTAATAGAAAACGCCCCTATTTGAAAAGTTCATTTTTTAGAACATTATGTTTGATGTGATCGATTCAGGTCCTTATATGTTGTTTCATATTTTTGTTCTGCAAGTGACGATACCTAAGTTTGATGGTCAAATGGATTTAGATCCATTTAATAATTAATAACACTATCATTTAGACACTTAAATATTGTACTGAGATCCATTTTGTCTTGATTTTATAATTGCAAAACATCATAGTATTTGTTAGGTCAAGATAAAATTTTGACCGTTAAATTTAGCAAGATCAAGAGATCACTTTTAGGACAAAAAGTAGATCAATTCATAACTAATGTGAAGAACACAAAATTATCATATTATAATAGACGTCACCCTCTTTATACTTTAGCCTTTTTTTCTTTTTCTCAAGAGAGAAAATGTACTATTCTTTTTGGATTTTGCAGAAATTTAAATACTTCCATTCATCCGATTTCATGAATCAGCAGATTTAATTGAAGCGAGTTATAACAACAATTGAAACCCTACATTGGTCACATTAGATATGTCAGCTGCTACTACAAGTCCTCAATAGTCAATAGGAGACAAGACATAAAATAGACTAATCAACCACAATCTTTAATTGAATTGAAGATTTTGAGCTAGTCACGTATAATGTTTAATTTCTCAATCCTATAAATCAGTATCCAATAATATATCAGCAATTCATACCAAAAAAAAATTATGACATAGAGATCATCCATGTGAAACGATGAAATATTCCCAGTCTCTGAAAATTCATACAAACGATAATACTAGGAAAATTTTCAAACAAATCAAGACCTGCTGGTCCAGCCCCAACGCAAAACAGATTAAACAGTTTGCAGAATCAAAAACTCACACAAACTTTCCCTACTTCTTCTCTTCCTTCTCAGCCTCTGCTGCCCTCTTGGCTCTAACACCAACGTGGCGTGCGTTTGTTCTCTCCAGACGCAGCTTGTCGTATGCTTTGAATGACTTCATGTCTTCAGTGACCTTCACAAGCTCAATGGTTGGTTTCTCACTTACAATCGGCAAGAAAGGACCCGTGACTTGGGTGGCTGTTGCCAATTCCTCAGGTGAAGAATCACCAGCCTATGGTGAAAAAGAAAAGTTAATCATCACAAGTTAACTTCTGTGCTAACAATCAAGATGAGAAATTAGAGCGAGCATCATTACCTTAACCTTGCGAGCACGCCTTGGGAAGACAACAAGCTTGGCCTTGAATGTCTTTAGCCTCTGAACATTTTTCTGGAAACCCTCCAAGGAACTGTTGCGACGCCTGTGATCGACAGCAATACCGATAGTTGGTGCAAGTTTCTTTGCAATGCCTGCAGCCTGGTTATATTGCAAGTTTGTGTCATCGATTTGTGATACTCCAACAAAGCAATAAGATGTAAACCACAACAACTTCTTGTGTTATAAAAAATTTCAACTCAAGCAAGCAAATCACAGCAAATTATGCAGAGGAAATCCAAGACATATATGACTACTGAAAAAACAAAACATGGAACACACAGACCAGACTGGAGAGAACATCAAGTACATACAAGCTTCAGAAATTCGTGACATACTGAATATGTGCAGATAGGCAAATTAAAAAAAACAATCTAGAATGAAACAGTGCATTTTGGTGGTAAGATAGCTCACCTTAAGCTCCTCTAGTGAAAATCCCCTACCAGCTCTGACCTTCATGTTGTATTTTAAGGTCTGGCCACGTACAACTGGACGAAGTGGACCAGCTGTGGGCCTAGGAAAGATCTTGATTGCCTTCTGCTGCCTTGCTTAAATATAGAAAGAGAAGTATCAGACAAGAACAAGACACCCATATAAACAAGCAAAATTGAATGGCCACAAATTAGTTAGAAATTGAAAATGTTAGTACCATTTCTTCTCCTGGCCTTCCGTGCAGGCTGATTAAACCAAGTCTTTACATAGTTTTGCCAATGCTTCTTGAAGTGTCCGTTGGGAATAACATTGTTGTGCTTCATGGTTTACCTAAGGAAAAGGATAGAGCACAAGATCAACTCCCCTAATTCGACCAATCAATTGGCATACCTCAAGACAAGACAGCACACGATCAACTCGACTAATTCAGCAAACCAACGAGCATGATCATTGCAACAAATGGAACCATAAGGGAAAAATTCACGGTGGAACACTAAAATATGTTTGGTCGTAAAATGGAAAATGAGACTAGCAAAGATGATCTTTTCATTGTTCTTGCACGTTGATTGCATGAAATAACTAAAAATTCAAGCATCAACATGGCTAAATTATGCATTTAGTAAATTATTGTACAACAACTAATACACTGACAAATTTCAATTTGAAGCCAAGCCCAATCCTATCGAATGAAATTAGTTGAAATATTTCAAACAAAAACTCTACCACGAAACATACGTCATACTAGAAGACACACATAGAAAAAACAAGACTGAATTTTTCAGCATGTGCTAGAGAAATCCCCCAACTAAACTGAATCATAAAATAATTCAAAAGGCGAGCCAATCATTTACCCCCAAAGATAGAAAGATTACACATTTAAACATATTCAAATTACACAGCACCAAAATACCTAAATTAAACACTACGGCATCAAACAAAACATTCGAGCATATTACCAGCAATTAAAATAAGGAAACCATTCCTAGCTCCGTTAAACCTAGATTAATTGGGCAGTTTCTCAACTACAAAGCAAAAAAAATAGTAAAAAATAACTATTGGTGCTCTAAGCTTAGATTTCACACAACGTATAAATCCAAGGGGATCAAATATGCGCTGGCGAAATGTTAAGACATGTTAAGGTTGAGACTTACAGCGGCGGACGACGGGGATCTTCTCCTACCTCGTATTTGCTGCCAATTTCACAGTGAAATGGGCGCCTCCACTTATATTGTAAAACAGCGCGAGAAAACCCTAAGTTATGGATTGGTTTTCATGGATAATTGGGCCGATAAATTTAATTGAGAAATCCCGTTATATTGTAAAACTGAGGAATTGGGCCTATGACCCAATTTGTAATTACATTGATTATTTTATTTACCTAGAATTTTATAATACTCCACAACGTTAAATTTCTCCAAAATTAAATACTCCAACGTAACGCATTCTACAAGTATTAAATCCATTTTCATCTTTTCTTATTTTGCAATGAATTTGGGAATTTTTTTTTCTCAAAAGATTATTATCCTAACATTAAAATTATTCATAGCAAAATTTTCATAGTGTACTTATGAATTTGGGGTTTTTGCAATGTCTTTTGTTATAGTTTTGTTTTCTACTTTTTATTACTTATGTTGTGAGCATTTCTTATTTCGTAAAGAATTTGTCTTTTGACATCAGCCACCGTTGACAGAATTTGTACACTCCGTTGACATCAGCCCCTGTTGATATCAGCCCCCGTTGACATAATTTGTACACTCCGTTGACATCAGCCCATGTTGACATAATTTGTACACTCCGTTGACATCAGCTTGTATAGTTTGTATTATAGAGAGTTTGTATTTGATCACACCCCCCCCTCTCTCTATATATAGAGAGAGAACGGTTAATAGAGTCGCTTTTTAACCCGGCTTGTTATTAAGTACTACTAATTGGAGAATAGTATGAATCGTGGATTTTCATTTTAACCGAAGATTATATATAAATATAAAATAATTATCTTTTCTCCTAAAAAACACATTGAAACCGAAAAATTGATGGAATAAATTCAATAAAACCAATATCTTTTCTCCTAGAAAAGGATAGGAATTAAATTTAAGGTGAAATATGGCAATGAAAATTAATTAGACAAATAGAGTATCATCTTGGCCGGTCACAATTTAAAACTATGTTTACTCGAACAATATTACTGAAAATTTCCTTGAAATATATAATTTATTCAAAAAAATTCATATTCGTGCATTAATGAAAAAGGACAAAATGAAGCTATGGCAACAAATTATTAATCCAGCCAAAATATACTTGGCAAAATATAATTAAATCCACCCTCAAATTCTTCAAATAAGAAACCAATCTCCAACAAAATCAATCACACTATCTTTCCTCAATAACAAAATGGTCATCTAATTCCAACAAAAACCAATCACATTTGTAACACCCAAAAAAAATATCATGGCAACAAAAACCCACACTATATCCCTCCCATGTCTCCTGATCGCCCTCTCACTCCTCCAAGCCACCCTCGCCGCCGTCCGATTCGGCGCCACCAACAACGCCTCCTCCACCCTGGGCGGCCAACGCTTCGACCGCTACATCGGGATCCCGTACACCCTCCAAACAATGCCCGAAGTCGCCAACTTCATATGGAAGCTATTCCAGCAGCCAACGGAGGGCGAGCGGCGCCACTACTACCCGGACGACGTCGTAAACGTGATCATCCAAGACCTCCAGGACGGCGCCCTCGGCGAGACCGGAGACAACAACGTGTACATGAGCGCCAAGGGCATCGAGACGTACCCTCCTGGAGACGGAGCTAAGTTTATGTTCACCTCGATTTTGTACCATGAGATGACGCATATTTTTCAGTGGTCGGGGAAGGGCACGGCGCCCGGGGGATTGACGGAGGGGATGGCAGATTATACCGTGTTGAAGTCGCCGTTCTATGTGGAAGGGTACTCGGCGCCCTGGGAGGGGGAGGGGGAGCGGTGGGACGAAGGGTATGGCGCGACGTCGAGGTTTTTGGAGTATTGTGACAGTTTGAGAGAAGGTTTCACGCCGGAGCTGAATAGGATGATGAGGGAAGTTTATATGCCGGAGTATTGGAATCTGTTGTTTGGAAAAGATGTTGATCAGGTTTGGGGGGAATATAATAAAAGGCTAAGTATGTCTTGTAATACTAGTACTAACGATGTTGAATCGTTCTTGAGAATAACCGAACATATGAGTGGAACGAAATCAATCGATAGGGAAGGTCAAGTTTCTAACTCTTGTTTGTTAAATCGTTCAAAAAGAATATCCTTAAAACTAGTAGTACGTAAGTCATATATATAGGGAGCAAAAAATTCTATGATTAACCGGAATCGAAAATATAAACTCAATCCTTATAGTTTGGTTTGAATGATTATACTCTCATTATTGAATATGTTTTATATTTGGTTCATCAGATTGAATATCATGTCATAATGTTTAATTACATGATAATGAGTTATAGTCATTCTCCCCTACTAAAATAATATTATTGTCTTTAAAATAAGAAAAATGAAAGAAATAAGGAGTGCGGAGTATTAAATTAAATTCAAAACTTTAAAACAATTAAAAGATAAATTCCTACTTCAAGTCTTTGTCTTTATTGCAAGAGGGCTTACAAAGATACATCACACTAGCTCTACTACAAGTTTATTAGGATCTTAACCTACTATTATTATTGAATTTTATTGTGGTTCTTTTTAAAAAAAGTTAACTGTGTTTTAGACCAAAAGTCCACGTGCATTATATTTTTATAAGAAGAGTTAAACTCTAGGGAACTTATTTCAAAGTATCGAATAAATAAAACTCGCTTAAACAACTAAACATAAAACGATAAACTAATAAAATAATTGAAATATGAGATGAATATTAGTATTAGTATCATACAAATAGAAGAGCGTAGACGTATGTGACTTTGTTTGCGTCCAGATACACATACATGATGGAAAAAATAAGATTTTTTGAGAGGCGAAGAATGTCATCATGTGACATGTAGTATCAGAGAAAGAAAGCCATGTATCCCTCACAAAACCATAGGTGGAAGCCAAAGGAGATATGCAGCCATGCAATTTGCAGAGTGTCTCGATCGCCTATATATACCGACGCTTCCGCTTCGCCACTTCTCATCACCACACACACACCGCATCGCATTCCATTCCATTCCATATATATCCAGCATGGGCAAGCTCTCGCTCTCTCTTCTAAGCTTTCTTCTGCTCCTAGGATTGGGCTACGCCTTTACAGAGCAGCAGGGTGAATGCCAGCTCAGCAACATCGACGCTCGGGAGCCGTCCTACCGCGTGCAGTCGGAGGGCGGACAGACCGATTTCTGGGATAACCACAACAACGAGTTCCGATGCGCCGGCGTCTCCATCCGCCGCCACATCATTCAGCAGAGAGGCCTCCTTCTGCCCGTCTACCACAACGCCCCCGTCCTCGTCTACGTCGTCCAAGGTTAGTTAATAATAAATCCTCGTCAATTTTATTATTTTTTTTCATAGGCACATGAATACTCCCTCCCTCCCTCCGTCCCCTAATTAATTGTCACCATTTTCCATTTCGGTCCGTCCCTCAATAATTGTCACAATTCATTTTTACAATAAATGTTAAAAAGGTCACACATTCCCTTAACTCACTTCACTCACATTTTATTATAAAATCAATATAAAAAAGTGGATTCCGCGTTCCATCTTTTCTTTACATTTCTTAAAACTCGTGTCTAGTCAAAGAGTGACAATTAATCGGGGACGGATGGAGTATTAATTTAAAGGCCTTTGCCAATTTACTAATGGCCAACTCACGCAATTCTTTTTTTATGTATGCAATGCAGGCAGAGGAACTTACGGAGTTGTGACCTCTGGCTGCGTGGAAACATTCGAATCAGGCCAACAACAACAATTTTCAAGGGAGGAAAGAAGCCAGAGATTCAGAGAGGACAGGCATCAGAAGGTTGAGGAATTCCAGAAGGGAGACGTCATCGCCATCAGGGCCGGTGATGCTCACTGGGTGTACAACGACGGCGATCAAGAGCTTGTCGTCGTTGTTTTCCACCACAACTCCAACTTTGCCAACCAACTCGACCAAAACCCAAGGGTATGTGGCTAATACTAATACACTAATAGTGATAGTGATACACACTCATATAAATATATGCTTTATTTCAAATTCATCCAACTAATTATCCAAATTTTCAAGTCCTTCTTCCTGGCCGGAAACCCAGGCAACGAGCAACAGGAGGAGCAATACAGGAGACTGCGCGGAAGCAAGCGCGGCCAAGAAGCCCAATCCGAATTGGGCAACGTCTTCAGCGGTTTGGACGACGAGTTGTTGGCAGAGGCATTCAACGTTGACGTGGAAACCGCCAGAAAGCTGAGGGGCCAAAACGACGAAAGAGGCCACATTATAAGGGCGGAGAAGAGCATCCAGCTGATCCAGCCCCACCGCAGCCGCCAGGAGCGCCACAACGGCCTCGAGGAGACCTTCTGCAGCGCCAGAGTCAAGGAGAATCTCGACAGAGCCTCACGCGCCGACTTCTACAACCCACGCGCCGGGAGATTCTCCACCCTCAACAGCTTCAACCTTCCCATCCTCAGCTTCCTCCAACTCAGCGCCTCCAGAGGAGTCCTCCACAGGGTAACAATATTATGATTAATTATCCCAATTAATTCTAATTTAAACACTACCAACTTACTACTTATTACTCTCTCCATCTCATTCAAAATGTCCATATCCTTTAGTGACAAGGAGTTGTTAATTGGAGTGAAAAAAGTAGCTGAATATCTACTACTCTCTCTATCCCATTCAAAATGTTTACGTTCTTGAGTGATACGGGATTTAAGGAGGAGTTGTTATCTAGTATAAATAGAGTGAAAAAAGTAGCTGAATATTTTAATCAGAAGAGAGAGATTTATTTTTAGATATAGAAAGTGAATATCTTGAATTGTACGAAAATAATACTAACATTATGATTATCATTTTATTGTAGAACGCCATATTCGCACCACACTGGTACACCAACGCCCACAGCCTCATCTATGCGACGCGTGGCGCCTCAAGGCTGCAGATAGTGAACCACCGCGGCCAGGCAGTGTTCGACGGCCAGGTGAGAGAGGGGCAGGTGGTCGTGGTACCCCAAAACTTCGCGGTGGTGAAGCAGGCGGAAGAGAAGGGATTCGAGTGGGTTGCATTCAACACCAACGAAAATGCGGCCATCAACACCTTGAGCGGCCGCACCTCGGCGATCAGGGGGCTGCCCGTGGATGTCGTTGCCAACGCCTACCAATTATCGAGGGAGGAGGCACAGAGGATCAAATTTTCGCGCCAAGAGACTCTTATTTTCAACGCTAATGACGCACGTCGCTCTGCTTGATCAAATCAAATGTGACTCAAACATAAATAAATACTATAAATTAAGTGTGAGGAATAATGTATATCGGCTTGTGCCTATGGCCAATGTTTGATACTAATAAGAGATTACGTTTTCCAAATTATCAAACTTTCTCCCACTACACAGTATCTAGTTCATTTTTATGTTTACTTTCCTACAAATTACAATTCCTTTACCATACATTTGAACTTTACATCTTATCCTTCCTTTTAGAAAAAATAAAAAAAAAAACAATTGTTAAAACCACACAAAAGGCAGACATGAAAGAACTATCATCAATGCATAATTTGATTTTTTCAATTTTAACAATCCACTGATTACAATTTAATTTTTTTCAATTTTAAGAGATTTTTTTTGGTAGGGTAGATAATGTGGTAAGTATTAACTGAGATGGCTTTGGAAAAAGAGACGATCTTGGCGTATCCCTATGATATGATGAGATTAAGAGCATCCGCAGCGGTGGCGAAAGACGCCACCGCCGTCCGCGCCGTTGGCAAGGCGCAGGACCGCCGCCGCTGCAGCCGCGCCGCTGGCACGGCGCTGCTCGATGTATCGAGCACGTCCGTGCCAGCGGACGCACACGTGGCGCGCTCCCATTCGTCAACGGCATAGCCGTTGTGTTTAAACTTTTTTTTATTTTTTTTTTAAAAATCGGTATTTAATTATAAATAATGCTAAAAAATAAAAAAAAAATATTTTCCAAATCCCAAAAATATGGCCGTTTTTTTCCCGTTTTTTCTGAATTTTTTGATTTTTTTTTTATTTTTTTTTCCCCAAAATCATCTATAAATACACACATTCATCATCCATTTATCACATCAAATCATCTCTCATTCATCTCTCATTCATAATTCTCATACAAACTATCAACACATTCATCCCCCACTCAAATTCTCAAATGGATTTCACCCATATTATGGCGGAAGCGGAACGCGAAGAACAAGAATACTACGAACAACATCGTGCCGCTTACGAAGCATATGTCGCGGCGAATACCCCTGCTCCTCCTCCTCAACGAACCAGATCAAATCGACGGTACATCCATCGTGACCGGGAGGGAGCCCACGAAAGGCTCGTTGCCGACTACTTTGCCGACCAGCCGCGGTTTCCGGCAGATTACTTCAGGCGCCGTTTTCGCATGTCAAAGCGCTTGTTCATGCGAATTGTCAACACATTGTCCGCACGTGTTGAATACTTTCAAACAGGTGTAGATGCAGCCGGCCGGCAAAGTATCACGGCGTTGCAGAAGTGTACGTGTGCCATCCGACAACTCGCTACTGGGCAAACGGCCGACATGTTCGACGAGTATTTGCATATCGGTGAGTCCACTGGAATCCTATGTTTAAAGAATTTTTGCGAGGGCGTTCGTTCTGCTTTTGGGGATGAATTCCTTCGAGCACCCACCACTGATGATTGCCAACGGTTGCTTCGTCTTCACGAATCAGTCCATGGCTTTCCCGGAATGCTTGGCAGCATTGACTGCATGCATTGGAGGTGGAAGAATTGTCCGACTGCTTGGAGGGGGCAACACTTGAGCGGTCACAAAGGCGGCGGCCCAACGCTTATCCTTGAGGCGGTCGCCGACTACCGCCTATGGATTTGGCATGCATATTTCGGCGTTGCTGGATCCAACAACGACTTGAATGTGCTATATTCGTCACCACTCTTCAATGATGTGATGAATGGTGTAGCACCGGCGATCGACTTCACCATCAACGGAAATATATACCGCATGGGTTACTATCTCGCCGATGGTATCTACCCAAGGTGGTCGACGTTCGTGAAGACGCTCCACAACCCGCACGACCCGAGACGGGTTCTTTTTGCGCAGCGTCAAGAGTCAGCGCGGAAAGATGTCGAAAGAGCCTTCGGGGTCCTTCAAGCTCGATTCAACATTGTGAAGGCCCCGGCTCGGCTGTGGTACGTGAATAATATCGCCGACATCATGTTCACGTGTATTATATTACACAACATGATTATAGCCGACGAAGGGCCGAGGGCGGCTAGCTTCTACGACGAGGACGAAGCCGGAAGCTCAACAGCGAGGTCTCCCCTACGCCGAGGCGAGCATACGACGGTTGGCCAGAGGATCGAGACAAGACACACAATGCGCGATACTCGAATCCACAATCAACTACAAGAAGACCTAATCAACCACATGTGGGCGAAATTCGGCAACGAGTAGTGTCATTTTTAATTTTTAGGATTTTAATTATGTAATTTTTAATTTTTAGGATTTTAATTATGTAATTTTTAATTTTTAGGATTTTAATTATGCAATGTTTAATTTTGTTTGTCATTTGTAATATTTATTGTGGGTTTTAAATGAATTTTAATATTATGGAAATGTTTTTGTGTAATTGAATTTTATATTAATTGTGCTCGTCCTTGCGGAAGAGCACAGTTGTGGGTGTTGTGCTCTTGCCAGAGAGCAGGCATGAATAGTACCGCCCGGGCCCACAACCGTGCCGCTGGCAAGAGCACGGTTGTGGATGCTCTAATGGGGATTGATTTGGTCAATAGACTTAGTTATGGTTTAGGATAAATTGTGTTGTTTTTTTAAATTTGAAGGGTACTATCATTCTAGCTATCAGCACTTAGAGACCTATACTCTATAATCAGGGCCTTTTATGGTCCAAGAAATTTGATCATGTGATCCAAATAAGAATTTAATTAGATTTAGTGGAATTCAAATTTTTATAGAGCCTTTTATGGTCCAAGAAATTTGATCATGTGATCCAAATAAGAATTTAATTAGATTTAGTGGAATTTAATTTTGCTTACTAATTTACGTTCAATTTATAATTTAATGACAATTTTATAGCAAAATCATAGAAGTGGAATGAAATCATAGAAGTACATTACTTAATAATAAAATAGTTAGTTTTGCTATTATAATATGAAATTATAAAATATTTATATGAAATAATATAAAAAATATTATTACATGGTCTAAAATTATAAACGTATTTAATAATAAACATATACAATGATACATTTGATAAAAGTAGGAAACTTTATTATAAAACAAAGTTGTGAGTACAAAATTATGAGTTTAGTATAATTTGTGTAACAACTTTGAGATAAAAATAATTTTAGGATGTCATGATGGTATAGATAAATGTGCATATATATAACAAAAATATATAAATGTACTAAGTTTGAAAATAATTTCAACGTAAATATCTATAATTTTGAATTATTTAAATTAAATTATTTATATTTTATTCATAAAATATTATATGTGCATTTAATATTATAATAACTAATATAAATAATGAATCCTAACTCCTAAACAGTAAACCCTTGGCCAAAACCCAAACGGCAGATTCAATGCTTAGAGCATCCACAACCGTGCTCTTGCCAACGAGCACGGTTGTGGGCTCAGCCCCACTTTTTCTGTCTGCTCTTAGGCAAGAGCACAACACCCACAGTCGTGCTCTTCCGCAAGGACGAGCATAAGGGTCCCACCATTCCATTATTCAATTTAAATAAAAATATTTCCACAAAATTAAAATACATTAAACATACCCGGAATAATATTACAAAATACATTAAAAATTACATAATTAAAATCTTAAAAAATAAAAATTACATAATTAAAATCCTAAAAATTAAAATTTACATAATTAAACTCCTAAAAATTAAAAATTACATAATTAAATTCATAAAATTAAAAAACCCACTACTCGTGGCCGAATTTTGCCCAAATGTGTTTGATTAGGTCTTCTTGTAGCTCAACGTAGGTTCGGGTATCGCGCATTGTGTGCCTTGTTTCGATCCTCTCACCCACCGTAGTATGCACACCTCGGCGTGGGGGAGACCTCACGGTTGAGCTTCCGGCTTCATCCTCATCGTAAAAGCAAGCCGCCCTCGGTCCTTCATCGGCTATAATCATGTTGTGCAAGATAATACACGTGTACATGATGTCGGCCATATTTTTCACGTACCATACCCGAGACAGGGCCTTCACAATGTTGAATCGGGCTTGAAGGACCCCAAAAGCTCTTTCGACGTCTTTCCGAGCGGACTCTTGACGTTGCGCAAAAAGAACCCGTCTCGGGTCTTGCGGGTTGCTGAGCGTCTTCACGAAAGTCGACCACCTTGGGTAGATACCATCGGCGAGATAGTAACCCATGTGGTATGCATTTCCGTTGACGGTGAAGTCGACCGCTGGTGCTACACCGTTCAACACATCATTGAAGAGTGGTGAAGAATAGAGCACGTTCAAGTCGTTGTTGGATCCGGCAACGCCAAATATGCATGCCAAATCCATAGTCGGTAGTCGGCGACCGCTTCAAGGATAAGTGTTGGGCCGCCGCCTTTGTGGCCGCTTAAGTGTTGCCCCCTCTAAGCAGTCGGGCAATTCTTCCACCTCTAATGCATGCAGTCAATGCTGCCAAGCATATTGGGAAAGCCATGGACTGATTCGTGAAGACGAAGCAACCGTTGGCAATCATCGGTGGTGGGTGCCCGAAGGAATTCAACACCGAAACATGTACGAACGCCCTCGCAAAAATTTTTAGGACAAAGGATTCAAGTGGACTCACCAACATGCAAGTACTCGTCGAAGAGGTCGGCCGTTTGCCCAGTAGCGAGTTGTCGGATGGCACACGTACATTTCTGCAACGCCGAGAGACTTTGCCGACCGGCTGCATCTGGACCTGTTTGGAAGAATTCAACACGGGCGGACAATGTGTTGACAATACGCATAAACAAGCGCTTTGACATGCGAAAACGGCGCCTAAAGTAATCTTCCAGAAACCGCGGCGGGTCGGAAAAATAGTCGGCAACGAGCCTTTCGTGGGCTCCCTCCCGGTCACGATGGATGTAGCGGCGAGTTGATCTAGTTGGTTGAGGAGGAGGGGCGGGGGTATTCGCTGCAACATATGCTTCATAATTGGCACGATATTGTTCGTAGTATCCTTGTTCTTCCCGCTTCGCTTTCGCAATGAGATGAGTGAAATCCATTTGAGGTTTTGAGTGAGAGATGAATGTGTAGATAAGTTGTATGAAAAATATGAATGAGAGATAAATGAGAGATGATTTGATGTGAAAAATGGATGATGAATGTGTGTATTTATAGATGATTTTGGGGAGGGGAAATAAAAAAAATACTGAAAAACGGGCAAAAACCGGCCATTTTTTGGGATTGGGAAATTTTTTTTTTATTTTTTGGTATTATTTTTTATTTTTAAAAAAATTAAAAAAATGATTTTCCAACGGATATACCGTTGGTCAATCACACGCTGCCACGTACGCTGCTCGCTGCCACGGACGTGCTCGATGCATCGAGCAGCGCCATGCCAGCGGCAAGAGCGCAGCGGCGGACAGCGGTGTCGCGCCGCTGGCACGGACGGACGGACGGACGAGCGCGTGCTCTCCGTCATGGATGCTCTTAGGACTTGAAACCCATACTTGATAAGGACAATAATATGTTGGGATTCAATTTGTCTTCTACAAATAGGCCTCAAAATGTTTCTCTTCCAATTTCTTCTCATTTTCCCACGCATTAAATTTATTATGCAAATTCTGGTACGTAAATGTAAAAGAACATAAAACTCAAAATTTTATACTTATACTTAAAAGTTATGAAGTACTCAGTAGGGTCAAATATAAGTACATAACTATAGAATAAATCTCAACCATCATATCAAAGCGATCTAGTTCATTATATGAGCATTTTAGCTTACAATATGAATTTAAAAACAAGGAGTGAACCAAAATAACTTTATAGTGAAGTATTTACTCCATCAATTAATTAGTTCACTATAATGACATTTTGGTTCACTCCTTCGTGTAGTGAACTAAATCACTATTATAGTGAACTAAATTCGTGTTATCTAGTTATGCATTTAAGTAGTGGTTTTCCTATATCACTATCGTACTTAGTATTTACTCCATATCGTAACATAACACGACAATATATATTAAAAATTTTAATAAAATCAACACATAATTTCTAGGAAACACAAAATCAATGCATACATAAAAACTTCCAAAAAAATATAAAATCAATACATAACTTCCAGAAAACACAATCAATTCACAATTTCCAATGCATAAACTAAGTGCAACACTATTATAAATAGAGTAATATTTTGGGCAACTACATTTAAGTACTCTGATAAAAATGGAAGAAAGTAGAGGAAAATAGATAATCCTCTAGTTATTATCAACCAAGTGTTAATCTAACAATCCGATTTCCTTAAGAACAACTTTCAATTATTTATCCAATCATCCTATTTTCTCATCTTTTTGCCTTTTTCCTTCCTGGCAGCTTTCAATTGTTCACACAATCATCCGATTTCCTCATCCTGCTTCAATTGACAAATTTTATCTAATAAGCTCATGAACATTTCTATATTTTATTCTTCAAATTGTTCGCAGTAACGAAAAAAAAATTGAAAATAAGAAAATCAACAAATAAGAATGAGTAACAAAGCATAAAAAAATAAGCAAAACCATAGACTTTACTGGTTTAATTTGTGGAAAAAAATGTAATTATTGGATGATTGCCATTTCTTTTATTCTATGTAGAGTGTCCTAAGTTGTGCCATGGGCCTAATTAACTTTAACAAATTATTAAAAATCTAATTTTAATTAAATTAAGTACACAATGATATTTCTTATATTATAAAATTTGAGACCATATTATTTATATAATTACGGTTAATGGGATGCGTTAGAAATTAGAATGATAACACATATTTAAGGCGATAACCTAATAACCTACTCCCTTCGTCTGTCATTAGGAGTCTCATTCCTTGGCGTCACGGGTTTTAAGAAATATTAAGAAAATTGGATGAAAAAAAGTTAGTGGAATATGGGTTCCACTTGTATATATTAGTTTTAAATGAAATGTGAGTGTAGTGAGTTAGTTGGAGGTGAGACCCTATTTTCATTTATGGTAAAAAATGAACCGAAACTCCTATCTGCTGACGGATTAAAATGAAAAACAGGACTCCTATTCGCGGACGGAGGGAGTATCATTTTATGGATGAAATATATCATTTTTACTAAAAAATAAATTTATACAAGCAGAATATCATTTAGATTGATATCATTTTTATACATACAAAATATCATTTTATAAAACATTATTATTTTATACAAACATAATACTATCATTTTATTGAGTATAAACGTCATTTTTAGAAAAAAAATGCTATATTCCATTCATAAAATGATAAGTTATTAGGTTATCACGTGATAACCATAATTTAAATAATAACTCAATAACCAAGTCTAAACCACATATCTTCTCAAACATGTGGCTGAAATTGATCTCTCCTTTTTCTTTAATTTTTAAATGAGTCGGGCAATTTTAACCTTTGAATATAACACCTCACCTCACGGTCATTCCTCTGCATAGTATGTGAAGATCAATTTCTCTCTCCTAAAATTATAAAAAAGTTTAATTTCTAATAACTTTGTTAATTAAATTTTTTTTACAAAAAATATATCAAATTAAAGATAATTTTAGGACGTTGCAAGGAAATCCTAATTGCATTATATTATATCAATGGCGGAAAAAATGATATTATTACGATTATAAAATGATATGGTGATGTTGATGTTTATTGTTTCTGTCTTCTTGAAAAATTATACTTTTGGTGCATAAAATGATATTTTTTGTATATAAAATGATACTCCCTCCGTCTGCGAATAGGAGTCTCGTTTTTCCATTTTAGTCCGTCTGCGATAGAAGTCCCGGTTCACCTTTACCATAAATGGTAATAGGGTCTCACATTCCACTAACTCATTCCACTCACATTCATTTAAAATTAATATATATAAGTGGGACTCATATTCCACTAACTATTTTCCACTCACTTTTTTTTATCATTTTTAAAATCTGTGCCGCCAAAAAATGAGACCCCTAATAGCGGACGGATGGAGTATTATATAGTAACATTTATATAATAATATAGTGTTGTTGATGTTTGATGTTACTACCTTCTTGGAGAAATGAAATTTCATAAACGTTATATGGAGCATATCATTTTTATGCATCCAAACATTATCATTTTACCTTCTCAAATTATCATTTTATGCAATAAAAGTATCATCATTTATTCAATAAAACAAGAAGTACAAACATCAGCAAGACCATATCATTTTATAAATGTTATATAGTACTCCCTCTGTCCACGAAAAATAGATAAGATTGTGAATGACACGGGTTTTAAAGTATAATTGGTAAAGTAAGAGAGAGAGAAAAGGTAGTGGAATGAGTGTTAGTGGATTGTGGAGCTCACGTTTAGAATGATGTGTATAATTAGTATTGGTTGAAAAGTTTCTATTTTTAGACTTAGTCTAATTTTGGTTGACACCCCAAAATAGTAAAACTAATCTATTTTTTTAGGATGAAGGGAGTATCATTTTTATGCGCCCAATCTCTCATTTTAACCCCTCAAACTATCATTCTATACAACATTTCACTGAGTACTTTTTTTGTACCCGAGCACATATTTAGAGCATCCTCATCCATGCTCTTGCCAAAGAGCATGGAAGTGGCTCGGACCCACTTTTATTCATTTTTTACTCCATGCACTTTGGCAAGAGCACAACACCCACATCCATGCTCTTCCGCAAGAGCATGCTCAAGGTCCCACCATTCCATTTTTCAATTTAAATACTTCAATTACTAAAAACATTTTCACAATATTAAAATGCATTAAAAATACTCGATACCATTACAAATTACTAAAAAATTAAAAATTAGATAGTTAAAATCCTAAAAATTAAAAATTACATAATTAAAATCCTAAAAATTGAGATTGATAGAGTTGTTTGGTATAGTGTCATTTTTTGTGTTTGAAATGAGAGTATTTATAGATGAAAGTAAGTATGAATTTTGGGGTAAAAATAATGAAAAAATAAATTAAAAGTGTGGAAAATGGATATATTTTATTAGGAAGTTGGAAAATATTTTTTTTATTAAATCTGAATTTTTCAGATTTTTTCAATTTTTTTTAAAAAATAATAAAAAAAATGATAAACCAACGGCCAACAAGAGCATGCCACGTCGGCTGTTCGTGCTCTTGCCGTTGGCACGGACGTGCTCTATGCATCGAGCAGGGTCGTGCCGTCGGTAAGAGCACAACGGCGAGAAGGGGTCTGCTCTTGCCGACAGCATGGACTCGTCCTTGCACAAGAGCACCGATGGGCATGCTCTTAGTGCTAGCATATATTGGTGACACAAGTATACAGAGTAATAACTCCTCCAAATTTCTGACTAATTTTCATCCAAAATTTTGCGACTACATTGAGGGTGCTCGAAAAATTTCACAATGCAGAAATTCCAAGCACTTTTTGGTGCTCGGTATTTTCCGAGCACAAATATGATGCTCGCAAATATTGGTGAAAAATACAAAGACCAAGCTCAAGAAAAAAGGCTCATTATTATTGTTGAATTATTTCACTAAGTATTTTTTTTATATCCCGAGCACATATTTGGTGCTCACCTATCTCCGAGCACATTCGGTACGCCATAATTCCATGACTAAATTGCCAAAACCGAGCACATTGACCGTGCTCGCAATTTCCCACAAGTTAACACGCTAGTTTTTTATATTGCGAGCACATGCGAAGCTGCTCGCTCATTTAACTGTGCTCGGTTATTTTTGGTCGGGAAACAATGATTTTTTTGTAGCGTAATGTGTGTGTTTTTGTTGGCAATTGAAATAAAAAATAAAAATATAATTATCTCATATCGGTGTAAAGAAGAGAGAACTGGAATCACTATATAAGTCTCATAAATTTCTCTTCCTATTACCAATTGCTTTTAAGATAGAACCTTATAGATTTCTTTCAGATTTTCATTATATTCTTCAATTCTTTCCAAGAAACTAGCACTTCAGATCATGGTCTTGCTTACAAATTTTCAGTGAGGTAAGCCAATATGATGAGCAGATGAGGTATAGTGTTTATGGTACTTATTAGGATCGACCTCTCAATTCCTCAAGTTTTTGCAATAACATTTGAGGAGGTGCTCCAGTCAACAAAATAAGCATTAGCAAAAATTAAATGAAATCAATAAATTACAATAAAAGATTAATCTGATTGATTTATTTAATGAACTAAAGTAGTTCCTTCCCGTTTAAAGTAAACGATCTATCGGTTTCAAAAAAGACAAGGACCAAAAGTAAAAAGGCATGTAAGGCCAATTGAAGTTGGATTTTGGAAGATAAGATAAGATAACATCCACCGCTAATTATCAATTTTGGAGTTAATTTTGGAGTTGTGACAACTTTCCTTGATCCGAAAACGACGCCTAGGATATGTAGATCACCCATGTTCTATTTTTTTAAGGCAACTTTTTGATTGAATCATTTGGAACTACTACATTTTACCGATATTTTAGAGTGTAACAAAAAATTGAAATCTTGTTCCTAAATTGTTATTGAACCTCAAAAAAAATCAGCCAGAAAAGAACGGATTAGATCAAACTCCCTATTTCCTATACAAAAAAGCAAAAGAAAAAAAAACAAAAGCATATATCGCAGCATCCAAACTGTTCCCATCATTATCAAAAACTTAAACCCATTCTCGCAACATAGCAGTATCATATTCTGCACTTTAGGGTACAAACATACAGGTTTATTATTCATTACAGATGCAGATAAAACCTAGTTACGCGACTCAAGGCTGGATCGGAGGCTTTTCCAAGTCCTCGAGAGGGCGGAAGAACGCCTTCTCCTCCAACACCGAGCCCCCGTCAGTGCTTCCTTCAGCCCCAGGGTTCTCATCCGTTGCAGGCCCGAACACCCCTGTCTTCGGGTGAGGAGCCCAGTACACGTCCAACTGAGGTGGGATCACGTGGTCTGGGACCAGAGTCGAGTTCACATTCTCCTCCGGGTTCTTTTCGTAGGCTGAAGCTTGCACACTCCTGTTGTTTACAAGCATTGCGCAAATGAATTGATGATCGTACTCAAATATTGAACTCCCACAAGACAGAAGATTCTGTCGAAATTACACATGTAAACAACATGTCGTTTATGAAATATTATGATCTTCGACTCTCCATATACTCAGTCTCCACGTCCCCAAAATAAGCCGTCAAATGCCTATGAGATTAAAGTAGGCAATTTTACTCAATTGTATTTCGAGACAAGATTTCCCTAGTCCTAATTAGTGGATGATAAACTGAAAAAGTAAAGAAATTTGCATTGAATAACAAGAACAAGATTCATCTCGAAATAGGAGACTTATTCCGGGACTAAGAAGGTAGTAGTATTTTTCAACATAATAGCTAACGCAATAAGAGCCTTATGAGCCCAAAAAAAAAAGAATCCTCCCCCCTTCCTACAATAGGAAAAAGAAAAATCTATGTGCGTGGTTGGCATAGTGAGTGTTTAATGGCCGAGACCAGAGGTCCCAAGTTTGAGTCCGTCGTGTCACACGGCCTTTAAATTTCTATTCATTTGTCAATAAAAAAAAATCAAGCAAAAGTCACATGGAGTTCCATGTCAGTGATGTCACCTCTAGGTTAGAAAGAATCAAGGTATCCAAAGCCACCACTATATAAAAGTTGTAAGTGAAATAAAGCCTCTGTGACAGGGACAATTATTTTTTCTTAAGAATAAATAGCAAAAATGTCATGTTCTTGGCAACGACGGCATAATCCTATCAACAAAGATTACTACTTCATTCATGGCATCTTGAATGAGTGTTTAAAATGAGTACAATCCTCTACTTGGTGTTCATTCTATACAAGACTTTTTTTCACTTAATTAAAAATGTTATTCCAGTGTCTTAATCTCTTAGCAAAATAACACAAAAATGCCTTCCTAATATCATGATTACTCTAAAAATAAGGTTCCCCTGGATTTAGGTTTGTTTTCCCCCAAATTTGAGTGTGCGTAAACAAGTGTCAGCCGAATTGATCAATCATGAAGGAAAAATAGAAGTGAAGCTATCAACAACTGCTAAAAATTACTAATTGCGATCATATGAATCCTATGATGATTGCAGAAAATCATTTGCTTACTACTATTCCTTAATTAGGAACAGGTGAATAATCGAGATGAGCAGCTTAAACCACACACACACACACACACACAGACCTGCTATGGAGCAGAGAAATGGCGAGTGAATCGCGAGAGCGGATGTGGCGAGCTAATCGTTTCCCCAAATTCGCAAGTCCACGATTGCGCTGCAAATTAGCGGCCATACAAATATCAGTCAGAGAGAAAGTGGGTTGAATAAAAAATTGTAGAGAGAGTTTAGTTTTGTAGATAGTCTGTGTGTCTCTCTCCCACAAACAGAAGTTGACTCTATTTGTGCCTGCCTGCATGCAATGCAATGGACGGACTTCCATAATTCCGTTAACTTTGGACAAAATCGTCACTGTATTTAGTATAATCCTCGTACTCCGTCCGTCTAATTAAAAATAAAACGTTTTCCTTATTGAGGTGTTTCATTCAAAATAAAATATTTTTTAAAATAGAAACAACATTATCTCTATTTTGTCATCTCTTTTATTTTAGTCTTTCTTCATTAACATAAAAAAAATCATACATAAAACCTCGTACCGAAAAACAAACGTTTCATATATATTGAGACGGAGGAAAATACTTATTGCTCCTTCCGCTCCATAAAAATAGGATTTTTAGGATGCCACAAATTTTAATCCGAAATTGGTAAGGTAGCATAGATATAGAAAGAAAATGTGATTAAAGTATTGTTAGTGGAGATTGGATACCACAAAGAAAGATTTGCCAAAAATAGAATGGACTATTTTTGTGGGACGAAGTTAGTATGATATATGCTCTATGAATTATTAAAAGAGGAAAAAAAATTAGTCAACTTTGTTAAGATATAAATTTTGGTTCGTAACATTTTAAAATATTTATTTAGGTCCATGAACTTCGATGTAATATTATTTGAGTTATTTTTTCATCGTTCTAAATAAAGTAGACTAATTTTATAATTTTAGATTGTCCTCCAAAATTAGATCAAGTCTAAATATAAAATGTTTTTTACTAATTTTATAATGAAATGTGAGTGGGTGAGTTAGTAGAATGTGGAACTTATTTATTATTTATAGTAAAAGTGAAAATGAACAATTATTATGGAAAGGCTAAAAGGATAAAAATATGTTTTTATTATGGGACGGAGGTGGTACTAATTAAAATATGTAAAATGTGAGACAACAAAACATTAATTTTATGATATAAAGCCGAATAAGGCCTAAAAATTGTCTTAGTCCTCGTGTAAAGTAGCAAATCTACTTGATAATATAACAAATGTTTATATAAATTATATTACGTGCCATAAAGGTATATTTTTATGTATCAATACATTTATTAATTATTAATTCGAGATTAGAGTATTATCAATAGGCTGGCCTTCCGTCCACCATGCGGGACGACGGTCGGGGAAAGGTCTCTATTGCAAGCGCCAAGCCGTCGGGGGAGGGCGTGGGCGCCGAGATGGTGGGTGTGTCTGAGCATGGCCGAGCCAACTGCCATCCCATACCTTTTTTTTAAACTATAATAGAAGTTTTGAGCATTGGTCGTGACAGTCAAAGTGCTTTGAGTTTAGCTAAGCATCAGATATACCATGAGAAGAGCAAGCATATAGATGTGCGCTTGCACTTTATCAGGAAAGAGATAGAAAATGTAAAGGCTAAGGTGTTTAAGGTGCATACTTCGAAGAACCCTGCGGATATGCTTACCAAACCTTTACAGAAGGAAAAGTTCCAGCTTTGCATGAGTTTGGTGAATCTATGCAAGCTGGAGAAGCATGGTTATTGAGCAATCAAGGTGGAGTTTGTTAGTTTTGTGATAGCTCAATGATCAACTGGAATGAGATTGGATTTAGTGTGGAAATCAAGCATCGAGCTGACGCGTTTCAGCAGCCGTTCGATCAAAGAGAGTTAGTGACTTTAAATCTGGGCCGTCAGATTTGATATAGCCGTTGGATATAGTTTAGAAGTTGTTAGGCTTATTTTCACTTTCCCAATTACTTCTTCCTCACTTGTAAAACGCTCGCTTGTTTGATAATAAGATTTCTTCCGATTCTCACACATAACTCTTCAATTCTTCAATTTGTAGCTAGATCTTGTTGATCTTATTTTCGCAAATAGGATTCATTTCTTTACAATTTTATTAAAGTATATTGGAACTTTCTTATTTTTGTCCAACTAATTTCGTATTTGGTGATTTGGATAAATATACTAACAATTAATTATTAATTAATGAATTAAATGGGAAGGTTGGAAAAAATTTTGGAAAGACCGTGGGAAGGGTGTAGCTACGGTGAATGCTTGCTTTTAACGCCGTTATATACAACGGACGGAATCAATTTTCGAGGCGGAGTGAATAATCTAACCCTCAAGATGAGGGATTGAAGACGATCTTCATTTCTGTTGCAACACGTGGCACCTCAATTTTTTACACTTGATTTGATGAACCGCTTAATGCTTAAGGTCTCCGAATTTTAGATGATTGTTTAATTTATTTTTGTCAACTTTGATTTGTTTATTGATTCACATTCAATATCTGGTTTTAATTAGATATATAGATCTTGATAACGTGTCAAAGTGTACATTTATGTGTGGGGAAAACATAATTTGTCACGCGTAATACACTCCAACTGCAATTTAAAGTCACATTTTACTATTTTAGAATATATATAAGTTAAAGTCTTATTTATCATTTTCTATTTTATATAAGTAATGCACTATTTAATTAACTCATTACACACACATTCTACTATTTAAAAAAATACATGAAAATCTGGCCTACATTCCACTAATCTATTTTTTCATTTTTCTTTACAAAGTCAAATAATTTCTTAAAATCCGTAACGAATCGAAATGATATTATAGTGTGACCCAAAAAGAAAGAAAGTGTAATTACAAACAAATGAAAACCGTGATAATAGTCGAGTCAATGAGTTCTTTCTTTTGCAAGGCAATAATATATGCCCCGTTAGGGCTTTTGGATCAGGTGCGTTGTCTTCAAAGATGAAACGGATTCACCTTGTTCGTTTTAGCACTGCAAACTGAACAAGCTCCGAGCCTCCGACGAATTGGTAGGGGTGATGACATAACTTTGACATGAGGATACATAGAGATCTTTGTATGCAAAGCGAATGCAACTTTTGGTAGTTGATCATGTTTTTTACTTTGGTCCAAAAGATCAAGTTGGTCTCAAATTAAGACCAACGACCATTTCCAAATACCATTATGAAATTAATTGTCAAGATCTAGTCTACGATGCACGTCGTCTGAAATGACATACAAGGCCCAAGGCGAGACGTGTAACAACATCGTGCAAATGTACACACTTGTGGCTTCCTAACCCATCACTTGTGCACAAAATTTACTCCCTCTGTCCCTCGAAAACATAATTTTTTTCCTTTTTGATACGTTCTCTAAAAATAAAAAAATTCAATTCAATTTTAGAAAATTTCTCTCTCTCAATGAGGTGAGACTTATTTTCCAATAACACACTTTTCTTTCTATCTATTCCCTCCGTCCGCGAATATGAGTCTCGGTTCACTTTTACCATAAATGGTAATAGAGTTCCACCTTCCACTAACTCATTTCACTCACATTTCATTTAAAACTAATATATACAAGTGAGACTCATATTCCACTAACTATTTTCTACTCATTTTTCTTACCATTTCTTAAAACTCATGCCGCCAAGGAATGAGACTCCTAATGACGGACGGAGGGAGTATCTCTTACTTTACTAATTTTGTGTTAAAACTCATATCATTTTAAAATTTTCTAATTTTAATAGATGGAGGGAGTATTATATTATTTTTTTTCTTTAACAAGGAGTACTACTATTTTCCAATATACTATACTAATAGATAGTTATGAAAAAATAGTTAAAATTTTCATTTGTCACAAATATAATTGTACTTTGATATGCCACAAAATATGCTACACTCAAACACTATTAGGGTATCGCATAATTGGGTCTTGGAATTGGAATTGGAAGCTCCAATTCCATTGTTCGATACCACGAAAATATATAGAGACAAAAGGTTTATTGTTTTTTGAAGACAATTCCATTGTTTTTTATGTCTTCAATAATACACTGAATAAATAGGAGTACATGTTTTTTCCTTTTAAAAGGTAATAAGAGTAACTGTTCGATAATAATACACTGAATAAATAGTTTCAAAATAAAGAGAAATTAAAAGGAAAAAACAGGCACTCCTGCTACCTTTTAAATTAGTGGTGCTGGACAATGTTGTTCCAAGGTCATCTCTTAATTACAGACTACTCTCTCCGTCTCACTACTTCTACTTTAGGAGTTCCGGTCATTTTTGCACACTCATTTTATAAAAGCGTTATATTTAATATTTGTTCAATTATATTCCGGTATAATTCTGAAACAATTTTTAAATTTTTGTATCTTGAACCCATTTCAATCGCGTTAAATTCCATTGTCATTTAGCTCTAGTTGAGTTTTAAATTCTACTCTCCTCAACATATAGTACTCCTCCTAGTACTATGTAAAATCATCAAAATTGTTTTATTCACTTTGAGTTCATTAAAACTCGAAAGATACGAGTAGTAGTATAGTAGTAACATAAGTACAATAATATGATGTCTTTTATTTTATACGAATCAATCATTCTCCATTATTTTACTTTCAATCAATTTAATCTTAACTAGAGAATTAATTAGCTTTTAGTATAAAATAAATGTAAGTAGTACTATTTTAATTGGCAAATAGTATGAAAATATACACACGTCTTTATTTAAGCTGAAAGAAACATGTTTCGTCACCATCATCAACAAACAAAAAAACACTTAGAAATCATCTCTCTCTCTCTCCCTCTCCCGAGAAGAATCTCCGTTGGCACAGAGTTCCTCAAATCCTTACTTTTTGACATGCATCTGTTACTGTCACACTTCTCAACGCTATAAGTTTTTCTTCAAAGAAAAACAGTGTTTTTAACGAAGGAATGGAGAGACGGGTGATTGTAGTGTGCTGTGTTGTGGGGTTTCTTGGGCTATTATCTGCTGCCACAGCCTTTGTCGCAGAGGCTAAGAGGGTTAAGGTCTGCGATTTTTTTCTTCTTCTCAAATTGGACCTTTTGCTTTGTATGCATCTAATTTGTGCATTCATTCATATTTTGTTTACTTCTTCACACTATTTGGTTAAACATTTCTGAATTTTGGTTGGAGAATTGGTGAATCCTGATTGTTTTATTTAGTTAGGTTTTGTGATTTCCTTTTCAAAGAATGATAGTACTCTGTTGTTGTGATGTGTTTCATAGGGCATATGGATTTAAGTTCTTCCTAGCTAATTTAAGTAGGGCTTTTTATTTTCTGAAAAGGGTAATATTTGATGGATATCATATGTTCAAAGCTCTATTTATGAAGTTTTCAGGCAAAAAGTTGAATAGGTCATTTATTCTAGGCTAAAATAGCAATTGATAGATTGGATAGTCAACTTGTTTTGGTTAATATTAGGATTGGATTTGTAGAAAGGGAGTGTTGAATGTGATGGTGAATAATTAACTGGTGTAGTTTGCAAGAATTAGGCAGAAACTAGATTTTCTTGTGTTTTGAAAAAAGTAAGTGAAGTTTTGATGTGAGAGGCTTGTTAGTTGAGTTTTAGTTTCATGTTTTAGGTGATTCAGCTTCTCTTTTGGTTTCCTTTATTTTGTATTGTGAGTGTATATGGATCACGATGTGCTTCATCTTGCTTTATTGAGCACATACATCTAGGGCACATCTACTCAATTTTCGTATTTCTACCGGTAAAAAAAGTTTTGAGTTAATAAAGATGAGACAAAGAAGAAAGTGAAGCCCCATTCTCAGTTACCTGCAAGTAGAGCAGTAGGCATATGCATCTCTCTTTTTTACTCAACCAGCCCTCGGATACTGGAATGATTCTCAGTTCCTAATGATCGGTTCATTGTAATCTGTTTGATTGTACAGGCTGAATCATTTCTTCTGAGTAAATATGGTAGATGTGTAGAAGCTTTGGAACATTAACTAAACAAGGCTTGTTTTTATTATCAACGTTACTCTTTCATCCATTTACTTCACTAATTATCTGATTCGTCGAGCGTGTTGAAATCTCAACGGAACATGTGAACCTGCAAAAAAGACTAAGATTCTTATCACGCTGCACGCACCAATCAGTTCATTGCGTTACCTTTTCTTGACATGTGCAGCTTATTGGCAAGTTTTATCATCTAACCCTACAAAAGAATGTGAAGATTTATTCTTTATTTTTCTAAAATTGTATGTATATTGTCCATTGTGATTTGTGACGTACAGAATTACATCTGAAGGTGGCTGTGAGTTTCTCTAGTCACTCGGCTAGGTTATTCCTCACAGATAGTTGGAAATTTTAGATTTCTTTTAGTCCTTACAAAAATGTGCTGTGAGTTGTGGTGTTGGCTTCCATTCTTTGTTTATTTTTTGACCAAGTTTTTCATTCAAATCTTTCATTCGATCGTGCAGGGTAGCCAAGTCACATTTCCATCCCCTTCTTTATGTGTATATCCGAGGAGTCCTGCACTAGTCCTCGGGTTAACCGCTGCTGTTTCTCTCATGATTGCTCAAATTATCATCAATGTTGCAACTGGATGCATGTGTTGTAGGAAAGGCTCTCATCAATCTAGCTCTAGATGGAGTATAGCACTCGTGTGCTTTGTTGTCTCCTGGTAACTTATCCGCTATAATGCCGTTTCTATGCATAATGCTCATTTGATCATAGATAAAATTGGCAGGGCGAGGATAAATATCACTTTCTAGCCCCGGGGTATGCACATTTTTTAGAAATCTTCCACATTTCCGGTATCAAGTGGTGATGGCAATGGGAAATGACGAGCACCAACTCTTCTACACCGCATAAGTTTTTCCCGTCATATATTTGAAAACATAGATATGGGGTGCTAATATGTAGTTATTGAAAGTTCTCGTATCTAAAGAAACGTGCACACACTGGGCTGGAAAGTGATAGCTATCCTAAATTAAATACCAGAAACATAAATCAAACCCGAGATTAGTTTAAAATCTTATCATCTTATGTCTCATGGCATGATGTTCAGGTTCACCTTCGTCATCGCATTCCTTCTATTGCTCACCGGTGCGGCCCTCAATGATCAGCATGGAGAGGAGAACTTGTACTTCGGCAGCTACTACTGTTATGTTGTGAAACCAGGCGTTTTTGCTGGAGCTGCGGTCCTGTCGCTCGCCAGTGTGACTCTAGGGATCTTCTACTACCTCACCTTAACCTCCGGTAAGGAGGGTAACGAGACGTGGGGCTCACATGTTCCTCCTAGTCGAGGCGCGGTCGCCATGGAACAACCTCAATTCCCTCCACACAACACGGTGGCCCCACCCGTCTTCGTGCACGAGGACACGTACATGAGGCGGCAGTTCACATAGCCGACATGGCTCTTGAGCTCGGGATAGACGGTTATGGTGGTTGAGGGTTCTTGTAGGAGAAAGAAGAAAGAAGAGGGGCTGTAAGAAGTGTCCCGACTGTGATTACCTTTTCCTTTATTTTATTTTATTTTTCATTTGAGGGAGTCTGTTATCATCTGTTGATAATGCATACAAGTAGTTATGTTTGTTTTTTAATTTCAAGATATGCTATATTAGTACTCCAGTATTTTTCATTTTACGCCAAAGAGGGGTTCAATAACTAGGATTTATGTGATTAATGAAACCAAAAAGCTCATAAGTATTAACAAATAGTTATGATCTCCAATAACAATTACTGTTGTTATTAATTAGAAACTAGAAATAAGTTAGAAATAAATGGAAGACATTGTAGATAGCAAAACATCCCCCAATTCTGTGACATGATTTCTGTAATCACAAATATGCAATTGATAGCTACTCTAAGCAAGAATCGAAATCAAGAATCAACAACACACCAAATTATGTGGTTCGGCCAATGTGGCCAACGTCCAAGGGAGAACTCGAGCACTACTGTATTGATGATGAGACGAAAGTTACAGAAGCATACAACCACAGAAACTACACAATCAATCCATCACCAATCCTAGCTAAACACAACTGAAACGCAACAGCTGAATCAACTAACCAATTCGAGCAACGATCACTGAGCAAGCCACAACAATGATCACCAAGAACTTCCCTCTTTCTTGATTGATGCTTCCTTGAGCTCTCTCCACAATGAATCCCCAATTTATGAATGTCAATTTCTGTTGTAACAGTATACCAATCGACTGAGTTTTTATACTCGAACTCATTTGTTATATCACATGGTTTTTATCCCCCGTGTTGCAGCTCACCTATACCCTTTCATTTAACTAATTTTCAAAGATGTTGTGAGACATTTCCTAACAATTTCTGAAGTCATACATATTTATTAGTTATAATCATCAAAATGAGGACACAACATCGCTAAATCCTCTAAAATATTAAATTGAGGACTATAATGATTCATTATTCTTCATAGATATTTGCATGAATAGAAATAACTTTCCAAATCTTTACAAGAAAAGAAGAATCAAGTATAACTGATAATGATCATAAGAATTGTTATTCTGTATAGGAGATTTGTCACAATATGCGACTCCATGTACAAAAAAATTTACATAAGAAATTAGTAGTATTATTAATCCTGAAATCAGCTCAGAATTTACAAAATAGAAAGAATGAAAGAATCAAGCTCCGCACAGTTGTAGTAGTGATCAGAAAACAAACACCGCTTATCTGATGCGATTCAAGTGAGCAAACGGCTCTGCAGCTGCTGTCTTTGGTGCCGCCTTGGCTACTTCGGGTCTCCCGAACACATTCCAGAACCTAAGAGTTTCATCCCCTGCTGCAGATGCGACCGTGCAACCATCTGGGCTCTGGAAAACGCGATAATACCATGAAACGTGTCAAAGAAAGGCAATAGAGATGGAAAACATGCCAAGTTAGAAATCTTTATGTGATGTATAATGGTATACCTGATCCATGTAAAGAACTCTAGATGTATGGCCAGTGAGCTCTGCTACTTTCACCATTGAAGGATACTTCCATAGAGTGAGCTGATTCTGAGTAAAACCGTGAGAGCTAAGCAGTTCGCGCTCATTCTTGTTCCACAGAAGAGCACAGACCTGCGAGCCTGTGTCCACAGAGTTCAAGCACGCACCAGTGTGTGTGTTCCAGAACTTTATGCACCTGTCGCCTCCACCTCCACCAGAGGCAAGCAGATTGCCCTGGAACGGACACCACGCAAGTGCTTTGACAGCGGCTGTGTGGTCCTGAAGCCTGTGAAGCCACTGCGTAGGAGCATTTGACGACGCCATGGACCTGTCCCATATATGAAGGAGGTTGTCGTTTCCACCACTAGCCAGCTGCTGGCCCGAGGCTGACCATTTGAGCCCACAAACTTCTTGCTGATGGCCTCGGTAGGTTTCAACAACATGTGCCCTCACTCTGACATCATTGTTGATGATCCGACTATCCATCCCTCCCGTAGTCAAGATGTGATTGTTCCAGTCAATAGCACCAACTCGTGATGCGTGGCCACCTCTCAATGTTCTCAGCTGCATAACACCAAATATCAGAAAATTCTCTTCTATTCCAAACATGAAAAGATCAACACAGAAGAACAATCGCAACGGTACAAACATGAAAGGGAACTTACAAGTCTGTTAGCAGTCGAGTCCCATAACTGAACCTCAGAGTTGTTCATACCAATGGCGATGTGCCTTCCATCAGGAGCCCATTTGACGCTGGTCACAGGGCCGCATTCTTCATCGACAGTAACAAGTTCTGAGGTACTCCCATCGGATGCATCCCACAAATAGACAGTGTTTCCAAGCGCAATCGAAAGAACATTGCTGCTTCCCCAATCTAATAAGTTCAAATAGTAGTCATCCAGGATATCAGGGGCATCTAATGTCCTCTCCGAAGTCTGCAACAAACATATCCAATTCATTCATTAACAACATCAAAAATAGCTAAGTCTACACATCTATGAAAGTAAACATAACTTTACTGCAGCTTTCGATGGCACCAACCTGTGGGATGTGGCGACGGGGTTTGGCAGCTTTCGGTTGCTGCGCAGCCACTGAAAAGTTATTCGGGATGGCCTCGACTAGAGTAGGTGGCTTATTCTTGAAAGCCAGAATTCGAGTTCTGTTCATGTTGAAGGTCTCTGCAAGCTGCTTCCTATATGCCTCCCTAGATGGAGAAGAGTTGACAGATGGATTTTCCTTACCTTTCTTACCTTCTGTAAGCATGTAATGTGCGTAATCAAAATCCATTGCCGATCTATTCGGAATGAACCGATCCAACTGAAAACCAGAACCAAAAATTATTGAAATGGTTAATAGACAAAACATCACACAAAATTGAAACTAATGATAAAATTACAATAATAAACTTATATAACAAAACACAAATTCTTGAATTGTGAATTAAATTAAGGAAACACGGAAACGATAAAGGCACATTAAGTTAACATACGTTTTCGCGCGAACTTCTTCTGTGAAGAAACTGTTCTTGAAGCGGGAATCGGGATTGAGACTTGTTTGAAGATGAAGATGAAGATGCAGATGAATGAATCATTCCTGTTTCCATCACGTAAGCAACAAAATAACACAGAAATCGAAGGAAATCAATGAGAACAAGATGCGTATGTGTGTATGAGTGTATCAGTATATGTGATCTACAACTGTTAGCATAAATTAAAGCAGATCAGCAAAAAATCCCTGCGACAAAGAAAACACAGACTAGAAATAGAACAAAAGCAGCGCCTGCAGAAAACAGAATTGGTTAGAGAAGAAGCAAATCAAGATCCAATGAACAATCAAGGAGTGGATGAAGCAGCTAGCCAGAGGGAGAGAATCGTGGCGATTGATTTTTCTATATGAAGTTGAATTCACGAAATTATATATGCATTCAATCTACGCTTAGGGTTACAACGCGGATTGTGTGATTAAATTCGGAAGAGGTTTTAACGGCTATATTTTGTAAACATCTGTTGTTTCCAAATTAGCTTGCTCACGGCTTGACCAAATTTAATTATAGCTTCACCAAATTAATTTTATTTTTATACTACATATTATGAAATCTTATCATTATTTTTTTTTTTCTCTTTTCTCTAAATAAAATACTACTACTAGTAAATAAATAACTATCATATTTATCTCTTCTTTAAAAACAAATCATTCTCAGATATTGGAATAGCAAAATACTATTGTTAACATAATTTCACCTCCAACTTCTAATCAACATAGTCGTTCTATTGACATTTAAATGAATGATGTAATTATCTCATAAATTTGAGCTAATGTACAGGAATAATTTTAGACTTTAGTCAAAATAATATAATCTGCCGAATCGAATTAATAATAAATACTACTAGTGTATGATAGTATTTCATTTAGACCAAATGCATCTTTTATGAGTAGGACCAGCCAGTATTTGAACAAATCAAATTTTTGCATTCTGGTCGGAAATCTAACTCTCTGGTCAGAAAAAGGAACAATCAATAAATAAATACATCAATCCTTATTCTAGTTGTACAACTGATACATTTTCCAATAGTAATACAACATAAAATATCCCACGAGAGTGTCACAATTGCAGCTCTCATTAGGAGTACATATTAGCAATTATTTCATATAAATGTGGACTAGTTAAAAAGATAGACTCATTTGCAGCTAAATGCAGAGGATGGTTCCTACTACTGATGTCATACAAGGCACCAATTATGGAGAGACGGCGCGCCGTCTCCTGGTCCAGTGTACAACCCAAGAATGAGTATTCACTGGTTGAGCAAAGATAGCAACTCGACGGTTGTAGAATGGGAGAACTTGGGTGGAAGAGTGAGAAGATGTCCGTCTCCGCTCAGCCTCTGCACTGCCATGCCTAATGAGTATCCTAGAGCACGTCCAACAGAAACGGCTACTGCATTGCCAACCTGACTATATCTGTTGTAGATGAACAATGACAGAGAGATAAATGACAATCAGAATGAAGGGTAAGTTTGTTACTATGGGATTAAGTCAAGTACGATTATTTTAAGTAGTATAATCAGTTTCAATTCAATGCTCTTTTTTAGAGATTTATTCTAAATTTGCTTACTGCCATACACAACTCATTTTCAAAACATCCTAAACTAGCAAGTTAATGAGATTAAGACTTGCCTCTCTTTCAAGCTTCCAGTGAACATGTAGTAGTCGGGGAAGCCTTGTAGTCTTGCACATTCACGTAAAGTGAGAATCCTATCTTGTTCCGGGTGCAAAATAGCCTTCAACAAAAAGACAATGAAAATATAATTAGCTAAGCTATTGGGAACCGAATCAAGAAGACTAGGTAAAAGATGCAGACCCGCGAGCGATGGTCTGGATAACAGAAAACGGTAGGTACGGTTTCATCCCACCACAGTCGTCCAAATGGTCTGCAGTAATCGATTATAGAGAGGATCTTGTTAGTAATTGAATAGAAGAAATGATTAAAAAAAATCAATTGAGTTATACTGCAACTCCATGTGTAGTAACTCACTTATGGGACCTTCCATCACGGAAATTAAGGGCATAGTCAGGTACCTGATTAGTGAAATAGCGAGTGTGTTAAGAAGCATCACACTTGTATAATATTCAGTTAGTCTCATGCAAGTTATAAAACAAAGTAATGTCATTCAAAAGCAAAGCTAGCAGCTTATATTGCCAATGCAGATTGCCGAGATCAAGCGTTGATAGCAAACTCACAAACATTTATCATACATGACAAAGACTTCACTTCGTAGAATTTTAGATAAATTGAATTTGGGGCCCGAGCTTGACTAATTTATAAGCATTACCCATTGCTTTCCAGATGGCATCAAGTCCGGCTCATTTGCTCGACGAACTACATTGTCAGACCCAATCTCAATGCCTGGGAGGTCTCTAAAATTTGCTCCCTGTCGAGTGAAGTACATAATCAGAACCAGAATGCCCAATGTAGGGCAGAGAATCCCACTGAACTAACCTTTTGTTTTGGTATTTTACAGACGCGCATGTAATCATCCTCATTGAGAGGATAAGGCCGGTGATCGTACAAAACAGGATTCTTGTGCTTAGTTGTTTTACTGGAAGGTGAAGCATTCATATCTAGACAAAGAGGAAGAACGAAGTTAGTCCAAACTTTTTGTTCCAACCCTATTAGGTTGGTCTCATGTGTATAAGGAAGTACTGGAGTTTTCTTTTCCTTTTTTTGAGATAAGGAAGCACGGAATTATACTTTTGGCAGATAAAATTTCCAATTAATTTGTTAGTATCTCATTTACTAGCAGCTATTTCCAATCTCTTAGGTTCAATGAATTGACATGAGAGAATATTTGACCAAGTTTTTTATGTATGATACTGATGAGTATTTACTTTTGCAAACTAGGGAGGTGAAAAAGTAGGAGGTATACTTTGCATATTTGATCCTAAGGTAACAATACTTTGTTGATGAATATAGATTTGAGCAATGAGGCTTTTAGCAAGGCAAAAGTTCACCAGCCAATTAGTTGCTGAGGATTTATTTATTAAAAACCTCATATGAGGCAAGCTTCATTTGAAATGCCTATGTCCAAATTAGTGTTGTTGGATAAAGTCAGGTTAGGCAGCAGAGTATCTATACGTAAGAGTGTATTGGAAACTAGACCATAAATGACCTACCACATTTAGCTGCTCTGATATACTTTTGAAATTCAGCTTCAGGTTCTGTTCTGAGTGGAATATTGTCACGTTTCTCATTATTTGAAACCTGAAAATAGAAATGAAGGAAGTCAGTTTACAAAATTTCAGAATTAATCAAAGTGTGCAACAAATGAAACGTACAGGAGGAAGATCAGAAAGAACATCACTGAGAAGAACTTTTTTTTCCAGATCGCGGAATTTTCCTTCATCATAAGCAACAACATTTCGCTGCAATATGGAATCAGATTATAAGTAGATACTTAGTGGGATACTGCATAGTAAAAGCCGCGTGTTAAAAACGTTTAGTACCTCAAAATCACTAGGAAATCCATACTGGATTACCACGTCGTGCGATGGAAGAGGAAACTGGGGTAGCACCTGCCAATAAAATGACAGTCACTTGCAAGTTTAGTAAATTTACAACTGAAGAGTAATGATAATAAACTAGAGACCAACATTAGATAAATGTAAAGCTAAAGCCTGAAATCATGAGATAATTCAAGATAATATAATGTAGATACATGAAGAAACATGCTTTTAACATAATCAAGTTATGTTAATACAACATGAACAGGAAAATCCATAGTTGATGAAACCCATATCCAAGATATTCTAGTTAACAAAAATAGGAAGTCATCCAAATCACAAGGGACACCAGAAGCACCAAGACAAGGATCGATAATACTTGCCTCAAGAGGCTGAGCACCCCATAAGAAAACGCGTAAGCGGAATTGAGGAAGCCCATAGCAACCGGCAGCCATTATCCCAACCCTTGCTTGGTAATGCATACTAACCAGCCGGCTTATAGCATATCTTCCCAGACAGCCATTGGCAAACCTCAAGATGTCAATAACATTTTCCATTAATACAAACTTTGGTTTTAAGAAATCAATAATATCCATGAAAATTAATATTTGGCGATTTCTCTCATCTTCAAGAGGAGAATCAAAATTCCGGAACCGGTTGTAGCCACTAATTCCTTGACATGGAGGGCCACCACAAATTACATCAACATCTCCCTGTGTTAAGTTGATAGCATATAGAGGTATATTAGATGGTAATAGTAGTATGTTTTTAACATACAATGGTTGCATGGCACAAATTATTCCACAAGAATAGTGTCAAATAAACAGTCTTGAATGAGGCAAACTTGTATTGAAGCTCACCATGCACTTCTTATCCAGTTGAGCATTGGGAAATATATTATGTGTTTTTTACATGAGAAACTTATAAGCATGGAATTATCTACTTTCTGAACCATATTTTTTGGTGTTTATTTAAAAAAAATTACTACTCCGTACAAGACTATTCAAAAATATATTTCCTAGCAAACTATTGAACATATTTTATTGAATATCAGAAAACTGGTTTTCTTCCCGTTAGAGTGCATGTGTAATCTTCACAAACAAAGTAAACATACCGGACAAGGCAGTATTTTTTCTTTTATTCCCTTTTGTACAAAATCTCTTATGTGCTCTGAGCATTTTCTGTAGAGAAAAGCAGAATAAACATATCAGAAGTTTTCAGTTAAATAAATCCATTGAATACTGTGTAACTGCTGATTATATCTAGCTGGAAATGTACCCCAAGCCCTCAATTGGTTCCCATGTATCATCACTTGGACCATAGCCAACCCAGCGCACCTAAAAGAATATAAGCATGACATTAAATGTCTAGAGGCATGTACTTATGTATTCAACAAGTAGCAATTTAGATCATGAATACTACTATCATTATAATTGAACTCGCTGGCCAACACAAAACAATAAAGTTCCTCGCTCATTTTACATGATTATTCTGTAACTTTACTGCCGTATCACTTTTAGTGACTATATTACCATATCAGTCAAGCATGAATAAGATAATTGCACCTTAAATTTAAGCCCTCGCTTCCCTGAGTCAGAGGGATCACCATAGCATATATCTACCAGCCTTGCCACTTCATATTCACAGGAACTTTCTTGATTCAATTCTGATTTTTTAACATTATCAGCTTCTCTAACAATCTTTGACCTGAGTTCTTTCTGTTCATACTTCCCATATTTTCTGCAGATGCGATCCCATTCCTTCAATAAATCAAAAAAGTCTTCTGCAGCTTCATTCCTTGTCTGTTCAATAAGACACTTGAATACTAAAAATACTTCTGATAAACTGGGGACTAAAATTTAAAGAGAAAGAAAACTCAATACACAACTTGTGTCTCTGGATGGTTCAGCTTCAAGCTCCCACATGCTGCTTCATCAATGTCAACAGCCCATCTCTGTCATACATGGAAGTTAGTCCTGACCATTAAACAGAAATACTATTTCTACAACGTATTTCTGAAAGTTGAAAAATTTGCTAACTACCGCCACAAGATCTAAACCACATGATTTAGCGCCAATACACAGTCCAGTAGACATTCCTCCACAGCCAGAGTACAAATCTAGTAATGCTAGCTCGGATTTACAAATTCCATCCATGGAAGACTTGGTGGCAGTTTTAGAAGCAGCGCATTTTCTGTTGGATGACATCATCAAAGGATGAGAAAATAACTGGCTGTTGCTGTCTGCGTTAATACAACAGTATGTAGGTGGTCATATAGTCAGATCAGCAAAAATGGTTGGCTATGTTGTTTGCTTTACAGCATACTAAGATTTTAAAGCATGAATTGAAAGAAGAAATGTAGAAAAGAAGTGGTTATTTCTCCTAGCTAGGCATGTAACAACTCATTGTAACTAAATTATAACACAATTGATCATTCATTCAATGAATTAACTACTGTATCTAGATTGTATATCTTCAGTTTATTTTAACAACGTATGAGCATACAACATAAATCATTATTTAGTAGTTCATAAGATCTTAGACTTATGTCCACTCGGAAAGTAAATCAAGTATGCTATTAGAACCTATTTGCACAAGCACAAGACTGTTTAGAAGATTTTTGCATTTAAAGTTTCTATACAAAGCCACTTGAACCAAATCTAGTATGTCTAACTTCGAGATTGTGTCTGCTAATGTAGTTTCTTACGTGGTTTTAAAATGGATTTGGAGAAACCTAATGTGCTAACTAAAAACAGAGTACGGAAATATGCTAGGAAGTTTTCATAGGTGACATCACAAGATGTAGTCTTGAAGGTAGGCGGGGAGTCCTTACCAGAAACCACACACAAAAAAATCTTGCAACATAGTAAGCGTATCAAGCCAGAAAAACGCATCAATTATGGGTTTCTAAAATTTCCAAAGCAAAATAGTACAGAGTACCTGTTGAAATTGTGCTGAAAGTTGAGTAGTCGACGTCGTATTTCATATCAAAATAATAATCACAAGGTGGTATTATATTATCTTTCAAATTAACCTACAATAAAATGAATGTCAATAACATATGTGTACAAGAATGTAATCAACCAATTTAAGAGACATGTTTTCTGTCACTCTTCATCAGTGAAGTTTCACCAGACTTTGGTGTCTATCCTTTTCAATACAAGAACCAACTAGACTAGAACGCAATTGGGAGAAAAGATGATCGAACAAAATTATGTTTCCCTCCTTGAAATGCAGTATTGAGGTTATAAACATACAGATTAGTAGCATAAAACTGTATATTTGTTTAGCTTAGGAATTTCAGACGTACATTTGGTTTTGTTTGAACAACTTTAACTTTTGAAACTATGCAGTCTAACAAGTTGTCGTTCACGAGAGTAGAGTAGAATAACCGTTTCTTGTCATGTGACCTTCCATCTTTCTTTATAACCTGGCAAGGTAAACTAATTAGTGAAGGATGTGAAAGAGGGACTAAGAAGACGACAATGAGTAGAAAAAAGCATCATTTTGTCACCGTATCTTCTGCTCGAAAGAACCATTGAACACTAAAGTAGTTTTCGCCATCCATTGTCTCAAAAAATTCTAGAATTTTGCCAACATAATTAGGACCTCCCTTTGGGCCCTATAATTGTTGAAAAGATATGAGTGAGAATAGGAAAATGGAACTACAGCTACGCCAGCAATGAAATGATGAGATAATTAACCAACTTTGCAAGCAAGTTATAACCGGCATGGGTGGAGATTGTGGAATTTTTTCATCTCAATATTATACAAAATGTTCAAATTTAGATATGATATAGTTGGCAACAGGAGTAGGGGAAAAGAGAGAAACGCATATGATTCGGAAATTTTTAGGACCTCGAACGTCGCCTAGGGTTCGAGGCACACCAACCATGTGCCCTTAGTAACATCTGGAGTATAATCTCAAACCTGTTGCATTTTGGTTTTCAAAACAAATTTATTTATACTAGGTCAATGCCAGCCTCAGTGCTCAGATCAGCTCAAGTGAACAATGAGTACATACATATATACTGGAGCGATGAATCTACAACATTTCTTGATTCATATAAACACAAAACACACTTGGCTTTTCTTACTAACTAGTGCTTTAGCAAAATACAAGCTAAATTTGACAAAAGCTTTTACTGAACTGTACTAGCTTATTTACATTAAGATGAATGTTCTGCCATAAAATGGTTTGCCACATTTTGATATTCGGAATACGATAAATTTGTTAATGGCATATTGAAATATGTGCCTGTAAAAAAGTTAATAGCAAACTTACTCTGACGTAAACACAATCACTGAGATCATATATAATCTCCGATACTTCAGCTTGTAAATAGTGACACTTTACATTTGAAACAAGTTTATCATCATCATCTTCATCATCATCATCAACCCTGCAGAGTTGCAACATCATCAATGTGGCTGACAAACAATAAAATACATCACCTAAAATCTTAAATCGACAAAATGAAGCTTAATAGCAATGTAGCACTTACTTAAGTTTATGTGATTGCCCATTATTTTGTTTTCCCTACAACAAAAATTGCCAAAATCAAATCCTCTAATTGCAAAATGAAATCCAGAGCTCAATAAGAGCCTCGTCACATACCTTAAAATTAAAGCTTAATAACAATGTAGCACTTACTTACCTCAGCTACCTCATAGCGCCATGGCCACCTACGGCGAGCCTCGTCATCAGGTACTGGCTCACCGACGAAGAACCAAAGCTGTTCTCCACCTTTCCGCTTCTTAAGCGGCGGATATATCTCATCTGGACTACTCAATTTGAGAGAACTCGCCTCCCTAACGAAGCGCTCACCTCCAGCATTTTCCCCCAGTCTCGGAGAGCGCCGGAGAAAGTGATCATCTGAGATCCTCAAGGTTTCCACTCTCCGATTAGCTGATTTTTCCACCGGAACGCCATTGGATTGAGGAAAATTCTCCAAATTACCGCTTCTACCTTCGCTACTGCTTGAAACTGGAGTCGCAGGCTCGGAATTTTCATTCGGCTGCAATGGAAGCGGAGCTAGCGGCGGATCAGCCGAGTCGATTTGGGAAGGATCCGCCATAGCTGAGGTGAGAGAGAAAGTGATGTTGGGAAAGCTCGAACTCAAAAACAGAATCTACGATAAATTGCGGAAGATGAAATAAAAATGAAGGGTGTTTTGGTAAATTTGGCAATGTATTTCTGCAACGTTGATTGGGCGGGATTGCATATATGTTTGAAAATTCTAGGAATGGATTGACTGTGTACGCATTTATTTTTATTCTATTTTTGTGAATTGGTCTGAATTTAGTTATTTTACTTTTCAGCCAAAAATGGTTAAAGGGGGAGGGAGAGATACTATATTTGATGCAGATAATATTATGTTTAGATTTTTAAATAATACTCCTCATAATCAAAATTATCATGAATAACCGGTATTAATCATAGTCCATACTACTCTTATTTGGTTTAATGAAAATTAAATGTAAAATTATCAGTAACTATAGTTTCTACTTCAATTCTATTCATTTACTTGGAACAATGAAATGAAGGAGTGAATGAATCAAAATGCAAAAAAAAAATGTCATTTCACTCCCATCCTTATTTCATTTATTAATACCAAGGAAGGCCTAAGTTATAACCTCAGCAATCAGCATGCACTTATGTAGTTTCGCCACTGGGGAGAGTATACGGTTTTGTACAAAAATTAATATCCTCTGTTACATCTGACTTAGAAATTTTGCATAAAAAGAAAATATTTACATTTTATAAGTCACATAAATCACTTACACATATTAATACTATTATTCATCTCGGACTTGGATCCTCTGCTGTGCCAAATAGCAAAATATACTATTGTTGTAGTATTTGATACGCGCAACAACCTAGTTTGTTTGTTTTCTTCCATTTTATTTTTCAACATCTTCATTCTTTCTTTACGTTTTCATTCTTTTTCAAAAAAAATTGAACATATCATAATTAATAATGTTATAACTGATTTATGTAGGTTTTTAGAATTTAAAAAAAATAAAAGGAAATGGAAAAGAAAAAAAAGGATGAAATTGTTGAAAAAGAAAATAGAAGAATAAAAATAAACATGTTAATGTTTGGGTTGCTGCATATCTTATGTCACGACCGCATTTTCTAAGGATAGAAAACACGGTTGATCGCGACTAGGGGAGGATTAAAGAAGCGAGGAAGAAATGGGAAAACACAAATCGACCATAGCTCGAAATAAAATCAGAGTTTTGAACAAAATAGACTTGAGTCTTTTAAGATGCACAACGGAAACAAATGAACGCGATTCCATGTATGAAGACATGAACCACCGAGAGTCAAAATCTGACTGAATTAAATGTCTTGTCTCAATAGCACTTCCTCCACCACTTCTGATAAGGCTAATTTCATGCATGGGTCTAGGGATTTAATTCGTGATTTTATTAGAACTAACGCACGTTTTAAGCCAGGTGTGTGAAGGAATTCGCCAGGTCCAGGAAAGAAGACCAAAAAATCACAAGGTCGAGGAACTGGCGATTTAGTGAACGATTATGAAGAGAATTGCTCGACGGAGGAAGCTCCAGAGTTGAAGGGTAGAATAGGGATTTCTACGAAGACTCAAGGGCTATGTCCGCATCTATAAAAGGCAGAAGCATGCAAGCTGGAGGGATCTTCCCGGGGGAGACCTCACCACAGCCTGTTGCTTAGTTCACTTTCCCACACACACACTTGATACTAGTTTTGAGGAGATCTCAGTTCGCACGTTCGGGTTTCATCTTAGCTTCCGATATGGTGTAACACCGCTCTTGTTAGGAGCGAAGAAACAATTTATTTTCCGCTTTCCGCATTTTGCTTACTCTGCCGAGCTTCGTTGTTCGAAGCTCGGTTCGCTGTTTTCACCGAATAGTTTCTGGTTTAAATGCAAGTTTGATTTTCCGTTATGGCGATTGTGTTGATTTCTGGTTTGATCGTTTCGCTTATTGAGATTTTGGAGTTTTTAAATTGTCTGAGTTGGATGCGTTTCGCAGCTGTTTACTGAGTTATTGTAGGTTAATGGTCAGATCTGGGAGATTGGAGTTGGATTGTGGAGGAATTTTGGTTGGATTTGCTGGATTTGTTGGTTGTTGGGTTCGGATGTCTTGGATCCGGAGTGGATCAAGTATTCTGACGTGAATCTGAGTAGTTTCGATCTGATTTTCATGCTTAGTTTACGTGTTTTTCTTTCATTCCGTCTAGTGTACGCAGATCTGATGTGTTTCCGAGTTGCAGCAAGATAACGACGACCAAATCTCTATATTCTGTTCGAATCTCGCTTTTTGCTCTGTTTGTTCATCTGCAAGTTTAATTTGGTTGAGAGGATGCATTTTGCTGCGAGCTAGCGTCAGAGTTTGTTAATCTGCAGTTCTTTCCGTACTTGCCATTTTTGGAATTATGGTCCCCACTTTCAGTCATATTCTGTTTAGCTAGATTAGGTAGTTGTTTACACTGTCTAGGAAGTGGTTATGTTTCTTGTTGTCGAAGTCTGAATTTACAAGTTTAACATGTCCTAGGTCTAGCATTTACATTTTCTGCCTAGGTCTAGAGTTAGTTTAAAATTCTCAACCCTTTGTTGCGTGGCAGCAGCCATTTGTCTGTCCAAAGTCTCTGAGCACTACTTTGCGAGTCCATCTCTGTGGGATCGACCCCACTTCCCTATACTAATTCATAGTATTCGGGTTGAGGGATTTATATTTTTTTGAAGGGGAGTCGATGTGTGTCCAACGACCAAGCACTTTATGTTCTCTTAAGTTCCTAGACCTTGTGCTCTAGTGGATTTAAGGAGCGTGGTGTCTTGACCAAGCGCTTGCAGTGATCTATTTCTGTGCACACGCGATATAAAAAAAAATACCTCGTTTCAAATGGCGCCGTTGCCGGGGATGGATGGCGTACTTTATGTTAGTGCCTAGAGTTTTTGGTGTGAATAATTTTAATTTACTTTTTCTTTCCGTTTTCTTTGTAGTACATGAGCAGGAGCTTCCACCGGAGTAACTCGTCTGGTTGGAAATACGGTCAGTTCGTTTGGAAGATCAAGGATACAGCCTCCACTGTGACTACCAGATCAGGGTTCACGACGGGAGATCCGTTCCCGACTGAGTTTTTGAGTGACGAATCCTGGGAATCTTCAGGACGAACAGATCCGGAGTCCCCACCATAATCGGAAACAGAGTCAGAAACAGAGGAGGAAGAGGAAGTTGAGATGGCACACGTAGCGGACCCAGATCCAGAAATAGGGTCACTAACGGCTCATCTCGATGGAGAACCAGCACACGCAATAGTGATGAACCCACGTCAGAGATCTATTGAGATCAAAACGAATGTGTTAGGTGTCTTGCCAACATTTTCTGGGCGAAGGAGTGAATGCCCGTACGAGTTTTTGAACGAGTTTAGCAAGTTATGTGGCATTCAAAAGAGGCCTAATGATGCGACAGAGGAGGACTATCGCTTGCGCGCGATTCCTTTCACTCTAAAGGGGGAGGCAAATACATGGTTGTTGAGATTACCCCTGGATTCTATCCGCACCTGGAGGGACTTTAAATTGGAGTTCCTAGATTACTTCTTTCCATCCAACAAGACGAACGCTCTGAAGAAGGAGATAGTGGAATGCAAGCAGGATTACGATGAGTCATTGAGCCAATACTGGTCAAGGTTCAAGGGATTGCTGGACGCATGCCCGAATCATCGGATGATAGAGGCAGAGACCTACTCTCTGTTTTATGAAGGGGCAACTCCCGAGTCTAAGGATTTGATGAACTCCTCGAGCGGGGGGAATTTTACAAGAAAGAGAGGAAGTGAGGCAAGAGAGATTTTGGGAAGATTAATCGACGCCAAGAAGGCGTATGACAGTACGAGGAATGCTGTGAGAAAAGGCTCTGTGAATGCATTGAGGGAGCAGGAGGATGACAAAGTTGAAGCAAGGATTGATAGGCTGGAGAAAGCCTTGCTGAATGCTATCGAAAAAACTAATACAGCCGCACCAAGGGAAACGGCTAAGTTGTTAGGTCCAGTAGATAATCAACTCCAGCAATATTACGGACCTCAGGAAGGTGATTACCAGGCCCAGGCGAACGCGATGGGAAGTTGGAATCCGGATGGAAGTTGGAACCAAGGAAGACAAAGAGATGCACCCTGGAGGAATCACCCGAACTTTAGATGGTCTGAAAACGAGCAAAGCCAGCCAGCACCCCAACTGAGTATACAGTCCGCACCGCAGCCCGAGAGGCAGGGTAACTGGAGAAATCATGAGGGGCAAGGAAATTGGAACAACCGTAATCAAGGAGATCACTCGACCTGGGGAAACAAGAATCAAAATTATCAAGGGAATTCTTATGTACCACCACATCAAAGGAATTTCCAAGCACCTTACCCAGGTCAAGGAAGTAATTTCAACAACAATCCAGGAGGTCAAGGGCACATTCGCCCAGGCCAAGGAAGTGGAACAAACCAAAATATAGGGCCAGGCCCTAGTCAGCCAAGCTCTAGACCAAGGAACCTTGATGAGATGGTTCACGACCTCGTTAGTTCCCAGCAGCACATTCAGAACAATTTACAGTCGAACAATGATGTGGTCCACAAGCTTCAGGATGCGCAGCAAGAACAGAAGGCGGCAATGGATATGTTGGCCAAACAGTTGTCTCAAATAGCTACTTCCTTGAGTGATATGCGGGGAAACGAGGGCAAGATTCCTGCATCGGTAAGACCACCTGACAAAGCCAATATTAGCCAGATCACGCTGAGATCTGGGAAGGAGTACGAAGGGCCGGTCATGAGGTACAGAGAGGTCACGACCCCCATTAAGGATAAGGAAACAGAGGAAAAAACCACTGAATCAAGAAACTCGGTTGAAAGCAACCCTGCAGTTAGAGATGAACTTCAGGCAGGAGATTTAGAGAAACGGCTGCCCAGGACAATCGAACCATTTTTCCTAGATCCAGAACCGGAATTGGTAGAGAAAAAAGGAGTCGATGAATCTTCAGCAGGTGAATGTTCCGGAACCGGGAAACGACCAAAACCTTTCCCAAACCGAGGAGAGGCAAAGAAAAAGAAGGATGAGCCAGTGGATCTTATGGATATTTTCGGGAAACTGGAGATAAATCTACCCTTCTTACAGGCTTTGAAAATGCCAGTTTTCAGCAAGTTCATCAAAGAGTTTATAGCTGGGAAGGCTAGACCTAGTGGAAAAATCTTGATAGGCGAGAATGTGTCCGCGGTAATTCAGAAGCGGAGGATGCCTTCGAAATGCAATGACCCAGGTATGTTCACCTTGCCTATTTCCATCGGCGATGTAAAAATTGAGCATGCTATGTGTGACTTGGGAGCATCCATAAATGTGTTACCCCTGTCCATATACAAGAGGTTAGTGGGAGTAGGTATGGTGGATACGAAGGTTGTGATCCAATTGGCGGACAGGTCATGCATCTGCCCTGAAGGAGTGCTCGAGAACGTAATAGTCAAGGTACACGACTTCCTGTACCCGGCTGACTTCCATGTGATTAAGATGAGCGATAATGAGTCTGTAGAGTCTGGCGGAGTATTATTGGGGAGACCTTTCCTGCGAACTGCTAAGACTATCATTGATGTCTTTGATGGTACTATCTGTCTCGATTACAATGGGGATAAATATACATTCAGCATAGATGAGGCAATGAAGAAGCCACTTGATGTTGAAAATATGCATTCTGTAGATATCATTAACCCCTTGGTCCAGGAATACCTCGAGACTGAATTAATGCAGGGACAGATTGAGAACTCAGAGATGAGTCATGCTGTTGATAGGGAGGTGGCCAGTTGGTGCCAAGCAATGAATACGAGCAAGTTGTCAGATGAAGAGCTAGCAGAAGCAATTCTGGAATTTTGCACCAAGCCCGAGTTAGCCAGATCGAGGGAGACACTTTATGGGGCAAGCAAGGAAGATCTTCCTGGATCGACTAAGGGGATGACGACTGGAGCAGCAGAAAAGAACCCCCTGCCCCAGGAAAAAGATGTTCCCAAGAAGGAGTTGAAAACACTTCCGCCAGGCCTAAAGTATGCTTACCTTGAGGCGAATGAGACTTTTCCGGTGATTATCAACAGCAACTTGATCAAGGAACAGGAAGAGGAGCTGCTGAAAGTCATCCGAAGGAACAAGAACGCTATTGGTTGGACACTTTCTGACTTGGTAGGGATTAGCCCTGATCTGTGCATGCATCACATTCGATTAAATGAAGGAGCGAAACCCTGCAGAGACCCTCAACGCAAATTGAATCCCAATATGAGGGAAGAGGTATTGAAGGAGGTATTGAAGTTGTTATCCCTAGGAATCATTTATTCCATACCAGACAGTGAATGGGTTAGCCCAGTACACATGGTACCCAAAAAGTCGGGAATCCAGGTTGTCAAGAACGACAAGAATGAGTTGGTACCGACCAGGCTAGTCACCGGTTGGAGGATGTGCATTGACTACAGAAAATTGAATGAGGCAACCAAGAAAGACCATTTTCCCCTTCCGTTCATTGACCAGATGCTGGAGAAATTAGCAGGCAAGCAATATTTCTGTTTCTTGGACGGATATAGTGGGTATTTCCAAATTTACGTGGACCCCGAGGACCAGGAGAAGACAACTTTCACGTGTCCGTTCGGAACGTATGCATATCGGAGAATGCCGTTTGGCCTTTGCAATGCACCAGGCACTTTTCAACGATGTATGATGAGTATTTTCTCAGACCTGCTGGAAGATTGCATCGAGATCTTTATGGACGACTTCACTGTATACGGGGATTCATTTGATTCATGTCTGGCGAGCTTGGATGTAGTGCTGAGAAGATGTCAAGAGAAGCACTTGGTTTTGAATTTCGAGAAATGCCACTTCATGGTCCCTGAAGGAATTGTCCTGGGGCATGTAGTATCGGAAAGGGGCATACAGGTGGACCAAGCAAAAGTGGACGTGATATCAAAACTGCCCCACCCGACAAATCAAAAGGAAGTGAGGGGATTCCTAGGTCACGCAGGATTCTACAGGAGATTTATAAAGGATTTTGCCAAAATTGCTCAGCCACTCACTCATCTGTTGCATAACGATGTTGAGTTTGTTTTTAATGAGGGGTGCATTAAGGCTTTTCAGCTGCTGAAGGACAGATTAGTATCTGCCCCCATCATCAGAGCACCTGATTGGGGTTTGCCGTTTGAAATCATGTGCGATGCGAGTGACTATGCAGTAGGGGCGGTGCTAGGTCAAAGAGTTGACGGAAAAAGTTACGTGATTTTCTATGCGTCAAAAACGCTAAATCAAGCCCAGAAAAATTACGACACCACGGAGAAGGAAATGTTGGCAGTCGTGTACTCTTTTGAAAAATTTCGACCATATCTGCTCGGGTCGAGGGTGATAGTCTTCACAGATCACGCTGCGATAAAGTACTTACTGGCAAAGAAGGAGTCTAAGCCAAGGTTGATCCGATGTGTGTTACTGTTACAGGAGTTTAACTGGGAAGTCAGAGACAAGAAGGGGACGGAGAACAAGGTGGCTGATCACCTGAGTCGCATTTACCAAGGTGAGACGGATGAAGCAATACCTGATGCGTTCCCGGAAGAACATCTTTATTATTTTAACGATTCTCCTAGACCTATCAATTGGGAAGAAGTAATGGCAGCAACAGGTCCAGGAGATGCTGAAAAAAGGAAATGCCAGGCGAATGCAGAGCCATGGTTCGCTGATCTAGCAAATTACTTGGTCACTAGAGAAGTGCCCAGTTCCGACGAAATTTCCCGGGCCCAGAAGATGAAATTAAAAAGTGAAGCCAAATACTACTTTTGGGACGATCCGTATTTGTGGAAAATGGGAGCTGACCAGGTAATTAGGAGATGCATTCCGGAGTGGGAGCAAAGGGATGTGCTGAATCATTGCCATGCTTTAGCTTGTGGGGGTCACTTTGGACCTAGGAAGACTGCAAGGAAGGTTCTAGACAGTGGTTTCTACTGGCCTACATTACATAAGGATGCATTCGAATTCTGCCAGAATTGCGAAAGGTGTCAGCAGATTGGAGGAATTTCTAGAAGGGACGAAATGCCACAAGTTCCGGTGATTGTTTGTGAGATTTTCGATGTTTGGGGTATGGACTTTATGGGTCCATTTCCATCTTCATATGGGAATACATACATACTTGTGGCGGTGGACTACGTTTCGAAATGGATAGAGGCAAAAGCTACGACCTCCTGCGAAGCTGTGGAAGTAGCCAAATTCCTGCGGTCTAACATTTTCAACAGGTACGGGATCCCTAGGGCTGTCATCTCAGACCAAGGAACCCATTTTAAGAACCGTACAATAGAGGCTCTCATGAAGAAATACGGAGTCCACCATAGGTTGTCTACACCTTATCATCCTCAGTCCAATGGCCAGGCAGAAATATCAAATAGGGAGATAAAGGCCATTCTCGAAAAAACGGTGAACCCGTCTAGGAAGGATTGGAGTAAGAGACTGGATGATGCATTATGGGCTTATAGGACAACTTATAAGACACCTATTGGTATGTCACCATATAGGTTGGTATTCGGAAAAATGTGCCACTTACCCGTGGGAATCGAACACAGAGCATACTGGGCGGTCAAAGAGATCAACATGAATCCGCAGGCTTGTGAAGAAGAGAGGAAGATGCAGCTCCAGGAACTGGAAGAGTTACGGCTTGAGTCTTATGAATCTGCCATGTGGTATAAGGAAAAAACTAAGCTTTGGCATGATAAAAATCTCCGGGTCAAGGAACTCAGGGTAGGACAGAAAGTCCTTTTGTTTCAATCCAAGCTCAAGTTGATGCCTGGAAAGTTAAAGTCTAAATGGATTGGGCCTTACATCATCATGGGACTTCGAGCAAACGGAGCAGTTGAAATCCAGGGAAGTGCACCAAATTCCATACCTTTTCTTGTCAATGGACATAGGATAAAGGTCTTTAGGGATAGCTCAGAGTTGTGTGTAGTGGACGAAGTGCCACTACGCGCACTCTTTGATATCACCTAACCAGTCTAGGAAGGAAGTGTTTTTAAAATATCTCCTGGGTCTAGTAATTAAAAGTTTGACCATACCCTGATCCAGGAAATTTTGAGAACACTTTACAACAATTTTGTAAATATTTAATTGCTTTCTTTAAATCAAGAAAAATCCAAACAAATAAAAAATTTTATTCTTCCAAAAATATTTTCGAAACACCAGACCCATCGGGAATGTTTTTGATGCTGTCATATCCTAGACCCGGGGAGTTCGGCGTTTCATATTTGTTTTTTTTAGTTTGATGTTTTCTTTTAGTGTGTTTTGGCAGAAGGAATTTACTTGAGCAAGGAATTGTGGGGTAAAAGAGTTTTGGAGGGAGTTGGCACCGGTCCGGATTTCAAAGAGCACTTTATGGGGAGGCGTACGGTCGCTAGCGTCACCACCTGCACCCGCCTGCAAAAGGAAACTGTCCTCTCCAATGCCTACACTATGATCGGTTTTTGGCCTTTTTATTTTTTTCATTACTCATTCTCTCTCCAAATATTCTCTCTCCCAAATCAAAAACCCCAAATTTCAATCTCTCTCTAACCCTAATCTGAAAATTTCGCCCAAGTTCTTTTCAAAATTTTCTGCAGAATACCATGGATAACCAACAAGGAACCAGCAGCGCTTCTGGATCCACCGAGAAGAGTGCGGCGGAGTTCATGAATGAACTATTTCAGAAGTTCGGAGGGGCCGATAAAGCGATGCAAGCGTTCGCGATGTTTGCAATGGGACAACCCATGCCAGCCGTTCCAACAACCACCGTGACACAACCGGAGGTTGTCGAGACACCACCCACTGCTGTACAAGAAACCGCACCGGAGGCTGCTACCATTATTCCAGAAGAAACCACCTCTGCCCAGGACACAGTCCCAGAAACCGCCACCAGGCCGGAGGACGATGCAGTGCCCGACGTTCCAGGATCACCCATTGCGGAGATTCGCGAAGTAGAGACAGATCTGGCCGCGGGACTGACGTTATTGGCCGTAAGTGAACCCAGGTTAGGTTCTGATTCTCAGGAGGAAACCCCTGTTTTAGAGTTTGGAGGTGATGGTGTTTCAGAGGGAGTAAACCTTGATATTTCTGCTGTGAATTTGGTGGAGAGTGTTGTTGGGGGGGTAGATGCTCTTGTTGCGGTAGTTGAAGACACCGCTAATACTGTTAGTAGGGTTGAGGGGGAAACCCCTGTTCTGGAGGCGTCTGTTGAGAGGGATGCCGTTGTTGATGATGATGATGTTCAAGTGGGCGGAGAAGCCCTAAATTCTGAGAAGGATGTAGAAAAGGAAACCCTAGACGTAGTTGGGGGCGATGAAGCCCAATTTACTGAGGAAGATGTTGGTGCGGGAAGGACTCCCGAAAAATCTGTGGGCACTGAAGCCCAACCAGAAGGAAATCTTACGGGGTTAGAAACCCCTGTTTATATCACGGGGGCAACCCCATTGTTAGCAGAGGAAAGTGGAGCACTCGATTCTGAGGGTGCTCAAGAAACTGTCGATGCAGGACTCAACATGATAGTGGATTTAACTGAGGTCTCTGAGGAGGCCGATTCGCAGCTTAATCTAAGGGAAACAAGGAGACGGACACGTCGGAGTATTCTTGATGACATTGACGTATCTGCCCAACAAAAGGAAAAGGATACGCTGGACCTAGCGACAGCCGTGTCTGCGCAGGAAGACTCCCCCAGGCCGAGTGGAAGGGAGAGTGACGAAGAGGGGCGCCGCGCGAGGGCTAAGAAGAGGAAAGGGAAACAAATTGCTTCCTCCTCGACCGAGAAGGAGAGGGGGAAATCTACTGAATCTCCACTTCCTCCACCCGCCAAGGTACCATACGCCACAGAGCCCGAGAATCCTGCCAGGTCCAGTGATTCAGAGGAGGAGCAAGACGAGGATGTACTGAACTTTGAGCCGACGGAGATTTGGATTACAAAAGAGCTGCTAGACGATATGAGAGATTTAACGATCCAAAACGTGTGGCCATATACAAGGAAAAGAGTGCTGAGGGAAAGGTGGCGAAGTCCGGAAAAATGTACCACCCGGCGGAACTCAAACATATTAGCTCTAACGATGAGTTCAAGGGGGTATATAGATGCAATCGGTTTTGATTGGTTACTAAAGCACAGCACTTTCGAAGTTCCAGTCGACGCGGCCCGTGAATTCTTTTCCACCTTCCGGTTCAAATCCACCGCCGATTTGGATGCGGATTCCATAGCTTTCAGGCTTTTAATGAAGAACATAGGATGAGTATCCGGGAGTGGACGCTGCGGATGGGCTTGCTAACGAGAACAGAAGATGATGAGGGCCTGTGGAACGACAGAATGGTTGGTCCGCCGAAGTTGACGCCAGGATTTCAGGCACAAGGTGCGTGGGAGTTCTTGACTCACTCAAGAGTGGGTCAATTTAAAACAAGTTTTTCGAAAGGCACACCATATAGAAAATCGGGTCCTGCGATTCGCCCAAACTTTTGTTAGCTACAACTTGATGGACACTGCCAACAACGCCCTGACGACCGCCGACCTATACTTTACGTGGTGCATGGCCACAGGAGTACGAGTTCATTTGGGTTATTGGTTAGCCCAAGCCTGCCATCAAGTCACCTCCAACCCGTCCAGGCATCTGTACACGTGCCATCTTCTCGGGGCCTATTTGCAGCGCAACATTGTAATTAAAATCAGCAAGGCCTGCCGTGTAGTAAAGATGTGCTCAGCCCCGGAAGTCCTTCAATTTCGACTTTTTTTTTCAACAAGGGGTTGCTGATCGCCCGAGGGAAGGAGGTGTGTTTTTATGAGGTCGGTAAGTCAGAGGCACAAGTCAAGCAGGAACCCGATGGTGTGGAGGTAAAGGATCACGCCACTGAGGACGAAGTCAGGCTGATGGTTCAGGGAGTTCAGAAAGAAGTTGAGGAGGTAAGGAAAGGAATCGACGGGGTACGCACGGAAATGACTGAGATCCGAAGGGAATTCGGAAAAAAGCAGGGAAGAGGCCGCAGTCCTGAGGGGACGTATCACCGATTGGGTGGCTTCGTCAAGTGAGCAAACCAACAGGATGGCGGAGGGTGTTGCTTTGATGACGACCATGCTGAAATGGCTGCACAAAAAGTTCCCGGATACATCAGAAACTATTCCTGGGTCTAGCGGCAACATTACAACGCTAAGTTCAGGAAGTGTATCCGCGCAGAAGCCATCACAAGGCCCGAGGCCTCACATGCAACACTGACCTGAGCTGAAAAATTTAGATGGCACAAGGACGTCTCTTCATGGTTTTTGAACGAGGGCAAATCTGTCTCAGACCAAAAGCCCTTCACAAATTGTTGTCACCTGAAAGAGCCAAAACAAAGATTACAGTGTATGTCAAGGGAAACCCAGACAATACATAGTACCTCGCAGCTGTCATGTTGGGGAATGATTGTATCAAAAGTTTTTTTTTTTTTTTGTTTTTTTTTTAAATTGTGTATTACTGAATGATATGGGGGGGCCCCAAAAAATGGTGTGGATATGAATATGGAACAGTGGCAACATCCCACAGAGGCTCAGTCAACCTACCAGATTCAACCTGTGAATGTTAAATGACATCAGGTTTTACTGTAAGAATGTCAACAGAGAAACAGGGGGTAGGGGGAATAAATGACCAGGAAGTGACATTACCAGGCAGAATAGGTGCTGCAACACCAAGACATGCAACTTAAAACCTGGCTTATGAAATGTATCCGTCAAAACAGCAAATATTTCTTGTTCGATTGTCAAAAAGTAAGTCCTGTAGAACTGATTACAGAACTCGGAAGACTGCCAATCCAACCATGTAAACAGTAAGCACTTAAATATTAATTACTGATTACCTCAATAGTGAAACAGAAGAAAGAAAAGGAGCACCTGAAAATTTTTTAGCATCTCTAATAGAAGGTTGAGTCCAGTTTCAGCAATGTTACGCTCAGTGTGACGGAAAGCCCAAATGATTGAATCCATCACAAGCTTCAGCTGCTGCATATCCCAAAAACATTAGTATACTTTTATGTGCGTAAAGAAGGCAGCATACATCACTCAATAAAACCCAAACCCCTTTAGCGGAATGTGCAATACAAGTTGCAGCAGACTGGAGGTGTCATTATGAGCAAATCAAGCACCAAAATTATACACACCTCACTGGACAGACGAATCAAAGCAGGAAAACAGTGGGTAGCAATTGCTCGAAGAAGTGAAAAGAACTTCAGCCGATGCTCTGGATAGTCTTCAAAATTCTTTGTTATCATCTGCAATAAAAAATAGGGTGAGCCGATATTCAGAACAATACACTTTCTGCACACTTAAACTAAGAGCTGTGAGATAGACACAAAAAATCACAAATAAAAATAAAAACCATGAGTAGATTGTAGATACACCAACCTCTAGAGTGCACTGGAAAACAGCTTCGAAAATCTTAGGAACGTCTTCAAACATTGCCCCCTTATACCTAAGAGAGAAAAAAGGAGTTGACATTATAGGAAAAACAACAAAAGCAATAGTAAATCACCAATAAATTGCTGCAGTTAAATATCCAAGAACTTCATAATATCAGTCCACCCATGAGGAATAGCACACAGGAAAAACAAAATTACAAAACATATGAAGGCATACTTATTTATTATGGTGGCAAAAAGAGAGAGAACTTCCGACTCCCTTGCATCGGGCAAGTTTCGGGCATAATCACCAAGCACAGGATCCATCATTGGGGGCACAAACTGTTTTCCAATATGTGGTTGATCTTCAGCTTTGTCAAGAAATGTCTCGATAAGCTTTAGGGTTTCCCTCTTCACAGAGCTGTTGAAAATAAATGAATCAAATATTAACATTTAGATTATTAAGAATCAAATGGATTCAAAATCTCGAACGTACCGCAGAAGTTTCACAATAGATGTTCTGGAAGCGTAAGGCCCTCCTTGGGCAATACTGGTCGATATAAGCTCACTGTACATTCTGTGGCAGACAAGAAAATGTCGTAGTGAGAAAAGGTGCAATTGATGGGCATGTGCTCAGAAGAAGGCATAATGTGTTATTCTGAAAACACAAAACCCAACTGACCTGTACACATTGAGCATGTCCAAGAAGATTAGAGTGATCTGTGTCAGGAAATATGTTCCAAGGGAGCTTGCAGCACAGGTATTTGTCTGTCAGAAAAACAATGCAAGGAGTTCTAGAACATGAAAAAATATGAAGTAAATGATGCAAATACATGAGATAATCAAAACATGTAATTTAAAATATGCACCAAAACCTTTGAGAAAGGGTATCAAGGAATTTTGTTCAAAACCTTGTTCTCATATTCAAAATGGTAAACTCCAATAGAACTTCAAGATAGTAAGAAGCAAAAAGCTCGATGAATTGTGAAGATCGAGTTGGAAATAAGCTCAAAAATCAAACCTGTAATATATTAAGCACTGCTCTTATAACATCTGGGTCTTTCAAGAAATCCACATTCTGGTGTGCTTGGCCAATGATTTCAGTCCATTTCTGCAACGGAATGTGTTAACTACATCTTATGCCACACAAGCACTAAAATAGGTACCAAGAAGGATGATGAAAGAAGCATCTAGCTGGTTCAACAACCACAACAGGCTTTCATCCTCAAACAAAAGTGAAGCTTACCTGGTTAGGAAGCTCCATCAACCTCTGTAAATATTCAGTCCTCTTGTCAGGATCAGGTTCTGCTTGAATCATATTGCCAACCTAAAGAAAATTTATGTAACGTCAGTCACGAATTCTCGATTGAGCGTGTGGTAGTCAGTGCTAACTGCTAAGGAGGGTATTGGGTACATAGTTTGACTCACAGATTCATAAAATGAATGGATCTGATGGGGTTCAAGATCTGCAATGGTCGCTGGAAGAGTAGTTAAAAGTTCTGAAACAAATGGTTCGTTCTCTCCAACCTGCACAGAATGATAAGGAAAACAGAGTTACTCACCTGTAAAGCAATCACTACCTAAGCATGTTAGTAACTAAGTATATGTATTCTCAAAGAACCTAACCTGTACAAGGACAAATTTACGCTTGCACTTCTGAACAATTTTCAAGAATGTGTCACATGCCATGTCCTACAAATTACCAGACAGATGTAAGAGAATTAGTAGGCATTAACAAACAAAAAGAGAACGAAAATTTGTACGCAACAAATCGAGACCATTATTGGATAATGAGAAAATATAGGGACGCTGTACATCACGCGAACACCTAAACCATACTACTAAAAATATGCAATGATGTAATTAACCTGAACTCCAGGATGAGTTTCGTGCATGAACTCAAACAACTTGTTCACAACAGTTTTCAAAAACTTCCAGTGGGCCCTTAAAAATCTAGGGTACTGCCCAACCACATACCTGCAAACCAGGCAATCAGAAAAATTAGAGGATATACAAAAAAGCTTCACGTTATTTCCCAATCCTTTCCACATTCCACAGTGACAAGTAAATGTAAAGTCACAGTGATTACAAGAAATTATGAAATAATTAATTAAAAATGGGGTTAATCCTCACATGATATTACTAGCAATGACAGCTTTGTTGTCCTTCCCCTTGGTGATTTCACAGAGATTCAATAAATCACGAATGACCATCACCAAAAATCTATTCTCCTGCCCAAAATCAACGATGTTGCATAAGTATTTGAAGTAGAGATTAGATCTCAAAATTCCTAATAAAACATCTAAAAAACCACTGTGATAACAGAAAGAAAAGGTTAAGTGGAAAAAATATCAAACATTAGTTGCAGAAACAGAAGGGAGAAAACTAACTAATTGAACAATTGGGATTTGGAGTACAATATATTCAAGCGGATGAACACAGGCAGAAACAAATGTGCAATACTTACGAGAACATAATTACCAATTAGAAAAATAGGGAATATCGCATAAGGCAGGGCCACAGATAGTGAACATTGAAATTAAATATCCCTACCTGCTCTTCTCCCATCGACCCTGAAATAGATCCAATAGCCCAACACAAGGTATTGAGATTGTTCCAGGTCCAATCCTCTCCATTTAGTTGTTTACTCAGTTTCCTGAGCATCTGACACATCAGGCATAAAATTTGTTGATTATTTGGATAATCTAGAAATCATGAAAACCTAGAACCATCATCAAAATATTCAAACAAAAATAGAGAATTTTTTTAACAAGTAGCGTACAAGCAAGCAAGAACAACTTCCAAAAGACACAGTAGCTGGAGATTTTTATTGCACTCTCAGACCATAAAAGATTCATATAATCCTTCGCACAGAAACTAAAGAACCCCTTCAAATATCAAATACAGAAGCATAGAGCAGCGGAGATAATATTTACCTGTTTTTCAGTATCCTCGTGATCAAGGTTTGCCAAATAGATCAATGTTTCCCTCATTATCTGCAAATTAATTCATGAATGTCATCAATAATTCCAAAAATATCCAATATTTACAACGTTTTGATCAATATAGAGAACCTTATACTGAACAAGCACATCATTATCTTTCATGGTTTCACGGACTATATTCCCATTTTCATCCTCAACAATGAGGACTTCTTCAGGCTTTGCCATGCGGCATATCATTAGTTGCCTTAACTTCGACATTGGGGCAGCATATAGTTGTCGTCTCTGCATGAGTTGGGAGCCTAGTCCTTCACCATACCCGAAAGCACAGGCATCTGCTAAAGTAATACAAAGATTAGGCCCAACCGCCCAACATAAGAAATTAATCAGAGCTAGAACAGGAGGGTCAACTAACAATCTACTGCCTCACACCAGACAACGTTACTCTAATTTTGCAATGTGCACATCAAGTGACGACAATTTTCAGATCATGATGTGTTCACCTAGAGTGAATTGCAGTAAGGGCAAACAGATTTCAAACCACAATCTCAAACTAATCCACCTGAATGGAAATTTAGAAGAATGCATTTTTGCGATAAGGGATTGCATGCAAAACTCAAGTACAGTATAAGGAATTAAACTCTAACAATACATGGAAACCCACCATGTTTCCAGCAGTATTGTCCAAGTTATGGTGCGCTTCAAACAGCTCCAAAACTAAGGAGTTCCAATAGTCCAAGCAAACCTGCATTGCGATATAATTGGTTGATGGAATATATTGGAGAAAAGAGTACAAACCATAGGGAAACGAATAAATAGACCTTAAAAACTTCAGTATCATCGGCATAAGATATGTTAATGAGATACTCAAGACCAACAAGCAGAAGATTTATGTTCTCTTGTGAAGATTCGAGGACTCTTATGTGAGCCTGCACCAAGGGTACAAATCAACCATCAATCATAAAATAAACAATCCAGGAACTTGAATAGTTGATAATTCTAAACCAGGACACTCTGTGTATGTTTGTATGTAGAGGGGTAGTCAAATGACATCCGCTGCATGAATTTAATTTAGTTTCCTAGTGCTTCTGTCAACCGGGGAAAGCAAGTTATATTTAATCTTACATAAGATGCATAAGACAATCCAGGAACTTGAATAGTTGATAATTCTAAACCAGGACACTCTGTGTATGTTTGTATGTAGAGGGGTAGTCAAATGACATCCGCTGCATGAATTTAATTTAGTTTCCTAGTGCTTCTGTCAACCGGGGAAAGCAAGTTATATTTAATCTTACATAAGATGCATAAGACACAACATCTACATCAATAAGATCTAGATTAGAAATTTAGAAAAATGCAAACGTTACACCTATAAATCTATAATGGCTAAGCTTACAACTACAAAATTGAGTTTACACCAGAAAATAGGTCGGGAAATGCTTTTATATTAGATCATTAATTCACAAATATATTGCTGTGAATACATGCATACTTTATGTATATATCTACATATTTCCTCATTCCATCATAGTACTAAATTTAAGGTTAGCTTTCCTACTGTTGGGTATATCTCCTAACCCCATTAAAGATGTCCATTTCATAATAAGAAATATGAATCACCTTGTAGAATGATGTAAAAAACAACGCCAAGTTTTGAATAAATGCCTGGAAAACCATATCAGTACGTCAGTAGTTACCCCCAAGAAAAACAGTAAATAATTTATGAATTTATAGTATAAATCTGAAAAGAGAACCTGCTCCTCACTAGTGCCATTTGCATAAGCCTCTACGAAATTTGTATTAGATGGAAGGATGTTCTGATAAGCAACAGTGTATACAAAGAATCAGCAGGCAGTCTAGCTTAGACCTAGCACAGACATAACTGAAAGAAGCAAAGATCATATAGCAACTGAGAGATAATTTACAGTACCTGTAATTGCACCATGAATATAGCATACATTTTGACATATTCCGCATTATAAAAATCCCCAAAACTAAGAGCAGCAACCTGTACAAAATAAAACATGCGACAGCCAGCCCAAAAAATTAGCCAAAGAACATATTAGAAACATGAAAGTGGTTGCAGAACACAGACCTCTGTCAGACACTGTAGAGTAAGATTGCGATAAGCGGGTACATGGAAGAAATTTAGCAGTCTTTCAAGCTGCCAAACAGAAGCATTAAATACTACTTTAGAAACAAGTGCATCTTCTTACTACAAATTTAAACAAAGTGGGTACAGTATAGTATCAGTTCCCATGTACAACAAGACACAATAAAAAATAGTGAAAGTACAAACCAGTGGTGATTCAAATATATATCCTAGAGGAATCCAGGAAAGGAAAGCATGCAGTGTAGCCAGGGTAGCCCTGAGAAGCTCAGTTCTTTGAGATGCCGACAATACATACAAACATAGTTCGTGAATAAGCTGGAACTCGCTGCAGATAGAAAACAATCCTTAATATCTTTGCAAATGAAAAGAGGAATAGTACCCATGTGAAAATTCAGAGGGACATAATTTATGATTGTGAGGCAATAGAAATAACGAGGATATGTTACTTCCAAAAATCATGAGTTATAGCTCCATTTAGATTGCAATCTAGACTGACAACAGCAATTATAAATATAGAACAGGCTAATAAAGAGACACATACAAATGGAAGCGACACTATGTATAATATGTATTACAAATTCACCTGTTCAACGATTGTTTCAACTCTTTAATCTTTTGCTGGGTCATCTCACCCCTTGAGAAGTCAAACACCTCTTCACTAAGAAGCTAATAACAAAATATTTAAGTGAATAACATGTAGATACAATTTTTATGAGTAAATAAATGTAAAGAGAATTTACTTTCAGAATTGCCATGCAATTCTCACAGATAGTTTCGCTTGTTTTTGCTGCTGCAACCAGATCAGGGATAAAGTTTCTCCACCGGGCAGGCCACTCGTGCTTCAATATCTTAATGTACAGAAATAATTGTCAAATTCCATTAGGAATGTAATTCAATGAAATAGGATTCATGGACAACCAGTACTATGCTTATGAATCACCATCACTTGGTACAATGTAAAAATTACCTGGACCAATATAATGTTCAACTTATTAACGTAAAGCCTCTCACGCCGGAAAGAGATCTCATCACTAGAAAGCTGGTACATCCAATGACATGGGAAAAAAGTAATAATATCAATAGAAAAAAGGCAAAGGAAGTTAACAGAAAAATAATTTTGGGAAAGCAGAGATTTAAGCACCTTCACTATAACTTCAGAAATATAGTTCTTCATGCCGTCCCGTTGTTCAACAGGCAATGCATTCCATCTATATTTAATAACACCTTCTAGAACCTGTATGAGGGAACTCAGCAACAGTACTTTTCATCAGTATCTCCAAACAAAAACAGAGAAGAAGAGTGCCAAAAATAAGCAAGTGGTAAAAAAATGAAAGAACAGAGAAACAACATTTATCAAGATTATATTCACAGACCTGTAAAGCAAAAAACTTGGTATTCAAACTCTGTGTACTTGATAGTATGTGAACCACTTGAAGCCACATATCTGGATTAGTTTGCAAATCTCGTAGGATGTGATCTGCAGCTGTCCTCTGTCAGAAAAAAAATGGAGAAATTTTGAAAGGGTAAGTTCCAATCCTACAATGGTGAGATAAATATATAATGTTCCTGATGAGTATGTAATAACCATACGATAAGGAACTGAACTTATAGAGTGAAAATAACAGATATAATGCATTTTTTTCTATCTAGGGTATACGGCCTGTTTCTTAATGACTAGTGACCCTAAGTAATCTAAAGAAGAAGCCTCTGCAAAAAGGCATAGCAACATCAACTTGAATCATAATGAAGTATATGCCAAAACCACAAGAACATCAATTCCCATCAGAACTACACACCTAACATTTTCATTGCAGTAAAGCATTGCCATTATATTTTCCAGTATAGGGGGACAGGTAAAAATATAAGAAAACAAATAATAAAATTTAATGCTACATCTATTAATTATACACGAGTCAAGTAAGTTGTCAAAATTTTCCCCAGCTCATTTCCTATAATGAAATGTGAGCCACCGAGTTCACTAATTGTCCCCTTTACACAGCTGATCACATACTTCAATTGAATCTGCAACACCCAAAAAAGTAAAAGGAATCGCCCACTGCCAACAAAGGTCCAAAAATCACATTCTGGGGTACTCGTGATCCAGGCAGAACTTTCAAAAGCCACATAAGAAATACAAAAGCAATCCCTCCAGCTTATGCCTTACCTAACACGGTGCACTTTAGACACACTAGACAAGTGTTTTCCCGAAAACATAGCACAATGCCACTGTTTCTAATGACGATTAGCATTGATTAACAACCAATTTCGAGCAATTCAAAACACCAATAGTAGAGTAGAAAAAAGTAAAGCCCTTGAGACGTTTAAGGCATTACAAAAATACAAATCATCCGGGGCTCAGGAGAGTGGACACATTCCATGTAATAATTTGCATGTCAAAGTTCTTAAAAATCAATTCAATGGTTCATTGTTCCTAAAAATCCATAAAATCACCCAATTACACAAAGTCAGCTCAGTTTAATGGCTACTGTATCCCAATGCGCACAAACACTCAACTACTCATACAAGCAGCAAAGGGGGTAATGGTTCAGACCTGCTCCTTGGATCCGGTCCCATAGAAAGCGGCGACGGTGGCGTCGAGCAGGGCGACATCCATCGGCTGACTTAAATCACGCAGCTTCTCCGTGTCCATATCGGAGATCAGCAGTGACCTTAATTAAACCCTAACCCCTCACAAAAACAGTATCCTCACTTGCACAAAAACCCTAGCGCGCACGACTGTAGGATAACGGGAGCACGGCAAACCCTAGTATCAGTAGTCGGAGAGCTCGGGAGAGGATGGGTATATATATATATAGAGAGAGAGAGAGTGCGTAGATTCAGAATGGGGAAAGACAGCTTCAATTTGAAGCAGAATGCGTTTTAGAGTGAGATAGACTTCGAAAGAGCCTTCTTCCCTCCCGTTTTATATATGTGGCGATCAAGTGTTGAGTTACATACATTTGGCTTCTGTATTTTTACTTCGCCTGTTTATTGGGTCGGTTTATCCGGGTTCGGGTCTGGGTTGTTCTAGAATTTTAGCTCTTGATTCAATTTCTAATTTCTTAATAACTTACTTAATTATAATCATGTGCATCCATCTTCGACGGAAACTTGAACAAGATCGATATTATGTTAAGGGAATATGTGTATTTTATTAGAATAATTGTTTTTATTATTTGCCCTATGTTTTAATAGTTGTTCCCTTCATTATTAATAATGGTACGAAACACTAATTATAATATAATTATGAGATATCATGTGCAGTATATGTGATGGACATATGAATATTTTGAAGAGTATCCGTATACTTTGTTATTTAACTTTATATATTGTACTTCACTATTAGACTATTAGTATAATAATTAAACATTAGGTTATATTTTTATTTTGATTGTTTAGTCGTTGTTTAGAGCTTGCGTACGCTTGCGAATAGTGTTGGGTAAACTATATAAATGAAGGTAAAAATAGTTCAACTGGTCACATAGCGTTTTTTGCAATATAGGCTAATAATGTTTATGTCACTAAAGGATTTTTAGGCAAATAATTATTCACAATGTATATATGAGAGGGAGTTAGGGACAATTTATTGATTAATAGTTGTAGTGTCTAGCTCATGTTACTTAACCTTGGGATGCAATAGCATTAGTGTCATATGATAACAATAATAAAAGGAGTCTTATATATGCTTTTTTTATTTATTACTGATTGCCAAAGTCTAAACAATTATTGTTTCTTAATTTTTCTATAAAGCATGAAGCATGTGTTATCATTTATACTATACTTTTAACTTGTCAATGGATTAATTAAGTTTCATGTTATCATAAAATTTATGGGTAGTAATAAGTAATGTTTCAAGGTGTTAGTAGTGTAATTAAATTTATGGGCGGCGGCTGAGCAAGTCCATTGGCCTATTCGACATAGGTCGTATGTCCGACGCGACCACCAGGAAGCTCACAGACGTCTGGTTGAAGACTATTTTGCCGATCAACCGCGATGGGCACGACTGTTTTCTGCCGCCGGTTTAGAATGTCGAGGTACTTTTTTCTCAGCATTGTTCGTACATTGTCTTCACGTGATGAATACTTCACGTTTCGGGAGGACGGCATCGGGAAACCCGGCCTTACACCTTTGCAAAAGTGCACGACTGCTATTCGTCAGTTGGCATACGGCACCACAGCGGACCTTTTTGACGAGTACCTCCACTGTGGGGAGACTACAGGCCGCGAGTGACTGGAGAGCTTTTGTCGGGGGATAGTAGAGGCATATGGCGACACATATTTGCGCAAGCCGACAACCACTGATTGTCAGGGTCTGATGCAGATGCACGAGAGGGCGCACGGGTTTCCCGAGATGCTCGGGAGCATCGACTGTATGCACTGGGAGTGGAAGAATTGTCCGACGGCGTGGAGAGGTCAATTCACAAGTGGATACAAGGGCAGCCACCCGACGATGATCCTCGAAGCCGTCGCTGACCATCGGCTCTGGATCTGGCATGCTTACTTCGGCGTAGCCGGGTCGAACAACGACATCAACGTCCTCAACTCGTCCACCCTCTTCACCGACCAATGTAACGACAACGGCCCGGCCATCGAGTTCACTGCCAACAGACGCCAATACCATATGGGGTACTACTTGGCCGATGGCATCTACCCACGGTGGCCAGTTTTCCTAAAGACGGTCAGTTGCCCAATTGGTGAGAAGAGGGTTTTATTTGCGCAAAAGCAGGAGGCGGCGCGGAAGGATGTCGAGCGGGCATTTGGGGTGCTCCAATCATGGTGGGCAATTGTGAAAGGGCCGGCTCGTTTCTGGTACAAGGAAGTCATCGCCGATGTCATATATGCGTGCATAATCATGCACAACATGATAGTCGAGAGTGAAGGCGGAAGCATCACCGACTGGAATGAAGACGACCGTGCATCTAGCTCTTCCGGCACATCGACCGACACACCCAATAGAGGGTTACCGTTAGGCTTCGAAGATGTTCTATCTAGACAGGCCTCAATGCGCAACCAACAGGAGCATGCGCAGCTCATGAGTGACATGATTGAAGAAGTGTGGGCTCGTAACCGCCGTCTCTGAGTTTGCATTTTTTTTTAATTCACATTGTAATGTATTAATTTTTATTATATGAAATAAAATTTATGAAATTCGTATTTTAATGTATTATTTTTTTTAAAATTCGTATGGATTTTGTAAATATTAAAAAAATGATGACGTGGCGCGCTATAAGGCGCGCCTTAGGGCGCCCCACTGCAGGTGGGGAGGTAGGAGGATAAAACTGCTGACGTGGCGCGCCTTAGGGCGCCCCATTGCTAATGCCCTTAGTAGTGTAATTAAATTAAATTGTGTCATGACCAAAGTCAGGTTAATAATATCTACAAAAGACTATTCGAAAAAGGATTATCTCTTGTTAACATGGCCAATTGCTATTATTACAACAAGATAAATAAAGTTCTCAAATTAGCCACAACTCTTGGTATATGTATTAATTAGGTGTAATGACGGTTAATATCACGAGCTTAGGGTACTTTTCCATTTTTTCGTAATATTTAAATTTAAATATTAAATCACGATCTCAGTCGTATCTATACTAATCTAAAGTGCAAGTTTGATGAAAAGTCCTTAATACCCTTTTGGAGGAAAATGGAAAGATGAGGTGTCTTCTATTCAAAAATAAATTTTTAAGGCAAAAACAATTGGACAAATAATAGCCCAATAAAATGCTAAGTTCTTGAAGAAGTGTTAAAACACATTTAAATAGTGCACTACCATTAAATTTTTTTTATAATTAAGTTATTAAATTTATATATTAATTAGCCTTATATTTGAGTTAAATTGGAATTGTGCTAGAGAGTTTAGTTTGCCTTCCATTTATTTAAGTTAAAATTGAGATTTAATCATTTATTGCAATACTTTTTAATATAAAGAGTAGTGTAAATTCTCACATTATTCAAAACAAACAAGATGCATAAAATATTATCGTTATTTAAGTGATATAGTAATTTACTTTTTATACGTATATGTGGCGGGAAGTAAGAAATTTATTCTTTCCAATATAAAAAATTCATTTAGTCTTTGAAAATGTATATCAAGTTATGCTATGGTCTGAAATTAAAAGAAAGAACAGTCAACTAAAATGTGATTATTGAATAATACAAATTTTCTAACTTGACTTCTCAAGAAGTTTTAAATTTATATGATTTAAATTATTCATATATTAATGTGGATATGTTTAATATTCCATATATTTTTTTCAAATTAATTTTTATTATTAAGCTATTAAATTTATATAATTTCCTTTTATTTGGATTAATGACTTGCATAGCACTTTCAATAACATCTTTACTCACCATATTTTCTTTATTTATATATTCTTATTCTAATAATTCACACTCTTTGATCATTAGTCACACATCTTATTTTTGTCATTAATTTTATTGTTTTTACTTCACTTAGATTATAAATTAAAATTGCATAAATGTTTCATTCACTGGGGAGTAGTAAATTCTTCATTTTGAGTGAGACAAGATAAGTACGTTTCTGTTTTTTTAAATCTTCATATTTCTTTCAATTCTTATTTTCTATATATTTATTATATTTTATATTCATTATTTGAAACTCTTATGTCCCGTGCATAGCTCGGGTGTTAATACTAGTTGTGTTAATTTGCCACGACAAATTTTATGGCCACAGATAAAGTCTTATGCGTTGTTTTAATTCTGTGTGAATATAATTAAATATTGGCGTTTTAATTAAGTTCAATCCTAATTGTAGGTGGGTACAATTATCCTCAATCAATTCACACAAACTTTTGATATACTCCACATTAATATCAAGTTATTGCAAGTAAGATAAATAGCTAAAGGTTTCTATTATCAACCTTCACCTCAAAATTCATCATTCAGTCAAATACAACTTGATGAAAACAATGAGATTCATAAACTGTTGACATTGTACACACCAATGAAACAAAGAAATTAAGAATCAGAAACAATAAATTGGATAGGTAGGTACAATTTTCGTAAATCAATCGACAAATAGTTTTTCCTATATAACAATGATCAAATAAAAAATTACAAATTGAAACCAAATTGAGCACAAATAATTAGAAACACCACTACACATTTCCCCGATAAAGCTATGAGGCAAAATCAAATAATTTGTGTAAATCCCAAATTCTACAAATTCAAATCTTGATTCATTGTACGAATTCTAACCTATTTTGACAATAGAGCTCGGAAGTTGTATTTGAAAATTTTCACCATTTATTGAATTGTGTCAGTTCAGGAATGTTTTCGTATTTAGAACTAAGTCAATGTTGTTCTTAGACGTGTCGATTTATTTAGTTAAAAACATTATGTTTGATAGATTAAGTTTGAAATAGTACTACTACGAATTAATCTACTTTTATCATCAAACTACTGAAGTCATTAAATTTGACAAGCGAAAACAATCTAATCCAATTAGTAACTTAGACACTAGACTAAAGTCCATTTCAACTCTCAATATCTTACTCCCTATTATACTTTTGATTTGATTTTTTATTTTGTATAAAGATGTGATCAATATTTTTTATTTTTTCACAAAGAATACGGTGTAAAATTTTACAGTTTAATTTATTTTGGTTTTAGTCTTATCTAAAACAAGACGTTTTTTAATCTTTATTTTTATATTGATTTTATTTTAATCTTTATTTTTATATTGGTTTTAATTTAGATTTTAATCTGGGCACGTTATCAAACAAGACCCAAATTAAATAAAATAAACAAAACAGGTCAATAAATTGCGACTAGGTTCTACATTTAATTTGCATTAAAATATTTTCATTAACCTTGCATATGTAGGATTCATTTTGCTAGCTATGGAAAAACTGTCATAGTATATTACACAAGAAAATTTGAACCAAAAAAGTTCTCCAAACAGCCAAACTGGTCTCTTTTGCTCCCATAATGTAACACAAGAATATTCATATTCCTTGCGGGTTAATATTAAAAAATCTAAAAATTCAGCGAAAATACATCGTACTGGAACAGGAGGCAACTTGTTCAAAAACATATTCTTACAACAAAATCAGAAAATGAAGTGTCACATTGAATGCAGTTTAAAGAGAAAAGGATCAACATATCTGAGTACATATAGTTCATTCAGACATCTTATTAAATGAAAGGCAAGGTAGGACAAATAACTCACATCTCAAGCTCCGTTTTTGTGCTTGCTTTAAACAAGAGGGCTCAAGGCTTCTTGGGCTGCCATGTTTGGTATCGTGTCCAATCTCTTTGCCCAGGGTTGAGGGCATGTCCCTTAGAGTGATAGATGTATTCGTCTCCCTCTCCAGAAAAATTCTGTTTGTGTTCGACACCATATCTCGTTGGCTTCAATAAGAGCAACTGCATGGAATGCAATCCTAGGTTAGCAAGTGTATAAAGATGTACTATAAATAAGTTGAGGGGGTTAAAGCTAACCTCATCTCCAGTATGATCAGTTATGTAATGAAGCCAGCCATGCCATTCTGGTGGGACTTGAGAGGCATTGTACCGGTCCTGGAAGCATACTCAACCCACCTATGTCTCCCTATAATAGATTTTAATTACAAATATTCAGTCATCGGAATTTAAAATGTAAGGCTTTATTTTTGTAGCAGTTATAGGAAAGAATCTGAACAAAAAAAAAAGGCAATGGAAAGGAACCATGTCTAGTAAGAAAAAGTTTCTGCACAAGAAAGCATTTGCCTATACAAAATACGTTTCACTGAATTAGTCTCTCATCTATCATTGTAGCTGGTAATCGTCCAGATATTGAAGGAATGTTTGTAATAGCTTCCTTGGTATTTTTCCTATCAGTTTATCCTCTCAAACAACAAGCTAAAATTAGTGTGATTAATTGTCAATTTTTCAAATTCTTCCCAATCACTCAAATCCATCCAAACATTCCCCAACATTTTAACTAAAAAGATATCACATCACTGTTTTTGTAATCATCAGTTCAGCAGCTTTATGGTGAATAGAATTACATTTACAACTAAAAAGCTACCACAAGGAAAATGAATGTTGTGCACTGAGACTGGTAGATGAAAATTATTTAGAAAGCTCAATGAGCCAATCAATGAAATGCCGCACTAACCATATTGAGTTTCTCCAAGTTTCTCATAGTACTTGTTGCCAAATTTGTCAACACCCACCACTGTTGCACCAATATTGTGAATCTTTGTTTGCCTGTATAAGTAACATGAAAAATGCAGTTTCACTTTAGCAAACACAGCAACACACTAACAGGTTAGAAGGTCACATAAAACATGATTCGGAAGGCGAGCAAGAGTAATCCAGTATTCATATCGTGAATCTCTGTTTGCCTATATAGCGACATGAAAACACAGTTTAATTTAGCAAGCACAGTAGCAGACTAACAGGTGCACATCAAACAAGATTCGGAAGATGAGCAAGAGTAATAAAATATTTAGTAAATCAGTTTATTGACAACAACGGTGAGTTTCCAGTCCTATTCCAGGAGGAGGTTGTTTACAGGTAAAATATTGATAAAATCAAAAACATTGCAAAACATAATGTTATGAGCCTGCTTGCTCAATATCAAGTAAGATTAAATAAAGAGAAGTTTGAATTAAAACAGATAAAGAAGAGAAGCTAAAGATCAGGTTACAAAATCATCCCTAGTGAGAATAAGGTTCTAAACTAGTCTTAATCTGCTTCATTAATCAAGTTTTTCAGAATGGCTTGCTGGTCGAATATGTTACAGAATAGTTCACTCCAATTTATCATAGTTGAGGAATATATTTACAATACATATCCAGAAAACAACATTCATATAGAGCTCCAAGGCCATCTTAGAACCTCATAAACTCGGAAAGACAAGTTCATCCATGTCGTTTTCTGTTAGAAATGCAATTTAGAATGCCATTGCCATGTTGAGAAACATCACATTCCACAGTTACTAAATGTGACTGCCATCAAAGGGAGCTGCCGGGTTCTACACTTCTACTTACATGAGATTTCCATCCAAAAGCGCACTCCTGCAAATAGAAAATAAAAATCAGAAACACCACCCCATCAACGTAAAATAAGGCCAAACATCTAGAATTCCATGAATAAGCATTGGGTTACAATTCAATATTTTTTTAAAAGAAAACATCAACGAGCTGAAAAACTGAAACATTAATCATTCACATTCCCCGTATCGACTGAATTGGTAAAGCTCGCCCGATTGAACCCTAATTACTAGATTAAAATCGAAAAAAGGAACCAAATTCATTTAACAGAAACATGCCCAATCAAATATAAGAATGCAACCAATTACGAAACATTACAATCTAAGAATGCATATCCGAAATTATTTAGCTCAACGCGAATCGTATAAAAACGGAACATAAAAAAACAGATTTCAAGCGAATATAGATGCAACTGACAGGTATCCTTCTTCACGGATCTCCCTGAAGAAACCTCCGATTCCTTTTTCTTTAATCAATTTCATCGCGCCTCTCACCACCGCTGCCATTTCTAGCTGTCGCAGTTTCCTCTGCTTCCCTCTCCCTCTCTCCTCAATGAAACACTAGTGATTCAGACCACCGCCCAAATCAGCTGGTTTTCTGGGCCTGATTGTGATTATGGCTCAGATCCATTTGGGCTTCACCCAGTAAGATAATTTATTTGGGCTAATTTACATACAATATACTATGGGTTGTTGGATTTCATGCAAGATGAGATAATCAAAATGATAACACGTCATAGTCATATCATTTTAATTAAAATAATTTTATAATTTAATTCTAGATTAATTATTTTATTATAATAAATTATAATAACTGAACGACACCTATTTATTGTTATTTAGTAAAGGGTGCTATAAAGTCATTAAGGTTGCTCAAATTTGAATCCCATCACAACTCTAAAAATCAGTTAGTAAAATTATTTGTATTTATTCACATTTAGTATATGCTAATTTTTTTCGATGAAATTATATTTGATATGACTATTAAAATATTATACTAGGGCATCTCTACATGTGATGAGTTAAAGGATATAGTTTATTTATGAATAAAACAACATCATTTAGTTGAAAAATATAATATTTTATAAATAATGGAATAATTACAAATAAAATCAAACTTAATAGTTTTCAACTAATTTTTAAAATGTGGAACTAAAACAAAATTCGATTAAATTTCAGTAATTTACCATTAATGAAAATTTACATAAAAGTTCAATTAAATAAGTAAAAAATTCATTAATTAATGATTTTTTTCGACTAGGCATTGTTATTTAGCCAATGTTATATTCAGTAATTCACATAAAAAAATATTATGACTATTAAAAAAAATTACTTAATATTATCTCCTATACACGTAAAAGTTCAATTAAGTAATAAAAAAAAATAATTCATTTTTACTTAATATTTTGTGTTTGCTTATCGCTATGGAATTGTTCATAACAGTTACTACGTCATACATGAGTTTTTTTTTTTTTTTTTCTTTCTGAACAATAATGTAATGTAGCTGTGTTATTCAGTGTGCTGGGAATAGGAGGACTGCCATGAGCAAAACTCGTCCAGTCAAAGGAGTTGGATGGGATGTTGGTGCGATAGGAAATGGTAAGTGTTGGAGTTGATGTTGGACTCAACTCCAAAGTAATTTTGTATTTTCCAACATGATCATCTTATAGGTATTGTTTCTAGGATGCCATCCCAATATCAGTATAGTGGGATGATTGACAAGTTATATAATCTACAGCTGAGGTTTTGCGTCTTTTAGGCATTCTATGTTCTCAGGTTTTTGGATCTTACATCTGTATAATGTGTCTTTTAATATTTATATTAGATTTCTTACAAGATGATCAAGGATTTGGATTATGTAAGGGAATTCGTTTGAGAGCACATTTCAGGTTTTCACTTGAAACTGTTGGCCACATTTTTCTGTTTTTGGATGAATATATATCTAGCTTTTCTAAAAAATGCTGCTACCCAAATGTTCTTAGATGGTGGGTGTGACTGCTGAAATGTGATTTTATTTTTGGTGATCCTGCCTGAACATACATGATTGAAGAGCGGAAAGATGATTGCTGCTGCTATGCAAAAGTAAACTCTTAGGTTCAGAGGATTCGCTAGAGCACAGGGTCTAAGAGATCATGAACTCTCAAAATTCAGTCGTTGTCACAACAATCCCGCTTCAAAACCTCAACCCTCTATACTATTGGCTAGTATAGGGAAGTCGGGATCGAATCCACGAGGACAGAAGGGTTTGGAATGCATTAAGAGAATTTTGGAGGGTTTGGCTGCTACCACGCAACAAGAGGGTTGAGTTTTACTACTAGACCTGAGAAATTAAAACTAATCTATTCTATCTACTGGATCCAGAGAACTGAAAGTGCTTCAAACATAGTCACATGCATGATTCGAAACTGGAAATTAACTTTGGAACAGTTATCAAACTATTCGGTCAGGTAAAGTAAAGTTTCCTAAAACAGCGAGACACCAGAACATAAGAAAAAGTAACAGAACAGATTTCCTTAAATAGCTACTGACAAGAAAGCTGCAACTAACAAACTAAAGCGGATCTGATTCTAACTACCAATTATCTTCATCTTCTTCAGTAAACAAACATGAACTGGAACAGAACAGAGCATAGAAACAGAGCAAACTTTAGACCAGACGTTAAACATGATGATTAAGCAGAAAATTAACAGATCTAATCTACTAGGTCAAGTAAATCAATAGTAACAGAAAATTCCATGCAGATCCAAAAGTACGTACTCAGATTTAAACATTAAAAAGGAAATCTACACTAGATCCATCAGATTCACACCAACAACACTCAGATCCATAACCTCCAACTCCGATTCAAACCAACAACCAACAAATCCACTCAGATCTCTCCGATCTCAACTTCAAATATCCAACAGTTGCGAAAAGCATCCAGATCAGTAAATAAACAGTAAAGCATCAGAATCAGAGCGGAAACAGAAAATAGAAACTAGATTAAGCATCAAACTGCAAATGTAGCCTCAAAACAGTAGCCGAACTTCTGGCAAGGAAGACGGCGAAAGTAAGTACGTGCAGAAAATTAAAATTATTTCTTCGCCCTTATCAGGACGGTGTTACACTTCCAAAGACACCGAAACTACACCACTACCCAGAATTCCCCATATGAAACCAAACGCGTGAGCTAAGTGAGTGAAGATGAAGAGTGAGCCGAAACTAACTAAGGATTTTCTTATCTCCCCCCCAAAAAAACCTTCTCTCTTTGATATTTTTCCTCGTATTTATAGGCACGGCTCCAATCCCCAGGGCAATCGGTCTTTGTGGTTTGACGTTTATGCCCTCGAGGATTCTGCTCCTTTTCTTCACTTTTTGCTCCTATTTCCTCTGCCCTGGTAAATAGAATACGTTCCTGGGCCCGGCAGAATATTCACGCACCTGGACTTATAATTACACGTTAGCACCATGGAAAACACAGAATTTAGACCCAAAATAGATGCATGAAATGAGCCTTATCAATGATACATCTATAGTCCGAGGCTAAGTGCACCAGATTTATCAGCTTTATGGGCTAGCTTTATTTTCCCCAGTTTGAAATGGGCTGGCTACATAACATGATTTATTTATTCCCAGAACTTTTCCTTATTGTTTCTACTTTCTAGTCTCTAGCTGAGATGACTGCAAGAAAAGTTGTTAGTTTCAACTGATCTAGAGCTTTTTTTGTTCATTAGTTCATTATATGGTCTGTGACAAATACTTTAGGATATGAAGCTTATGTCTTGACTCGTGACTTTATGCATGCCATTTTAGCAGTGTGGGGTGGGGCCAAATTAGCAGATGTTCTTGCACTAGTTGGAATTCCTAACTGCTCACGTGTAACACCATCTGGACAAAAGCATGTTGAATTTGTAAGCATTGATAAGTGTAAGGCAATTCACTTTCGCTCCATATCATTTTGTTTTGCTCTATTGAAAATCAAGAATGTCGACTGACCCCATCTGTTGTAAGTATAGGAAGAAAATGGAGGCCCTTACACGGCATCTATCCCGTTGATTCAAGCCACAAACCCCGAGTCTGTTGTTTTACTAGCTTATGAGATGAATGGAGAGGTTCTCTTTCTGACCATAATGACACAGTGAATTGCTATCATATAATTTACGGACTGATCTTTGCTGTATTAACACTGTCGTGTTGCTTGTGCAAAGACTCTTAACCGGGATCATGGATTTCCATTGCGTGTGATTGTCCCTGGTGTTATTGGTGCTCGTTCTGTTAAATGGCTTGATTCCATCAACATTATTGTAGAAGAATGCCAGGTTAGAATCTGCTTTACTAGTGATCAAAAGCATTCGATCCATCGCTTCAAGAAGTTTGTATTGTCTTCTGCAGGGATTCTTCATGCAAAGGGATTATAAAATGTTTCCACCTTCAGTTGATTGGAACAACATCAGTTGGCCCACGAGGCGTCCACAGATGGATTTTCCTGTTCAGGTACTATTAAGAGCCGATTCTAACAAAAAGAAATCCCTAGAAGAACAATAAGAAATGGGTCCTCTGCCTTTTATTATAAAGCGTAAAATAACACTCACATAAAAAGAAAAAAAATGTGTTAATCATAAAAGTTGCCCATTGTGGCTTTTATATAATGTTTTGGGCCCAAGTCTTATGACTAATACATATAAAAAGTATGTACTTTTGGGACCTCGATTATTTTCTTTTCCGGTTTGCTCAAAGATAAATGATCTTGACTGATTGGTGCAATGTCCTTGCAGAGTGCAATATGTTCTCTGGAAGATGCAAACTTGGTAAAACCCGGAACATTTCCGACTCCTACCGATCGTGATTTGTTGTAGGTCCTTGACGGAGAAGCCAACCACTTCATTAGACTAAAAGACTACTATCCAATTTCTATGATTGCTACACCTGACACCTAAATTTGGGATCTATAAATACCTGAAACTGTAGATGCAAAGCAAAAGAGGGAATGTGACAATTCTAAACATTGTAGTGGTGTAGACCTACATTGCTTCTCTTTTTGTAGCTCATTTTTCGGATCCTATGCATTATTAAATCACCGTAAGTTTTTGTCAAAACTCAGATAACTATCAAGGGTTATGCAACATCAGGAGGTGGACGAGGCATATAAAGAGTCGATGTATCTATAGATGGAGGTAAGACATGGATGGAAGCCTCTAAATCACAAAAATCCGGCGTTCCATACATTTCTGACCATGAAAGTAGTGATAAATGGGCATGGGTGCTTTTTGAGGCTGAAGCTAACATACCTCAGAGCACTGAGATTGTTGCCAAAGCAGTACGTCGCTTTTCTTCCACCCCCAACTTATGTCTCGATTTCATGAAAAAGTTGGCTGTTTAAGTTGGTAACCAAAAATGCTCTGATTTTAACTGTTTCATCCTACTTCTTGTTCTCAACGTGTCTTTTCAGGTGGATGTGGCTGGAAATGTCCAACCTGAGAACGTAGATGTCATCCGGAACTTGATGGGGATACTAAACACTTCATGGCATCGGGTCCAAGTCCGTATTGGTCACTCAAACCTATAGGTGAACTTCCTAGTAACTGTTACAACTGCTTGTTCTCTTCAAGTGCTTGAGAAGGGTAGTTCGATTTTATCATAAGTTTGACACGCACACACATTTTCTGATCATGAACACCCTGATAGACTGAGATAACTGATCTTTTCGCGTTTGTCCTACTAAGGCAGTTTCAAGGACAAGATGCAGTCTGGCTCTTCGATCTTTCCTGTGTTTGTTTTTAGTTTTTATTGTTGTCTTGAACTATTGAAACGGAATATGTTGGTAGTTGTTTAATGTCGTTACATGGATTATAACACCGTTGTTGTATATTGTATGATCAGTGTAAAATAACATGTGTGCGCCATGAACAAAACGACTCGAACCACATGGGTTATAATATCGTTGTTGTATATTGTTGATATTTACACACTTGCATTATAGATGACTCGAACCAACGACCTGTGGGTTGGAAGGGAGGCATCTTATCAACTTAGATGCACCGTCATCTGGACAAGATCTATACTCCCTCCGTGTCATAAAAATATGTGCTTTTGAAATGACACGAGAATTAATGTACAATTGGTAAAGTCAGAGAAATAATAATAATTGTAGTTAAAGTAGTGTTTGTAGGTAGTGGAACCCACTAATAATAGTGTTTAATGAATTGAAATGGCGCGACATAGTGGTAAAAGTTGTAAATTAATTGATATATATGAGTAATGAGTTGGGGATAACTTTCATAAATAGAAATATCCATATTTTTATGGGGCTGGCGAAAATAGAAAATGCACATATTTTTATGGGAGTATGGTACGGAGAGTGTAGTAAATTCTATTGTTTATGGAAAATAAATGACACTAATCAGTTGTGTACTACTGTTATTTATATAAGCATAAAACAAGTGTTAAGGCCATACAAGACCTTTTAGATGACATACATCGACGTTCATATTTATTTCAAATTTCAGAAAATTTTGTATGGATATTTAAAATGAATTCGCAGATGACAAACTGAAAAACTGGTTTTCACACCTTTTCTTTTTCTTTTACCTTTTATGTGCTTCCTTCGTCTTATGATAAGTGTCATTTTCTTTTTTGAGGTGTTCTATTTGAGTGAGTCATTTCTCATTTTAGCAAAAAGTAATATTTTCCCTGTTCCATAGTATTAGAGTTATTTTTTCATTGTGAGCGTTCCATAATAGTAGAGTTATTTCCCTTTATAGTAAAAAGTACTACCCGTAATAGATGTCACACTTTCCTTTTTAAAATCTCGTGTCATTATCCAAGTATGCCATTTATTATGGGACGGAGGGAGTAACGTATGTTCTCTCTTACTTTCCCTCTATCTTACTTTATTCTCTCTATTTTTTCTTTCTCTCACTTTATTATCTTTTTATCTAATACATTACACACCTTTTATTTTAATCTTTGTGCCGGAACTAAATGCCCTACTACTATGGAACAGGGGGAGTATATCCCTCTCACTTGCATTTTTCTCTAATCTACTTTATTATCTCTTCGCTCCTCTCTCGTATTTTATTCTCCTCTCCCTTTATAAAAGAGTCAAAATAGAAATAATTGTGCCATTAGAGGAGCTCTATGTGCTATCAAATATGGGCAACTCTGGTTTTCAAGAAGGTAATTGAGCACAATTAGCTTGTAAATACACATTCTACTAAAGTCTACTGAGATTAGTAGGTGGTTAGACATATATTATAGACGGCAACTGATATTTCAAATTTTACCAACCTAAGTATTATTCTTTACTTCTAATCAATAGAAGAAAAAAAGTGGGGGTGGAGAGGGGTGTAACAACCTTAAATTATTGTTAACATAAATTATTGTAACAATAATAAAATAAATCATTAAAAAGAATCCAGATTGTCGATCTCCCCGTCAAATTGAGAAAATGGAGCTGAATAATAATAATAATAATAATAATAATAATAATAATAATAATAATAATAACATGAAAATCAGTATTCCCTAAAAATGGCTGATACTGGATTGTACATGATTTTGCCATGTTTTTTGTTTTATTGAAATTGGTTGTGGCAGAACATTGGTTGCCCATTCCGGCCACGTTTCTGGATATATGCAAACTGGACGAATCTAAAAATTATCGTCTGCCTTTATTTGGCTTATACTAGCAGTTTTGGTTTTTCCACCCAAACTATTTTAAATACAGATAACCCATACCTATGACAAAATTGAAGCACGCTAGAAAATTAGTTGAACAAATATTTTATTACGACTAATATAGACTCGTGGCTTTTGTTCCTAGTGCTAGCATAGCCATAGATGCATATAAAGAAATTACTACAATACTACTCCTATTTACTTATGTTATACGAGTATCAGTTGTCATCAATATTATGGTTTAGTCTATACTAAAATTATTTATTTTATTTCATATATTTAGTTTGATTATGATACTTTATAAATTAATATTAAATTATAAATTAAACTAAATCAAAGATTTATTTGTATTTTATTTATTTATTTGAAGTTATTTAGAAATGGATTTTGTATTTTAATTAATTTTTTATTGATTTAATGAAGCTAACAATAATGTTTGAAATATTATAATCAAAATAAGTACAAGAATAAATTAAATAACAATAATTGACGAATAAACGAGAGCACACTAGTAAAAGATTTTAAACTATGTTAGATCCGACTGTCTTCTAGTATGACATATTCCACGAATTATACTTAATAAATAATGAAATGGCTAAACAATTACTAATAAATTATGAAATGCCTAAACAATTAATCAATTTCGTACTTTTATTAATTGTAAAAGAAGAATCTATGTCAGGACACTGAAACTTAGGTCGAGTATGACGAGGCTGCTTTCATCACTTTGGTTTCTACTTTCTAGCGTTAGAATAAAGCAATATTTCATTTTACATTTTATGATTTAGCTATATAAACTTTTAATAATTTGTATCACGTGTTGGTTACAAGATTCGATAAACAACCAGTTCACACTATGAATAAAATTTTTTCGAGGCTAATTGATGTAAAAAAACAATAAATCAAGTCTTATGTAATTAACCTATCTATAAGCTAAAGGCTTTGGAGAAAGGAGAAAAAGTAGGAAACTGTTACGATCCCCCTATATCTTAGGATTCCCCAAATATTTAGTTATCTTTTTATTATTCCCCATATCTTTTGATTCATAGTATGTTTTCATATCTTATTTTCTTGTTCCCTAAGCTAGTATTCTAGTATTATAAATAGGGCTAGGTTGTTATCTTTTTATTCATTGAATGAAGAAATAATATTCCCACATTACTTGTGCAATACTCCTTATCAAACCTTGAAGACTGCCGACGGAGGAAGTTCTCCGCGACAGCCACGAATTGAGCCGCCGACCCCAACGTTCGGGGCGCCGGATTGGTGTGTTGCGAGTGTAATCGCAGGATTTCTTCGTTAAGAGAATTGTGCTCTTAACAACTGGTGTCTTTCATTGGAACTCTCCATGGACGGCAACGCTCAAGTGTTGATTGGTGACACATCGCGGCGTTTCAAGGCCGGCGGCCGACGCAGCGAGAGCAACCCACGGCTGCCCCATCGCGATACATCGGAGGGCAGCAATGCACAGCGTGCCGCTGCAGGGGCGGGCGATCTTTCGCCCCAAGACGTGGAATTGATCCTAGCACGTTTCGATCTGTTGGAGTTTAGATTGGATTCGATGGAGAGGCGGGTCGATAAGTTAGAGGCAATCGATCGACGTGTGACAAAATTGCAGGCATCAAAAGCAGCGTATCGACATTACTCGTCCAACTACGATATTGCTCCCTATCAGCAACCTACTCGTTTTCGCCCCCGCCATGAACAGCCTCCCGGCTGGCCGCCACCGCAACGCTCACCCCCAAGTTGTTGGCCCGCACAGCGGCGTCGGCACGCCTCCGAGAGCAGCAGCAGACACACGCTTATAGGCAGCAACACGAACCTGTTGTTGCACATATGGAGCCCCTCAATCGGTTTAGCAATTCCCCGGCAGCCACCACCCAAAGCCGATCCTGCCACGAGCAGCCCACCGTTGTGCTACAGCCGCTGCTCAGTCCGACAAGTCTCCAACGCTCACCAATACCACCGATGGCATCTGCTGTTGTCCCACCTCCCTCCTCGCATCTACCAAGTACCCGCCTGACTACGCAGCTTGTTTCTTGTGAAGAGATGCACTTGGGAGTTGAAGGTGATTCACAAGTGTTAAATCAAGGGACTTGCAGCTCAACGGGATGAAATTAGTAGATGAAGAATTGTGTTATGAAACCGAATTGATTATTCCCATCCACCATTCTTCAAGTCTTGATCAAGAACTCGATGCTCATCACAAAACGGAAGAAAATAGTTCCTTGAACTGGATGTGTAGTTTTCTTGATGAGGTTGATGAATCAAAATCATCCCTATTAAATGATAATCATGATAAGGCCACTTGTGATAATGATGAGTTCACAGAGATGGAATGTCATTCTGTGAAGATAAGTGACGAGTCAGATTTGCAGGGGGATAGTTCACAGCAGAAGTATTTGGACTCTGATGATGATTATGAAGATGATAGAGTAGATGGTGAAGGGAGGCGTTCCCACAACATCACTACTGCAGAGCTCCCGTGGTTAAAAGTCCTTGTGCAGCGTTTCATGGAGGACAAGCAGTTTGGGGGACGTAGGACTGATGCTGACGTCGGGAGTCGGTGCATGATCCGGAGCCTCCTCCAAGTCCCAGCCATCAAGGATGATTTTGTGAAGACGAAGGCGAGAGAGGATAGAGACGGCGTAGAAATGATGGTGATCTTGTTCCAAGTCGCATTCGATCCAGGAGGTGACGTTTCAATGCTTGTGTTATCGTCGACTTTGCTCGTGGGTCCGTGGTTCCCACCTTGAGGACAAGGTGGATTTTAACCGTGGGGGAGTTGTTACGATCCCCCTATATCTTAGGATTCCCCAAATATTTAGTTATCTTTTTATTATTCCCCATATCTTTTGATTCATAGTATGTTTTCATATCTTATTTTCTTGTTCCCTAAGCTAGTATTCTAGTATTATAAATAGGGCTAGGTTGTTATCTTTTTATTCATTGAATGAAGAAATAATATTCCCATATTACTTGTGCAATACTCCTTATCAAACCTTGAAGACTGCCGACGGAGGAAGTTCTCCGCGACAGCCACGAATTGAGCCGCCGACCCCAACGTTCGGGGCGCCGGATTGGTGTGTTGCGAGTGTAATCGCAGGATTTCTTCGTTAAGAGAATTGTGCTCTTAACAGAAACTCAATGGAAGAACAGTCGAATACTGTATAAGTGAACAAGAGGCAACAAAAGGTCGAAAGGCAACAAATAAGCAGCAAAAACGAAGTTATTTTTTGAGGTCATGGTTTAAAATCTCACTTTGATTCAATGCGAGTTTTAAAATATACTACTATGAAGGAAAGTACGTTGAAAATGTAGTGGATTGTAGGTCCACTTTTATATACTTTTATCCGTTTATAATACAATTGTGTAATAATTTAGTTTAGTGTGAAGTCTACTTACCAAAATAAAAGTAAATGAGACATTATATTATGAACGGTCTAAAATGACAAATGTGGATATTATTTCGGAAATATCGGGGTATTAAACATGAATTGTAAGTTCAATATTTAGCTTAAAATATTTTTGGGTATACACCTGGTTGACCTTAATTTGAGAAAATGTTGTGAAGTCTTTTCATCAACTTGGGAAAATGCTTTGGAATTTCCATGAGCACGTGATTCATTATGCTATTCTCGAGTAAGTATTTAACTACATTTCCTAACTTTAACTGTGATTCTGCATGTTACAAGGGCCCTCATTCCAGTCGGTAATCACTTAGGCCATCCACAATAGGAATAGCCCAGCAATAGCCCAGTCATAGCCTAGCCACTGCCACATCATCAGCACTAAAAATCCTCCTGCCACATCATAAATAGCTCAGCCATAGCCTAGCCACATCATAAATAGCCCAGCCACATCAATAGTCACATCACTAATAACAATTATATAAAAATGAAATAATTAACAATCACACAATATACGGAATTTAATTTACGAGACATATACGAGAAACATTAATAATACTATCCACATCACTATTAACAAATATATACAAAATGAAATAATTAACCATCACACAATATGCGAAATTTAATTTACGAGACATATACGGGAAAATGACGAACAAAGCGCGTATATATAGTGTTTCGAAAAAAAAAATTATTTTTTCGCGCTAGGCGGTGCGCTGGGCGATCTGGGCGCTGCAATAGCGCCGAACGGACCTCCCAGCGCACCGCCCAGCGCCACGCGACCGCCCAGCGCTGCGCGATTTCTCTCTCCAATCGCCCGCTGGGCGGCTGCAATAGATCGCCCAGCGAACCGCCCAGCGCCGGCGCTCGGCTGGGCGGTCGCTGGGCGCCTATTGTGGATGGCCTTAGGCTGTCTCTTAAAAGAGAGTGTGTAAGCCTAAAGTTGCACTAGTTAATCACATACTATTATATTAATATGTAACAAGTCACATTTGATGTGATCGACTCCAAATATTCTGCTAATACTTATTACTAATATTACTAAAATATACTCCACAACACCAAAGTTCATATTATCCATCTTTTACTAGTCAAACATATCACCAAGCATTCAATTTTACATTTATCTGCGGCCAAAATATAGAATAATAGTATCACCTATATTCATGCCAAATAACATCGTTTATGTAGACCTACGTACATACAAAAAAAATACTATAGTATTTCCCAATAGTAATCACATGTCTTTGTTATAAATTTTTTAATATAAACGAAAAGTATTTTATTTATCATGCATTATATATCGAATTTGATATGTATATGGAGGAACGTTATTTAAGATTGGTTCCAAAAAATTCCCTCGGATTTCAAGTTTAAGCTCCTCTAATTATCTACTTTTCATTTATTATAAAAATGAACCAAAAGGGTTCAAAACTCCGTAGCAAAGGCCACACCGGAACTCCTAGTCGCGGACGAATGGAGTAATTTTTAGATAATATTTATTCAAAATAAATTATAAATTATATTTCTAAATATGATAGTTGCCATCAGAGCATCTCTTTTTTGGATATAACTCAACAACCACTCCCCCACCCCTCTAATTTATACGCAGACGCAAACCAAAACTAATCAAATCAAGTGAAAGAAAACGATAGGCACATTGATCATGTGCGTCTCGATATTACTCTCCTTCCTCCCCCTACTCCTACTTTCAATATCCACACTCATTCAATGGAGATTCAGCCCAGCCCGGCATCAGCAAAACTCGGGCCCGATCTCCTATCCCATGATCGGATGTTTGATCTCTTTCTACAAGAACCGCCGTCGCCTCCTCGACTGGTACACCGACATGCTATCAGCGTCGCCGTCCCAGACGATCCTCATCTCCCGATTGGGTGCACGGCGGACCATCGTAACGGCCAACGCACGAAACGTAGAGTACATCCTAAAAACTAACTTCACCAACTTCCCCAAAGGGAAGCCCTTCACAGACATACTCGGAGACTTTCTTGGCAATGGGATATTCAACGTCGACGGCGACATGTGGTACCACCAGCGCAAGCTTGTCATGCATCAGTTCAACGCGACGTCGTTGAGGGCCTACGTGGAGAAAGTGCTGAAGGACGAGGTGGAGAAGAAGCTTCTGCCGACAATGGAATCCGCGGCGGTAGAGGTAGGCCGGTGGACTTGCAGGAGCTGCTGAGGAGGTTTGCCTTCGATCTCGTCTGCAGAGTTTCGTTAGGGTACAACTCATGTTGCTTGGAGTACGACTGTTTGGATGCGCGGCAGCCAATTTTGGAAGCGTTCGACACAGCGTCGGACATCTGCGCGAGGAGAGGGCGGCGCCGCTAGCGGCTGTGTGGAAGATTAAGAGGTTTATGGATTATGGGTCGGAGAAGAGGTTGAGAGAAGCAATTGGGAAGATCCATTTATTTGTAGATGGGATAGTTAGGGAGAAGAAGAGGAAAATAATGAGCTGTTGTGAGAAAGGTGAAGAAGATGGGATGAAATGGATCTTGCTTCCAAAATGGTTAGGGATGGGATGGATGATGAGTTTGTGAGAGATACTATGATAAGCCTCATCATGGCCGGCCGCGACACGACGTCGGCAGCCATGACGTGGCTTTTCTACCTGCTCTCGTGCCACCCCCACGTGGGAACGAGATGGCACGAGAGCTGACAGCAATCCAGTGTGGCGACACGTCAATATTTGAGAGGCTGAAGGAGCTGAGGTGGCTGAAAGCTTGCATCTGTGAGTCAATGAGGCTATTCCCACCAGTTGCATGGGACTCGAAGCATGCCACGGCCAATGACGAACTGCCAGATGGAACCAAGGTCCGGGCTGGCGACCGGGTCACCTATTTCCCCTATGGCATGGGGAGGATGAAGAGCCTCTGGGGTGAGGACCGGTTCGAGTTTAAACCAGAGCGGTGGGTTTCTGAGGTGGAAAGAGGTAAGGTTAAAGCGTTGAAGAATTACGGACCGTATAAGTTTTCGGTGTTCCAAGCCGGTCCAAGAGCTTGCCCCGGCAAAGAAATGGCGTTCGTCCAAATGAAATATGTAGTGGCTTCGATCATGGAGCGGTTCATGATCAGACCCGTCATTCCAGACCAGCCGGTTTTCGTGCCTCTCCTCACTGCTCACATGGCCAGAGGATTCAAGGTGTTAGTCAGTCGAAGATAGCGGCGACACACATGATCACAATGTACAAGGAATTTTTGCTGAAACCCAAGTTTCAGTTTTGTGATATCAATCAATCAACACAATAAGTAGATTGTCTTGCCTGATCAATACTTTTTACCTACCTTATTGCCCTCTAAAGAATGCATAAAAATATGTGGATTTTATATGTGTCGGCCGAATTCAAATTCACAACTCGTTAATTAATAAGAAGATCGTTTACTCTATCAATTAGAGTATCCTAACACCGATAGTTCTACAGATTTTCTCATAATTATTTGTGTATTAATCAATGTAGGGAGGTGGGTGGTGTGATCCATCTTCCAGCATATATCAATTGAGTCAAATTAGTGCTGACGATAATATAATGACAGAGTAGTTTATATATAATACTACTAATATATGATGATATTGATGTCCACAATATTATAAAGTAAACATATGTTGTGTCTGATAGAACACGCATGTTTACTTTTGTAGGAGTATTAAACACTTAAAAATCTTGTACTTGTAAAACAAAAACGGGTCATTATATTAATAATATAGGCATGGGAAGTACTATTCTAGTAAAATATATAGGATATTTTGTTAGATCATAGATGCTCCAGTGATGCAGTTGTCATGTTTTCTTGTTAATTCCAACGTGCCCAACGTGACCATACTTAATTTTTGCACGACAAAATCACATGCATCGATTGCTCTATAAGAAAGAGTATGTTTTGACATGAACCAGAAATATGCCCACTTAAATAATCAGCATAAATATCAGTCTAGTGGAAGGATGGGAATTACTAAAACTCTAATTCAAAACTTAACATATTATAAATAATAGTTTAGCAAAATATTTAATACCCTTTTAGAGCTAGTGGGGGAGGCACAGCTAGTAGGTACTGGTTGAGCATCTAAGGGTGTCAGCAATGCATAATATAGTAACTTATTTTAAAGATCATAGAAAGGAACTTATTCATTGACAGGAAAAAATAATACGGAGTACTATGCATCAATAAAGAGGGTTATTCAAATTATTCTTTCCTGATTGAGCGAGTGGTTGCTACAGAGACAAGCTGCCAAACTGCATGTTCCACTTCTCATAGGTTCCGAGTTCATTGAGTGAGACTGATGGCCTTACTTCTTCTTAACGCCTTTTCAAAGCCCTAGAGAGAGAGAGAGATGTCAAACTAACCGAAACAAATCCACCAAAGATACTGAAAGAAGAGATTGATTATCAAATTTATTATGGAACGAGCTCATGCAAAGCATCATGATGTATTTGTTTATTATGAATAGAACTACATCACTCCAAACTTAATGCAATCTAATACAATCCATTCAAGAATACCCTCTTTCTTCAGTTTCGTGTTACCTGAAGGTTTATAAGCCTCATATCTTCTTTCTTCATATCAGGTCCTGAGTAGCCTGAAAACAACCAGAATTCGAAACAGTTTATAACATTGCAACAAAAAAAACTACAGTTGTTTAGTGGTTAGTTCTGCCTTTGGTTAATCTGCGGATAGCATCAGTAGTTTCATTTGAAAGGTTGAAAAGTCCATCTTTCTCAAGCACGTTCTTTCTGATTCAGGAGTTTGCTTCTGTGTATCAGATTTAAGAAATACACAAATAGTTAAGGCCAATGCAAAGTGACCCGACCTAAAGTGGGGAGTGGAATATACAGCCTCTTTGTGAGGCGCCGTCTTGCAGCCTCATCGAGTTCTTGAGGTCTATCTATTAGTTGCACCTGTATCACTCAACATTTTTTTCAAGAATATAAACACTTAGATCTAAAGAATTTCTAAATTTATCAGCCAATTCAAGCTTCAACCACAATTTCTATATAGACTCCTAAACTTATTGTGAAGATGTATTTCTTTTTTCTGCACCCACTCAGATTCTAATTAAATTGTGCATCATAGTTCAGCAGTTACGACTGATTTTTTAATGTTACATATTTATGTGAAGACCTTGCAGATAATGTCTTCAGAAATAACATATTAACATAATTTGTGCTCACTGCCACTGTGAAAGCCTCCCATTTCAATGAGGACTGCGTCTTCAGTCACCTACTTGATTCGTGTTCACCTTCTGATTTACGCTGCAAAAACAATGATATTTCTCAAGTCTTTCTCATTCTGCAAGTAGTAATTGCAACAGAGGAAGATAAGGGCGCGAGTTATTCTTACAGTATCATGACAAAAAGTATGCTCCCACAAGGATGAACAAAGTGATTATTAAAAAAAAGGCCTATGCACAGTACAGGTAGTTGTGCAGCATATACAAGAAACCTTAACACAAGAAAAATTTAGGGAAACAGAAACATACTCATGCTATGCCCTTCGCATCCGTCATAAGTAATAAAGCATTGGACACTCTCCTCTTTATCAACTCAGCTCTAAAACAGTTTTTATTTTCAGGTTCACAAAAAGCACGATGATATTCACAATTCTGATTGGTACAAAAAGTTGTATACAAACTCTCAAATAGAATAGTACAATCTGTCTGACCAATCACAGAGGTTTCAGCACAAAGCAAACCCATTTGCTCGTCAGTGAACTGGCTGATATGTAGAAAAAGGATGCTCTAGCCTCTCCAGCTATTGCTTTTCCTATCATAGTTTTACCAGTTCCCTATAGCAAGGAAGAAATTGAAATAAGCAACAATCTATTGTATCTAGCTAACATAATTCATCGCATACTATTGTACGTTTACAGGAGGTCCGAAAAGAAGAAGACCACGACCAGAAGAACGGCAACCTTATATATCGGGACGCAGCAAAGGCCATATCACAATCTCAGTTACACATTTCTTTGCATGATCCAAACCAGCTTAGTGAATTTACACATGCATACATGGAAAAGTCAGATCACCTAGAGGAATATATGTTCTCAAAAACAAAAAATTACAGGATACTTGATTTGGTATTACCAACATCATCCCAGCGGACATTGGGATCCCTGTCCCGCTGTCCGTGATCTAATTTAATAAGCCGAGTTTCTAGATTTCTTAACTTCTCAGGAAGCTCACCATCAGGACCACATAGCAACTCCATACTACACTAAGATATGTCACTGTAACCCTTGCATGAGGAGTAACAAGAAGTGCTAATTCCCCTTTCTTTCATTGGGAGAGGGGAAGGAAATAGAAAATGTGTTCTCCAATAATATTGCATACAGGAACAAATGTTAAGGAACATAGATCAGATATAAGACGATGTACAGCACAAACAAACTGAGCTTAAACAGTGAATTCAATTTCAGTCACCGACAGTACACAATTACAAATAATTCTTCAGTTGATTTGTACGAAATTTCAGCATAATTACGCCATTCCACTAAATAGGAGAGCTGAAACCATACCGATCAAATTCGGAAATGGATTGGTCGGATGAAAGCCTCATCTACCGAACATCGCGAGTGAGAGTCGAGGAAGCCGATGAGCCAAAATTTCCTTTCAATAGAGCCGCGTCTGCGCCAAATAGAAGAGATTGCAGCCGCTTGAGCTTCTGATCGACTTCTTTTCTCCTGCAAACCCCCGATTCGCAGCCATCGCCTCATTCCCCGCCATCTTTTTCTGCTATCCAATTCGAATTACGCAGTGTGTATACGCGCACAACCTACTACTATAATTAGAGGATTAGAAATAATTTGTTATACTAATATTTTTATTAATTTTTTTTTTTTGAGAAAATAATAGCGATTCTAGATTTTACAAAGTTAAATATATTTTCTCCTACTCACGATTAATAAATAAAAATAATGATCCCCTTTTTGTGTAGCACAAATAATATATGTAAAAAAGATCGAATAACATTGGTTTTTGGAGTGATTGTAGTTTTTTAAGGAATTGTAAATATTTTTTGGAGACTAAATCGTAAATATTAAAACCGAATACTAGTAAAATTTTAATACACACTCCGCTGAATGAATTGTAGGCCACGCATCTTCAAAAATTACCGTATAACAAAAGTCCTCAACAATGCAAAGTAAAAAAATGAGAGATAAATGTTATACACAGGCTACAGCAAAACAAAACTAAAACAAATGCTCAATAAAATGATGGCTCACCAACACTCACATAAATATGTGCCCTAAATGTGTAAAATAACATTCCAAACACAAAATTGAATTTGCCAAGAAACAACAAGAGTGAATAATTTGAGAGCTCAATCACATCCTCAAGGTTTCTATCTAGACTGCTACTACACATTTCCAGGAAGTATAAATACTAAGTGGAACAGCTAACTAAACCAGCAAATCAAGATACATGGAACGCCAGTTTTTTCGATAGCTTAGTCAGCTTGCTTCATTCAGTTTCGAGGCATGTTGATTGCCTCGACGCATGGATATCCTTATGCAACATTCAACGAACAATAAAGCCTGAGCAATTATTCAATTGCATCGTATTACTAGTAAGCTGTGTCGTTACTGCTAAACTATGTGTTGCCAGAGGCATCTCCTGGCAACTTTCGGTTGAGGTAGCGAATGACGGCATCTTCAACCCTGTCAAAGTGGAGATTTCAACAGGTTAAAAACGCCTTGAATTACCAGCAAATACAGGAGAAATATTGCATAAAATGAAGTATAAAGCTCCGAATTGGAAAAAAAAAGTTAACAGAAAGCCACGACTGAGATGCCCATTGAACTTAAATACCTAAGATTAAAAAAATCCCACCATCTAACAAATCAGCAAATGTAAACTGTAATGAGATACTTTTGAAAGAATTTGGTCCTCGTGTTAACTGGTTTCAAGATCAGATATGATCTAAAGACTCACGAAAATTTTACTCCATTTCACAAAGTATGCCGTTGATACTATTATTAAAAACAGCAAGATGTTCAAGTGAATGTATAAATGTAAACATAAACCATACCATGGCTGGTTGTAAAAATCTGAATTGCGCTCTTTTTCTGCATTGCGACTACCTTCTCCAGAAACAAGCTTCAGATCCTTGTTTTGAGAATCTACAAGTGCATTTATAACTCTACAGGCGACTGACTAAATCCAAGAAAGAATGCCCTTCTCCTCCGGTGCTCATGGATCTTTCTTATTGCAGCACAAATTGCTTCGTCACAGGCATCTATCTCTTTTGTCTTTTCAGTGTTGGCCAACAAAGCATTCAATTCTCTCTGTATCGGGAAGGGTACATCTACCAATACATCTAACATGCAGTTCCTACAGGACTATTACCTGAAAGTTTTATCCTATGTTCTAGGTGAATGGGCTGTGGGGGAAACAGGTGGGGCGTAATTTTTTGTGTAACAGCCGTGAACTTGACTTTGCCTTCCCCAAATACTCTTTGAAGTGGTGGATCACAGTTGAAAGAAGATGGGTCATCTGGGCACTGCAATTTTCGAGCCTTAACATAATGCCATACCGCAGCCATAATTCTGGCACGAGTATCAACCTCAATACCTAAAAGCTCTGTCAAAGCTGCTGAAAGTTTAAACTTCTCAGGCATATAATTCATTTCCAATCTTATGCTTGCAGTAAATTCTTGATCTCCTTTCCTCCTGACCTCAAAACCTTCGTGAGGAGCTGGAGCTCGAGTACTGTCCCATATAATTAAATGGTTATCAGGGTATATTTTCTGGTCGAGGGTGATGGTAACTCTCTTGAAAAATGCAGAGAACTTCGGATACGAGGGGTTAGATTTCTGCATGATTGCTGCCTGATCAGCATCCATTCCCTCCTCCAAAATCCTCCCTATAATCTTAAGAGTCCATGTAGGTGGCTCGGAATTTGGTTTCTTAGGAATGGTGCGAATTTGATTGGAAAAAGTGTTGAAGACATAAATACGCAGAGTTTCTGAAGGTAAGTTGGAGTCTTTAAGGCATCTTGGATATCAATTTTCTTCCTTGTCAAGGAAGCATCCACTTGAGACTCAAACTCAAGGAGCTGAGTGTAGAGAGCTGACTCAGGCAAAATAGCTGCGACTCTTTCATGTAACTGTTTCTCTGGGAGCTTCTGCTTTTTCCTACGAGCAGCAGCCGAGGCATCCATTGGCCGCATTGGAGAGGCCACATTAGACGTCACAAAGCTTGGTGGACGAACAGGTGGTTTTTGTGGAAGCGTTTGGCTCCCAATCCCATGCTTCCAGCTCCTGAAAGAGAAGGAGATTGCGAACCCAAGTTTGCCATTCCTCCAGGATGACCCTGGTTAAAAGAAAGCCCCTGAGCAGCTTGCAACTGAGCCTGTAGTTGTGCATGAGCTGCCATCATCTGAGCATGGGCATGAGCTTGCGCTTGTGCCTTCGACTGAGCCTGGGCTTGGGCAAGCGCTTGAGCCTGAGCTTCTGAAAACTGAAACTGGCCCGGAAATCCAGACGCCAGTTGCTGCTGTAGTGATGGATTCACAGGCATAGAATTCCCAAAAGGGGACGAACCCCCAATGTTCTTTTGTGGATTGTTGTTATTCGCGGCCATGGCTATATCTAAAACTGAGTGAGCCCGTAGTTTTACTTACCTAAGCATTTCCACAAACCTTCCTGAATTTCATTGGTAAGTAATTCAGAAATCAAGCAGTCCATCTATCAAAAGAAACAACTTCACAAAGAGCTTGCTCACACACGCATCAGATAAATTAAGCTGCACTCTGTTAAACAAAGCAGTGATCCAAAAATTTAGGAAAATTAACATCAAATTAACCAGCAAAGACGAGTCAATGTGTTTCCGAAACCCTAAATTCCCCTAAACTCATGGAAATCACTTATCAATCCAACAAAAAACGAGTAAAACGGAAGAACAGCATCTGGATCGCATAAAAACTAACTTCTTGAAATAGAAAGAGCTTCACCAGCAAGCTAAAATACAATTAATCTTTGAGAATTACAGAAGAAAACTTTCCAATTCAACCGACGTTGTCTGAGCTGTTGTGCATTTCTATAATCAACAGAAAATACATGGATTAGAGGAGGTCGGACAAGAGAACTTACACGAAGACTGCGGAGTCGGATTTAAAGTAGAATTTGGCATGTAGGCGAGTCAGCGACTTGGAGTTCGTCAGTTGTGTGTTCGTCTTCTCAAAGGATGAGCTTTAAACGTGAAGGGCCGGGCCCCATTAGAATTCATGCTATACGGGCTCGGGTTTATCGGGACTGTAGTATCAAAATGTGATGGGCTGGGCCCGTTATCATCTAAGTATTTCTATTTTTATTTAGGAAGAATAGCCTTAAAAATTATGAATTTTTTCAAAAATTGGTATTTCCCACGAACTTTAAAAGTGGTAGAAAATATCATCAACTTTGGTAGATGTTCCATGAAATGAACTTTAAAAAAACATCATTCATGCATCCATTTGCATTTTCTCTTTATTCTTCATTATTTAATTTACCCTTTTTCTCTATTATGCACCTGTTTGGTTTTCTAGTTTTGTGACTTTTATCAATAAAAAGATCCTGAAGTGATCATGACTTATTCTTAGGTTTGCTAGTATAATTGCTCTAAAAACATATTGGCCTGAGTATTTGTTCATGTAATTCCTAGTTAGCATTTAGTCCTAGCATTTATAATCTTACATCAGGAAGTCCATCAATATAGCTACTGAAAATTACTCATTTAGTTCTAGTCATTTGTTACGGACGTTCTCCGCTAGACCCGATTTTCAGACTTCTTCTCAATGCAGAAACGATCAAGCTCTTCGACGAGCTCGAAGAATTGAACAGATTGCTGTTGAACGGACGTGTTCCGTGCGGCAGCAATAGACGAGAATCAAGAATAATCAAAGTTTGTTTCACAAGTTAGGTTTTAGGGAAAATATTTCATAGCAAGTAATGGATGAAATACCCTATTTTATACTAAGGACCCTAGGGTGGTTCGACGTATCCTATTCGATTCGGGAAAGAACCACAAAGAAAACCCGAACGGGGCTTATAAATCAGGCCCGACTCAATAAACAAAAATAATGTTTAAAGGAAATAAAAACGTATAAGGAAAGAAAAACAAAAAGACTTGCTAACTAAAACAGACCCCATCATCCTAATTCTGGAACTTGCTCGGCGCCCGTAGCTTGTCCCGCGGCCTCAAGTTCCTCTTCGGGGCTGCCTCCCCTTTCTCCCTGTCACTCACCCTAGCTGCTGCATCGGGCTCTGGCTCTGCGTCGGGCTCTGGCTCTTGTTCGTGTGTTGGGGAGCGCTCCGGCTCCGGGAGTGATACTGGGGCAGGCTCCGGAAGTGATATCGGGACAGCCGTATCAACCCCTCCCCCGTTAAAAATCACCTTGTCCACAAGGTGAACGTCACGGAACTGCTGCCCTATTGCCTCCATTGGCTCCCACGTAGGTGTGGACTCGTCGTCTTCCCACTGTACTAGGCCCTGTTTCTCCGGTCGTCCGTCGCGCCAACTCACTCGTTCCTCTAATATTGCCACTGGCCGTACCACCGGTCTACCCCCCACAAAATTAGGTGGGAGTTTAATTCCATCCACATCACCATCTCCCGCCACGAACTCCCTCAATAGACTCACATGAAACACGTTGTGGATTTTACTACCCTCCGGGAGTCGCAATTTGTAAGCCACCGGGCCGACTCGCTCCAAGATCTCAAAAGGCCCATAGTACCGTGGTGCGAGCTTTGCCGACAACGGCTTCGCCACCGAGTGCTGGCGGTAAGGTTGCAGTTTAAGCCATACGACATCCCCCACTTCAAACTCCAGGTGGCGGCGGTGACGGTTGGCCACATTCGCCATACGCTGTTGTGCTCTTAAAAGGTTCCCACGTAGGGTCACCAATAACTCCCCCCATTGCCGAATGATCTCTGCCACGTTAGGCGGGGTTCGAGCTGACGGCGGTGACGCCACTAGCAATGGCGGCTCTCTGCCATACAAGGCGCGATAAGGAGACGTTCCTAACGCCGCGTGATGAAAACAATTTAAGGCTAGCTCCGCCCAAGGCAGGAAATTTGCCCACTTTGATGGCTTCTCCGCTGTAAACGCTCGCAGATACTGCTCCAATCCCCTATTGCGGACCTCCGTCTGGCCATCCGACTGTGGGTGATAGGCTGTCGAAAAATGAAGCTTCGTGCCGCTCAAACGCATCATCTCCTCCCAAGTGGCGTTTAGGAAAACCGAGTCCCTATCCGAAACCAAGGTCTTGGGGAAGCCGTGGTGTCGGACAACCGTATTCACAAAGAGTTGTGCGACCCGTAGGGCATCGAATATGGCGGGCAATGGGGCAAAGTGAGCATATTTTGAAAGCCTATCTACCACCACCATGACGACTGTATATCCCCGGGATTGCGGAAGCCCGGTGATGAAATCCATCGACACATCCTCTCATACTTGCGAGGGGACTGGTAACGGCTGCAATAAACCTGCTGGTTTTCGGGTCGAATACTTCGTGGACTGACACACCACGCCAGTTGTTACGGACGTTCTCCGTAACGAGGCCGGATGGCTAACTTCTCGGAGAGATAAGGTGATCGAACCTTCGACGTGCTCGAAGGAAAGCTCACGAATTGCTGATTTTCGGACGTTCTCCGATGAACAACAATTTGGAAACGAAATATGATATTCTTGTTACTCAAGACAAGTTTGTGGAAAATAATATATTCATTGAATGATTAGAATGATAACAAGCTCTCCTATTTATAATACTAGAATACTACTACTCTAACTTAATGAACAAGAAACAAATATCTAAACAAATATGGGAAAGATATGGTAAATAAGGGAAAACTAAATAATTAGAAGATCTTAAGAGATATGATACTGGGGCAGGCTCCGGAAGTGATATCGGGACAGCCGTATCAACCCCTCCCCCGTTAAAAATCACCTTGTCCACAAGGTGAACGTCACGGAACTGCTGCCCTATTGCCTCCATTGGCTCCCACGTAGGTGTGGACTCGTCGTCTTCCCACTGTACTAGGCCCTGTTTCTCCGGTCGTCCGTCGCGCCAACTCACTCGTTCCTCTAATATTGCCACTGGCCGTACCACCGGTCTACCCCCCACAAAATTAGGTGGGAGTTTAATTCCATCCACATCACCATCTCCCGCCACGAACTCCCTCAATAGACTCACATGAAACACGTTGTGGATTTTACTACCCTCCGGGAGTCGCAATTTGTAAGCCACCGGGCCGACTCGCTCCAACGTTCTCCGCTAGACCCGATTTTCAGACTTCTTCTCAATGCAGAAACGATCAAGCTCTTCGACGAGCTCGAAGAATTGAACAGATTGCTGTTGAACGGACGTGTTCCGTGCGGCAGCAATAGACGAGAATCAAGAATAATCAAAGTTTGTTTCACAAGTTAGGTTTTAGGGAGACCATCTGCCCATGATAAGTGTGGTGGGGCATCTCCAGATTTGATCTTGGTCACCAACTCCACTAACTCTGGCCGGGATGCCGTCTCGTGTTGCAGTGCGCGCATTATGTCCGGCACGGGCTTGGATACCGCGACCAGCAGTTGGTCCACAGCTGCGGGACCCTCGGCGGACATCTCCACGACATCCGCGGCGGAGCTCGGGTTGTCGTCGGCCTGGGTACCCTCGGCGTCGTGTTGACGGGACAGAGCGTCGGCTGCCTTATTCGTAATCCCCCGCTTATACTCTATCACAAACTTGTAGCCCATTAGCTTCCTTACATACAATTGTTGGTCCGGCGTCTGTACAACCTGTTGTAATAATTCCTTTAGACTCCGCTGATCCGTCCGTATAATGAATTCGCGCCCCAACAAATATTGTCGCCATTTTTGCACTGCCTCCGCGATAGCATACAATTCCTTATGGTATGTTGAGGCTATTTTCCTCCTTGGGCCCAATTTCTTGCTAAAAAACGCAACAGGATGATTGCGCTGCATTAGGATTGCGCCAATGCCTACTTCACAAGCGTCAGTTTCTACACAGAAGGGCAGAGTGAAATCTGGTAGTTGTAGAACTGGTGCGGACGCCATCGCTGTTTTCAATGCTGCAAAAGCCGTTTCGGCCTCGGCCGACCATCGAAAGGCCTCCTTTTTAAGTAAATCCGTTAGGGGGGCTGCTATCATAGCATAGTGTGCAACGAATCGTCGATAGTAGCCTGTTAGCCCCAAAAAACCGCGAAGTTGTTTTACCGTCCTCGGAGTCGGCCATGCCGTCATCGCGTTGAGTTTTGAGGGGTCCGCCTTGAGTTGGCCGTCGGCAATGATGTGCCCCAAATACTCCACCGTGATACTGCAAAATGAGCACTTCGACAGTTTGACGAAGAAATTATTCTTGTGAAGCAGCTCCAGAACGGCCTCCAAGTGCTGGCCATGCAACTCGAGGGTTGGGCTGTAAATCAGGATATCATCGAAGAAGACAATGACACATTGTCTGAGTAGCGGTTGGAAAATTTTGTTCATAGCCGCCTGGAAGGTGGAGGGTGCGTTCGTCAAGCCGAAGGGCATCACAAGAAACTCAAAATGACCGTCATGGGTCCGGAAGGCCGTTTTAAAGATGTCACCCTCACTCATACGAATTTGATGATAACCTGAGCGGAGATCCAATTTTGAAAAGTATTTTGCATCGCCTAGTTCATCAAATAACTCCTCCGCCGTGGGTATAGGGAAGTGATCCGGAACGGTCGCCGTATTGAGAGCGCGGTAATCTATGCAAAAGCGAAACGTGCCGTCTTTCTTACGGATCAGCAATACTGGCGACGAAAAAGGACTATGGCTGTGGCGAATAATGCCCTGTTCCAACATGTCACGTACCTGCTTCTCAATTTCGGTCTTTTGAAAGTAGGGATATCTATAAGGTCGAACATTAACTGGTCTCGTTCCAGGCAAGAGATGAATCCTGTGATCAAAAGGACGAGGCGGGGGTATGCCTCGGGGCTGATCGAAGACAGCCTTGTGTGCCGACAATACCTCCATAATTGCTGACGGCAGGTCGGGAGGGAAAGACTCCTGTCCGGCGGCGCCCCCTTCCTTGGGCGTACTGTCAATCGGTACAATTTCATAGAACTCGTTGTCAGCTAATTGGGCCGTTAAGGCATATAACGAGTGTAATGAGATCTGCTTCGGGCCCGGCATCAATCCTTGCAAAAATATTGTACGACCTCCGTGAGTAAATTCCAACGTCTTTTTAACAAAATCTGCTGACACTTTCCCTAGTGACTCCAACCAATTCATCCCCAAAATGACATCCGGTTCGTGGTGGGCGAGAATATGGAGATCCACCAAGAACAATGTACCTTGTATCGTTAGTTTTGTGCCCCGTGATATATGAGTACAAGGCAACGATTCACCGTTACCCACTAGTACACGGAACGGTCGAATCGGCGATAGATCCAATTGGAGAGCTTCCGCAATCCTGGGATGGAGGAAGTCCAGAGTCGCGCCTGTGTCTATCAAGACCCTGACGGCTGTCTCGCCCACCGTCCCCGGTACAATGAATGGTTTCGAGCTCCCTCGGCCATCCAAGGCGTGGAGGTGTGATAAGTCTGCAGTAATCAGCTCATCCTCGGAGGTCGGCTCTCCTGCCTTGTCAGTTTGCGGCTCCTCAACCTCGTCATCCATATAGCAAAGCAACTTAACCTTACAGACGTGGCCCGTTACCCACTTTTCGGGACAGTGATAACAAAGGCCTCGACGAGCTCGCTCTGATCTCTCCGCATTGGACACCCGAATCGGGTATGGGCGCGATTTGTCTGGCTCACGACCTTGCGGGTCTTGCGGCTGGGGTGCCGGGGGCTGGTTGGCCATAGGGACGGTACTAGGCCGTTGCTCCCTGCCTGGCCATTGCCGGCACGAGTAAGACGACGTAGGTGGCCGGTCCTCGTGAGTAGCTGCTAGTCGCAGCGCTAAGGCCATTGCCTCTGCCAATGAATCCGGGTATTGTAATTCTACCTTCTCCTGCAGGGGTTGCTTAAGGCCTTGAATGAAAATTGGAATTAAGGCCGACTCCGATAGATCGGTCACCCGATTGAGATAACGTTCGAACGTCGCGTGATAATCCGCCACAGTGGTCGTCTGGACCAATTTGGCAATTAATCCCGTGTAATTTTTGAAGCTCTGAGGGTCAAATCGATGTCTTACGTCGATCAAGAATTCTGGCCACGTCACAAAACCATTGGTCTCTCGATAGTTGAAGATCCACTCCGAAGCCGGTGGATCAAAAAGCATGACGACATAGTGTAAGCGTTCTGCTTCCGGGATCCGTTTATGATCAAAAAAATATTGCACGCGTGAAATCCAATTGGGTGCATCGGAGCCATCGAAGTGTGGCGCATCCATCTTCATGCCCGGAGAATACTCCGACCCCTGACGGTTCAATCGGTCTCGGCGCTGTGGTGGGTCCCAGCACGTTACCGTGCGATCGTCGTACCCCTCATCATCCCACTCGTCGTGTCTCTGGGGAGGGTCCCAATTGTCGCGACGGCGGCCCGATGTGTATTCACCACGGCGCTGCATAGGACGGCCCCCACGGCCCTGGTTGAACCCGTCTATCAAGCGATCCCCGCGACCCCCACGATTTGGTCGCCCACGCCCTCTAGCCTGATGTCGGTATGGCCGGTCGTGGCCCTCACGTGGGTTCCGATCCTGCTTACGGTATTCCTCCCATTCCTGATCGCCCTCATCAAACTCAGCCTCGGGGCTGTCATGAGTTATCGGTCGGCGTTCTAAATTATCCACCCGTCGATCCATCTTATCGAAGCGCGCATTCAGTTGCGCAAACCCTAGCGTGACCGGGTCAGTCGGGTTCTGTCGCCCCCCAACCTCGCCGTCGTTCCTCCGCTGCGTCGGTCCCAAGTGCAGCGCCGATGTTGATTCGGCCAGTGGCAGGTCCGACGCCATTCAGAATGTCTTCACAGTTGCAGTCGAGTATCGGAATGAAAGCACCAGATGTTACGGACGTTCTCCGCTAGACCCGATTTTCAGACTTCTTCTCAATGCAGAAACGATCAAGCTCTTCGACGAGCTCGAAGAATTGAACAGATTGCTGTTGAACGGACGTGTTCCGTGCGGCAGCAATAGACGAGAATCAAGAATAATCAAAGTTTGTTTCACAAGTTAGGTTTTAGGGAAAATATTTCATAGCAAGTAATGGATGAAATACCCTATTTTATACTAAGGACCCTAGGGTGGTTCGACGTATCCTATTCGATTCGGGAAAGAACCACAAAGAAAACCCGAACGGGGCTTATAAATCAGGCCCGACTCAATAAACAAAAATAATGTTTAAAGGAAATAAAAACGTATAAGGAAAGAAAAACAAAAAGACTTGCTAACTAAAACAGACCCCATCATCCTAATTCTGGAACTTGCTCGGCGCCCGTAGCTTGTCCCGCGGCCTCAAGTTCCTCTTCGGGGCTGCCTCCCCTTTCTCCCTGTCACTCACCCTAGCTGCTGCATCGGGCTCTGGCTCTGCGTCGGGCTCTGGCTCTTGTTCGTGTGTTGGGGAGCGCTCCGGCTCCGGGAGTGATACTGGGGCAGGCTCCGGAAGTGATATCGGGACAGCCGTATCATCATTCTAGAACATCTCTTGTGTGATCTCTGTTCTTGTTCGCACATTCCGTCAAATTAGGAAAACCGCAGGCGATTCGCTCATTAGCGTAGCCGACCTAGATTTGGTTAGTTTTTGTATTTTATCTAATCGGTGTTGGTAGTGTATCGTCTTCATTGCAAACTGTATTTTTCAGATCAACTAGTCAAAACCAGCATCTTCATAAAAACTGAATATTGATTATATCAACGCAATTACCCGAAATGCAATCAGCATATAGTTTCAAATATAAACCAAATCAACATAAATAACCATCAATCATAAAAAAGTAAATATATATAGATTGAACTTTAAATGTTCAAAAAATATAATATTCAAAAAACATCAATCCGTGAAAGATATTCTCCAAGTTCAAACAAATAATAGACACTAAATAAACTTATCTTATAATGACACAAAATTAAATACGCAATTATTTACCAAGTTGAATTTAAAAAAAAAACTATCCAAAATCGAGGCCGCAAAGAAATGTTCCCTTAAGTTGAGGACACAAGTCATGATCACTACACAATCTACACCTTAATGGCTTAATCTTTTGTTTTCTACATTTTCATTTGAGTTCTTTAATTTTAGTTGAGAAACCAAGATTAAAGATATTTTTTAAAATGTAGATGGTGTATTTAGAAACACAAATTAACATACTCAATTGATTTTTTTATAAAATAAACATAATTTAATTGATTAAGAAATTTTTTAAGACATTTTATTTTTTTATTAAGAAATTAATTAATTTTTGGAACTTGAACATCTAAAATTTGTATGTCTACAAAAAGACTACAAAAAGAAAAGAAAAAAAAATTCATGGGGTACATAATAATACAAATCAATTGAGAGTAATAAACCCATATAAACTTTCAAGTACATTGTTTAGTTTTCTTGACATCATCAATAATTTCTTCATCAACAATTGATCTACTGGGCATGGAAGAAATTCAAAAGAATCCAAATACCTTCAGCGTACTAGGCGATGAGAGTGATAACGAGTAGGATCATGCTTTGCCAGCAACGGCAAGTAGAAATAATCGATGTTACAACATGTGTACGTAGAACTAAGAAATGTTGCGGGGTAGGAGAAACCGGTGGCACGGGGCGATGGATTTGGAGGAGGCGACAATGGATAGGGTTTAGATGTTAGGGTTGAATTTGATGTTTCTAGCCACATTTCATATACTAGTATTTCTTTCTTACGTGTTTCATACACATGTATCTCTCTCACATGCTAACCGAACATTCTGCCGCCATAATTAGAATTTAGTATGATAGTTATTATTTTTGTAACACATTAGAATATTACTCCATTTGTTCCATAGTAATAGAGTCATTTTGTCATTTTGATACGTTCCATACTGATAGAGTCATTTCATTTTTTAGTAAAAGTCAACACATTTCTCCACACCTACTTTACTCTCTCTTACTTTATTCTCTCTTCATCTCTCAACCTTTTTCGTTTTCCACTTTATTCTCCATTTACTTAACTCACCTAATACAATTTTTTTAATATCCGTGCCGAAAAGAAACGTCTCCATTACTATGGAACAGATGGAGTACTTGTTAAAAAAATGGAACAGAGGGAGTACTTGTTAAAAAATTTAAGTGTCGTGGTATATAAGTTATGAACTATGAACCTGGAATATTGTTTAACGGAAATTTGATCACCAAAATATCCAACCCGAACTTTTGTAATAGTAATACATATATTTGGTTGAGATCATTCTTGAAAGTTATTTTTTGCTAAAAAATCAATAAGTTTCTCATTGATTTCATAATCGTGATGACTAGAGTGAACGGATGAATAGTTTACCAATTAAACTACATTTGATCCTGAATTTATTATTGGTCAGAGTTGAGTTGAAAATTTTATTTGGATAATGAACATGTGCGCCGCCCATATATTTGCAATTATAATTAACAAATTACGATTATTGATTAAAGCCGAGTGTATGCGGGTGAACCGTGAACGTGCCTAGTTGAACTTCTCCACGCCCAAATTTAAATACTCCGTATTTAATTAAAACATGTTTTGATTTTTATCACGCCCACATAGCATTTCTGAATAATTATATAAAACTCGATTTATAATAAATGATATTATATTTATTTGCATTCATAAAATTTAAAAGGTTTTTAAAATGTTGTGATCAAAATACCATCTTATCAATTTTGTTTGGCAATTGAAACATTCTCAATTTTGTTACTCCGCTAACAAGCAATTTGTTTATATATTCCCCATATTCATTTATTAGTGTAGTTGACACATCTATATATTTTGTATTCATGTATAATTACTACAAGACAAATTAAAAATTACTTTTGAATCAACATATATGAAATATACGTATACGTGTCAATATTAATGGATCAACTTAGCATTGACACTACAAAAAACTCGCGACGGAAATATCCGTCACCAATTATCAAATTTCCGACACTAAACAATGTTGGTGATAGATTACCGTCGAAAAGAAGACGCAATTAAAAAGCTTGTCAATAAAAAAAATTAGTGGGTAATGTGTCCGCCACTAAAATTAACAGCAACATCACCAGCGGAATAAGACGTCACAAAACATTTTGGGTGCTGTATACAAATGTTCGAATTAGTGACGGACTAGACACCCTCACAAATAGTGTGCTGCCAAGTCTCATGTTTGTAACCGAATGGTCTGTCACTGTTTACAGACTGGCCGCATATCTCCATCACTAAATTTGTGTTGCATATTGACACATTAGTGACGGTCAAACCGTCAATATCTGGCATTTGGGTCAAATTTTTTATTTTAATTAATATTTCACCAGAATATTGAGAAAAAGCTAAAATCAATAACCAATAAATTAAAATATACAAAAATAAACATTAAATCCAAAAATTATAATGAATAGGCATAAATGTTAGTTGTTAAAACAAGTAACAAAAGTATGAAATGTATAGTTGTATGATGTTCAAAAGAAAATACAACGAGAGCTACAGACTGCCCATTCAAAAGCTATTTTTTTTATCCAACGACGTCTCAACCATATTCCCTATATCAGCTGCTTTACTCTGCAAGACAGTCATCCTCGACGACAATGCATCCCCAACCTTCCCAATCTCGACCTCTATCTCAGCTGCTTCATTTCCCAGCTGATAATTTTGTCTCCAAGATTCTCGTACGAGCTCTGAAGCAACGCCATTCCCTGTGCCAGATTTTCCTTCATCCAAGCTTGCCCCTCGCTCAGCTCCATTCAGTCGACATTATCCCCTTAGACTGCTTGTAGACTACTATTGAGGCCAGAGAATCGTGAACTTGCTCCATGTTCAGCAGCAGTAGCTCCCTGCACAGAACGATGGCTGATCTCAATGGAATGCTGAAAACGGATTATGTAAACCCGGAAACAATGTCAGGGGAAATTTTACCTTTTTTCTTCAAAACAACCTTCTGTCCATGTTGTGTGCTAGGGTGTACCTACATATAATGAACTTCAGTAGTAAAATGACAGTACGAAAGATAGTAGATTATAGCAAATCGCTCATACCAGAAACTACAGAACCCTGCCAGACCATTCCAACCTAGACACACCAAGAGAAGAAAGGCACACGAACAGATAAAAAATGGAACCGAGTTGCTATGACTATGTTCCTTTTTCGTACTTGTTTACTTTAAAAGGAAGTAAATTTAAACAAACCTTTACAACAACTTCTCAAGTTAGGGTTGGCACCGGAACCATTCCTTCCAAAATTGCCTGAAAATAGAAGGAAACAAGATAAATGAGATGAACTAGTGAAAAATGAGATATCTAAACCACTATCAGTATTTAGTTCCCAAACACAAATAAACTTTACTCGAACAATATTTCCTGTAACAGTCATTTGTCTACCAAACAAATTATACCTTAAGTTTGTATTTTAACTATTCTTCCACTTCACAAATTCATTGCTAATTTCAAATATTAATAAAAAATATACTTACTCGAAATTCTTGATAATACTCATCTTTTTGCTCTTGAGATGTCATTTTCCAAGTAAAACCTGTGACATTTGGAAACTGATGGAAACAAGAGGTGATTACCCTTGAGATTCGATAGAAGATAATTATAAAATATGCAAAATTGATTTCCCTAAGTATGTCAACTTACCTGAAGGTACTTTTGCTATTTGTATCCTCTAGGGTTCCTCAACAATATATCAGCTGCTCAACCTGAGCTCTATCTCACAAAACAATATATCGCCACCAGCTGCAATTGATTATCTCCACAAGTTTGTAAGCTGAGTTATTGTGAAAAAACAGAGGAAGAATATCAGTACCTAGGGTAAACCAAGGAGAGAGGGGAATCTTGAGTGAGGTTTGCATTGGCGGAGAAGGACTAATACAAAACCAAGGAGCATTGCATGTTCAGTGATGTATCACATCATCTATGCAAAAACTAACAGTAAATTCATGGCCGATAGAGAAGAACTTACAAACTTTGTGTAAGCCCGGTCAACCAGATCCCTCCATTGTCCTTGTATGTAATGCTCCATATGTGTTGCAAGAGTAGCAAATCTATGCCAAAACTAACAGTAAATTCATGACTGATAGAGAAAGAATTGTTAAATACCTAAGAAAGCCAAATTAATATCCATAGAGTGAACAGAAAATGTTCTTGAAAGGATATTTTAATATCACAAAGGTACCTAATTCCACGGAAATTAAAATAATAAAGTCAACTGCGACATCTAAGTTACAATTTTCTGAACAAGTTATACATCCAACTTCCAGGCTCAATTGCTTTCATTTGTGAACATCAGTATTTGGAGCATAATCCCATCAGCAGCAGTAATTCTAACCATCCTCATAAACTATGGAAACTATGAGTATCCCCCATGTCCATCCAATGTCGAAGTTCAGCTCTCAATTGAGTGATTATGCGTTGAAAATTTGTTATGCATAAATGTTGGTATTCAAACAGTTTATTAATCTAAAGATACTAAATAACATTCGTGCAGTTAACATGATTTATGCATGTTTGGATATTGGAAGTAGTTAACATTTTTATGCATAAAGATAATCACACTTTGATGATATAATATGATATGCATGCTATGCGGCACGGATACGGATACGCGTATCAGTATCCGAAGGATACGGATACGCGGATACGGCTCTTTCCCAAACAACCCGATACGCGGATACGTTTTAACTATTTTTTTAATAAATAATAATAGTGCATAATAAATTACAAAATAGATATTCTAATGTTATTATACAAATAAAAATAATAAAATTACAAAATATTAAAAGCTAAAGTCAATTTCTTTTATGGTCGATTACACCACATCGATTTTTTGGTTATACTTATCCATATTACCAATAATATTGATCAAAATATTTATTTATAGTTACAAAATTAGACAAAGTTAATGGAGTAATAAATTGGCCCAAAAAATGAGCCCCAAATATACTCCTTTTCCATCGTGACTACTTCTTGCCCAATTCATTCTCCCATTTCCAATTTTCTTCAATCCCTAGTTGAGGCAATAGCGGCGCCTCCCCTTTCTTCTTCTTCTTCTTCTTCTTCTTCATATCCGATTAACTGTCAATTTTGTTCCCAAATCGGATTGAAGTTCGTAAATTGAAAGTTGCGAAGTTCTTCGACAGAGATGGACGTTGATTTCGAAGAGGAGAACCTCAGATCTTTGCAGATAGAGGAGGATGAAGGCCCAATACGGCCCAGCTCGCGGATACGCCGAAGGATACGTATCGAATCTGAGGTTTCCCGGTCCAATACGGCCCAGCTCGCGGATACGCCCAGGATACGTATCGACGGTGTATCCGTTGCGTATCGGTATCGGATACGTATCCGATACGTGATACGGCAACAGGGTGGCGTATCGGTGTTATATAGTATGCATGAGTAATTTCATCAAAAATAACCAAAATTATGAAGACTCGAATGACTAATACCATAGTAGATTTAAGGAATTATTATTCTAAGCATGGCATATCAATGTACTCCGTATTGCGTAAAAAAAATAATACCAATAAGATATTCTAAGCTTAATTAATCAAAATTGTAGAAACAATTAGCGATTAAAAGTCCAGGACGCCTTCATTTATTAGGAGTATTTCATCTTTCTGATTCATCAAAATTAACATAAAAGCAAAATAAAGTCAACAACATGCGTAGATTCAGAAATCAGTAAATTCACACACAGTAACAAATCTAAATCCGATCTACGCAATAAAACAATTGACAACAATTATTGTATACAAATCGGAAATGCGAAGAACAATAAAACAAGGAAGCAGAGATCCACACCTGAGCCGCACTGAGAGATCGAGAAAGAAGAATAGCGGGACTAGGGCTCCAGATTCGAATTAAGAGAGTTTGAATTGGAGTTGGAATGTTGAAATTCGAATTGAGAGAGTGATGGAGCAATTAGGCGCGAAGCGCCGCCGGCTTCGCCCATCGGAAACTCCATGCCGGCCGCAGTGAGAGGAGAGATCGGCGGCGGCGAGGAAGAGAAATACAAGTCTGATTTCTTCTTTGATTTGTGAACAAGGGAGAAACAGAAAAGGGATGAAATTTTGAATAGGGCTTACTGAGGAAGCGCAATTTTGAAATTAGTTTCTTATTAAATTTAATTATAATTTATAAAATCTTCAAATAAATAAATTTATTTAAAACTAAAATAATTTAGTGTCAGATTTATAACCGCCACAAAATTAAATAAAAAAAAATTCACATATATGACGAAATAGACCGACACTACTTAAAAATGTAAAAAAAAAAAAAAACCTAAGAATGCAACCAATTTTAGTGTCAGGACTTAGTTTCGTCTATAAATTGAAATTAAAAATTATTTGAAATATATTTAGTGTCGGGCTTATATCCGCCACTAAATTGATTTTTTAAAAATTTCACATATATTTAATGACGAATTAGTCTGCCACTAACTAAATATTTTCCAAAAAAAACTAAAAATGCAATAAATTTTAGTGTCAGAATTTAATCCGTCTCTAAATTAAAATTTTAAAAATTTTGTAAATATATTTAATGATGGAAAACTTTGCTACTAATTAAAAGTTACAAAAAATAAACTAAAACTAAAATTAAATAATTACTGACCGAATATGCCGTCACTATAGTAAAAATAAAATGTAACTATTATTTTCAGAAACTCATACTGTCACTATTTTCGCCATTAATTAAAGAAGGATAGTTCTCCGTCACTAATTCCGTCAGTAAATCGCGCTTTGTAGTGTTAGTTATTAACTTTTGTTTATACTATTCCATATAATTCTTGGTCCAAAACTGAACTTTTTTAATATCTTATGTTTAAATTATTTATTAACTCAAAAACATGTTTATGAATTATTTAAGAATTTGTGGTGATAGGTACATGTTCAAAATGACCACTAAATTAATTTGAATTTTATATAGAGCATGTAGCGCGCATTTCTTTAACACTTAACATTAACAATACATTCATATTTGTAGGTGTACTTTATCCAAATAAATATCATATTTGATACAAGAATAAATTTCAAACACGACTACCGTTTCAAATGTAGACAATAATTATAAATTTAAGATATACAGACTACAAAAATATTCATGTCTATGTTGGAGATTGAAGGGAATATTCTACAAAATAAAGATGACACAAAATCAGGAAGAGATTGGAGAAGATATTTAGGCTATCAATTAAGAGATTTGATTTGAATGAAATCTTACCATACGTAGCATGTACCTTAGCCTATATATGTTGTATACTCTCATTGTGAAAACAGATAACAGTTATACAATTCTACATGGCATCAAGAGCAGGTTTTAGGCTCAGAAACAAATCATCATAGCCCCCTAAATACCTTTCTCGACCAATACAGGCGAGAAATCAGTCCCAAAAAAAAAAAATGTCAGAAACCAAGCCAGAAACTGAACCCATTGCCGGAAAAATTAGATCGAGTAAGAGTGTTACCATAGCCTTCAAATTGAATGGCTCGAACTACTCACTGTGGGCACGATTAATGAAAGTGTCCATTGGCGGCCGAGGAGTCTACCGCCACATCTCCGGAGTACCGTCCCCACCGAAGCCGGGGGAGAGCGGTTTCACGGATTGGGAAGAGATAGGCTTGATAGTCTTCTCATGGATTATCGACAACATGGAGACAAATCTCATAGCCGACTTCGCACATCACCAAACGGCGAAGTCCCTGTGGGATACGCTCGCGGTGACGTTTGCGAGTTCATCGGACTCATACTTAATCTACGACCTGCGAGACAAGGCAAGCAAGATATTACAAGGCGACTCAACGCTGGAAGCATACTGGAGCCGACTACACAGGCTCTGGATCGACATCGATCGGTGTTCACAAAACGGTCAATTGTTGCGACAAAGGGATAGAGCAATACCGAGAAATCAAATCGGAGCTACGTTTATTTAAATTTCTCACCGGTCTAAACGAAAAATATGACTGGATCCGATGCGAGATCCTCAAAGAGGAGCCATACCCCTCAGCCGACGTGGCGTATGGATGGGTGAAACGGGAGGCAGCTCGACTTAAAGTCATGTCACCGGCGTCCGATTCGCTCACCAACGCAGTCGGTAATGAAGCATCATCGGGGGGAGTCGGATTTGGATTTGGAGCACGAGAATACCGCCCATCTCAGCCGCAGCACAGGAGTCAGCCACCTACATCGCGTCCCGCCGCCAACCGCCGGGGAAACTCGAAGCCAGACAAGTCCAAACTTTGGTGCTCGCATTGCGGGATGCACAAACACACAAAGGAGACATGCTTTCAATTGGTAGGATACCCAGAATGGTGGGAAGAAGACAAAGCCGGAAAAGCGAAAGTAGCCATCAGAACCGAGAATGGAGGACGAAATCAGAATGAAGGAAACCGAGAGATTACCGGATTCCAGGAGAAAGGACCGGACAACAGCGGTGGTCTCCCAACCGGCGGCAGCAGGCGAGGCGACGGAGGGGTGAAGACGGCCGAAGCCATGGTGGCGGCGCTCCGACTGGACGGAGGCGGGGGTGAACCAGGTAACGGGTTGGGGAGCGAAATCCCTAACCCTAGAAAAGCCCAATCCCCAATTAAACCCAAGCCCCAAACCCATGTTTCAATTAAGTCCCCAAATTATGAATATTATGAAAAGGAACCCCATTCTGCCAATTATGATAAAAACCACCCCCAGGCTCTTAATAATTTCGAATCTGCCCCAATTATTTGCAAAAACTCATTTGCACCCTTAGAAAATCTATCATATGCCTTTGAAGCCCATGATTGTGATATTATTGATGACACGGGATGGATTTTTGATTGTGGGGCAACCGACACCATGTCATACGACAGGAATGATTTTTTGGAAATTCATAAGACGCCTAAGTCACACATAAAAACAGCAAGTGGGGGAGTAACCCCGGTAGAAGGAGCGGGGACTATAGAAATTTTTCCGAATGTCCATATTCCTAATTGTCTCTATGTGCCTAGATTATCTCAGAAGTTAATGTCAATCAATCATGTGACTAAGAATTTGAACTGTTCTCTCCTAATGCATCTGAACTTCTGTATGCTACAGGATATCCGGACGGGGAAGATTATTGGACGTGTCACTGAGCGTCGAGGGCTATACTTTGTGGATGAGATTGCTCGACGAGATGGTGCGGCGATGCTTGCTCACGGATCCACTAATCAAGATACTTGGCTCTGGCACCGTCGGATGGGCCATACCTCTCCGGGTTATTTAAAATCCTTATTTCATAATCTTTTTGTTCCAAAGAACTTTTCTTGTGAAGCATGTGTTTTGGCCAAAAGCCACCGAAACTCGTTTAAGCCAAATGATACTCGTGTTGACACTGTTTTTTCCCTGATTCATTCTGATGTGTGGGGCCCAGCGCCTATAGGTACTAGTGTTGGTTTTAAATACTTTGTGATATTTGTTGATGATTGCAGTAGAGCTACTTGGGTTTATTTTATGAAACATAAATCTGAGGTATATGACAAATTCGTTTGTTTTATAAAATGGTTCAAACTCAATTTCAAACATCAATCAAAATCCTAAGATCCGACAACGGGGGGAATTTTTAAACAGTCCTATGACAAAGTTTTTTTCCGAAAATGGGTTGGTACACCAAACTTCCTGTTCCCACACACCAGAACAAAACGGGGTAGCAGAAAGGAAGAATCGAATCATCCTCGAAATGACCCGAGCCCTCCTATTTGACTCCAAAGTACCTCCAACTTTTGGCCCGAAGCAGTCGCTACCTCAGTTTATCTTCTCAATCGCCTCCCCACAAAAACACTAAATCGGAAAACTCCTCTGGATCATCTTTCCACCTTAACCAAAATTCCCTCAGCCTTATCACTACCACCTAAAACCTTTGGGTGTTCGGTCTATGTCCACGTTCCCAAACACGAGCGAAATAAATTTTCCCCGTGTGCGATTAAGTGTGTTTTTATGGGGTATGGGATTAACCAGAAGGGCTATCGATGTTATGACCCCAGAACCAAAAGAATTATTACCACCATGAACTGTAACTTCCTTGAAACCGAATTCTTTTACCACCTTGGGACTCAGGGGGAGAGTGTAGGACAGGGGGAGACCCAAGAAAATGACTCCCTTCGGTGGTGTGTGCCAAGTAACTTTGATTCGGATCCAACAGAACAAGCTGGCACTGTCCATGAGCCGATCCCGTCTGCCGAGACCGTAGTCCCGACAACGCTTCTGCCGCGGCCCTCTGATCCAACCGTAACGGAATCCGAGGTAATATCTAGTCCGAATCATGCAAGTTCAGATTTTATTCCTGACTCAACTGGTACAGAAGTAGAAGAGGAAGAAGATACATCTATTGATCAGGACACAGGACAATACGTGCTTCCTCCACGGAGTACGAGAGGAATTCCACCCAAGAAATACTCCCCGGAACAAATAGGGAGGAAAAGTAGATACTCGGTGGCCAACTTTGCTGAAGCCAACATGTCCAAAATGGCAAGGGCATTCCAGACGGCACTGTGCGAAGAAGAGATCCCTCGAACCTTTGAAGAAGCTTCCAAAAGCAAGGATTGGAGGGAGGCAATGCTCGTCGAGATGAAAGCATTAAAACGAAACGGTACTTGGGAGGCAAGCTCCCTGCCCGATGGAAAACATACAGTGGGGTGTAGGTGGGTCTTCACGATTAAAAGGAGACCAGATGGGAGCATTGAGAGATACAAGGCTCGGTTAGTGGCAAAGGGATATACACAGACTCAAGGAGTGGACTATTCAGAGACGTTCTCCCCGGTTGCAAAGATGAACACGGTAAGAGTATTACTGTCCGTTGCAGCAAACAGAGATTGGCCACTCCATCAGTATGACGTCACCAATGCCTTCCTTCATGGAGAATTGAAGGACCCTATCTATATGGAGGCCCCACCCGGCTTCAAAGAGGAATTTGAAAAAAATGAGGTGTGCAAGTTAAAGAAGACTCTATATGGGTTGAAGCAGTCCCCGAGAGCTTGGTTCGGGAGATTCACGGATGTAATGAAACGATACGGATATCGACAAAGTAACTCCGATCACACACTGTTCATCAAACGGAGAGGAGAAAAAATCACTTGTCTGATAATTTACGTGGATGATATGATCATTACAGGAGATGACGCTGAGGAAATAAAGGACCTCAAGGGGCATTTGGCTACCGAATTTGAGATGAAAAATCTAGGAGATCTCAAATACTTTCTTGGGATCGAGGTGCTGAGATCTGGAAAAGGAATCTTTATCAGTCAACGCAAGTATGTCCTTGACCTCTTGACAGAAATAGGAATGCTCGAGTGCAAGCCGGCAGATACTCCCATGGTGCAGAATCACGGACTTCAAATAATCAAAGGAGCAACGTCGACTGATCGGGGGAGATACCAGAGACTAGTGGGAAAGCTCATCTATCTGTCACACACTCGACCTGATATTGCATACGCAGTTGGGGTGCTTAGTCAGTTTATGCATAATCCACAGGAGGAACATTGGGAGGCAGCACTACGAGTAGTGCGATATCTGAAGGGAACCGCCGGGCACGGGTTACTGTTCCGAAAAAATGGACATCTCGACATTCATGGATATACGGATGCAGACTGGGCAGGGAACCCAATGGATAGACGATCAACAGGAGGATACTTCACTTTTGTGGGTGGCAATTTAGTCACTTGGAGAAGCAAGAAGCAAAAGGTGGTGGCACTGTCGAGTGCAGAAGCTGAATTCCGAGGCATTAAAAGTGGGCTCACCGAAATCCTTTGGCTAAGGAGATTAATGAAGGAGTTAAACCTTGAATCACCGAAGACGTGCAAGCTACTCTGCGACAATAAGGCGGCAATCAGTATTTCAGAAAACCCAGTTCAGCACGATAGAACCAAACATGTCGAGATTGACAGACATTTCATAAAAGAGAACTTGGAAGAAAAGATAGTGGAAATCCCATATGTGAAATCCGAAGACCAACTAGCTGACATCCTGACCAAAGCTGTATCAGTGAAGAATTTTCAAGAAGTCTTGGGCAAGTTAAGTTTTGGGAATCCCGTCACTTAACTTGAGGGGGAGTGTTGGAGATTGAAGGGAATATTCTACAAAATAAAGATGACACAAAATCAGGAAGAGATTGGAGAAGATATTTAGGCTATCAATTAGGAGATTTGATTTGAATGAAATCTTACCATACGTAGCATGTACCTTAGCCTATATATGTTGTATACTCTCATTGTGAAAACAGATAACAGTTATACAATTCTACAGTCTATACATGCAAAGTAAAGACCAAAAAAAGATACGTAACAAAAGAAAACATGATTTAATTTGGAAGGTCTAGTTATAAATTCACCAGTGCTTGATATAAATTTTCATTAGTAAAGAAACATAATAATTACGCGCGACGGCCATTTTAATTAAGTACATCTTATATTTAATGAAATTAGCCTCTGAATTTTAAATTTAACTTCTGACGCGTGACGGCCAATTTCTCATAACCAGATAAAAATCATAAATAAACATGATTTTATTTAAATATCATATCGTGATTTATTTGGCAGCAAACGAACAAATTCCACTAAATAAACATACTCCAATAATTCGACCTTTAATATCCATGTGGGGCCAAAACAAATGTTCTTTTCACACACATACACACACTAACTTCGCTTTCAAACACATCCTAAAATTTCTTCCATCAAATCTACTTTTTCCTCTTAATTTCCCTGATTACTTTTGGCATGAATTTCATAATCTAAAACGTTTCCAACTCTGTCTCACCCCTCCAATTTATATTCCCATTTGCAGTGAGCGTAACGCAATATCTCTCTCCCTCCGTCCCTTCCCCTTCTCTCTCTTCTACTTCACTCCCTCTCTCTCTTTGAAGCTGTTATAAACAGAACTAATCATCATTCCTTTTTCTGCCTCACAAAAAGAGACGAAAAAAAAAGTTTGTTGATGATGATGTTGTGAATCGTGAATGATTATTTAATTTGGGGGAGAGATGGGATCGTGTGTTTCTGTGCACAAGGACTCGGATTCTTTAACGAAGCTCCGTTTCTCAATCGGGTCCAAAAATGAGATACCTTCGCCGGTCAAGGAGAAGCAATCGCGGTCAACGCCGGGGCTGCTGTCACCCCGCTACGGTCACCCGCCCGTTATTCTAGCGTAGGTGGGTGACGTCGTCTTTTTTTTTGGCTATGTTCATGCTGTCTGATAATTATTTAAGCACCGGCAATTTCTTTTTTTTTTTAAATTCTTTTTATTGATAAAATTACTAAGCTGTCATGTTCTGTTTAAAATCACCAATCATGCATCTTCTGTTTGTAAACACTTTTTGTAATTTTCCGGGTGGTCGTAAAGTTGGTTACATGATCTATTTTCTTTTTTGCCTTTCAAAATTTATGAAAAAAAATGAGCCTTTTGTTTTTATTATCACAGTAGACAATGAATATCTTAACATCTATGCTATTTAATCACGGCGAGAAAAATTAAATATTATAAAAGTGTCTACATTTAAAATCTTTAGGTGTTTTTCGCGGAAAAGTTGCTATTCAAATATGATATATAATATTTCTATATATTGAATTTGTTATTTCAATGACCCTTGCTATTTTGTTTTGTGGGTTAGATTCAAAGGCTACTCTAGTTTAATGATAGATCGTAATTCAAGACAAAATTTTGTATGATGTGAAACATAGCATTTGTTGCTAGAGGCCATGCCTGTCTACATTAAGTTCACGTGAAAGGGCCTAATTTCCCATAACTCTTTATATGCATTAATGAATTACTACCTATAAAACGAATTCATTAATTATTTTTGAGTTACGCACCCTCACGCATGCTCTAGGTTTTGTAAAGCGACTAGTTATTCTTCATCATATCTAAAATAGGAGACTGAAATATTTTGATTTTAGCTAAATCTATCAAGAAGATGATTGACTTTTGTTGTTTTTAAAAAATTGATCTGAGTCTCGATTTTCAACTTATCTTGGTATAATTTTTATGCTATTGTGACTATCAAATTGCTAGGACGATCCATGTCCATCAGGTGTTGTTGTAACACGTGTCTCGATTTTTGCAGGTAGCAAAGACGAAGCCTTCTTCGACTCCCAACCATGGTTGGAATCAGACTATGAAGATGACTTCTTAAGTGTTAATGGTGGTAAGAAACTCTACCCAACAAGCAAAATACATTTTACTTTTATCGGAATTTTGTGCGTACTTGGTGATAATGATACGAGAATAGGACACTAGTCTACCATTTTTTATTCAACATGAAGTGAAATAGATAACACTTTGAATGGCTTTATGTTCTTTTATTAACAATTGCCAGTTTTATATAGAACACTAGTCTACCATTTTTTTATTCAAAATGAAGTGAAATAGATAACACTTTGAATGGCTTTATGTCCTTTTATTAACGGTTGCCAGTTTTATAGTATGAAATAAATTTGTGCTCACATCTACATTAATTTTAAAGTGTATATTGTTCACACAACTACTAGTAGTTAAACCACCTAAAATCATTGATTCAAAAATGAGGGTAGGAATAAGTTATAAATCCACATTCTCATCCTTTCCCCCTTAAGGCCAACAATAATTGAAATTATAAACAGCCGATAGTATTGATAATTCATTTATTCTCATTTATGCCTACTACTAGGTGTAGTCTTCATGTAGAATTACAAATATGCCGTTGAAATATGAATTTAAATCCAAACAAAAACGTTTTTAAGCAATTAATTTAGTACTATTAAAATGGGCCAATAGCGTAAACATTTTTTGACCGGAAAAGCCAATATCCAGCCCAATTTGCCATAGGTGGGTGGCCCGGCCCAAGTAGCACTTTTCATTGTACTAATATTTGAAATTTTTTTTAATTAATTTAGTACTACTATTAAATCAGAGAAAGTTGTATGTTCTCATGCTTGTTTAGTGTGCATAAATGCAACAAAAATTGATTGTATAGATAAATAAAGATGATACTTGATGTGCTGGTAGCTATAGCTAGCCTTAAATGGTTATGAATTTCGAAGCACAAATTAATTAGTAAGACACTCTATTTCTAACCAATTGAAGTCATATCGGTTGTGTGTAAGTGAATCTAAAAAATTGATTATGAATTTGGATTACAGATTTCTCACGGGGAAATACTCCGGTCCACCCCAACTCCTCATTGGTAAATAAGTTGCCATCGGAGGAGGCCAGGGAATCGCCTCCGGATAAGAAGAAAAGGCTATCGGAACTCTTCAAAGAGAGCTTACGTGAGGAGCAATACGATGAGGCTCCGACAACCACTACCACTACCACTACCCTTGCCCAACAACTCAAGTCCACTAGTGGGACTCCGGACTACTCGGGAGGGGGGTGTAGTGAACAGGCTACCCCCAATCGAGTGGTCGGGGAAGATAACAAGTCATTGAGGTCTACACAATGTTGCCTTCCCATATTGCTCTCAAGCCAAAGCATGAACGAGAGAAGGCGGTCCAGCGCTGCTCCTAATGGTGGTTGATGCTCATGATCCTATTTTAAATTATCTTTGTTTGATAAAGCATGAAATGTATATCTGAAACTTGTGTTTCATGCAAAAGTGAGTAGTGACAATCTTGTCCGATATATACAAAGTCCCGATTGGCTGAACTTTGTTGGATCTGTGTTGCGTCGTTATAAATGAAGTACGAGTACTAGATGGACGTCAAATAATAATAGCTATGGTTTTTTCTAGTACTAGCTAGTATTTTTTTTATAATCGTATTGCTTCTAATCATTAAACAACATTGGCTAATTGAAGTCATCGAAATTTGAGGTCAATCGAAACGGAATTTCGTGTTTATAATTCATGATATGAGTGGATTGGATTGGTCCCTCCCCAGCGTAAATTGCTCTGGTTTTTGGTATTACGAATTTTAGGATTAATCCCATAAGCCTCTGAATTACTATGATTTTTTTTGGATATGATGATGGATCAGTAGGAAATAGGAAGTGTTGTATGTATTAAAAAACTAAAATGTTTTGATTGATAGTAGTTTACTCCATTCGTCCCTAAAAAATATGCACTTTGAGTTTAGCACGAGTTTTAATGTAAAATTGAGAAAGTAAGGAAGAGGTAGAGAGAAAGTAATTAAAACATTGTTAGTGGAGAATGAGCCACACCTCATTAGAGTGAAAAGAGTTTCCAAAATTGGAAAGTGCATATTCTTGTGAGACGAACTAAAAAAGAAAGAATGTATATTCTTATGGGACGGAGGGATTATTTTTTTTCCTAACTATGTGCATGAAAACTACTAGGCTTCTTGATATTATAGAATATGAGGGCCAAATTGAAATTCAGGCCTTTGATTTTATGTTTAATATTTGGTATTTCAAAATATTTGGATTTGAAAATGAAATTATATCCTCTCAATTCACAATCACATACGCCAACACTCACATTGCACACACACAACATGCACTATATATATACATGCTCACTATACACACCGCACATAGAAACGCACAATTCATACATCATACTCTTTCTGTCCATGAATATTGTCCAAGTTTGACTTGACACGTATTTTAAAAAATGTGAAGAAAAGTGAGTTGAAAAAGTTAGTGGAATAAGAGTCTCACATTTATATATTGGTTTTATAATAAAATGTGAGTGTAAAAAAGTTAGTGGAAAGTGATGACCATTTACCAAAAATAGAATAAAAGCAAAGTGAACAACTTTTCACGGACGGACCAAAATTGTAAAACTGGACAACATTTCACGGACGGATAGAGTATTATGCACACATACATATAGCTTGCAAATACTCGTATAGTACACACATTGCACATAAACTAAACCCTGCAAGACTTGCACACATATTTAATAAGAACTGACCAAATTTGGACAATGTATACAAAATCTGTCTATGTGGTGCCGAGAACGCCCGCTTGGCACTCACGCAAAGTTAACAGGCTTGGTATGAATTGTGCGGACATGTTTGGTACCTCTTATGTGAATTGATCGAACACATTTCCCCTGAGACATTTTGATCCAAACTGCCAAAGTTGCCGAGTTTTATAAAATACTCCCTCTTCTCCTGAATTTTGTCACATTTTTTTTTCTGCACTTATTTTATAAAAATAATAATAAATAGTTGGAATAAAATGTTAACTAATTTTTCTTAAGTTGTGAATTTGCTAACTTATCAACGTAGTGTATTAAAAAATTAACACAATCACATAAAATGTCAACACATATTTATGTTGACATTTTAATAAACTGTGTTGACATTTGAATATTAATGTCAACACAATGTATAAAAATATCAACTTAAGTTTCTGTTGACATTTCATTATCACCGTGTTGACATTTTTAATATACTACCTTGACAAGTTAGCAAGTTGCAACTTAAGAAAAGTTAGCAACGGATCACATGCACACATCGACTATCTATTTTTAGGGGGCGTGCAAAAATTTCAAAAAACCGAATTGAATTCAACTGACTTTTAGAATTTAGTTTGATTTTTTTTCAGATTTCGATTTGCTTTCAGTTTTACTTATATCTACATTTTAGGATTTTTTGGTTTTCAGTTCGATTATGTTATATCAAAACCTAAACTAAACCGAGTACCTACTTTATTACTACTGTATAATATACTTTTTAATTCATTTATACCTACAAGTTAAAAGTACAAGTAAACAAAATGTAAAACAGTTTATTTCATTTTTATATTCATTTGGGTAGAAAAGTTGGCACTCGAAGAAATGTTTGGTGCTCCATTCTTTATTGGTGAGATTATCTTATATCAAATACTAAATTTATCATTAAAATCTATTAATTTATCATTAATTAATTAAAATTAATTTATTACTAACTTAAATTGTTATTATGTACATCTATCTAAATATCATATATAATAAAATTATTATTATTTGTACGTAATGATTAATATGTGATCTGTCGTTAGTCTATAAATATGTTTTCCAGATTTTACGTATATATTACTGTGATTAAATTTATAAGTTTTTAAAATTACTTTTTATGTACGTATTTAAATTATGTGTATAAGATGCTATTTAAGTTCAATTAAGACTTGCACTATATGAGTCCCATATCATTTGTGTAACCTAAATGGCGTTAAACTGTCCCCTATCACTTACCTAAACCATAAGTACTAGTAGTAATTTATTGTTGTTGAAAATGTCAAATATTTTTAAATATAAATAATTTTATTAAAAATACGCATATTGAATTTTTTTTCCAAACGTGTTAAATTTTTAATTTTTGTATTCTATATGTGTGCGCAGTTATCAATATGAGTATCATTTATATAACGCAAGTAAGCATTGCATTCTCAAATATTTAATTCACATTAACGAAATTAGAGCAATTAAATAAAGGAGTACTTATGAATCGCATGGAGTAACAACAATTTAAATTAAAATTTAAGTGTTTAACACGTGAATGCATCAAGTTTCCCACTAAGTTCCCCACTATTTTGTTAGGTCAAATTAGTTAAGTTAGCAGATTCCCTTAACAATACAAAAAAGTTGCACGATCGAATTTGCATTTTGTCAATTGAATGTTTACATATTGGATAATGTCATTATCATATTTTGGAGGGTTAATTACACGACTTTCATCATATTTAATTTTGGCTTATTGTGTAAAATTTGTATAATAATAACATTATTTTTCGATAGTAGAAAATAGACATGCCAAAATATTTTTGGCGGCCAGAAAATGACGTGACCTAAATTATAGTATTTCATGTTGGCCGATGATTTACTGCCTAAATGGAAATTTTATACATAAATAAAATACGTACACACAACTAGTTAATATACACCATATATTATTAGACTCACTTATAGTATATCTTTGTAGCTTCATCTAGCAAAATTATTTCCAAATGAGCCCTTAATCAATAAATTTGTATGAGTGTCTTCATTTTGGCAATGGATAAATAAGTGTAATTTGATCCAATATCAGTTCTATATGTAAACTGAATCTAATAATTTTACAACAATCTTCTGTTTCTATTTCACAAAATTTTAAGACTCAATTTTTATATTGAGACAAATGTAATTAATTAACAGGGGAGAGAGAGGGATTTGGATCCTCTACGGTGTGCACCTAATAAAATAATTTTTTAATATAAAAAAAAAATTTTTTTAATGTGTTGTGAGGTGCACAGCAGTGCTGTGCACCGTAGAGGATCCAAATCCGGAGAGAGAGAGCACTATAAGAAAAAAAAAAGAAAAAAAGAATTAAGGTCCCAACTATAAAACCATTAAATAATAAATCATTTAATATGATAAAAATATTAACCAATCCTTAGCTCATGATTTCGAGATATGACACAATGGGCAAAAATAGCTAAAAACTGAACCTTCATGGTTGAATCATTCGGTAACATTCCTTTTTTTTCCTCCAATTTTATTCCAAGAAATTAATGATGCTTCTTATCTGGATAAACAGAGCTGCATCGATTAAAAAAACAATTAATTAAGCTTTATTCTTCCCAACGAATTTTTCTAAATTAAAACCAAATCCACATATTAATCAATGCATTGTTTCCATTTGAGCAAAACAGAAAAAAGCAAATGGCTCTGAAGCTTGATTAAAGTTTCTCACTTTGTAGAGAGCTCTTTATCCCACCATTTTAGCTGAAAAAGGCAGTAGATTCACATTCTCCCCTCTCTTTCTCCTCCTTTTTGTCTGTGACAGTTTTTATACAAGAGACCGCCTTTGCAATGGAGGGGCAGTAGGGGCAATTTGGTAATTTCATGACTGGTAAAGGTGGTGGGGAGAGACAGAGAAAGAGCAGCGGTGGTTTGTTAGAATCTGCGACAAGAACACCCCACTCAACTCCACCACCCTAAATATTTCCATTTCTTTTTCTTTTTCAATTTTTTCTGTTTCCTAAAATCACTCTGTTGAAACCAAAGATTTTAGATTCAGGTTTATTCTCAGAGTTGGAGTGATAATTTCTCTTTCTCTTTTCACGATGTCGACATTATAGATAAACCCCCATTTTCCTTTTTACTTCGTTGTTGAAGAAATTGAAGCGAGAGGTTCTTGATTTTGCGCAATGTCTGCTAAATCGAAGTAAGTGTAGCTCTATCTACTCTTTTTTGTGGATCTGATGCGGTTTTGCTTTCTCATTCGCTATAATTTTGTGTGTGTGTGTTTGAATTTTATTTTATTTTATTTTTTCTAAATTGAATCTGCCATTTTCGTGTTTGATGATCAGATATGTGTTTATTGATAAGATAAGAACGTAATGTAGTTAGAAAATGTCGCTTCAATTTCTTTGGGTTGCCGAAAAATTGCTTGTTTATTGAACCTGCATAGTTATCTTGGTTGATTTGTTGTGTATTTTAGTGTTTAATTTAATTAAGTTTTATGTTTAATTTTTTTTTGGGATTTAGCACGTGTTGTGAAAATGCCTTGCTGTAGAAGTGGAATTGGCAGAAACTATTCCATGTTTGGATTATTATCCATTTTTGTGGAATTGAACTTCATTCCTGAAATGTGCGTTTGTGGATCTTGGATTTTTGAGTTGAGAGTTGAAGAATTTCTGCTTTGTGTAGATCTAGTTTATCTGGAACTCCAAATGCTAAAGCATCACCGGCAACTCCTCGAATCAGCCGGGGACTTGCTAGGCCTAGTGGTGATTCGATTTCCTCGTTGCAAAACCGCCGCCTCTCCATGGATCGATCCCCGGGATCCGTCACGCCCAAGTCTAAAGTGGAGAGGATGTCTCCCAAGCCCAGCACCCCAACCGATGTAAGTCGAAGTAACTCTGATTTTTAATGCGTAGTTGCATTGTGCTGATCTTGTGTTTCGTGTCAGAGGAAGCCAACGCGTTTGGTGAGGCCCTCTTCAGAGCTTCAGGCGGAGCTTAGTCAAGCGCTGGATGATCTGAAGAAGGCGAATGAGAAGTTGGTTTCAGTCGAGAAGGAGAAGGAAAGGGCTCTTGATGAAGTGAAGGAAGCCCAGAGATTGTGTGATGAGGCGAACGATAAGTTTAAGGAAGCTCTGCAGGCTCAGAGACGTGCGGAGGAGAATACTGAGATTGAGAAGTTTCGAGCGCTTGAGATGGAGCAGGTGGGGTTCGGGGAGAATCACATGAAGGAAGACGAATGGCGGAAGGAGCTGGAGGATGTGAGGAGTCAGCATGCCGTGGATGTGGCTGCGCTGCTGTCCACGACTCAGGAGCTTCAGAACGTGAAGCAAGAACTGGCGATGACGTCTGCTGCTAAGAACCAGGCGCTGAACCATGCTGACGATGCCACAAAAATAGCCGAGATCCATGCAGAGAAGGTTGAGGTACTGTCTGCTGAAGTGATTCGCTTGAAATCTGCGCTTGAGTCGAGGGTGGAGATGCAGGCCGTTGAGAACAACAAATTAGTGTCAGGTTTGGAGTTAGAAATACATTCTCTTCGACAAGAACTTGAACGAGTGAAGTTTGTTGAGGAGAAATTGGCCGGAAAAGATGCTGCGATGGAGAACCTCAATGTTGATCTAGAGGCTTCAAAGTTGTCCGAATGTTATGCGCATAATCTAGTGAGGGAGCTTCATCAACAAGTCGTGGAGCTAACGTCTCAGGCTGAGCAAGCACGTGAGTCAGAGAAGTCGGCTTCAGAAACTCTTGGAACGGTCGTGAAGAAACTGGAAGACAGTAATGATCTGCTGCATGATGCAAAGTCTGAAATCGAGGTGCTCAAGGAGAAGCTCGATTCGTTGGAGGTCTCAAGCGAGAGACAGAAAAGTGGCTTGGAGGAGTCAGAGCATCGTCTAGAGCGAGCTAGAGCAGAATCTTCTGAACTGGTGAAGAAGGTTGAAGTGCTCGAGTCTGAACTCGAAACCATGAGAGAAATGAGAAGCACGGCGTTCAACAACGAAAAGATTGCAGCTGCTAGTGTAGAAAAGCTGTTGGAAGAGAAGAACAAGCTCATGAACGAGCTGGAAACTAACAGAGACGAAGAGGAGAAAAGCAAGAAGGCATTGGAGAGTTTGGCATCAGCGTTGCACGAAGTCTCCTCGGAAGCAAGAGACGTTAAAGAAAAGCTAATCTCAAGTCAAGCTGAAAATGAAAGTCACGTAACACAAATAGAGGATCTGAGACTGTCTCTGAAATCAACAAATGAGAAGTATGAAAGCATGCTCGATGATGCAAGAAAACAGATCAATGCTCTTACTGATTCGGCTGAGGAGTCGAGGCACAAATGTGGTAACTTGAAGGCCGATTTGGAGCAGAGGGAGCTAGATTTGGCGAATTCTGTGAAAAAGTCCGAAGATGAGAAATCCGATATGGAAAACAAAATAAGCAGGCTGATTGATTCAGTCGAACAGTCAAAGCTCGATTATGGTAACTTAAAGGCTCAGTTGGAGCAGAAAGATCAAGATTTGATGAAGTCTGTGAGAGAGTCTGAAGAAGAGAAATGCCGTATGAAAAATGAACTAAGCAGGCTGATTGAATCACTTGAACAATCAAAGCTCGATTATGATAGTTTGAAAACTGAGTATCAGCAGAAGGAGATAGATATGTCGAATTTGGTGAAGCAGTCGGAAGAAGAGAATGCTAGCATGGAAAACGAAGCAAGACGGCTGGTGAGCTTGCTAAAACTGGCGGAGGAAGAGTCGTCTGCAGCGAAGGAGGAGAGGGATCAGTTGAATAAGTCCTTCAGCGAGGCTGATTCAGAGGCGATTCACCTAAAGCAAGTACTTGGTGAAGCGAACGAGGAGAGCGCGAGGCTCAAAGAGTGTGCGAACGAGATGGAAAACCGATTGTATAGGATTCTTGCAGAGAATGAGGATCTGCACAAAAGGGAGGCAGCGTCAAAGGAAAAAATCGAGGAGCTATCTAAGTCACTCGAAGAAGCACTGGCCAAGCAGGAGGAAGAAAGTGGCAACCTAACGACCTGCGAGAGAGACTATGATATGCTTCCGAAAGCGGTAGAATTCTCCGAACAGAATGGCAGGGGAGATGTGAGGCATGCAGCCGAACCCCAGTCTCAGCCGAACGAGCTGCCTGTCAAGGAGGGGCAAGCCGAAGCGAATGCATCTAGTGATGAAGTTGAGAACTCGAATGAGAAACTAAAAGGTGGTGAAAGGAACGCAGAATCCACAGAGGTCGACCTGAAGATGTGGGAAGGCTGCAAGATCGATGCGAAGGACTTCTCTCCTGGGAGAGAAACGGAGCAAGAATCATTAGAGGATGAGCTAGAGTCAAAAGGCGAAGGCGCTGATATGTGTGATCAAGCGAACGGGGTGTTGTCTGGGGATAGTGCTGGGAACAACGGGAGCCCCCAGTCGAAGTCAGGCAATCAGAAGAAGAAAAAGGCTCTGCTGCAGAAGTTTGGAAGCCTGTTGAAGAAGAAGGGCAGTAGCAATCACAAGTGATAGCAGATATATATTTGTGTTTAGGGAGGTAAAGTGAATATTTTTTTTCATATTTGCAATGGAATTTGGTTTTGGTGATTTGCTTCATTTTTTGTTCCAATTTCAGCCCTCTTATTAGGTTTGTTTGGAAAAGTTGAAAGTGGAGATTTGTACCATCATGCTTTAGCATATTATTTGTCTGACAATGTAATGTGAGTTATGTGGTGGACTTGCCCCTTTTTTTTATTAGGTCTGATCTTTAATTCTATGTCGTGTTTCGATTTACACATCACGGGATCTTGTATTGACGTGTACCGATGAAATGAAATATACAAGGTTAGGTTATGTCATCGTGCCACGGGGATGTTACGCATGCATCTCTGAAATGAAATAGTACGTGTTCATACGCTATGCTCGATATACATGAGCATATCTTCATTGAGATCTTACAAATACGAGTTCAGAGTTTCGAGGTAGGAGTATATGACAAGAGCATGGCAATGTATGTTGTGACGGTGTGACTAAGCTAAAATGGATAGAAACAACACCATCACTATTTTTTCATACTTTTTAATAGTTCCCTACTCATTCACTTACAGAATAAGATTATATAAATTTTGTGTTGAAAAATAAATATTTCATTTCAAATTGGAATGAGGGAGTTCTATTTAAGAACCAATTTCGTCATTTATATTCTAAGTATAGATAATATTTTTTTAGAACTCAAATAATGTTTTATTAATAGCAAATCTGAAGTGGCTACTACTTGCATGAATATAGAAATTTATTTTAAATTACAATAGCAATGACCTTCTAAAAGATTAATATATTCTGTCTCATTAGATATAAGAAATGTTTGCTTTTCGATCCATAACTTTATATAGTGTTAGTGTTATTTTGTGAATTAATGAATAGAAAATAAAATAAAGGGAAGGAAAAAAAAGTAGAAATGATACTATTTTCATTTTAAGAAATATTTTATTTTTAATGGGACAATCTAGAAAGAAAAACATTTCATTTTTAATATGACAAATTAAATAAATTTTAAGAAAAAGGTAAATTAAAAAAGTATATAAAAATAATCATATTTGTTTTTAGTATTGAGAATAAATAAAGATACAATCATACATCTTTAAAAAAATGTACTAATATCTTCTCTAAGTATCATTTAAAAACAAAGTTTTCATGAAACGGAAGTAAATACGATAATTATTTATCTTGTAGATGTTCTAATAAGATTATTTTGCATTTTTTAGGAGTACTTCCTCTATCGCATAATAGATGACATACTTGACTGATGATACAAATTTTAGAAAATAATGTTTTATCTTTTATGTGTTAAATGAATTGAGAAAATAATATATTTTATATTAATACGAGAGATATTTAAAAAAAAGAATGATATGCGTCATGAGATAAATTGAAAAAAGGTGTGATACTAGTAGTAATTTATTATGAAATGGAGTAAGTTACTAGTAGTAGTATTTTGTTAATTGAGAGATTTATCTGAATCATCACGTCACCACGACTTTGCAAATAAAAATAGGAGAGAGAAAAAGGTATAGTGAAATGGATGTGAAAAAAAAAAAAAAAAAAGTGAAATAGCGTGAGATTAAAGAGTGGCTCATAATACCAGACTATCCTTAAACATTAAGATTCAAAACCCCAAAATAATCTATACTTCCGTAGGATTCTCGCCATAGTTTACAGATTAATCAATGAAGCTAACGATGTTCGCCGAATTGATATGCGGTTTGGTTTTCTACCGCATATTTAAGCGATTTTTCTTCGACGATGATGCCGAATTCGATCTCGATTCCTCGCGTTTCAATGCCCTTACTGCCGTCGCTAAAAGGTTTCATTTATTAATACGAATTGAACTATCCTCATTTCTATTGATGTGTAATTGTGTGGGAATAGATTGGAGAAGCTGTATGCCGGGAGCAAAGTTTACGTTGGGCTCCAAATTCCAGACCCTGATTCTGCTTCTCGCAAAAACATTGATCTTGTTCTCGTCACTAATCAGTAATTCTCCCTCTTTTATACATTTCATGTGCTTATTGATTCTGTAGTCTTGTTTCCTACGCCATTGTTTAGTGTGTTTAAGCTAGCGATGCTTTTGCCTGGTGAATCGTCAGCTCCTTTTGTACTAATTCATTAAGTTTACAGAGGAATTTGAATTGTTATGGTTGGGTGAATGTTGTGCTCCTCTTCTGCAGTGAGGCAATAGTGATTTCTGTAAAGAATGTATCGGGGTTTGTTTCGGTCGATAAGGATGGTAATTGGGTGTGCACTGACAAAAAGCATCGAAGAACTGACCGCCTTCCCAATCCCGTAAGCTACTAATCTTCCATCAGAAAATCTAATGCTGCAGCACAATCTGCAGTTATCTCGATTGCAGGCTGTCTGTAGGTTGCATACACTTTGCATACTTCACCACATTTTCTATAGGGTACTATGACTTAGTTAGAGGTGGATTTGGAAACCACTGCTAGGTGAACAATTTGACTCTTCTATTAACCTTGACGGTGTTGTATGCTTTATAAACACAATCGTAGCTTTTGTGTGATAAGATTGAGGACTTAGATTTGAAGTTACTGAGTACTATGGCACGTAGAGCATGCTGACAGCTGACCTGACTTGTATATCATCTAAAAATGAGCTGATTCCATATAGTGGGATTACGGAGTATTTTGTAGTTGTTGAGTACGTTGGCCTAGAACAGATAAGAATAAGATATCTTATAAGATTTTCAAAAACTCTTAGTGGTTAAGTATCGTCTGATCCTAAGAGTTGTCATCTTCTCTAGCTCAAAAACTAGTGCTTTTCTTTTTCTTGCAAGAACTCATGCCTTGCACAAATAATCTAAATTTTTACGATTCAGGTAGCTGAAATCGAGCACTTGGTTTCCATTCTTGAAGGGTACCTTGAACAAAGGGGAGTTGCTCTTCCAGAAGGATATTTATCTTATAAAGTCATATGCCCTGATCCGAATTTTTGGTATGATTTTTGTTTTCTATGTTTTTATGGGATATGCTTGATTGATTTATTTTTTCCTGCCTTTTCTTCGTTTTATGACTCGAGAGTTGGGTGATCCACTAATCTGTATTGGTTTCATGCTGAGGGACTGCTGTTGCCTGCTATTGAGAGAAATACTTTTTTTTCCCTTTGGTTTTATTTGTTTCCTACATGAGTTGTGTGTTTAGTGAAAACTATCCTTTGCAAGTTTCTTAGGATTCCTCCAGGGTGTTACGTGTGTAATGTGAGTGTATGTGTGTGAAGTATGCATACTTGTTCTGTGGGAGTGTGATTGTGTAGTGTGTGTTTGTATATGCAGCGTGTGTAAATTGTAAACTGTATGTAGTCGTTCGTTTTTCTGACCTTGCTGGTTTTCTATCAGCCAATCGGTCCCTTTCCACCTGAGGTCATTACTTATGGTCAGTGGACACAATTAAAACCCGAACACAACAGTTCATATTCTGGATGGATCAAAGGTGCGCTTTTTCGTGGGAAGAAATCGCAGGAGTCATTTTCCGAGAAGCTCAACTCTGTTCTCTGCACGGCTCCAGCATGTGATAGGTTTGTTTCAGAGTCACTTTTATGATTGTGTCTTAATAGCTTTCTAATCAGTTTGACAACTTTAAGGGCTGTGCTGCAAGCATGTCGATCCCTTCAAAAATAGAGTCAATAATTTAACACCACATTGATTTAGAAAAGATCATGTGAAACATCGGAGATTTGATGCTGTTGTGTTGAACCCCTTAGACTAGCTCGACTTTTCATTTTTTAAAGGAGCTTGGCCTACAACTTAACGAATGTGGACATTTTGCCTAATGTAATGCAGGTTGGAGGTCAAAGGGAATAAGTGTATATTGGGAGAGTTTCTCGAATTCAAAGGCAAACAAGAAGACCTCCGGGCATTAAGAAAGATCAAAAGATCGAAAGTCAGTCATATGACCTTTCAGAAGACTAGCATGTTTTCTTTTGGTACATGCTTTCGTCACCTCTGTTGGATTTTGCCACAAAAAATCTGCATCGCATTCACTGTACTTCTTCACATGTTTTACTGCCGGGTTTTGTTCCTTGCAGTTCATTCGGAAGTCCAAGTCTTGTATGCTTTGCGTGATTATCGCGTTGAAGGACCTTCTTGGTCGTCACAATGGAAAGAAGTTGCTGTTAGATCGAGCACGGAGGTACTTTTTAGGCCACAGAACTCTACTAGATTATGCAAGTATAAGCTTTCTACAATTACTTCGATCTCACTGAGTGTTTGAGCACTGCGTATAGTATGAAGTATCCACCACATATATGAGGTAGCAGTTTAAGTGGTAGTGCATTACTATTCCCTCTTCCTCTGCTTGAATGCATGTATCTAATCCATGGATTGTGGTTTGTAAATTTATGAGCATAGATTAATATTAAAAAGTAGCATTTGGATGATGTGTGTGAAATGACTTAGGTAGATGTATCAATTGATCATAACGCCTTGTCAAATATGTTGCTGGGATTTGGACTATACATGGCCAAGTTCATTGTGGGGAATAATCTCATGACATCAGCCACTTTACCCTTTTCTTCTTCTGCTAGGTTCAAAGAATCGCATATATATAGGGAATATGCTACACACTATTTTAGTGAGATAGAAAATATTCTAATATATCTAAGACTTTACTTTTCTTCATTTTCACTCGACATATGCAATGTACATTGCCAAAATGTTCGTCTCCTTTCGTGGAAACTGTTCGTGATTTTGTGTCTTTTTTTTTTCCCCTTGAACAAATCAATCGATCGATTCATTCATCAGTCGCTTGTCATTTGTAATCTACTCTCGAAATCCACCATCAACTTGCGCAATTTCATGTTGCTTATCCTCTGTTGGTGCACACTGTCGTCGTCGAACCTGTGATCACAACACGATTCACGAATTTTAACATTCAGAGACACAGATTTTATCGTTTCTATCATGGTTTCAAAAATATTTCTAGCTCTGCCACCAAGCTACCGACTTACATGTCTTGTGACGGCGATGACGGAAGGAGCATCTTTGCCAGCTTCACAACGTCGTCGTTGCAGTTTATGATGCCATTGAAGCACAGGTACCGGCCATACGAGGAGATATCCTCGAAGACGCAAATGTGTGCGTCAACGAGGAAGTCGAGGTCGACGGTGACAAGGACGCCGTCCTTGAACATCTCAGCGGCCCCAAGCAAGTAGGGGTCCTTGATGCTCAAGTCGGGGTACATCAACAGCCCTGCATTTATCGACACCATGTTCACCTCCCGGTCCATTGCCAACGCCCATGCCGTCTTCTCGGCTATGGTTTTCGACAGGCCGTGCCATAACTGCATACGAGATTACGAGATGAAACACTATAACAAGACAGTCAAATCTGAAATAAAAGAAATATTATCTAGCTAACAACTACCTTAAACTTATTGCAAAAGTTGACATCGCTCCAGTTTCTTTCATCGACGTCGGATGTCCGGCTATCATCGTGTTCCCTCCAGACGACGGCCGTTGCAGACGACGTGAAGACGACCTTCTCTATTGTGTCCGTCTGAGCACACGCCTCCAACACGTTGTGGGCCGCTCTTACTTCCAACTCACCCATAAATTCCTGCACAAATACAATCACTCTAACGTGATCAATTGCACTTTCTTGCAACTTTGACGAAGACAATTACACAAGTTTACAGCTAAAGCTGTCGGGTAGTTTCCAAAGGGTGTGGTGTCTCCATTTGGATTCCAAACGACATTTAATTCCGATTTATGTCGCATTCTAGATTTCGTATGGGCGAATTCCTAACTACAATTCAACGATAAAAGATTGAAGAGATATGAACTTTATAAAAAATGAAGCTGATTAAAAATCAGTTAAAGTTGAATTTCCTTTGATAATTTTACTCGAAATATATATGCAAACAAAATAAAGCTTAAGGTGGAAAAATACAGAGTAACGTAATGGATGACGTAGTGAAATCCTATGAGATTGAAATATATTTGGATTTTTGCGTGCACACGTAGCTTTGTTGGTTTTCTCATTTAAGCCGTCCCCAATAAAAGGCTTGAGAAAAAATAAGACTCAATCAATATCCTTCTAGAAGCAGTCATTGGAAACTGGTTTGTGAGCTATCAAAGGAATTTAATAAGCTGCAAAAAGCAATCGACCAAATCTCTCTCTCTCTCTCTCTACAATTTGAGATAGGTGAAAGGGGGGAGAAATCGGAGACGAGCTTACATCGTAGGTAGAGTGATCGGAGGGGAGCTCGAAGGAGTAGAACAAGGCGCAGCAGCCTCTGAGAGCATCCAAAATGCTGTGATAATCCAATGGATCAGAATGAAATACTCTCAGCTCCTTCTTCTCCATCGATTGCCTCTTGTAACGATGCATCTCCTCTGAAAATCCAACCAATTTCACATCAAAATTTCAAAATCGGAAACCTAAATACGATCAAAGCGACTGAGAATACAGATAGATAGATAGATAGATAGATAGATAGATAATCAAAGCGACTGAGAATACAGATAGATAGATAGATAGATAGATAGATAAGAGAGATAAGAGAGATGAATAAATATACCGTGGCTATGGACGGCGGCGTGAACGGTGTAGCCGCGGCGGAGGAGGCGGTGGACGAGGGCGGAGCCGAGGCGGCCGGAGGCGTCCATGACGCAGACGGTTTTGGATGAGTTCCAGAAAGAAGCTGGCGCCATTGCGGAACTGTACAGAGTCGGAGGGATGTCAACAATGTAGAGGGGTTTTAGAGAGAGAGAGAGTGTGTGTTTTGGAAGGAAGTTGAGGGATTATCGAAGGGGTGTATGTATTTAGAGAGAGAGAGAGAGAGAGAGAGGGCAAATGAAAGAAAATTTGGGCATTGAAAGAGTGTGTGGTTAGCAGATGGTTGGGAAGGTGGTAGTTAGTCACAGGTAAACAACAATAATTATTTTTATCCTCTATTTTTTCTTATAATTATTAACCAGCACTCCCCTAATACTGTTAAGCGGTACAAAAAGATGATGATTCCATTGAATATAGTTTGAAATAGCGAGTAGAACACAATATATATACATGCGAAGTTGTACGGAAAAAAATAATCCTATTCTATAAAACTTATTTTGTCAATGATGTGATTTAGGTAATTGATCTTAATTACAATCTTTCTTTTCTTAACACTCCTCCTCAAATTGAGTAGTCAGATTTCCAAAACTCAATTTGCCAAGAACATCTTCAAAACTTCTAGCATTGACAGCCTTTGTCAATATATCGACAAGCTGAGCTTCTGAACGAACAAACGGAAACTCAACAATTCCCCTTTCAATTTTTTCCTTGATAAGGTGTCTATCCACCTCCACATGTTTTGTTCGATCGTGTTGAACTGAGTTTTCTGAGATGCTTATAGCCGCCTTGTTATCACAGTACAACTAACACTTCTTGTTAGGAGCGAGGTTAAGTTCCTTCATCAATCTTCTTAGCCATAATATCTCGGTGAGTCCACTTTTAATCCCACGAAATTCGGCTTCCGCACTTGAGAGAGCTACTACCTTGTGTTTTTTTACTTTTCCATGTCACTAAGTTACCTCCAACAAAGGTAAAGTAGCCTGCTGTGGATCTCCTATCGTTCGGATTCCCTGCCCAATCAGCATCTGTGTATCCATGAATCTCAAGACTTCCATTCTTGGATAATAATATTCCATGCCCAGTTGTTCCCTTCAGATAGCGACAAATTCTGAGCGATGCCTCCATATGATCCGTCTGTGGCTTATGCATGAATTGACTCACAATTCCTACTGCATATGCAATATCGGGTCTAGTATGTGAGAGATAGATGAGTTTCCCTACTAGTCGTTGATATCGACTCCGATCGGTCAACGTAGCTCCATCACTAATCTTCAATCCATGGTTGACGGCCATAGGTGTATCTGCCGGCTTACATTCCAGGAGATCTGTTTTTGCCAAAATATCGCGAATATATTTCCTCTGTCTCAAAAAGATTTCTCCTTGTGATCTCAGCACTTCAATCCCAAGAAAGTACTTGATATCTCCCAAGTTCTTCATCTCAAATTCCTGAAACAGATTTCTCTTCAAGTTCTCGATCTCTTCAGGGTCATCACCTGTGATAATCATATCATCGACATATATGATTAAGCAAGTAATTTTATCTCCTCGCTTCTTTAGAAACAGGGTATGATCAGAGTTGCTCTGTGTATATTCGTAGCTAATCATTGCTCCAGCAAACTTTCCAAACCTCACTCTTGGGGACTGTTTTAGCCCATATAAGGTCTTTCTGAGCCTACATCCTTCACCTACCCTGAATTCTGCTGCAAGGCCTGGTGGCGCCTCCATATACTCCTCTTCTTCCTTTTTTAACTCACCATGCAGAAAGGCGTTAGTCACATCGAATTGGTGGAGTGACCAATCCTTGTTTGCTGCCACAGATAGCAAAACTCGAATTGTGTTCATTTTGGCCACTGGGGAGAATGTGTCTGAATAATCCACCCTATATGTCTGGGTGTAACTCTTCGCAACTAATCTTGCTTTGTACCTTTCTATCGATCCATCTGGTCTTCTCTTGATGGTGAAGACCCACCGACATCCTACTGGTCTTTTCCCTCCAGGTATAACACACTTTTCCCACGTGTTGTTTCGAATGAGGGCATCTATTTCTTTCTTCATTGTTTCTCTCCAATGTTTGTGCCTCATAGCTTCCTCCCATTATTGTGGGATATCTTCTTCCTTATACAACGCCTTCTCGAACGCATGATCCATCTCTGATAGATGACTTGTAACTAAGCATGCAACGGAGTAGCGGGCTTTCCTATTGATCTTTTTAGGTGTATATCTTTTCGGTGGAACTCCCTTGTTCGGCCTTGGTGGAAGAATATATCTTCATGTATCGGGGTCAATCCCTTCTACTTCACCCACTCCCCCTGAATCTCCATCTGTGCTTTCCATAACAGGATCTAATACTTCTTCTGCGCTCACATCATTAGTAGGATAAATATATGAGGAAACAGGGTCATGAGTACTTACATCGGATAACCTCAACGGGGATTTAACTGGGTGAGTGTCACCTTCGACGATAGGCCTTCCTACTTCAGAGGCTTGCTCAGCGGAACTGCGTACTGCCGCCTCTGTTAGGTCCGCTTTAGGATTATTTGGAGTTGGCAACGACGACATTGATATCCAACTTAGCGGGTCCTCAATATTATTATCCCCATTACTCTCCTCCTGACCGCTAAGATGGGTATAGAAGTACTCAGTTTCAAGGAAGTTGCAATTCATTGTGATGAACATTCGGTTGGTTTTATGGTCAAAGCACCTATACCCTTTTTGATTCACCCCATATCCAACAAAAACACATTTAATTGCACATGGGGAAAGTTTTGGTTCTTTCATGTTTAGGGGTGTGGACAAAAACGGAACATCCAAAGATACGAGGTTCAAGAGTTAGAGGTGGAGGAATTTTGATAAAGGTGGATAATACTTGGAGTGGTGTTTGATGTTTGAGGATACTTGTGGGTAGTCGGTTTAAAAGGTAGGCTGAGGTGGCAATGGCTTCTGGCCAGAAGTGTTTTGGGGTTTTTGATTCTATGAGCATAGAGCGGGTCATATCTAGGAGAGAGCAGTTTTTTCTTTCGGCAACATCATTTTGTTCAGGAGTATGAGCACAAGATGTTTGGTGTATTAGGCCTTTTTCTTGAAAAAATTGTTACATGCTGGTATTAACAAACTCCCCCCATTATCTGATCTTAGGATTTTAATAGTTTGCTGAAACTAGGTTTGGATAAGATTGAAAAAATGGGAGAAATGTGCAAAGACTTCGGATTTGTGTTTCATAAAATACACCCATGTCATACGGGAACAATCATCTACAAATACTAAGTAGTATCTAAGGCCTTGCCCCAGTAACTGGTGCGGGCGCTCATACATCCGAATGTATTAAGGAAAAAGGAGAATCAACACAAGTATTATTTAAAGGATAAGAAGTTCGATGGCTTTTGGCTAAAAAACAAGTCTCGTAATACATGTCATGCTTAGGAATAAAATCAGGAAATAATAATTTTAAGTAACCGATAGAGGGATGTCCCAAACGTCGATGCCAAAGCCAAGCTTTCCGATCTGCAGACCCGTGAGTTAGCATGATAGTCCCTTTTCGAGCTATCTCGTCTACGTAGTAGAGCCCATCGCGTTCAGTACCACGTCCAATTATTTCCCGGGTTTGGATATCCTGCAACAGACAGAAGTGCGGCTGCATTAGTAAAGTACAATTCAATCTTTTGTAACATGGCTGATAGACAACAGTTTATGAGACATAGACAGAATATATAGACAGTTTGATAACTAGAGGGTAGGCGATATCTTCACAGTTCCTGCCCCTTCAACTGTTGTAAATTCACCATTAGCAGTCTGAATATAAGATTTCTTTGGTTTTTGGATATTCTTAAGATCTGAAGCATCATAAGTAATTGTGTCGGTAGCACCACAATCAAATATACATCGATCATTTTTCCCAACATCATTAGATATTTTACATGCAGTTCCAAGGTTTTCTAAGGGCTGAAATCGATTTTCACACAAAATTTGGGCACTTTTGGAGTGGTTTCGAAATTAAGGACTCAATTTGGGTGAAAAAGAAGTACAGGGGTCAACTTGCAAAAAATGGGATCTTTTATGCAAATCTGGTAAGTTATGGGATATAATATGGGATTTTTTAAAAAATTGGGGATCCAAACATAAAACCTCCCCAAACCCTAATCCTAACTTACCTTGTTGCGTCGTTTCCTCATTCTCGGTCAATTCCGTCTCCGCCCAGTTTGCAATCACGGTCCCGCCGGTAAAACTGCCCGCTCCGGTCTGATTCGCCGGCTGAAAACCTCCGTGCGCGCCTCCTCTATCGCCGCTCCGAGTTTGGGAAACCTCTCGGTTGCCCTCGGTGGTGGGGAATCGTCCTCCATCTTTGGAACGATCTTGTTCTCCGACGGCAGCGGCAGCGTGGCTGTTGCGGTTCCATGGTGTTGTGCGAGCAGGCGGTGGTGCATTCCACGGTTTTACGTGTTTTTCTATCCACCAATCGGGGTAGCCGACTAGCTCGAAACATGACTCTTTGGTGTGTTTTTTTCTGTTGCAGTACGAGCACACCAGTTTGGATTTGTCCTCGTCGTCATTCTGCCGGCTCCATCCAGTTCCGCCGCCGCGACCGCCGCCCCGCGAGCCGTTAGGCACCCAGCCGCTGGGCTGATTATGCCTTCCTCGAACGGCGAGTCCAGCGCCTACACCATCTGAAGTAACTCCATTGTTGGAGTTGTCGGGATGTAACACTTGAGATCGTGTTTCCCCACGCTAGACCAGGTTGTAGGCTTGATCCACAGGGGGAAGTGGCTCCATCTTCACTATCTCCATCTTGGTAGTTTCATACTTACTGTCAATTGCAATTAAGAATTGATAAAGTCTCAGTTCTTGGATGAATTGATCGTGTATCTCGATATCTTCGGGGTACTTCATCCGAGTTGTTTATTTTTGATCTATTGATAACCACAAATCTTGTAGGGTACTCCAAGTTTCCTCCAACGATTGGTTACCCTGTTTCACCATACTTGCTCTCGTGTACAGGTTGTATACTTCGAGTTTGTCTCCTCCGCTCCCGTACGTGACGGCGAACGCATCCCAGATATGTTTGGCCGTCAGTTGCTTCGAAACCCGGTTAACAAACCGTGGTTCGATGTTCTGTATGAGCCATGTAAACACGCAATGGTCGGCTTGCTGCCATTGCGGGAAGGCTAGATCTGTCCGTGGCGGGGAAGGCGGAACTCCAATTATGTGAGAAACCATCCCCTTGCCACTTACTGTCGTTTGCATCAGTACGGCCCATGTGGAGTAATTCTCCCCATTCAATTTGTTTCCTCCAATGTGGAGAAGTTGAGTATCGATTTTGTAGGTTATTGGTGGTTCTGGTGGGTTATTTGTATCTTCTGGTTTGACTGTTGTTGGTTGCATCATCATGGCAAAACTTTTGCTCATGATTTCAGCGATTTGCCGAGCGATCTCATCCGACTGGGATGAGACCAATGTTCTATCGTCTTCTGACATGGTTTATTGGGTGGTTTTCTGCAGATTTTGGCTATAGGATCGAGAGAGGTTAGGGACGATGATGATATGTTTCTGAGTCCTACTCTGGTACCATGTTAAGCGGTACAGAAGAAGACATAAAAAATAGTTTGTAGAAAAGGATGATGATTCCATTGAATATAGTTCCTTTTAAATAGGGAGTAGAAAACAATATACATGATAAGTCTTGCACAAGGGAAAAGAATAATCCTATTCTATGAAACTTATTTTGTCAATTACGTGATTTAGGTAATTAATCTTAATTACAATCTTTCCTTTCTTAACAAATAGTTCTGTGTTTTTCATTTCTTTTTTCAAAAAGAATCAATAATGATTCTCATCTAACCCTCTGAAGATTATTCGTGCCCCAATCTATTAAATATAGAAATACGTTTTATTAACTAAATTGTGATAGTCGGTATTATGAGCTATGAAGAGGCCAGCTGCTACTATTCCTATTGGAGGTAGGAAAAATATTTTACCAACTAAATTGTGATTCATAGTTGTTATTATAAATTATGAAGAGACCATATGCTACTATTCCTATTGAATGTAGGAGAAATATTTTACCAAATAAATTATGATTTATGGTCGTTATTATGGGTTATGAAGAGGACAGTTCTACAAATAGTAGCAGCAATTAGTCTTCTCTACGCTATTGAAATAATTAAAGTTAGTCAAGATGCTAACACAGTTGTTTCATTAAATTTTGCTGTGTAATTATCTTCATAGTTATTTTAAGAATGAAATAATATTTAATCGCCTAATTTTACCTCTCACGATGTGCATTGAAATGTAAAAATTGAACTATTTGTAAAACAAAATTTGACTTATTAATTTTAAAGATCACATTAAATCTTTCTGCTTGTAGTCAGTCCAATATCAATTTTACAGAACAGAGAGCACAGTTGAATTATTGAATAAAGTTGACTAGGATTGAAGCATTCCAATTTGACATAAGTTGACTAGGATTGAAGCATTCCAATTTGACATGAACTGTTAGTCCCTGAAAATTTGTCAACTATTTCCTTTTTCATTCGTCCTTAAAAATTTGTCACCTTTCACTTTTATCATGGTAGTGGATCCTACATTCCACTAACTCATTCACACTCACATTTTATTATAAAACTAATATATAAAATTAGAACTCGCAAGCCACCAATTTTTTCAACCGATCTTCTATTACATTTCTTAAAACCCGTGCCGGGTCAAATGGTGACAAATTATTAGGGACGGTGGGAGTATTATTTTTCTTCTTAATAGTCGCCAAGATAATGGTCTAGAAGCTTTTAATCATGGATGTAACATGTCAGATTAAATAATAGTATTTAATATTTACGAAAATTCATATTTTTCGGATTTGTATCAAAAAGGTTGGCCTATAAAAAGAGCAGTTCAAAAATTTAAAATATAGTATTGTTAATGATTGATTCCACTTGCAGAATGCAATGATGAGAGACACTGAGAGAGAGAATTAGAGCCATAATTCAGAAGAAAATGAAAAAGTTTGGTAGGAAAAAAACGTGCGGTTTCTCAACTGTAGGTGTTTGGTTTGGCTTTTGGGGCATGTGTATTTGGCTCTTTTCACAAATAGCATCATCACATATTCGGGAATAAATGACAAAGTAAATCCATTCAAATCAAATTGCAACCATGCTAATTTGATTTAAAGATAATCGATTTATATCCAGATAAGACTCTTATCCTGATACAGTTAATAAGCAATTTGTAGTTAACACGAGAGACTATTATTCGGATTTATTTAATGAAATTTGAACTCGAAATTCTTAGTCTTATCTACATTATAAATTTTAGTACTCGAAATTCTCAGTCTTGTCTATATTATAAATTTCTATCAGACCTTCACAATACTAAAGCCTTTAGTTATTTTTTGATTGGCTATAAGCAACCTTGTCAATTGGATTGTCTTGATAGTGACCTTCCAATTTCTGCACTTATGGATATACTTCCACCGTCCTTCATTAAAAGTCATATTTTGCCATTTCGTCTGTCCCAATTAAGAGTCATATTTCACTTTTACCATAAATGGTAAGCAGGTCCCGCATTTTATTATAAAACTATTATATAAGTAGGATATATATTCTTTTAACTTATTCAACCCATTTTTTATATATTTCTTAAAATCCATGCCGAAACCAAATAGACTTTTATTAGGAAATAGAGGGACTAGTATATAAGTAGAAGTATGAATCTTTTAAGACTACAAGATGGTGCACTTTCATTTAGTGATGGCGAAAATGGAAAAGCTTGCAAATTATAATCCACGGCGTCCATGTTGAAAGGGTAATTTACCAAACCAGATACTTATTGCAAAAATAGTCGAAAATCTTCCTTAGTGATTGGGGGATTTCATGAATTGCTTCAAGCACTAGCAAAATGAAATGAACCCAAAAGACAACATTGTATGTCTTCATGCTGAAAAGGAAAATAGATGGGATCATCATAATTACATCATTGTATGTCTTCATGTTGAAGAGGAAAATAGGCGGTATCATCATAAGTTTGGGAATGCAAAAGAATTCAAGAGCAGTCTGATAGAATAAGAAGGATACGTATACTCAAATCATTATCGTGTCAGTGTGAAAGACAAGAATGTGCAGCAACTGAGTAGTCGTGGTGTTTGAAGTGAACCACATAGTTAGTCTAAAGACTTGGTTTATTGTCAACACCCGGATGATTATATCAATGTTCTCAAATCGTAGTCTATTTTCGATGTATACGTAAGTTAGAGGGAAGAAGCTCCACATTTAGTAAAATACATACTCCATCTTTTTTCAAGAAATAGCAAAAACTTTTCTCTTTTCGTACATTTCCTAAAAGAAGAAACTTTCTATTTTCACTACTTTTTCTTTTTCTTTTTTCTTACTTTACTTATTTTTTCATTTGCTTTTCATACTTTATCAATTTTTGCATTAAATCAATATTATTATCAGAGTCCATATTTTTAGAAATCGGATGGAGTATAACGAAAGTCCGTCGACAGCCGTCATTTAGAGCATCCACGATAGGAATAGCCCAGCAATAGCCCAGCCATAGCCTAACCACAAACTCCTCCTGCCACATCATCAATACTAAAAATCCTCCTAACTCATCATAAATAGCCCAGCCATAGCCTAGCCACATCATAAATAGCCCAGCCACATCAATAGCCACATCACTAATAACACAATATACGGAATTTAATTTACGAGACATATACAAGTTGTAGTATCTGCTGCCACGGGTACATGTTGTAGTACCCGGGCATCTGATTCCATCCGCCTCCAATGGGGATTGGGGGAGTTTGAGAACCGCTCGTCCCTGAACTAGGCTCGTTGTTCAGATCCATTTCTCGGTGTTGATCTTGTACAGAAATTAAGATAGAGAGAGTACTCGTTAATACAAGTGGTGCGAATGAAAATGAAGTGCAAATCGCGTATATATAGTGTTTCGAAAATTAAAAATAAAAAATAAAAAATCCGCTAGGCTATGCGCTGGGCGATCCGGGCGCTGCAATGGAGCCGAGCGGATCGCCCAGCGCATAGCCCAACGGTTTTTGACCGCCTAGCACTAGGCGAATTGATATCCGGAAAACCGCTCGGCGGTTTTCGGATCCTCCAATGGTTCGTCTAGCGACCGCCTAGCGCCGGCGCTCGGCTAGGCGGTGCGCTAGGTGCCATTGTGGATGTTCTTATAGGGCCCTCTTCGGACAGAGAAATCCTTGGATAACCATCAATCTCAAAGAGTAGAGAGTTAGAACTTTGATCTACCACAACTCCAAAGAGAGCCAGCCCTCTTTGGACAAATGTTGATGAATTAAATGAACACAAAGCAAACACTAGTGAGCTGTCGTACACGCTGCCCATACTATTTAACGGTTACAGCTTCACCATGTCAGTCAATTAATACCACAAACATCAACCACCACACCAAATATGTGTAATTCAAAAGAAAATACAATAAATTCACCAAATAAAACTTTATACTATACTAGTACTACTTATTATCATTTGTTGTAGACCTATGCATTTGTTGTAGAACGCGTTTCATTAATGAGATAAAGTTACAACAGGCTGTTTGTTTCTGAAGTTAGGACAAACAGGCCCCATACCCAGCAGACAGATTTAGACCATCCGGGTTGTCTCGTTTAAGCATTCCCATGTGGCCCACTAGCCCGACCCGGATTGATTCCATATGCCAGCTTTCCACATTTGCAAACAAACAACAAAAATTTTGTTGGGGCAAAGGCATACATACATTACTTCCAATGCCAATCAAACGGATATCATCGCCACCTTCGACCATCAAAATAGTTGATGCAGAACAAACTGGGCTATATGGCAGAGCTTTGGTTTTGTATTCCATTCTGTTACGTATTCCAAGAGTAAACAAATCTCTTCCTTCTCAAAGGAAACAAGGGAAAGTTATTTATTTGATGATTTCGCTTCTGCTGCTTCTCTCAGATATGTGTTAAGTGGGGCCACAACGAGCGTCTTCCAGTTTTGTTTAATTTTCTAACCTTGGAACCACTGCTAACGAGTTTATGTCTTTGTCATTGGCTGCCACTTCCAGCTTCTCCATCAAAGCTCCAAACCTTCAATGTCCGATCACTAAACCAAGAAAATGCAGGAAGCAACTCTCAGAGATACATGGTGTTAACACAATTTGAAAAGATCAACATGTTAGTTTGTTCATTTCAAGATTATGAACAACTAGCTGCAATACTTATTCCAAATCAGATTTCTCTACAAACATGTGAATGATAAATATTCAAAAAAGAAGAAAATTCAAAATTCCTTATATTTGTAAGATATTTACCTACTACCGTTGATGCAAAAGTTCCTGTTTTTCTTCGAGAAAGCAACACCACCAATAGCTCCCATGTGGCCTAATTTTTTTTAAGAGTTACATGAATCTTGACAAGATTTAGTTACATGTTCAACACTTGTAGCAACTGTAAGATATTGTTCATCGTCACCCAGAAACTTCATATCTGCAATGATAGGATCCAGTTATCCTATCGATTGAGAGAGCACGCAAATTGAAAGATTGATCGATGAACACTAGTTTTGATGTTAAGGGTTTACCGAAAGAAAAAGAGAGCAAGGGAAGAGAAAAAAAATTTATTTTTATTTCTCAATGACTCGATCTAATGGGAATTCTATAATTTATAGAATTCTCCCTACTTGATTCGACTTTACGTCTCTGGAAAGAATCAAGAAGACAATCCAAGAAGATTTAACTCTAGCTAATTTAGTAAATAACAATGTCTGGAAAGGAAAATAAGCAAAAATAATATAATACCAAATCTAACTAATATTTAATATAATCTGCGTATTTGGCTGGTTGTGTTCGCCTGGCTGCTCGATGCGTTCTGGTTTGTCATCTTCATCGGTCGACTCATGTAAGCTCTTGTCGGGGTCCCTATCAACTCCCCCCGATGAAAAACAACTTGTCCTCAAGGCGCAAATGGGGAAAATCCTTCACTAACTGTGCTGCTGACTCCCAAGAGGGTGCACCATTCACATCAGACGCCCAATGCACAAGACATTGCACCTGCGAAACACCATCAACCAACATTGTGCGTTCCTCAACAGCCCGAACTGGTGTGTCAAGCGGGTGACCTTGTAACAATTCTGGTGGTAAGGCGACTGGCGTTCCACAGGACGGCGAGCTGATAAAAGGCTTAAGCAACGAAACGTGGAAGACATCATTAATGTGGCTTTCCACGGGAAGCTGAAGTCGGTAGGCCACTTTGCCGATCCTCTCGGTAATCTGAAATGGTCCATAGTAATGACGTCCCAACTTGGCAGATATCGGCCTCCCCACTGAATGCTGACGATAAGGTCGAAGGCGAAGCCACAAGCGGTCGCCCACCGCGAACTCCACATCCTTACGGTGGCGATTCGCCTGCGCAGCCATAAGCGATTGAGCATGGCGAAGCCGCGCCTTCAACTATCGCAGTAAGGTCTCGCGCTCCTCCAGCAATTCAGCCACCTCCGCATTGTGAGAAGGCCGTGAATATGTGTCAAATAAATTGGGTGGTTCATGTCCGTAAAGGGCCTCGTAATGCGACATGCCCATGCTCACATTAAACGAGCAGTTCATAGCTAATTCTGCCCATGGAAGCAACTGCGACCAACACCGCGGGCAGTCAAATGTATAAGCTCGGAGGTACTGCTCCAAAGCTCGATTAGTGACCTCCGATTGGCCATTCGTTTGAGCGTATTACTCAGTGGTGAATTGCAATTTTGTACCGCTGAGTGAAATTAATTCATCCCAAAAACCACTCATGAAAATAGAGTCCCTATCGGAGAGAAGCTTCTTTAGAAATCCATAAAGTTTGACCACCGTGTCCACAAACAAGCGGGCTACCCTTGGCGCATCAAAGCCCGGTTTCAAAGCCCCGAAATGGGCGTATTTCGACAATCTGTCAACCACCACCATCACTGCCGTGTAACCCTGCGATTTAGGAAGACCGACGATGAAATCTGTTGAGGCCGCCTCCCACACCATGTCCGGGATTGGAAACGGTTGGATCGAACCGTTTAGCTTGTCTCGGACGTACTTTGTCGCTTGACAGGTCACGCAAGCCGCAACATAATTATTGACGTCGGATCTCATCCCTGCCCAATAGAAGGATCCTGCCACACGAGCAAGCGTGCGACGAGCGCCGGGGTGGCCAGCCGTCGGGGCGTCGTTGCACTCAGCCAAAATGGCTGGGATAGCGGAAGAGTCCCTAGTGAGGAACATGCGGCGTTTAAAGTGGATGATCCCATCTTGCACAGAAATGTGCGTCGAAGCGTGACCCTCTGCCACCAACTTCTGCAACTCGCACATTTCGTCCAGCAAAGAATTCTCAAGCCGGATCGTGTCGATGATTGCGACTGCCGGCCGTGTGAATAAGACGAGGAGACTCGGGTCGCCTACATGCAGCTCGTCCACCTGACGAGATAGGGCATCGAAAACTTTATTAGACGCCCCAGATTTGTATTCTATGCGAAATTGGAAGCCCATCAATTTTCGCATGTAAAACTGCTGATCGGGTGTCTGGACCACTTGCGTTAGTAAATCCTTCAAGCTGCGTTGATAACTGCGGATCATAAATTCCCGTCCCAACAAATATTGTCTCCATTTCTGAACTGCCTCAACAATGGCATAAAGCTCTTTATGATATGTCGAAGCCAAACGACGGTGCGGTCCCAACTTCTTACTGAAATAGGCGAGAGGGTGATTCTCCTGAAGTAACACGGCGCCAATGCCGAGGTTGGAAGGATCAATTTCTATGACAAAGGGAAGCTCAAAAGTGGGCAGCCTTAGCATAGGGGCCGAACACATGGCCTCCTTTAGTGCGGCAAAGCTCTGCGAAGCTGAGTCGGTCCTAGAGAAGGCATATTTCTTCAAGAGTTCAGTGAGAGGTGAGGCAATAATGGGGTAGTTCTTGACAAATCTGCGGTAATAGCATGTGAGGCGAAGGAATCCCTAGAGTTGTTTCACATTAGAAGGCGATGGCCACGCCTGCATGGCCTCCAATTTCGCTGGATCGGCTAGGAGCTGGCCGGTCGAGATAATATGGCCTACGTAGTCAATAGTCCGAACCCCAAAAGCACATTTGGACCTCTTGATGAAAAAAGTGTTATCTTGGAGGATTTTAAGAACCTGTCGGAGGTGGAGCCTGTGATCGTCAGCCGAAGCGCTATACACTGTGTCATTGAAGAAAACGATCACGAAGCGTCGCAAGAACGGCTGATATAGGTTGTTCATGGTGGCTTGAAATGTCGACGGGGCGTTAGTGAGCCTGAATGGCATGACGAGGAATTCATAATGGCCGTAATGGGTGCGAAAAGTCGTTTTGTGGACATCTTCCGCGTGCATCCGGATTTGGTGATAGCCGGAGCGCAAATCCAACTTAGAAAATACCCGCGCTGCATGGAGTTCATCACAAAGTTCATCTGCAGTAGGGATAGGGAAGTGGTCGGGTGTGGTTGCTGCCTTTAGAGCCCTGTAGTCGACACAAAAGCGAAAAGTGCCGTCTTTTTTGCAGCCCAAGAGTACTGGGGATGAGAAGGACTTGTGCTGAGTTGTATCACCTCCTTTTTAAGCATCTCAAGAATTTGCCGTTCGATCTCCATTTTTTGGAAATAGGGGTCGCGATAAGGTCGAACATTAACAGGTTTTGTCCCTGCCGGCAGATGGATCCGATGGTCCCATTGACGGGTTGGTGGCAACTTCGACGGAAGATCAAAACTGATGTGAAGTCAGAAAGGATGGTGTCCAAATCTGGATCAGCCTTGGCGGAGCCCGAGGTCGGGGTTGAGGTATCAGGTTGTACCGTTCGAAGATGTCTGCCTCGGTCTCTGTGCCCATGAGAGAAAACAAACTGTTATAAGAGATTGGGCGCGGGGGTGCATCTTCCCCTCGCAAAAACACTGGCTGATTATTCTAACCAAACTTCATAGTGAGATTCCGGAAGTTCTTTGTGATATCGCTCAAATCCTGCAGCCATTTCACTCCCAAAATAATATCCGGGCCCTTGACTTGGTGAATAAATAAGTCGATCTCAAACCGGTGCCCCTGCAATGTAACCGGGGTGTTAAAACATGCGAAGACACATTTTAATGATGCCCCATCACCAGCAAACACTCGAAACGGAGAAATAACATTGATAGGAAGACTTAGCTTTTCCGCGACGGTGGGTTGGATAAAGTTGTGGGTACTGCCGCCGTCGATCAATATAAACACCGAAGAGCCATTAATTCGTCCGTGCAAGCAAATAGAACGAGGCTTGATCTTAGGGTACAGGACGAGAACTCGTGAGACATCACCACAAATTGCCATATTCTCACCATCATCCTCCACGTTTGTATCGTCATACACTGGGATCTCCTCGTCTTCATCATCTACACCCATCAGTGCATAGAATTTCTTGGCACAGACATGAGCTCGAGAGTGTTTCTCCGGGCACCACCAACAGATGCCCTGTCGAGTCTGTTCCGCACGTTCCACTGTTGAGATATGGACCACAGGATAGTCGCGCGGGGGCTGCCCATTGCGCTGGGGTCACTGGTCTGGTTGACCATCTCGTTTGGTGACTGACTCGCCCGGAATGGCTGAATGGTTGTTGCGAGAAGACCGCGACTGTCTTGGTGCATATGGTGGGTTCGCGGCGGACTGACTCACTGCCAGCTGTTGAGCCGAGGCGAAGGCGTCTTGGAGTGTGGCCGGTCGTCTCGTGAGGAGCTCGTGTTTGAGGGATGGCTTGAGGCCGGCTATAAATAACGATGTGAGGGTCGAATCACCCACATTATCTGCCTTCTGAAGCATTGATTTAAACTCCGTCTTTTATTTCACTGTCGATGTTTGTCTGAGTGTAGCGAGATGCCCGACATAATCCATATAAAGGTCGGGGTCGAATCGCTTTATAACCGCCAATAAGAAGGCGTCCCAGGTCTTGGTGGGTGTGTTGTCCTCCCAATAAGATAACCATTCCTCGGCCGCATCGTCAAATAAAAACAATGTCAAGGAAAGTCTGTCCTGGAAAGGCGTGAAACTGTGGTTGTAGTATTTTTATATCTTGCGAATCCATTTAACCACATGTTCTTTGGAAAAGTGCGGCGCGCCTGTGGTCAATTTGGGGTGGTTATCTGGGTCAAAGTCGATGGGCTTCGTAGTGATGAACGGCGGAAGGGTCCAGCCACGTGTGGTCGGGGCAGCAATCGCGGCAACAGGTTGCATCGCCTACCTAGTGCGTAAGGACGCTGCTAAGTTAGCCAGCGAGTCATCAATATTCCGATTCGTGATGGTCTGTTGACGAGCAAAAGCCTCCTGCTCGTGTTTGTGCCCCATCATCTTCTTTTCATATTTGGCTTGGCGCATTTGCATATCGTGAAACATCTGACCGATTTACTGGGTAGTATATTCATGTGGTCGCGACGATTCCTCCTCGTTGTCATAATAATCCGAAGGCATGGTCCGAAAGGTTGAACATGACGGGGAAGAATGGCTCAAGAAAGTACCAGATGATAGGATCCGGTTATCCTATCGATTGAGAGAGCGCGCAAATTGAAAGATTGATCGATGAACCCTAGTTTTGATGTTAAGGGTTTACCGAACATAAAAGAGAGCAAGGGAAGAGAAAAAGATTTTATTCTTATTTCTCAATGACTCGATCTAATGGGAATTCTATAATTTATATAATTCCCCCTACTTGATTCGACTTTACGACTTGGGCAAGAATCAAGAAGAAAACCTAAGAAGATTTGACTCTAGCTAATTTATTAAATAACAATGTCTGGAAAGGAAAATAAGCAAAAATAACATAATACCAAATCTAACTAATATTTGGCTGGCTGTGTTCGCTTCCGTTTCGGGCGACCATCGTCTGGCAGCTCGATGCGTTCTGGTTCGTCATCTTCAACGGTCGACTCATGTAGGCTCTTGTCGGGGTCCCTATCAACTCCCCTCCGAAGAAAAATGACTTGTCCTCAAGGCGCAAATGGGGTTGTGCTGCTGACTCCCAAGAGGGTGCACCATTCACATCAGACGCCCAATGCACAAGACATTGCACCTGCGAAACACCATCAACCAACATTGTGCGTTCCTCAACAGCCCGAACTGGTGTGTCAAGCGGGCGACCTTGTAACAATTCTGGTGGTAAGGCGACTGGCGTTCCACAGGACGGCGAGCTGATAAAAGGCTTAAGCAACGAAATGTGGAAGACATCATTAATGTGGCTTTCCACGGGAAGCTGAAGTCGGTAGGCCACTTTGCCGATCCTCTCGGTAATCTGAAATGGTCCATAGTAATGACGTCCCAACTTGGCAGATATCGGCTTCCCCACCGAATGCTGACGATAAGGTTAAAGGCGAAGCCACACGCGGTCGCCCACCGCGAACTCCACTTCCTTACGGTGGCGATTCGCCTGCGCAGCCATAAGCGATTGAGCATGGCAAAGCCGCGTCTTCAACTGTCGCAGTAAGGTCTCACGCTCGTCCAGCAATTCAGCCACATCCACGTTGTGAGAAGGTCGTGAGTATGTGTCAAAAAAATTGGGCGGTTCACGTCCGTAAAGGGCCTCGTAAGGCGACATGCCAATGCTCACATTAAACGAGCAATTCATAGCCAATTCTTCCCATGGAAGCAACTATGACCAACACTGCGGGCAGTCAAATGTATAAGCTCGGAGGTACTGCTCCAAAGCTCGATTAGTGACCTCCGATTGGCCATCTGTTTGACGGTATTACACCGTGGTGAATTGCAATTTTGTACCGCTGAGTGAAATTAATTTATCCAAAAAATCACTCATAAAATCAGAGTCCCTATCGGAGAGAAACTTCTTTGGAAATCCATAAAGTTTGACCACCGTGTCCACGAACAAGCGGGCTACCCTTGGCGCATCAAAGCCTCGAAATGGGCGTATTTCGAAAATCTGTCAACCACCACCATCACCGTCGTGTAACCCTGCGATTTTGGAAGACCGATGATGAAATCCGTTGAGGCCGCCTCCCACACCATGCCCGGGATTGGTAACGGTTGGATCAAACCGTTTAGCTTGTCTTGGACGTACTTCGTCGCTTGACAGGTCACGCAAACCGCAACATAATTATTGACGTCGGATCTCATCCTTGCTCAATATAAGGATCCTGCCACGCGAGCAAGCGTGCGACGAGGGCCGGGATGGCCAGCCGTCGGGGCGTCGTGGCACTCATCCAAAATGGTTGGGATAGCGGAAGAGTCTCTAGTGAGGAACATGCGGCGCTTAAAGTGGAGGATCCCATCTTGCACATAAATGTGCGCCGGAGCGTGACCCTCTGCCACCGACTTCTGCAGCTCGCACATTTCGTCCAGCGAAAAATTCTCAAGCCGGATCATGTCAATGATCGCGGCTGCCGACCGTGTGAATAAGACGAGGAGACTCGCGTCGCCTACATGCAGGTCGTCCACTGACGAGATAGAGCATCGAAAACTTTATTAGACGCCCCAGATTTGTATTCTATACGAAATTGGAAGCCCATCAATTTTCGCAGGTAAAACTGCTGATCGGATGTCTGGACCACTTGCGATAGTAAATCCTTCAAGCTGCGTTTATAACTGTGGATCATAAATTCCCGTCCCAACAAATACTGTCTCCATTTCTGAACTGCCTCAACAATGGCATAGAGCTCTTTATGATATGTTGAAGCCAAACGACGGTGCGGTCCCAACTTCTTACTGAAATAGGCGAGAGGGTGATTCTCCTGAAGTAACATGGCGCCAATGCCGAGGTTGAAAGGATCAGTTTCTATGACAAATGGAAGCTCAAAAGTGGGCAGCCTTAGCACAGGGGCCGAACACATGGCCTCCTTTAGTGCGGCAAAGCTCTGCGAAGCTGAGTCGGTCCTAGAGAAGGCATCTTTCTTCAAGAGTTCAGTGAGAGGTGAGGCAATAATGGGGTAGTTCTTGACAAATCTGCGGTAATAGCCTGTGAGGCGAAGGAATCCCCAGAGTTGTTTCACATTAGAAGGCGATGGCAACGCCTGCATGGCTCCAATTTCGCTGGATCGGCTAGGGAGCTGGCTCGGTCAGATGATAATATTGGCCCTAGGTATCAATAGTGCCGAACCCCAAAAGCAGCATTTGACCTTTTGATGACAAAAAAGTTTATCTTGGAGGATTTTTAAGAACCGTGCCGGAGGTGGACGCTTGTGATCGTCTGACCAAAGCGCTAT